>NC_137211.1:25905370-26540370 GCF_949987685.1 Ammodytes marinus | reverse complement strand
CGGACAATTACATACAGCAAGCACACATTTGTCATCACGCACACACATGACAGGACATGGGTTTGGTTCACAGCATCCTTTTAGTTTAGACAGTTGTACTATAAATGTAACCTTGGGAAAAAATACAACGACATGCACGCACGCGCATACACACACTGACACACACACACACACACACACACACACACACACACACACACACACACACACACACACACACACACACACACACACACACACACACACACATAGCTTTTCATCAGGATGTGACCAGGCTGGAAGCAACATATTGCCATAACTTTTTAATTAAATTCTTAAACTATGTAGTGAAGTGAACCACATTGCACATGTTATGTAATCATATAGGAAAACATAAACTTTGGGTCTTTATCTTTCAACAAAACTGTCGGTATATAGCCTAATGGTGTAGGCTAAAATAGACCAACAAGTGGCATATTCAATCCTTACTGATTCATGCTTAACAGGTAAAAATGTTTTTCTCATTAAGTATGCAAGATTGACTGCTTGTATCTAATGCATACAGTGGGATTTTTCTGATTTCAAATTGCCTCCACATTTCAAACTAGCTTTATTTGTAATAATAATTATCGTCTAGGTTAAAACCTTGCATGCACGCTCGTGAGAAACTTTTTTTTTTCTCAAACATGACTTTGTGACATGAACCTGTAGTGAGTGGCGCTGACGCAGTAGCCTAGAACAGCGGGGCGGATTGTGGGGAGCAGCTTAACGCATCATATGACCCCATTCAGAACATTGGGATGTCACTTTAATCAAGTGCGACGCCGTGTCTCTGGGTTTCTCACAGCTCCTGTACACTGAACCCAGCACATTACAGTATTATAGAGAAAAATCTCCTCCCAAGAGCACAGCACAGACAGCCAGGCTACAACAGACTTCATTTTTTTCTTAAAGAGCACCAGCCTGGAGAGAGAAAATTAAAATAAATAAATAGCTATAACAACTTCAGATTACTTCTAATTTATGGAGTCTATAGCCCTACAGGATGCGAAACATTCTCAAAGTCCGCAAATTGTACAGCCAAAAACACGCGCATGAAATCTCAGCATCATCATACATTCATCTACAATCTTTCCATAAGGACCGTAAACAGTTCAAGCGCATGAGAGCAATGTAAAATGATAAAGCGCACATCCAGACCCTATCAACTTTCTCTCCATACTTTTGAAACTTTTTTCTGGATCTCTTACCTTGTTGCTTTTCCCGCTAATCATATCCACTGGTTTTAGACGCTGCCCCTCATTCTCAGTAAAGGGCCATCAACAACACAGCTTGCCTGCCTGCCTCAGTCAAGTCTGAGATAACTTGTTTTCTTTGCCCCCGGTCCACACACCAGTCCAGTGCTGGGGCTGCGAGGAGGAGCAACACACGGTAGATGCACGCATAGGGGGAGTAACCACTGCTGGAATACAGCTCTCTTATTGGCCCGTCTGCCGAGGGGGCGCGGAGGTAATACTCGGTCTGGATTGGCTGATATTTAACACTGGGTAATGTGATTAGAAAATAAGTTTGCTGTGATTGAGGAGATGGTTCCAAAATGGGCTTTGACATGATCATCTCCATTCATATTTATTTTTTTAACACTTTTGATACTGGACGGTAATATTTTTGGATTGATTTAGAATGTGCTTGTGCTAATCAATGTTATAGTGTAAAATGATTGATAGATGTATTTTAAACTATAGCCTAACTACAGAATGATGGTTTGGTAAGTGGATCCAAGTGTGAAACTACCACAGTAAATAAGTCATAAGTGACATATGTAGTGTGCTCCAAATAGCCTGTAAGAGGCATTTGAAATCTGAACATGTAAACAAACATGTTGCTATGAAGCTCACACACACACGCGCGCGCGCACACACACACACACACACACACACACACACACACACACACACACACACACACACACAAATATTGGGGCGTTTTAATTATGGGCCCCATGTGTGGCTCCGAGCCTCTCTTCCTCATTACAACATCATGACATGTCTAACACATGTTTGTGTCAACACAGGGATGGAGAGCAAAATGAATGCAGTGGGCACAGAGAGGATTCTAGTTCAGACACTGGGTGTCTGTATATACTATTAATAATACTATTAAGTATGAAAATGTGGATATTACAGTTTTATCAATGTTTTTTCTCCTATTTTCTTGTTCTCAGTATGGACTCAGTCAAGTTTTGAATATTTGCTTCCACTTGAAGTGGCCGAGGCCTGATGTTTTCAAACATTTAATATTATCCATAGATTGTCTTGTAGTTCTATTGCAGCTACACAAGTATGGATTATCATTACAAAACATATTGTCACTGATGACCATCTCAACTCATGATGTTAACTTCTTTTAAATAAACCTAACCTTATCTACACAGTAAATGCAAAGGTCCATACTTGGGTACAACTACCTTTGTTTGGATAGTCTTCATCATCCTTATATTGGGCATTATGTGGTCAGCGATACACGGGCCAACAGACACACACATGCCGAGGTTAACATATGCATTGAAGCTGCTGCTGAGTAGTGATCAGTGTGTCAGTAGCATCACCTAGTGGTGAAACATGACAAATGCACCATGGAGACAAGTACATGATATCAATCCGCCCAGTAAAATGCCTTCATTCCTTCTCACCTACAAGCAACTCTATGGTTAGTACACAGCCTAGGCTCTGTGAACAGGCATGCACCTTGGACCCCCTTTGTTTACATACCAGTTTACAGAGCCCAGGCTGTGAATTAACACTGTTTTTTATCAGCACACACAAAGTAAATACAGGTAATGGATCGTAAGGAGATATCTACTGATTTTGAAAAAAAGGGATTTTCGATACCACGTGTTCTCCAAAATTGCTGACTCCACCTTTAAATCAAGAGAAAACATTCCTTACTTTATATTATGTTGATACAAATCTTTGAGTTCTTGCCAGACAGTCTGTGCTTGCTTATGGTTATGATTATAGCCTATGAATGGCCCACGAATGCATACTGGCCTGTTCCCTTTTGAGTTGCCATGTCTTAAACTGTTAGCCCATGGTATAGCCCAGTCTCAAACTCCTTAATGCACACTGCATTATTTCTGTCTGCCGCCCCAATCTCTTAAGTCACTTCCATATGTGTTGCATTGACGTGCAGGTAGACGAAGGGCTGTACAGTATATCCCTAGCAATCAGTGCCTGTGCAACGTGACTGTGAGTCATGGCATATAGTGTGCAGTAATCCCCCACCAAAAACAACACATGCTTTTCCTTTTTGCTCAGGATCCAAGAATTTCCAGCTCACGATAATAAAGGGAAAGGAGGAGTGATGAATGGGAGGTCGAGGGCAGCTCGATAATTGTTTGTGGAATTTTTTAACGGCAGCCTTTCTTTTTTTTTGGATGGTGGCAAGAGAGATGGATTAAGGTTCAGAGAACAAAGTAGCAAGGTGAAAAAGGTAATAGGAGGGTCGAGGGGAGGGGGGGGGGCACATGTGTGTATGAGACTATAACATACAACAACATACCAAGGGGACCATGAGAGACAGGAAGCCCGTGCTTGGGATTGGAATGAGGGGTTGAGTCGGTGGGTAAAAACGTGGGGGGAAGGGTCATGTTGGAAGAAAGATGGAGATGTAGAAAAGAGGGGGATGGAAGAGAGAGGAAAGATTTTGGGGTGTTCATTTGAGGGGAAAATTGGGCTCTTAGCAGACACACGAAGGCTTTTGAATGAAGCTCTCTCTGCACTTACAGACCAACTCTGAATGACTGCATTGCAACACCATAGTGCAAGGTGCTTGATATTGGCAGACACTGAACCCTGTTTGGTTTTTGTCAAGTCTGCATCATACGGAGAATTAAAGAGTCTTGATGAAGTGGAATGACTTGGATCACGCTTGGATGTAAATGAGTAAGAGGTGGAGAGAGAGGGAGAGAGGGAGAGAGGGAGAGAGGGAGAGAGGGAACCCGGGCCAAGAGGAAATGAGGGGAGGAGGAAGAGGAGGCTAGAAAAGGGGGCCGTGTAGTTTTGACGAAGGATTGTGTAAGACAGCGCTACGCCAGGGACTGATAGGACACAGCTGTGGAAGGAGCAAAAAAGAGTGGGAAAGCAGTGGGAAGAGCGGGTGAAACACACACACGCACGCTGATGACTAAAATGAGCAAATGTTCACATGTACTGTGTTGATGGGTTCACTAATGGCTCCATTCAGTCAGCCAAAGCAGCTCAGTGCACAAAACATTTTTTTTTCTTTTCCAAAACATGAGCAAACGTCAAGCTCCACATTTTTTTGGAGTGTAAGAAAAGGCAAAATATTTCATGCATGGTTTGCTGTGAGGTGTTTTTTCTCTTTTCGAAGGGCGGGTGCTGGCTTTTGGATTTGTTGGGGTTTTATGAAGACTTACCGAGAGCGGAAATGTTTTTTTATGTCTTTCCCTTTCCCCTTTGGATCAGCCTGCTCCCGCTACGCACAACAACAACAACAAGCATTCCTCAAGTCAATGCTCGGAGTTTTGGGGACGGATTGGGGCCGCAAGAATCTGCTCTGCGACAGCCACCCTCTGAGTCTGACGTCTACCCAAGGAATTCACATTACCTCCCCATCGTGTAGGAGTGTGAGAGTTCATTTTGCTATTCTATTCTGGATTTTCTTTTTAGGGGGGGGGGGGGGGGAGGATTATATTTAACCCATGTTCCTTCCTGTGTTGGGTGTGTGTTTGTAGTGAATGCCTGTGGCTCAATGCCTCAGTTATTGGTCACGGGCAATCTAAACTTGGTTGCTCATGTGAAATTATGAAGGGACTCTAGACAAATACATATAAAAATAAACATTGTCACGATGCGAGTTCTCTATGTATTTCTATGTTCAACAACACACACTAAAGGAGAAGATTAGAAATTTTTAAAATACGCTTTTTGACAGGTGAAACAAACAAGTATTGACAGAGTAGAATGAACTCAAATTTCTCAATCACTGCAGATGCTAATGTAGCATGGTAACACGCTCACAATGACATTGCTCATGGGCTGAACAGGTATAACATCAGGTTCACCATCTTAGTGTAGTGTGTTAGCTATAGGTTACAGTCGCTATTAGTACTAAACCCAAAGCACAAGCTCTTAGATTCTCATACTATCTATAATGGAGACGCCAGCCACCCTCCTGAGAAAACCAATTGTGGCTGCTTGGTCGTGACCCAGCTTTCATGACCATAGGTGGGGGTAGGAACTCCTTTGCAGCACCTTGGAGTAGACTTTACCAGGGAGGTTTAGCAGTATGATACCCCTGTAGTTGACACACACTCTCTGGTTCCGATTTTTGAACAAGGGAACTACCACACCGGTCTGCCACTTCTTTCGGCACTGTCCCAGACTTCCATGCAATGTTAAAGAGATGTGTCATCCAGGACATCCCCTCCACACCCAGAGTTTTCGGAATTTCTGGATGGATCTCCGGTGATCTCCCATCAGCCTCCAGCTCTGCCTCTACCATGGTAAGTCAGATTCAGTAGGATTCATGAGTTGCTCAAAGTGCTCCTTCCACTGGCAGATTACCTCCTCAGTTGAGGTCAACAGCGTCCCATCCTTACTGTTACTCTAATGCCTTGATTAACCATGACGTCTTACTGAATCTTGTCTTTGTCCGGCCAACTCGTCTGAGACAAATTTTCCATGGGAGCACTATGCTCCAGTAGCCTGGTGCTACCAGACCATCGTACTTCATTTCATTTGTACAGAAGGTCTGGCAGTGCTGTAATTGGCAAACGTTCACTCATGGAGGCGGGTGTCTGTTAAAGTTTAAAACTATTGGATCTGCCCAGTGCCACTCTGGATTAGCCAACCAATCGCATAACGTTTGGTCGTCACGTGTGTCATGAGCCGGCTTCTGGCAACTGAAATTGGAGCGCGACTTCGACGTCATCGTTCTCAGCCACTCGCTCTGTTCGCTGATTGGACCGGCTGTCGAATCTCCGGCAAAACTGGGAAATGGGCTGTACACCCAGACTGACTACTGAAGGGAAAATAAAATTTGGCCGGAAGTAGGCGGGCGGGTGGAGCCAGGCTAATGCTCCAGACCATTTAGCCCTAACCTTTGCAGAGACATAAAAAAACTTCTCGCCATGATAAGGTGATGTTTCATCAGTGAAACCCACAAATATCAACCTCTTGGTTATACCAGAGGAAAATGAAGGGGGTCAATATCATTGGGATTCACCCATTTTTCCATCCAATCGTGGATATTTGAGTCTGGACTGAAGTGTCGGACAAACAAACAGAATGATGTTTCTATCTCTAAATCTGTGCTGATAGAATGCATAAAAATGGCAATGGAGGCTGTGAGAGAATAAGTTTAATAATAAATGAATCTGTCAAGTGATTCCAATAATGACTCTTGGCTACATAAACCCTTGGCTGTACATTATATACATGTTTCTAACTTTCTGGACAGATATTGAGGCCATTTGACATTAGCTAACATTTAAATGTACTGTAACCTCAAGGTGGCGGCTTCATTACTTCTGTCTGAGGATCACACAATTCATTCTCTTTATTGTTTTAAAGAGAATTTTTTTTTTATTATCTCTCCCCACCAGAGTTTATTTCATGAATCCAATGTTGTTTGTCAGTGCTCCAGCTGTTCTCCATCAATAACTGTCCAATTATCATTGCACAGAAAGGCAATGAGGTGCATCATAAGCAATTATCAAAGACATATTTTCACTTACTATCCTGTGTAAATGATTTCTTATGAGCTATTTTATTCTGCTTTTAGGAACACCTGTCATATGTTGATTGTCCGAGTTTGTTTTGCACTCTATGTTTGAGACACGTCTCAGATGATTTTTTGAATCTCAATCTGAGTTATTTGGCTAATATCACGATAAATGTGAAATCACAAAAGGCTATAGAAAATCTCAGCCAATCAGCTACAAGTTTATAATGAACCATTGAAAATAATACCAATGCTCACCAAAACCATTATTGACACAGAATCAGACACTCAGCCTACGGAAGGATGTGTTTGAACCCCACCCAGCACTACAGCTCTCCAGTGCAGCAAGTCAACAAACTCTTTCTGCAGCTATTGCATAACATTCCTTTCAAATGGTCTTGAAATTACAATTTATAACTTTTTGCATTTCATCAATGAAAGTAGTTAATGATACATAAAAAAAACTATAAACCATGTTCAGCTAATTATGTGATCACGCTGAGAGAAGCATGTGGAACATCACTTTCTGTTGCCAATGTTTCCAGTAAGTACTTGGCATCATAGTGACTGGGTATGTATGAGCATGGTGTTTGTTGCCAGACTATAAAGAAATGAATGCCAAGTGACATTCTGAGGCAGGTTCATCTCACTAACTGTTGCTTCTATTCACACTTGTGATTGTCTGCAGATTGATGAAAAAACCTCCAAGAAAGAATGACAAAAACAATGCGAAACCAGTGATGAAAAATGACCATAAATAGATGAGACAGCATCTCCTCTTCTAATAATAATCAGTGGGATCTAACTGGTTCCCACAGCCCAGGGTGGTGGTGGGGGGTGAGGGGGGGGGGGGGGGGGGGGGTCGGTCTCTGGGTGGATGACGTGGTGCAGAGGGCTCACCATTCCCACGCTGCTTAGCATGTGATACGGAGCCACTGGGACTGTGGTGCAGCCAAGCATTAGCGCACACACACACACACACACACACACACACACACACACACACACACACACACACACACACACACACTGCAACATACACACGTAAAACAAGCCCAGATGGAGTCAAGCATGCACACAAACAAACTAACAAAATATCTCACACATCTGGATAAAAAACCCAACACATACTCCAGTCTGTATGTAATCCAAAGTGATGTAAACTTGTGGACAGAGGTCAACATTCTCAGTGGTCCTCTTGTAAAGCACTTTGCAGATATAACTCCAGCCAGCCAGCCAGCCAGCCAGCCAGCTAGCCTGCCTGTTTACTCTATGGTCATTCCCCCTTAGCAGCGCTGAGGCCATTACATCAGAGCCATTGTATCTACACAGATGTGACTTCAGCTCGGAGATGCAATCGTCATCCCCCATCATCTTTTAACTCAAGACATACACACAAACACACTCCTTGTAAATACAATCCAGTATAAACAAATCTTTGAATTTCAGATCGAGTGCACTGCAAGGGCTTTGGAGGCCGGTTGGCATGACATGAACATTAGCTCAAATTAGAGAAGAATGGGACTTCTCTCATACATGCTCATCTGCTATCGATCAAGACTGCTCTCTTTGACCCCTCTTGGGAACAGGACAGCACACCTTGTGGGGGGAAGGCAACACAAATAAAGCTATGCAGTTGTGGAATTCAAAATGCATATACTATGGACATCAGAAACATGTATTCCTGTATGATGACCTTCAAGTAATAATTAAAATAAAGTTATCAGGAAAATGTTTTTTTTTCCTGCAACAAAAATTACTATTATATTCCATTGGGCTGACTCTAATAAACCAATTAGCAAAATTGGATTAGGAGGGTATACATGACTAGTGTATACTAATTATTAAATTAGGCATGTCATTTAGCATAGAGTCCCTCACTAGCCTCAGACAGAAAAGAGTAGAGGTCAGAGGTCCACAGCTCCAGATTGTTTTCAGTTTTAAACTTGTACTTGCGGACTCAAACATAGAGTGAATTTATAAGAATAGTCATCGCACATTGCACTTTCGATAAGAAGATCAGCAAATAAATCATTTGCAACCTATATATAGCCTAAAATTAAGAGACCAGTCTGGATTTTTCTTCAATCTTCATCTCAGCATTACTTATTGAAAATGCTCTAAATGCCAATATTTTTATTGTTAATAATTTGGTAGAAATGTTGTCAGAAGTTTATATTATAAAATCTAAATGTTCATTTTACATTTATATATACAAATATACATTCAATGAAATAATAACTCACTTGAAGAAAGTAAGTAAAGTCTATATAACTGCTCCACTGGCCTTCCAGAGATGTGTTTTGATTGTGGTGGTGACCCATGACCCTCATCTAGTTGTGTCACATCACATGACCGGCTCAAACATTACATCCAAAACATTTCCACAGAAATGTGTGACTGACAAGATGATCACAGGATCAAAAGCAGCAGCAGTTTTTAAGTACGGCAATTAGGATGAGAAAAAAACTATGACCTCACTGCTGCACTAGAAACAGCTAAACAAACATTGAGAATGAACACAGATAATAATGTCGACCTCACAGTTAAGAGGTGACAACTTTTGCAAAACTCAAGAGAGTGTGACTCAAATAAAAACACATTCAGGTTCTATGCACAACAATTTAGAGACGGCTTCATGTTTTCAAAGAGATTTAACAACTCACTCAGCCATACAAGTGCCAAAGTGACCCCATCAATCGTCCTTGTCCAAGATGTTCAACACAAAAACACAGGCCCTGGGTCATTGTATATCAGCCCTCGTATCAGCATATGGCCAAATTTGAAAACAACATATTCACCTCCCATTTCACCTCCCCCCCCCCCCCCCCCCACACACACACACACACACACACACACACTTGAACAAACACACACACACACACACACACTCACACACACACACACACACACACACTCACTTGAACACACTTGCATGCACCAACACACTCACCTTTGTCAGCCTCATCCTGTAGCTCTCACTGCGTTCCAGGGTCCTTCTCTTCACCGACGAGTTCCTGCTCACCACGGCCACTGGTAGCACCTCTTCCTCCCCACACCAGTCTGAAGTCAGGACGCAACCCATATAATAGATGGACAAGTCCTAAGACTCAGGGACTGGTGGGATGCCTGTCTGTCCTCCCCTCCTTCCTCCACACACGCTCCCTCTCTATCCACTGCTGTGTGAAGCGCTCAGTCTCTATCCACTCTGTGTGCTGCCTGGCTCCAGCCCCGGGACCCTGGGCAGATGTGTTTGTCAGCTGGAGAGCAGGAGAGAGAGAGGGAGGGAGAGAGAGAGGGAGAGAGAGAGGCCCTTCCCCTTTTCTTGGCCGTGGTTCAGGGGAAGGATACACTCTGCATGCTCCGCTCTCTGCCCCACACACACACACACACACACACACACACACACACACACCCCTTGGTATACACACTTTAAAAACACCTCTCTCTCTCTCTGACTCAGTCACATGTAGACTCCCTGTTTTACTCCCTTCTCCACCCCCTCTCTTTGTTTCACACACGCTTACACACACACACACGCACGCACACACACACACACACACACACACACACACACACTTTCTCTCTCTCTCTTTTAGGCAGGTTTAGGTGCCATACTTGACTTCTTCTTCTTCTTTGTTTTCCTTTGCGTGGTCCACTCGATGACAACTCACTCAACAGCCCCCTGTTCCCTGGACTCACACGTGCTGTATGACCCCCTGACTCTCCTATGGCACGGCCCAACAATTCATCTTCCCATCCTGTCAAGCTTTTCCTTCCTTTCTTCACCTCTTTCTCTCCTTTCCCGATCCTCCCATCCTACGAATATCCCTCTCTCACTCTCTCTCTCACCCACCTTCCTTCGTTCCCCACTTCTACCTCTCTACTAAGCTTGCCTCACTCTTACATATACAATTCCCTCTCTGTTCTAACCCCCCTCCCTACCCCCCTCCATCCTGCTCCCAGAGCCCAGGCAGTCTCTCCTGAGCTCAGGCACAACACATTGGCTGCTGCTATTGTCTAGAAAAAAAATCAACAACCAAGAAGTTGGTCGGGAAGGCTGTGTGCGTGGACCAGTCATTCAGAGCAGTGACTGAGCCTTCCCTTGTTGCTTTACTATGCAATAGCCTGTTTGTTGCATATCATGGAACAAGGTCTCTCTTTCACCATCGAGAGCCATGCCTAACGTAACAATGGATGGATGAGGATGTCAGATGCATCCTTGCTATTGTTTTCACGATTGCATGCCTAGATAACGAAAAAGTAAAGTAGAAGCACAAAAAAAACCCTCTGTGTCTTTGATATAGGTCAAGGGGAGAGACTACAGGCACATTTTCTTTTTCAAGCACTTGTCAATTTGGGGTTTTATTTGGCTCTTATGCTCCAATGACATGTCATCTTTCAAACAAGTTTAAATCAAAGGTCGAAAATGTACATTTAGGTGTTCATTTGATTAAGTCTTGTCTGTTTGTGTGTGTATATTCTTCACATACAACCGTCTTAAACGGCCAATATCTCAATATCATATATTTTATACTCCAAAATAGACCAAAGATCTAAACTTCTAAAGCACTTGTATTAACTAAACTTGGCATAATCATTTTCAGCACTATTACACAGGTTATTATCGGAGGATTTGCTAATATGCCGTTAATTGTATGATTTATGATATATTTTCATCTTTTTAATGACATGCCGAAAAAGAATGTTGAAGACCTGTACATCGTATTTTCTGATTTACAAAATGCAAACAGGCTGTATCCAAAATCTGTTCTATTAGTCCTAATCTAAAAACTAAGGATTTATGTTGTGAAAATGAAATAAAGATTAGAGACCCTGGCTTTATACTACATCTAGATTTGATGTTTCTAAAGAAATGCACATTGACACAATTAGCTAAATATCGCCAAATGTGCATATTTAATAAACAATCGCAATACAAAAAAGAATTGCTTTAAAGCTGGGGTGGATAATTTGGGGAGAAAATAGCAATTGGGATAGAGATTTGAATCCACTTGTTCTCTTTGGTCCCTCCCCTATGGTCCTTCCTTGACACGCTCTACACCAACAACGTTGGTGCCAAAGTGAATGGACAGTCCCCACAGCCAATAAGAACAGATTTTTTATTTATTTTTTTAATCTGAGCCTCGCTCTGATTGGTCAAAGTGTACCGCTCATGTTAATTTTGACCAATCAGAAATCACATACCCCAGCTTTAATGTCTGTGATAAAAGTGGCAAAGATTCAAGTTAACATCTTTCAGTTAAACATTCGACCCTGTTCACCTGCAGCGTCTCGCCGCAAGCAAGTGGGATAAATATTATCATTGCTCGTGTTTCTTTTACTTTTACAGTCTCTTAGCTGCTGTTTATTTCTTCTCCCTAGAGTGTTCTGGCTGCTACACCAGGGCTCACACAGGGCTTGGACCCAGAGAGACCGTATACCCCTTAAAAGGCAAATTCTTGATGCGCCTCCAAACCGCATTTGTATTTGCTCTCTGCATTCCCACTTTCTTTTCTTTCTTTTTCTTCTTGTGTCTCCCTCTTACTTTCTTTTCTCTCTCTCTCTTTCCAGCCAGAAGCCGCCGGTCATTTATAATGTTAACCACACAATATATTGCATTTTCTAAATTATATTTAACGTTATTTATTAAATGTACAGTATCCTATTTTATATATAATTTAACTTTATTTTGCATTCTACTATATATTTATACGGTGCACCTTATCTCTACACTTTTTTTCTTCTCTGCACGGTGTCCTTGCACTACTCCTGTGTTTATTTATGTTGCTCTCTTCACTTGTGTGTTTCTATTATACATTTCCTCTGGGACTTAAGACTTGCATTGCCAGTGGCTGTTGCTGTAATTATGGATCATTGGACAAATAAACCATCTTGAATCTTGAATCGTAAGCAGGCTTGTTGTTGCAGGCATTTTGCCCCAGAATTGGCCGTCCAGGTGTCCTCCTTTTCCCCCTTTCCTTTCCCCTACCATCCATGGCTCCAGTCCTGGTTCACTTAGCCCCCCCTCCCCTCCCCCTCCCAGTCGACCCCTCCCCTCTATGAACATGTCTATCAGGCACGCTCTCAGACATGAGCTCAGGCTGCAGACAGAGTTTTTTTTTTCACAACAAGCCCCCCTCCTGGTTTTACATGCCATGAAATTAACTCCTTCTAATCAGCTCACGTCCTGCCAGAAACCCTAGATTTGCGTCTGGAAAATATGCAGGAAGACAGGAGTGAGTGAGCAGACTATAAAAGAATATTAGGGCCACGGGAAAGAAAGAAGAAAAATTAGGAGGGAGAGTTATTTTTTTTTCATTATGCGCCTCGAGATTAAAGATGAAATACAATGTTGAGAATAACCTTGACGGTAATGTTGACAGATTCAAAACTTACGGGATCGATTACCATTTTCAATAAATCTCTCTGCACTTATCATATCAAAACAAATAACCCATATTTTTAATCTTTCCATCTCTTCTGGTATTGTTCCTAAAGTCTGGAAAAAAGCTCACGTCATTCCATTACATAAAGGGGGTGACAAAAGTGATCTTAACAATTACAGGCCAATTTCCAAACTCCCATGCCTGGCAAAAATTCTAGAATCAGTCATTAATACTCAGTTGAAATCCTTTTTATCCAGTGCTTCCATTTTGAGTCCATTTCAATCTGGTTTTAGGGCAGGCCACAGTACTATATCTGCTGTCACTTTGGTCTTAGACAACATTGTTACAGCTATCGATAAAAAAATGCACTGTGCAGCACTTTTTGTTGATCTGTCAAAAGCTTTTGATACTTTAGATCACCATTTGCTTTTAGAGAGGCTGCATGAAATTGGTTTTGATTATTCTACATGTAGCTGGTTTAGGGACTATCTCTCTGATAGACAGCAGTCAGTTAAGCTGGGAAGCTACCAAACTGAGTTTTTAACAGTTACAAATGGTGTTCCGCAGGGCTCAATTTTAGGTCCAGTCCTATTCACAATTTACATCAATAACATTGTTTCATCACTACAAAACTGCCATGCCCATTTGTATGCTGACGACACTGTACTGTATTGCATTTCTGATTCAGTGCAACAATCTGTTCAGAACCTACAGAGCTCTTTTAACACCCTGCAGAACTGTCTAGTGGATCTCAGGCTTGTCCTTAATATAGAAAAAACAAAATATATGTGCTTTTCCAGAGCAAGAATTACACATTTTAATGATCTTATTATTCACACAAATAATGGATCTCATATTGAAAGAGTCACTGAATATAAATATCTTGGCATCTGGATAGATGAAAAACTCTCTTTTACATTTCACATAAAAAATCTTGTCTGTCGTCTCCGACAAAAGATTGGCTATTTTTATAGGAATAAAGCCACCTTCCCGTTGTTCAGTAGGAAAAGGATTATTGAGGCAGTTTTTATGTCTGTCCTTGATTACGGTGATGTGGTTTATCGGCATGCATCTCGTTCATGCCTTAAACTCCTAGACTCTGTATTTCACTCTGCTTTGAGATTCATTACAGGAGATGCTTATGATACACACCATTGTGTTTTATATGAAAAGGTTGGGTGGTCCTCCCTTAAGGAGAGACGTGATGCACATTGGCATATTTTTATATATAAAGCTCTGACTGGAAAGCTACCACTATATTTGACAGAAATGCTGCTTATTTCAGATGGGCTTTATCAAACCCGCTCAACTGACATGCTCATGTTATATGTCCCCTATGCCCGGTCTGAGCTTGGTAAAACCGCTTTTAGCCATAGTGCCCCTGACTCCTGGAACAGCCTACAACATACAATTAAAATAAATACACTCATAACTGTTAACCAATTTAAAATTATTATTTTGAATCAGCCCCTCTACACTTGTAACTGTTTTAATTAGGCTATTATGTCTCTCATTCAATTGATCTGAATGTTTTAAATTGTTGTTGTCTGTGTGTGTGTGTGTGTGTGTGTAAACTTGTTATGTATTCTCATTGTATATTGTGTATATGTACAAACTCGACGTCATTGTAAAAGAGGGTCACCCCTCAATTGATCTTTCGAGGTTAAATAAAGGAAAATGAAAATGACTCATAAGTCAAACGCTATTAAAACCCAAAATACATGCATCTTTGAATTTGTCATAAGGCAGCCAATGGGCTAGAATCTTTTTTTGACTGAAACCAGATGTACTCTAAGCTATGCTAATAACATTGCTCTCTATGTGCAGCGGGCTGTGAGACGTGAGCACAGGGACCATCATCTACAAAGGGAAACACTATAGGGGAAAATATTCAATAGCTTCACTCTGATACAGTGCAGTGCAGATGTTAGTGGATTTTAGGAAATTTTAATTTTTTCTGTAAAAATATGCACAGTTTGTGTTTTGCTAGAGTTATTGATAATGGAAGTTTGAATCTGAATAATAACAACAACACTGGCGGCGCATCTACATGAGGTAAGCATTCGGTGATCACGCATGGATTTCATACCTTCTCCTGCACGTTTATTTCTTGGACGCTTCTTGGAATTTTTCTGATCTCCTGCGCCAGTGTCAGGGGGGCTACACCATTTTGTTAACGCTGCCATACTGAGAAATACAGAGAGAGTTTTGTGGAGCTGATAGGCATTATCAACTTTGTGTGACGGCTTGAATGTAACAGACATTTATTCATATGAAAAAGTAACACACTATAACTTTAAACACAACACTGAATCTGATTATAAAACAATGCTACTGAAAGCACAATTCCGATCTTTAATACCGAGTGTATTTTGGCAAGACGTGGCCTACCATCCATCCATCGCAGCATACTTGGCTGTTGTTATAGGAGCCTTGGCAGTAATGTTTCTCAGTCTGTGGATCAGTGCAGATTAATGACAGATTTCCAGCAGATGGAGTTATTGGATGAGGAGAAAAAACGAAGAAGAAGGGAGAGAGAGAGGACAACTTGTGGGAGAAGAGCCGAGGGAGACAAGATAAAGCAAGTCCAAATATGGAGAAAGAGGAGAGAAAGAGACAGAGGGATTGTTATCTAAAAGAAATGACCAATGCCTGAAGAAAAACAAAGGAGCACAGAAATAGCCACGGTTGAGATGATGTCAGAGATGACACCACCCCCAAGCCCTGGTTCCCTTTCAGAGCCTCTTGTGACTGAACATTCATTTTCACATTTTAAAGTGGCTATTGGGACATTTCAGTTTGTGTCAATTCTAGCGACCCCCTTTGGACGAAAGCGGTAGTGTTCTTACCACGCCAGCTGTTGTTCCTGGGTGAGCGTTTACACAGGACAAAGGCATTAAGAAAAATTAAATATGAAAATAGCATTCTTTGCAGTGATGGTCTTGTTTGCTGTTACGTGTAATTTATGATCCTCAGAGGAGAAATTAGACTGTTTCAGAAATGTTTAAAAGTTCCACATAGCTACTTTAAGTTGATGACTTCCATCATCTCCAGTGGCACTTTCCCACAGTAACCAAAAAAAAAACATCAACATCCTATCATGCTGAACAGCCCGCTCTCACAATATCTTTTTGGCCCCTTTGCTGTGTCCGAGAAATTGTTTTCATGAGTCAGTCTTTAACTACAGTCCATGACTTCAGTGTTTAGTGTTTAAATTGTCACAGCAGTAACTAGCTGATAGGCCACTGACCGAGGACATCCAGGCAATCTCCTTATCAAAGTATAAACAACTTTATGATTGAAAGGACAGGACGGACTATTGCAATGTCACATCCAGATACTGCTCACTGTTCTAGAGTTGGTATGCCTCCTAATGGGAAAAAATCATTTTCAATGGAATTTAATAATCGGCCATGTTTTTTGGGGGGTTATGTGCAAAATCCTGACCTGGATTTACATGGCCATAGGAGTCTAAAAATCAGCACAGGATTGACTGGAAATATAAAAAGTAGTTATGGGAAGTTAGACAGGATGGACATTTCACACCTGTGTTTGCCTCTGTGGCACAGTGACTACAAAGACAACCACACACTCATGAAAAGGAAAGAACAAAAAAAAAACAGCCTCCATAAGAATTGGAGGAAAAAATCTCCATGGAAGATAAAGGCAGCAAACAGAACAATGAAAGTTAAGCTTGGCTGCACTCTTATACGAAACATTTAGATGTTCTAACTTCCTACGGAAAGAAAATAGTGTCCATTACTGCATTCTGTTGTCTCTGCTATAGAAATCAACAGGCTCAGAGAATGTAACAGGCCAAGTAAAAAATATAAATAAAACATGTTAATGGTCACGGCTACATGACGTGAGGAGGTTACTGCCTTGTTAAAAAGAAAACCTGTATAACTTTCAGTTCAGCTGGGATCTTATTCGAAATGCTTAAGTCCCTAAATATTATTTTTTGTGTCCATTTTAATAGGTTACGTTTAAAATATTTATTCATGTATTTAATCATTTATTTCCAATTTTTGTATTTTTTTTGTATTTGGGCATTTTTATGCTTTATTTATTGAGAGGTGAAATGGGGCAGAGAGGGGAGTGACATGCAGAGTACGACCGCGGGCTGGAATCGAACCCGGGTCCGCTGCTGGCCGAGGCCCATGGGGGGGACGCCCTACCAACTGAGCTAAGGGCGCCCCCCAAATTTATTTCCACATTTAATACAGAATTCATTTGTTATTTTCTTTTCTTATTAACGTTATTCCTCTAATTTATTTACACATTTGTTCATACATTTTATTTTATTATTTATTTAATACTTAAGTCAGGTTTCATCCTCCATAAATACCAACTGATTTCAGAGTGACCAATGATGGTGCAGCAGATGGTGAAATGCCAGCGCTGTCAACACTGTTCACTAAACATCTAGTCTCATTCATTTATTTCTTATTTTGCGTTTTCATTCTGTTGGTGCTGCCCAATCCTTTAAACTCCTATTTGGAAATAAAATTGAAGTAAGCCAGTTAATACTTATGGCATTCTTCCTCCATCATAGAGCTGTTCTGTATGGATAGAGCACCACCATGTGGTAGAATGCTGATATTGCATATGTTTTTCTCTGCAACAGGTCCATCTAGGAAATGAATTGGCTTTTAATACTGATTAATTATTAAAGGGATACTTCAGCATTTTGGAAGTTAGGATGTATGAGGTGCATTAGTCTGTTACATTATGGAGATGGCTTTCAGTGCAGTCATTTGAAGGAGTTTGGAGAGGTCGCTGTAGCAAAAGTCAGCCTTGTACTGTTGCACTGGGGGTCAGATGACCCACATACATAAATGCTTACCTAAAATATCCATTCAATGCACACTAGATTGATGCTCTTTTTCACTGCTTTAGTTTGCTGCTAGGCTGCTGTTTATTTTTGCCCTTTTCTTCAAGCATAGTTCAGCCATTGTATTCCTACGCCAACTCACGCGAGTGCAATGAAACAACCATGCATCTCTGAAATATATTTTAAATTACTCTTATTGTTTGACAGGTTCTTTTATGCTAAATTGCTAAGGTTAGAGAATATTGTCGTACTATGTAACAGACACTTTAGCGTATGTCTGGTTTAATGAACAAAATGATTAAGTTTATAAAACTCAAAAATGATAAAGTCCATCGAGGTTCTAAGATACTATGATTTCATGTTAGCAACATCATTGAATGCACCCTAGACTATTCACTTTAACAGTTTCGGATCTTGTTTGTGGACGTGGTATCATTGTAATAACTGACCATGCAAACATAGTAGGCTAATTAGGTTATGGAGGACAGTAAAATGGCTGCCATGATTCGCTCAATATCTGTAAATGTTCAGGGCCCCAAACTGTACAAGTGTACCAAGTTTCATTCTTTTATGAAAAAGTAAATCATTTGGCATATCTAGCAGAAAGGACGTTTTTGGTAGGATCATATTAGGCAATTTTTTAAACTTTTGAAGTGGAATAGAGATATTACCGTGGCCGAGTGGGCCTTGATTCCACGACATTTGATACTAGAAAGAGACGTCACCAGGCAAGGGAAACGCGGAGAGTAGGGGTTCAGGTCTTAACAGGTTTACTTTATTAAAGGTTGACATCAGACTCAAGTTACAAGCAAGGAGACACAGCTCCAACAATACAGATGTTTAACCTATATATTACAAGAGCTAGGCTCTTGTTCAGATCTTATCTTATCTTATATATCTTATACCTAGCCTATCCTCAACCGAACTTGTAAAAGGGAAACCCAACCACAGCCATCATCTTCCTCGGGCGAGTGAGCGAAAGACTGAAAGACAGCAATCTTTTTATTTTTTTGTACCAGTCAACATTTTCTTTTACATTTACCTATCGGGCAGAAATTTCAACCAAAGAAACTAGGGGTGTAGCGGTACACAAAAGTCACGGTTCGGTACGCACCTCGGTTTTGAAGTCATGGTTCGGTTCTTTGCGGTACGGTTCTCAGTTAAGATGAAAAATGCAACAAGAAAAAAATCCGGGCAGCATTACCTGCAATTCCATCTTGTAGGTCTTTTTCAGAATAACATAAAAAAAATAATGCTGCAAACAGCCAAGTTCTCCAAAAAATTAAATACTTCTCCTCAAATAAAAAAAAGCCTGTACATTTGGCATATTTACGCCAACTTGACGCCATTCACGGCATAATTACGTATTGCGGTACGGTGCAGTTTGGTACAGTACAGCCTGTATTGTGCGGTTTCGGTACAAATACGTGTATTGTTACACCCCTAAAAGAAACACACAAAAAGAGTTACAAACCAAGCCATAGTATCAAGGATCAGTGACAACTGTTACAGCCTCTTCCACTCCCATCCTGCAGGCCTGGATGGGAGAGTGAACTGCCAGCTGTCAGGCCCTTTATGCCTTTTTGAGGCCCGGCCTAAAGAAGATGTGGTCAAATAATCCAGCCTCCCAATACCTGCCAGAAAAGCAGCATAGGCAGGAAGCTCAAACTGGCAAGAGTGGGAGACACCGTAACACACAGCACTGTTACAGCTGACACATCTGATTAGTTGCATGGAGTCGATACATACAATACGCTGGCAGTAGGCAGTAGGGAGACATAAACATTATTTCATTTTTTTTTGTCTGGTCTTTACTTCTGAATTAAATAAAGATCAGACAACTATTAACGAGACAAAAGAAAGCAGAAAAACAAGTAACAGTATTTGCAATTTTACTCTTTTTCTTTGCACCGTTTGTACTAGTTTTCATTGTTAGTGGCTGGGTCTGCTTTGGATTCAAGTTGCCCTTCCGTTCAATCACTGTCAATCAAAGGGACAATCCCGTACGCTCTTTTGTTAAAAGCCTCATCTTCACTGTCAGTTAGCTCTTTCTCCCGAGGATTCAGAGTCAATGAGGGACCATGACCCAACCTGCCACCCACAGAACTATCGGAGCTAAACCCAGGATAGAGGGGTTCTGTGAATCTGGAGTAAACGGTGTAGAGATGTGTCAGTCTGAGACATGAAACAGTGTAGAAGGACAGAGTGCCAGCAGGCCAGTCAAGATACACTGCAAATTTGCGGCCCTTAATACGGCTCCATTTCGATGTTTGCCTTTTGTTGTGAAAAAGATACCCGCTATCGGAGGACAGACTCCAGGACTTGTCATTCCCTCCAAACTTGCAGTCACTGCCACTTCCTCTCCTACCGATTCCTCTGTAACTCATCGCTATGTTAAATCTTCCCATTCTCCCTCCTACTTCCCAGTAACAGCGACCAGTTAAACCATTACTACACAGAAGCTGTTTGAAATGATCAAATCTCTCTGGATGAAATTTATAGGGCTGTTGCTTCGTAACATATTCCACCCGTCTGTTTTCCTTCGACAGGACAAGCTCTCTGTGTGCTGTGTTTGGGTCCAGGGTGAGTTCACAGGCATCTGATAGAAAGAAAAAAACACAATAAAGAAGTAGTACAATTATTCAGTATTTGCTATGTGTTGTGCCAACTACTTAGTTTAGAAGTTATTCCAATCAACGGTAATAGGCTACTCTGCATCTACAGTATTTATGTGATGTATAGCTCAAATGATCTGAACTGTCATTGGAAAATGTGTAATTGGAAAATGTGCAAATCATTTTTGAGGCTAATCTTTTAAATATCCAATACTCTAATCACCACCAAAGCCTCATCCCCCTAGTATTTATATGGAAAATAATACATTTTTTGTGTTTTTTTTGTAATAAATAATAATTCAAATTCAAATTCAAATAATTCAACTGGGATTTAAAGAATTAAATGACAGTTTAGAAGTTTTGAGCAAGTTAAAAGTTATTCAAGAGATTCATGAATGCTAGGGGCAGGTTATTCCATAAACAGATCTGCCACTCATTTCATGTGACACAAGTCCACACAACATGAAAGCTGCTTTGTTCTCAGTAGTAATAATAATAATAATTATGAAAAATACTTACACTTGCACAGACCAGACCTTAACCTCTGAACTCCGCCATGGTCCAGGCTGAAATAATGAACATTAAAATTGTTAACATTGGTCCTGAGGTGCGAAACACAGCATTGACAGACATTTAAAGGAATAGTTTATCATTTAAAAATGTTTACGATTTGCCTCACTCTCCAGCTAAAAAAACTATTCTTTTAAGGAAACCTTTACAACAAAATTACATTTCAAAACATAAAATTTCCTGTGTTGCAATATCCTTCATATACAACCCGAGTTAAAATCATGATAAACTTTAGTATTACAATTTGGATCTCTATCATTTATGGTCACATTGTACTGTGTTGATTTGTGACAACTTTGGGGAAATAACAATTTGCCTTGTTTTCTTCTCAAAGCTCTGTCCTCTGGTTTCCAAAATTTTTTCTAAACAAAAAGCCCAAGATCCAAGTTGTAATAAACAGTATAATCATTTTATATTCCTGTGCTCCTGTCAAGTAATGATTCATACTTAAGAGTGGACAGACGCCACTGTGGATCATCCAGTATAGAAGAAAGCTTCTTCACTCCTGAGTGTCCTGGATGATTGTAGCTCAGGTCCAGCTCTCGCAGATGGGAGTGGTTGGAGCTCAAAGAAGAGGCCAGAAAAGCACAGCCTTCCTCTGTGACCAGACAACCTGACAGCCTGTTAACATTAATAGTCAATTAATTGTTGTTCTCAAAGTTAAGTTATGTATTTTCGTATTATTTGCTGTATAATGCAACATGTAACATGCATGTTAACCCTTTGATACAGAACATGGGTCTAAAAGTGCCTTGGATTTATATCTTGTGGTAAATTAATTTTATGATCCAGTTTGCCAGGAATTCCTCAATTAATTTGTTTTTGAGCATTCCAAATCTTATTCTTTACTTTTTGATTACAATTCGTTTTTGCACGACTACCCCTTTAATACACAACATGGGTCAAAACTGACCTGCATTCCAGAGTTTCCTCCAGTGTATTCTAGCATTGGTGGCCCACCATGCCTAATTTCCCCCCCGCCATGACAAGCATCAATGATTTGATTACATTTTTTTCCCGGACGCCTACGGACAAGCAATGCGTATGATCAGATAAGTAGTATACTGCTAATGCACATTTATAATGTAATTTCCTACAGCTGCAGCTTAACATTAAAATAATTTAAACAGTGTAACGTGAGTTTACAATTATATTGATACAGACATGAAGAGGCTTCGCCTAACAGCACAACAGTCAATAGCAACATGTCTGCAGTGTGTGAGTTGTACTGGGTGAAAGAATAGCACAGAAAGCTTGACCTTTACAATACTTATCCCTGTGAGTTAAAAACAAAAGCTTTGTAAATGTTATGGCCGCCATTAATTGTCTATGTACGCTTGCCACAAAGGGCAACATGAGCTTGCACTCGCTTTCGCTGTAATACACAGGCTGCATTCAGTCTACACTGAGAGTTTTTTACCCGCCCGTCTCACGAAACAGAAACGCACTTTCACCGTGCGGCTCCAGCATGGGCTTCATACACCTATGTCTATGGTTGTCATCCGGTTACGTCCGCCCTAAAACCCCATACATTGTTCTCTGGCCCTATAGATAGAACAATTTGATTGTTAAGTCAGAATTTTCCGACATAGTTAATGAGCTCCAAAGGATCGTGTCCAGACCAACAGGCTGAGCTATTTTTTTAGCCAGTGGCAGGAAATGTGGTCGGGAAAAAAAATTAAATGATGATGATTGGAGATCACTTAAAACATTTGGTGGAATCAAAATGTAAAATATCGACAGAAAAATTCCCGGCTATGTTTAATAACGAATGTAAAAACACTTCCACACGCACAATGCAAAGAGAACATAAGGGATATCAACTATACAGCTGTGTAGCCTTGATAAATGCACGAATCAGTGGAGCTTATCAGGAAGAAATGCTTCCATTTGCTATGGAGCATAAAGATGTATGGACTCTGGAGCAATGGAAAAGGGATGTGTGGTCTGATTAGTCCAGATTGACCCTCTTCCAGAGCAATGGTTGCATCAGGGTATGAATAGAGGTGAATGAGGTGATGCTCCTGTCATGCCTAGTGCCTACTTTTAGAATTTCAAATTATGATTTGCAGTGGTTAAAAGAAGATTTCTTATAAAAATTTGGAATTTTAAATAAAGAATCACTTTCAGAGATATAGCAAATAAAACTCAGCCATGTATGAAATATCATATGAATGCGGGTCATTTTTGCCCCATGTTGTGTATTAGAAGTGGTTTTCATAGTTTGTGCATCAAAGGGTTAAGAATCTTATCATATGGTGTAAAAGTATATGTGACAAGAGACGTTTAATGCAAATCTCTTCTAACCTGAGAGTTTCCAATCTACATTGAATACTCCTAAGTCCAGTGGAAAGAAGCTCCACTCCTGAATCCAGCAGGTCGTTGTTACTCAGGTCCAGCTCTCTAAGACTGGAGGTCTGGGAACTGAGAGCTGAGGCCAGAGCTTCACAGCTTCTCTTGGACAGTTGGCAGTTACTCAACCTGGATAACATTTGTTAATGATGAAAAGAAAGCTTCTTTTGTTGGTTGTTCTTTAAACTATTTAGTGTACAATAAAGTTCTTAATAACAACGCACTGAGGTCTACTGACCTGAGAGTTTCCAGTGTACATTGTGGGCTCTCCAGTCCAACAGAAAGAAGCTTCAGCTCTGAATCCTGCAGGTCGTTGTTACTCAAGTCCAGTTCTCTCAAACTGGTGGTTTGACAGCTGAGAACTGAGGCCAGAGCGTCAACACTTTTTTTGGAGAGGTCACATGTACCTAACCTGCAGAATAAGAAATAATTATTAACTTCCTGAAGCTGTTACCTGAACCTTATTGTAACATTTATTGTAACATTATAGAAAGCAACTGACCTGAGAGTTTCCAGTTTACAGTGTGGACTCTTCAGTACATCAATGAAAATCAGTACTCCATCCTGCAGTTTGTTCATACTCAGGTCCAGGAGTGTCAGTCTGGAGGACTTGGAGCTAAGAAGAAAGGCCACATCATCACAGCTTTTCCACGTCAGCCCACAGCTAATCAAGCTGAAAAGGAATGGGTCATCAGAGAAATCAGCACTTCAAATGCTCGGTTTCTATCTAATGTGTCAGATTTGGTTGTGGATAGTCAAAGTGCCAGCATACCTGAGAGTCTCAAGTCGACAGTGTGGACTGTTTAATCCCACAGAGAGCAGATTCATTCCTGCGCCCACCGGGCTGTTAGAAAGTTCCAGCACTCTAAGAGTGGAGGACTGGCAACTGAAAACTGAGGACAGATCTGTACAACTCACGCAGGTCAGATTACAGCCTGTCATCCTAAAAAAGAAATAGAAATCATGAAGATAAACTTAACTTGACAAACGTCATTACGTCAACTGAACAAACATCATTACTTTACCTAAAACCACAGGCTAAAAAGTGTACACTGTGTAACAATGAGTAGTAGAGTGCCACCTTAACAAGCACATTCAATTAGAGTTGGATTTTCAGTGCTTCAGGCAAGACAAATCTAGTTTAAATGTAGAGACCAAAAATTAAAACATAAAAAAACAAGATTTAAAAAGAAAAATACATAAATTAAGCAAGCACACCTGAGAGTTTCCAGTCCACACAGTGGATTCTTCAAGCCAACTGTGAGCTCCTGGCAACCACTACTGAAATCGTTGTAACTCAGGTCCAGCTCTCTCAGATTAGAAGCCGGGGAGCTGAGAATTGAGGCAAGAGCTTCATAGCTTCTCCCAGACAGCTTACAGCCACTCAGCCTGAAGATGTCATCGGCACAGAAATAATGAATATTAACCTCAAAATAACATTTACATTATTCAATATGTTTAATAGGTTGTACACCCACCGAGAAAGCCTGGATGCTTCAACCAATGGTAGCATACCCAGAAGACATTCCTCTGAAGCAGAGAATTTCTTGAGGTCAAACACATCCAACTCTTTCTCTGATGACAGTAAGATGAAGACCAGAGCTGACCACTGAGCAGGAGTAAGTTTGTTTGTGGAAAGACTCCCTGAACTGAGGCACTGTTGGATGTCCTCCACTAGAGAATGATCATTCAGCTCATTCAGACAGTGAAACAGGTTGATGCATTGTTCTGGAGAGATATTTTCCCTGATCTTCTTTTTGATGAATTGGGCTGTGAATTGGGCTGTGTCCTGGTTGCTCTGAAAACTGCTTCCTGATTGTTTTAATAGGTTCTGAAGAAGTGCCTTATTCGTCTGCAGTGAGAAGCCCAGGAGGAAGCGGAGGAACATGCCCAGATGTCCATTTTGACTCTGTAAAGTCTTTTGGACTGCACTCTGGAAGAGATGGGTCAATGCAGATTCCTCTGTGGTGTGAACAGACAGCTGAGTGGTTGATTGTTCTTCAGACAAGAGGTTCACACCAAAGTTGATGAATGACACAGTGACATGAACAGCAGCCAGAAACCCCTGAAAGCTAAAATGGGCAAAGCAGAAAAGCTTTTCCTGATTCAGCCGAACGTCCTTTTGAAAGATCTGTGAGAACATTCCTGGGTAGATAGAAGCAGCACTAATATCAATGCCGCACTCGATAAGATCTGATTCATGGAAGATCAGGTTGCCTTTCTGAAGATGCTCAAAAGCCAGTTTTCCCAAAGACAGAATCAGCTTACTGTTCTCTGTGTTCCAGATTGGATCCGTCTCAGCTCTTCTGTGATATTTGACATTTGCCACTTTGGACTGATCTATAAGAAAATTGATATACATCTCTGTCCAGGTCTTAGGCAGGTTCCCCGTGTCACTGGTTTTCAACAAATCCTCTAGAACTGCTGCAGTGATCCAGCAGAAGACTGGACTGTGGCACATTATCCAGAGGCTTCGTGATGCCTTGATGTGGTTGATGATTCTTCTAGCCAGCTCTTTATTTCTGACTCTCTTCCTGAAGTACTCCACCTTCTTGGGATCAGTGAACCCTCTTAGCTCTGTCATCGTGTGAATGAACCGAGGGGGAATCTGACTGGCTGCCTCGGATGTTGTGGTTATCCAGATGCAGGCAGAAGGGAACAGTTTTCCCATCAAGAGGTTTGTTAGCAGCACGTCTACTGAAGCTGAATCAGTAACATCATATAGGGTTTCGTTCTTGTGGAAGTCCAAAGAAAGTTGACTTTCATCTAAACCATCGAGAATAAACAGAATATTGAGTTTATCAAAACTGCTTATTTCTGACTCTTTGGTTCCAGCAAAAAAGTGATTAAGAAGTTCCACCCAGCTGTATCTTTTCTCCTTCAGCAAATTCAACTCTCGGAAAGTGAATGGAAATATGAACTGTATATTGTTGTCGACTTTGTCTTCAGCCCAATCCAGGGCAAACTTCTGAGTCAGGACTGTTTTCCCCATACCGGACTCTCCTTTTGTCATTAATGTTCTAACCAATACATCTTGAGCAGGCAAGGTTTGAAAGAAGTCTTCTATATTGAACTTGTTTTCCAAATTAGGTGGTTTGTTTGTTGCTGTTGCAGTTTGTCCAATCTTCTGTTTAACGCTGACCTCTCCAGACTTTTCCTCCGTGATGTGAGGCTCAGTGTAGATCTCATTCATCAGCATTTGCTCCCCAGATGCTGTGGCTTCCCCAAACAAATGCTTAAACTTCTTCCTCAGGTTGGATTTGACTTCACGCTGGCAATCATTGAGAGTCTCTGAAAGAATAATCAAGAGATCATAAGTGGCGGAATTGCCAAACAAATGCACACACATTTCTATATCCTTGTTTTGTAATGTTGTAACACTGTTCTTTCTGAAAAACATAAGTTTATTCAACCAATTCAATCCCTAAATAACAGATTTCTTTGGCAACTTGGGCAAAGGGGAGTTGGGCTTTAAACACAACTCTGTCATGTACAGGTGATACTCGTATTATTAGAATATCATGGAAAATGAATTGGAATTGAGGCAAGAATTCATTCAAAAGGGGCCCAAACCAAGTACTGAGTACATATGGAGGATTATACTTTATAGAGGGCTGACATCTGTATTTAAAATCCCTTCTTTATTGATTTCATGTAATATTCAAATTTTTTGAGATTTAGAATTTGGGGTTTTCATAAGCTGTTAGCTATAATAATCAAAATTATAACAAATAAAGGCTTGAGATATCTCACTTTGCATGTAATTAGTCTATATAATATATTATTTTCACCTTTTAAGTTGAATGAACTTTTGCATGATATTCTATTTTTGAGTTTCACCTGTATTTTCTTTGAAGTTAATATGATGTTTACAGATGTATCTGAATCTATGTATTGAGCTGTCAATCTTTGACAGATATGCAGGTCGAATTTTGTTTGTAGCAATGGATTTTCAGTTGAATGGCATATTGTATATTTGGATTAAGTGACTCGGTAAGTGACTTTGCCTCATACATTTACTACAGTTTGGGGTTGAAGTAGGTTCGCCCACTGTCTGTAATGATTAATCATCAGAGCTTGGCAGATGTGTGATTGGATTCAGTCGATGCGAGGATCGCTGGATACATTTGTCAACACTTCAAGATGGAACAGTGATCGTAGCCTACTCTACGATCTAAAGTCTGAATGAGATAAAGGTTCTATACACCTGAAATATGTAGCAGCTTCAGTACTGGGGAAATTGCCTGGATTTTGGTCTGAGGTACAAATAAGGGCTTGCAAGTAGTGGTACTGTATGAATTTGAAAAAAGGGACTTCCCTAACAAATAATGTTTGGACCTTGAAAAACAAAATACTGATTTAACTGTGTATGATTTCAATAAGGGTTGGTTTTCCAACAATAGGAGATAGATCCTGTATAAAACATGGTAGAAATGTGTCAGAACTGACCAGTAAAGACATAGTAGAACACTTCTTAATACTGTTAACATGGTCAAAGATGATAACCCAGTGTTATAACACCGCATTTACACATACAATTATGTTTTATCCCCTTCTTACCTTTTGATGCTGGGTTGATGTTTGATAAACTCTGTGCCAAATCATTCCTTTTGATTTTCTTTAAAACAATTATGGTCACCTCCACTGCATTTTCGTTGTAGGTCTCTGTAATCTTGTCCACTGTGTCCGTCCTGCCAGCATTTTCTAATTGGCTCTTTGGGATTGCTGGGGCCCCTTCCAAGACACCAGCCTGCTGCAGGTACCATTTGAACTTTTTGAACTCTTCATCTGCTAAATTCTCCAACGTATCCAGCAGGTCTATGGGTGTTGCCATGGTCTCCTTCCTGAAATACCATTACATCTTTGAAAAAGCAAACTTAAAAAAAATGTATAATTAGGGTGCATTAATATCAGGGAGATTAACATTTATCAATAGACAATGATGTTTTGTAGTACTAAACTGTTTATAAATGTGTTAGTTATACTTCAGCTTGGGGACTTTAACCAAAACATGTACACTGACCTGTAGACGTTTCTTGCTTCTTTGCAGCAGATGACAGCTGTAGTCAGCTTGGAATGACAGGAGTAAGAGCGGTTTAAACATTAAAACGGAATATATAAAAAAACTGAACTAATGAATAAATCAATATCTTAGGTAAGCTCATACACTATAAAGAGAGAGGATAGAATGGGCTGACTTAGAGCGTTTTCACACCTTAAAGTCGGAACCAATGTTTTTAAAAAAATGGCACACCTGCTCCGACCAGGTTTTGTTCAGAGTTTTAAATTAAAGTTGGCTCTTAAAGCGATACCCTTTAAGCAAATAGAATACTCCTTTGGAAATCATGGACCCAATTACGCCCAATGGTGTAGTGTTTTGATCCACTGAGTCTAGTAGTTTAATGTTTGATTGCTTTACAATGTCATGTTATGCACTGAGAGAACAATCGGTTAAATAAATGAGTCAATTTCAAACAGTTTCTGACATCATTCCACTGTCTCCTTATTTGCAGCAACAATTTTGTTTTCGGATCTGTTTTCTATGATTATTCATATTGACAAACTGTTCCTCTTAAGTAAATTAAGCGGCACACTTATTTTTACTGAGCTGCTCGCAATCAGTCAATTTGTGTAAAGTTAGCAAGCCTTGCACTGCCCTTAACAAATATCTTTGACTTTGCTCTAATATGCTGCATGGCACCTGTATGAGACCTCTTATAGAGAGGTGTGTGCCTTTTTCTATGTACAAAATGCGAACATTTCAAAAATATCCTTTTGCCTTTTCATTAAAGACTGATGAGGGGAAAACAATATTTCAATGATTTTAGTGTAAGGATGCAACAGTACACTGAGCACTGTACAATAAAAGTGCCTCATACCTCGCACGTCTTGCTGAGCGCACAGCAAAAATGCTGTGCGTTCAGCAAGACGCGCGTCATAATTGCGCAGGTCTGAGCCAGACGGCTTCTACTCAAACGAGGCTAGTGTTTTTACGCATCCTGTCTATCAAATGTGATAGGCCTATGGCCTATTGGCTCGGGTTCCCAGTCAAACCACACCTAATTTTCTCAACAACGGCGACAACGACACTTTTCCAACACGGTGCTTCCATTTGGGTCGGATCGAGTCCGGCCAGATTCTAACCACAAACGGACTGCAGCAGAGTGCGTTTGGAAGCGCCGAGACCACCTCTTCAGCTGGTTCTCTGTGCGCGTGTTTGCCCCCCGCAGTGCGATTGCTGTATTCACACCTGCCTGAAAGATGCGAACCGAAGGCGGAAGTGCACCTGAGTTTGTTTCAGGCGAACTACTCACGGCAGGTGAAACTTAAATAACTATGATGCCAAACTAGATGTGAATAAGGACCATCTGTCTGTATGTGCAGTGAATTTGTTATCGGCATTGAAGGCCACTTCCTATAGGTTATTCTATGAAAGTAAATAAGTGAAAAGACATACCTTTTTCTCCCCATGCCAGAGGTCTTGATTTAAGGTCCTTCTTATGTCATAGAGTTTGAATCTGCGTGGTATTATAACAGGTGTAAAAGCGAATGTAGCATTGACTGACCGGATGACTTGGAGAGTAAGTAGACTCCCAGAGACTTGACTTTAACTTTATTATAGACTTGAATTACTTGACGGACCATCAGCTTACATGCACGCTGTATACAATGGGACTCCTCACACTGATATCGCTCCGCCTCCACATCATTAATCACATTACAACAGTATACATGCGCGGCACTATACTACATCCCCCTTTCTTACAGTTAAAGTTACACTTCACAGTTGCTGTAATACATGAACTGGACGCTGTTTCATTACCAACTCTGTTAACTTGTAAACATACCAATACATTTATCACTTGTATGCTTATGGTTATTCTTTAACTTTTCTGTTGCTGTTTTGTAGAGTGACTGGATGCAGAGTTGAGTGTTCTCCTTTGGGCACAGCAGACTGAAGCACTGAACTGGAGCTTGGTAGGGGGCTTCTGAGCACATACCTGTCACATGTGTGTTTCTCAGGATGAGCAGGGCGAGACGAAGGTCTGTGTTTGTTTGTTGTGCTTTTTGTAGCACATGTTTCACTGTTTCTACAGTTATTTCAGCTAGTAATACATTGGACTGTGCATAACCTGGGCTGGAATGAGTGACTTTAATGCCCCATGATGCTGCAAAGTTTCTTATTTCTTGACAAATGGATCGTGGTCACTCACTAACTCATACATCGGATCGGGCATCAGTGTCAAACGTAGAGCTGGAGCCTCCATCATATTCCGGTGGTCTCTTGTTTCCTTTTTCCTTCCTGTATCCTTAGGTTTACGTTTTTCTTTTTCTTTTTTTTCTTTTTGCATTTTTATGCTTTATTGATAGTGTAGAGACAGAGTTGAAATGGGGCAGAGAGGGGAGTGACATGCAGAGAACGACCGCGGGCTGGAATCGAACCCGGGTCCGCTGCTGGCCGAGGCCCATGGGGGGGACGCCTTACCAACTGAGCTAAGGGCGCCTTTATTTTTGACGAACTGAGTGAAATTAACTGTGCTTTGTGCTGGAATCCTTTTCTATAATAGAATATTTCGCTATTGTAAAAGAAACACACCAAAATAGTTCCAAACCAAGCCATAGTATCAATGAGTAGCGAAGCAGCACTGTAACACCTGACACATGTGATAGGTGCATCTGAGGCGTTCTGTGAATCTGCAGTAAACAGTGTTGTTTCAGTCAACTCATCGCTATGTTAAAGCCTCCCACACTCCCTCCTACTTCCCAGTAACAGCGACCAGTCAAACCATCACAGAAGCTGTTTGAAATGATCAAATCTCTCTGGGCGAAACTTATAAGGCTGTTGCTCCTCCACATATGTCACCCGTCTGTTTCGCTCCAACATCTTTCTGTGTGCTGTGTTTGGGTCCAGGGTTCACAGACATCTGATAGAAAGAACAAAACACAATACAGCAGTAGTACATTGATATAGTCAGTATTTGCTATGTGTATAGTCACCTATGTGGCAGTTATTCAAATGAACGGTTATACTCTGCACAAGTACAGTTTGTATGTGATGTAAAGGCCCATAGCAAATGATCAGGCACAGAGCAGTGACTCCCAAAAGGACTGTGATTGGAAGATGTGCTTCGGTTAGATTAGCTTTCATGTCATGTAACAATTCCCACCTGAAATACAGTATTATTTATTCAGACTAAACACAGTTTGTCTATAAGGGGATGCATGTCTGAGAAGTAGGACTAGATAATGTTCTTGTGCTCTCTTACTTGTATTTATTTTAGTTAATTTTGTATTATTACTTTATACCAAACATTATTTGAGACCCATTTAAACTATTGTAATGTCATATGGTGTAACACATTTACCAGCCATTTAAAAAGCGCTACAGACTTTACAGAAGAAAATCGTTTGTGCCTAAACCTTGTCAAAGACCAATTCTCCTACTCGTTCTCTGTTTCGTCACCTTGGTCAGATACTCACAGAGTTTAGTGTTTATCATCATGCCTGCTTGATGTTCCATCCATCCATCCATCCATCCATCCATCTATCTATCTATCTATCTATCTATCTATCTATCTATCTATCTATCTATCTATCTATCTATCTATCTATCTATCTATCTATCTATCTATCTATCTATCTATCTATCTATCTATCTATCTATCTATCTATCTATCTATCTATCTATCTATCTATCTATCTATCTATCTATCTATCTATCTATCTATCTATCTATCTATCTATCTATCTATCTATCTATCTATCTATCTATCTATCTATCTATCTATCTATCTATCTGTCTATCTATCTATCTATCTATCTATCTATCTAACAGTTATTATAACATCATAAATGACATAATCTGTACCAGGTGTGCCACACGTACCATGTGACACGATACACATCCTCATTCAAATGTACTGGATGTCTATAGTGTTACCCAGTGGCATCATGTGGTTGATCTCAATAAAAAATCCATCAACATTCTAATGAAACTATAATGTCAAACATTGTAACTCAATGGCCACTAGAGAGCAGTGCAGGCAAACACAACAGCAGGGATCCATGCAATGTATTCTGTGCACTCCTTAGCCACCATGGCCACAGGAGCCATATAGTTTGTCCTCAGCTTGGATTTTTTAAAAGTTACTTTTTTTACCATTATATTGGCACACATATATTCTATTGTAATACGTCATCTTTATTTTGAATATAACATCATGCTTTATGTGTTTGTTTGTATGCAAGTATGGTAAAAGGAACTTATTTTGGTTTTAATGTGCTGTAACTTTGTAGCTCACTGAACTGAGGTGATACCAGCTGTTCAAGAGTTTAGCACCCTTGTATTTATCTGACTGCTTGTCTGAATATGTCCCAACTCGACCTCTCAGGTCCTCTGGAGCCCTGGAGCCGGCCTGCTTAATATACCACAGATTAAAGGGAAACAGTATGGGGAAGCAGCATTTAGTTTTTATGCACCAACGGCCTGGAACAAACTGCCCCTGCATATAAGAACAGCAACGTCCGTTGTTAGTTTTAAGAAGCAGCTCAAAACACATCTTTATGCTGCTGCTTTTAATTAATTCCACCATATATTTATTTCTTTTATCTTTCGTTTTATGCATTGCACATTTCCAATAATGTAAGGTCTGACTCTAGCATTTTATTCATTTAAAAAAAAAAAATTATTGCATTTTGTCTTCTGCTCTTTGGTTTATTGCCTGTGATGAATGTGTTTTGTTTTATATTTTCTTTATTTTGTGCATGTAAAGCACTCTGAGCTGCATTTTATGTATGAAGGGCGCTATACAAATAAATAAATAAAGATTATTATTATACCAGCTGTTCAGTCAATGTGTCAAAAAAAATTCAGGTTGTCTTCACTTACTGGATGGATCCATCACGCCACTATTTCACCTGTCGCTCTGTCTTTCATCCATTGCCCGACATACAACCGCTTCAATGCCTTTGGCTTTGTTTTGACCAAAACCTGACCCTATCTCTTGGTGCAACAGATTCTGTCATGTTTACATGTAAAGACATTGTGCCCCAGTGTGTGTGTATGTGTGCGTGTGTGTGCTCCTGTAAATGATCCCTGCCTGAAAGGGGAAGTCTCCATAGTTGTGTTTATAGGGGCCCGAAATCTCTTTTTCAAAATGCGGGAAAAAACCTGAAAGAGGCGGCGAAAGAAGGAGAGAGGGAGAGAGAGAAGAAGAAAAAGAACACCCGCTAAGGCTGACAGATTTTTCCCTGCCGGTCATCAAAAAAGTCTTAGTAACTCCCAAACAGTTCAATCATTGTTTTGACAACAGTGGCTCCCCCACACATTCCAACAGTAGCCGTTGGGCCTGGACTACTGTTGACTGGTCTGTCTGACATTTAGGTTTTCATTAATGATTTTGCTGAATTTGTTGCTTAACATTTAGCTGCCTTTGTTTGATAGTCACTCCTGGATAGGACAGTTGGCTCGTCATACACCGTGACATTGGCCAGCAACCCCCCCCCCCCCCCCCCAAAAAAAAAGACAAACAAGGGAAGGTTATTTTAAGTATTTATTTTGGTAGGTCTATTTTTTGCTTTTTTATTAGACCGTTTGGGAGAGACAGAGATGAAATGGGGCAGAGGAGGGAAAATTACATGCAGAGAACAAACCCGGGCCAAGGGGAAGGTTTTTTAACGCTGGCCGAAAAATTGTAACTCCATTCACGAAAAAAGAAATCTTTTGTTCACCCAGTTATCTGATGTGTTTCTTATACAACGCTTCCCATTCTTTTTTTTTCTATCATCATGGCAACGCTGAATCAAATCACACGTCAGAATTACTTGTGCCAGTTCCAGACAGGAAATAGGCTCCTCATTCCTGGGTTTGACATTTCCGTGAATGAAGACATACAGAAAATATGTCTTCGCTTGATTTGCTCCAATTTCTATGACCACTTCTGGATGACTAACGTGTCACAAGCCTCTGTTAGTAACTCCAATAATAAAGAGAGACTTTTTTTCAACGCTGCAATAATTAAAATGACGGTCAGATGTTGATGCCCATTTTCTTTTATACCAAAACTAAAGAGACAAATGCATTTCAGCTCTATGTACACATACTTATATAACTGTGCTGATGGCATAGCTCTTGATCCGGACTATATTGAGTTTATTAAATATTTTAATAAATGTACTGTATCTCTCATCTGCCAGCTGTTTAACTAAACACACATGGGGCTTGGGAGGGAGATGGATGGACATATATTATTGTACTATGAATAGACTGTGTGTGTGTGTGTGTGTGTGTGTGTGTGTGTGTGTGTGTGTGTGTGTGTGTGTGTGTGTGTGTGTGTGTGTGTGTGTGTGTGTGTGTGTGTGTGTGTGTGTGTGTGTGTGTGTGTGTGTGTGTGTGTGTGTGTGTGTGTGTGTGTGTGTATGAAGGCAATGTGTCTACAGTACTCTTTATGGGTGGAACATTTCCCAGAGTGGTTGTGCCTGTGTCATTTTTTCCCCTGTGCTCTTTTTTTCCCCCCAAACTGAACTTACTGCAGCAGAGGGCTGTCAGTCGCACAGGCCCGGAAACCTTACTCAGATGAACCTAGAATAAACTCACTTCTCTGAGTGAGTAATATAGGATTTATAAATGGTGTGCTGTTGGTGACAATGCTTCCAGTCATCACCTCCTAATTAAATTCTACTTTGACACTTTCAATGCCAGCTCACATAGAAGGGTTCTATCATCAGCTTGTATGCATTTAGACCCTTACACTACCTATTATACTTAGTGATGATAATAAAACAAAGATATGCTGATGTGTTCAATGTTATGGGTCAATGCAACACCTGCTGTCCCCACACACTGTGGTCATGTGTCCTCTTAGTAAACACAATGGTTTAATACAGAACCTTATGTTGTTGCAGTTCTTTTTTAAAGGGTGCACCCATCTGCATTTTATTTTAGATCAGGCAACAGGATAGGGCTCCCTACCCAGTGTCAAACCAACAGAGAATTATCATCCGTCTGTGTGGTTCACACCTTTTAATGCTTGAGTGAATTTCAGCTCATTGTTTTGGCAATTAGGCCCCGCAACTTTACTTTACTCTTGTTAGCCCTGTGTCCAGCTGTTTATAGTAATATAGTTCTGATAAACCCACGATGTGCAACCTGCCTGACATTAAACGACCGAATACAGTTAGCCAAATCTAGCTGGTGAACATAGTGGAAAATCTAGCAGCTCAAGAGACAAGTGTTTTCCTACAGGACTTAGTGACTAGAAAAAGGTATTGGATTTACATTTGCAGGGTGGCCAGAACACTAGTTGGTAAACTACGGTTAATGTGTGTGGAGAGGCAGCTTACACATCTGGTTAAGGTTAGGAGAAGAATGGGGTCACAGTCAACAAAAAAGTTGAACTTTAACCGAAGGTAAGATGTATTTAGTTATTTATTCTAAAGAGCTTTTTCTTCGTCTTCCACGAGAATTGTGCATTTCCCCAGGACGGCCACTATACAGGTGAAACTCGAAAAATTAGAATATCATGCAAAAGTTCATTTATTTCAGTAATTCAACTTAAAAGGCGAACATAATATATTACATATATAGACTAATTACATGCAGAGTGAGATATCTCAAGCCTTTATTTGTTATTATTTTGGTTATTATAGCTAACAGCAAATTCAAAATCTCAGAACATTTTAATATTACATGAAATCAATAAAGAAGGGATTTTAAATACAGAAATGTCGGCCCTCTATAAAGTATAATCATCCATATGTACTTGGTTTGGGCCCCAATTCCAATTCATTTTCCTTTATATTCTAATATTACGAGTATCACCTGTATATCTAAAACGCGTAAGCCTGTTAAGTTTGTCCATTCTGTGCTAATGTAGAAACACGACAGTGCAACACGACGGCCTCAGTGCCGAGCTCCTATGTAGATTTAAAAGGCTCATCCTAGAAACAACTTTCATTTTTAAGTGAATATACACTAATTAAAACATACTGATGAATAGCATATTCCTTTACTACAAAGTCTGTTCTGAATAAATGACGGCCAATGAATTCTACAAACTGTACCTTTTTGCATAGTTCATGTTTGCATATAATTACTTACTTACTCATCAATACTATTTTCTTTTCATAATCTTTGCCCCATACACCCAGTAGTGGCTGCAGATGGCGATGCGATTATCCCTCAAGGTTTGAGTCAAATCGCCGTGTGGTTCCTGGCACAAGAATCCACTCCTAGGTTCTTCGGCACAGAGACGCTCAGAGAGACTCCTCACTGATTTTGAACTGAATGGCTTTCTAGAAATTCATATTCACCCAACCGCATTACCGCCTTTAGGCAAGCCGGGCTGCACTGTGGCCAAGCGGTGAAAGAACCACATTGTACAGTGCATTCACATCAAATGAATCAGCAAAGATAGTTTCAAATGGTTTTGTTGAATATCTAGTTTGGTTGGAAGAAAACAGTATGAGCTTTGTGCTGTTTGATTCTTGGGAGTCAAACTGAAGCAAACACTATTAATTTTGCCCCCAGAAGGCTCATTATGACATGCTTGTAAATCACTGAGACACCTTCATGTTGGATGGTAGCATTCATAGGAGTGTGTGTGTGTATTACTCATGTTGTGGGGACGGGCCTTCCTTTTGGGGACAAAATGGACGTCCCCATAATGTAAATAATTACATTTTAGGGTGAAGTCTTGCATTGAGGTAAAGGTAGATTTAGGTTTAAGTTAGGGCTAGGGTAAGGGTGAGGCAAGTAATGGTTATGTTTAGGGCAAGTCTCCAGGAAATTAATGTTGCTATGTAATGTCCTCTGAAGTGATGAAAACATGACTTTATGTGTGTGTGTGTGTGTGTGTGTGTGTGTGTGTGTGTGTGTGTGTGTGTGTGTGTGTGTGTGTGTGTGTGTGTGTGTGTGTGTGTGTGTGTGTGTGTGTGTGTGTGTGTGTGTGTGTGTGTGTGTGTGTGTGTGTGTGTGTGTCTGTGTGTGTGTGTGTGTGTGTGTACATTAATACGTTTTTACATGCAGGAGTCCCACATTCCTTATTAACCCCAGCATCATCTGGTGAGGCCCCATAGAAGGTTCCCATGTCAGAGAAGAGTTGTGAGTGGGTACAGGACGGGTAAACAAACCCAGCTGATTTATCACTGCTTTCAAATGACAGTCATTTAAAAGTCGTAAAGTGTAGGCCTATAAATGCCAGAATGTGAGGCACTGCGCTCTGACAAAATGATTAAGGTGTAATGACTTCGCTACTGCACAATGAGCAAGAGACGATCTCACTTGTGATCTCACTTGTGCACCTTTAATCAGTTCTCATTAAAGGTGCATTATGCAGTTTTTGGAGAGGGGGATTTTTTAAAAAGTTTGCAGAGCCTGCAGTTAGTTTACAAAACATAGTTTAGCGACATTACATTTTTAGTATTGAATACTTACATAATCATTACATCGAAAAAAATTATTTTGAGGCACCTGGAACCAAACGTTGGACTACAATATGTTTGTAGAAAAAAACTGTGGACCCTGCAGCTGTTAACAACACAGTTGAAACAGTAACTTTTCAGGTATAGCTTTCTAACTTCAAACAGTGTTCCAGCGATCCAATTTTCTTTTGAGGGAATTTAGTTTATTATGGCTTGAGAATAAACCTTAGAAACTGCTCACTTCTCTGACACACACAAAGTTACATAGTACACCTTTAAAATAAATAGTTGGACTTTTGGGGGAAAATGCTAATCTGCTCTCAATTGTTAAACTTGAGCGAGGATGCTATTGAATGGCTCTCTTGTCTTTTAATGGGACAGGCAGATGACCCACTAAGTTTGTTTGACAGCCTGGCTCACCCCAGGCTCAATGTGCTTCAAGGCACTTCTAAAAGGTCAGCAAATTGACATGTTGAATATGTTACAAAACAATGGTACATGCCAGAACCATGGCAAAAACGCAATGGTAGTAATAACAAGATTGCTGGAAGTTGTTGCACCTGGAGAAAGAAAAGGTTCCCACACTTATATACTGTAATTTCATCGTGTTTGAATTAAGACGAAGACTTAGTTAACTCAGACAAGAGGAAGTGAACTTTCACATGCTCTCGTAACATTTCCACGTGGCTTACTAGTTTGACAATGATTCCCTGCATAGACACAACCTGTTTGGCCTTTTCATTAAGCACCATCTGACTAAAACTTTTCCTAGTGAAAAAGGCTTACAATGCCACTCTTAAGCCCTTTTTAATTAACAAGCTATACCTACTTAATGATATCTTCCCTTATCTCAACACTTTGTCATTTTCTCACTCCATTCTTCCCCCACCTCCTCTCCTCTATGTCTCACCACTCCCAACCTCTTTCTCTGAGATTTTTTTCCCTGTAAACTTGGCAAGCGGACAGATCTCATGAGGTTTTCCAGAGTCCGGCTCAGAGAAATGTCAGTTTGGTTCATTTTCTGCTTGAAGTGAAAGAGGGAATTAAATTTCCCATTCATGGCCTATCACGTATTTAGTTATCCTTGATTTAACACTAATACCAAGGTTTCTGATATTTCAATAATACCATGTTTATGGATTACATCACCTGTGGACATACACACACACACGCATGCACGCACGCACGCACGCACACACACACACACACACACACACACACACACACACACACACACACACACACACTGTGCAAACCTTTCAGTACAAGAAAAGCCTGTGGGATTATATCATCATACAGTGATGTCATAAGGAGGAGGGTGTTGAGTAATATGAATTGACATCATCATCATCATATTGGAAAGTTTTCAAAACATTCTTGCTATTATGTGATTAAAGGGATAGTTAAGCATTTCTGAATAGGGCGTGTATTTGGTACTTAGTCTGACACCTTATGGAGATGGGGTTCAGTGCAGTCATTTTAAGGAGTTTGGAATAGACGTTGCTATAGCAGAAGTCAGCATTTTACTGTTGCAGAGGGGGCCAGCAGAAAAACTGTTTTTCAGCAAATATATAAATGCTAACCTTCTAAATAAATATCTGTTCAATTGTATATTATATGTAGGATTATCTGCACTGCAGCGGCACAGGTTGGCATAATAATACATGGTCAAAATACGCTTAGAAAAGTGCAAAAATAAATGGCTCTCTGACAGTGCTGTGTAGCGTATCAGTATGCAAATCAGCAGTGAAAGAAATACCTAAATTTAGCCAGCTAACTATTTGAAACTTGACATTTTTATTTATTAACTGGATAAACATAATCAAACCCCTCAAGATAATACATGTTTTCTTTCCTAACGTTGCTGTCACGAGACACAGTAGTAGGCCTTATTGATTTAGTTTGATATTCCTGGGTTATCTGACATGTTGTTTGTTGTGGTCTGACATGCCCGGGCTTTGGTTTGGTTAAGCCTTCTTCTTCATGGACACAGCAGAAAGTGATCTCAGTTTTAAGGTTGGGTCGGCATTATCCAGCTCCCAGTCTTCCACTCTAGATTATTCTGACACTGGGTGGGTGAGGTCCCATAAGACTGTGTTTGTTTTAGGAGCAGACACATGTCCCTTTGTCTCCACAATTCATTAGAGCAGGGAAAAAACTGCAACTGACAATTTTGGGATTTTAAGGGGCCTCCATGTGGGAGTGACTGGTTTGAATGAAATGCCGAGTAAGGAAGATGAATGAGAAAAAAAGCTAGACGTGTTGATAATAGGCTACCTTTAATGTAACCAACAACAGAGAATACATGCCGTGGCAAGAAGCCAGACAGGGTTTAACTAGGTCTTCATTGCTGTTTAAGCACACAGGGCTACACTGGACTGAACGAAACAATTCAACTCTGCAAGGTAATTCACAATTTATACCTAAGTCAGATATTTCTCTCAGGATTGTAGATCATAGTATAGTGTACATTTGTCAGGATTGCACAAGACTATGTGTCTATGTTTCCTGGAAGTGATTTTGACAACAATAATAGTTGACTTCACCTTTAACAAGGAAATGAAAGCCAAATATCAATGAGCCTACTGAAGGTTTTAGCACAATGGCGCTAAGAGCACATAAACGAAAGTCAGCATGCTAACATGCTCACAATGACAATATTTATATACCGATTTAATGAAAGAAAGCTTTACCATCCAAGGCCATCTTAGCTTAGCATGCCAACATTGGCTAATCACTATTAAACACTGTAAATGTCTTCAACTGTGGAGATAAAGTGTTTCACTTAAAACTAAATCAACCTCATGATGGCGCTAGATGAAAGGTGAAGAACAATCAGGATTCATCCTCTGGGGACCATGAATTTCCCCCTAATTGGTCATGTTAACAGTTATTGAGATATTTCCGTCAGGGCCAAAGAGGTAGACCAACAGACTAAGGCATCATCACGATATATTAATATATATTTTTTGTCAACTGCTTCTTTCTAGTTCTGGTTTTGGGTTTCTGAGGCCTGGGATCGTCTGTTGCTGAGATGTTGACATGTTTATGCTGTCATATCTCTTTCACCATTTGGAGTCACATTTTGCCGTCAGTAGCCGACTAAATACCAGGTGATTCCTTTCACCATTAACCCAGTGGGAGGCCGCCGCGCTCTCCCCTCTGCTCTTATAAGGAAGGCTTGTTGTCAGGAAGCCTGTGGAGTGAACACAGGGGAGAATGTGATGAGCAGTGTGTGTGTGTGTGTGTGTGTGTGTGTGTGTGTTTGTGTGTGTGTGTGTGTGTGTGTGTGTGTGTGTGTGTGTGTGTGTGTGTGTGTGTGTGTTTGTGTGTGTGTGTGTGTGTGTGCACAGAGGTGAACCAACTCCCTCACAGGCGTAGTTCCAGATTAGGTGAAGTCATGACAAAAAACATTGACTGGTTCAACTCAGTGAGCTTTTGACCAACATGCCATTCTAATGAGATCACTGCAGGAGTCTCCCTTACATAGCCTCTGTCCTTTTCCCTTGTCTACAAGCCCAAAGTTAGCCCCCCGAAGACACTAGCGCAGTTTATCCTGCTTACGTACGAATACAACATTCGGGCCAAGTCTGAAAAAAAAATGTCTAAAGAGGATGTGATCAAGCTGTAATTTCAATTCATTTCCCTCCACTCTGTATCAGCCGTGCACATTCTTTCGAGGTTGTCCCATCCCTCATTATATTCAGGATAAGTCTTGTTCGCAAAGCATGATTAGAGAGGTCAGTAACCACAGGATAACATCAGTGCTTGGTTTTGTTATGACCTCATTTAAAGATGGAGTCAGTGAATATGGAGAACGCTTGTTGTTAAAATCACTTTTTTGTCAAAATGCGTTTATATCTCCTCGCCATCCGCTACCTGTCCGTACTGTGCATGTGCTGAAGAACAATTCTGGTGTGGCTATGTAAACCGGTATGTGAACAAAGACAAAGGGAGCAACATGCCAGTTTACAGAGCCTATGGGCTGTGTATTAACAAACCAAAACTAAAGTGGTTTTGACGACGAGCATTATACCCAGAAACCTTGACTGCACCTTTCAACCCCATAACTCTTTATGTGTCCCCCGCTGTATTTACTGTAAAGCTGTCATGTCGAAGATAATCTTCAGGGCTGTAAATGTTTACCTGGTCAGATAAAATAAGTCATTAACAGTGTTTTCTGTTCCCACATACCTGGCATGTATCAGGAGGAACAGTTAATAATTACAGGACCTGTGTTAAAGTGGTCTGCAAGCAAGGTCTCATCATTGACATAATCGTATACCTGCGTTCAAAGGTCCCTTGCCCTTAGAAGTGGGGTAGGCGATTCTGGAGAATGTCTGCTGCTGTCAAAATCACTCTTTTGTCAAATCCGTGAATATCTCCTCTTCCTGTCCGTACTTTGAGTGCGCTGAAAAATAAAATCTGGTGTCAATACACAGCCTAGGCTCTGTAAACTGGTATGTAAACAAAGGGAATGTAAACAAAGGGGGCCCACCATGGCATGTACACATGCCCGTGTATAGAGCCTAATCTGTGTATTAACAATAGATTTTTTTTCCAGCGCACTCAAAGTACAGTCAGGAAGCAGATTGTGAAGAGATATTCACTGATTTTCACAAAAAGTGATTTTGTTTTACGAAACATTCACCCCAGCTTTAAATGGGACCTCTTTCGTCAGCTTTGTTTCGAACCGACCCGTCATCTCCCATTCGTCACCCTCCTTTTTCCAGAGCTCCTGTGTCGGCCTCCAGTAGCATTGTGAAACAGTCCAGCTCCGTGTTAGTGATAGATAAAGGCAGGATTCCCAGTTGCAGCACGCAGTAAAATGAAAAGCCTTTTTTGGTCATATCTCCGTAATGGGAGGCCAAATAAGCCAGCCGCAGGGAAGAACTCTGTAGATTCAGCACTGAGCTGTATTATTGCTGCTTGACCTAGCGCACTGGCCAAAAAATCATAGGCATGCACTCTCTCTGTCTGAGTAAAAAAAAGGCTGTGTTGGAGATTTGGATCAAGGAAATAGTTTTGATCCTGCTGATTTAAATTAGGATTTATTAAACAGTGGACCCCCCCCACCCCCCACCCCAGGGCATGACATTGCAAGAATGTTGTTTGCTTTCTTGTGTCTTGTGTAACATGTTTGGCAGATACTAAAGAAATAAACTGCAAAGACTAAAAATCTTGACAGTTATATCGGTCGAATTTCTAGTTAACATATCTTATGACATTTAATATAATAATAAGAGACACAATGACCTAACAAGCAACATGTCAGTGAGATATAGGGACTTGAAAAGAGGATTACAAGACTGGTTTAATATGACACAAAAGCTCTTCCTAAAACTAGTAATTAATGCTCAATTTGAGTTTTCTCTAGCTAATTTCAAGATATAACTAATAATAAAATGCTAAGATATCACCAAATAGTCCTATTTCAAGTAGGTGACTGTCTTGAATCTAGAAAAGTGCCACTAATGTATAACTTGCAATAAATTATACAGAGAAATGTACTGCTTTTGAGCATTACAGGCTTATTATGATAACACTTCCTAATACTAGTAAACTATACTTTAAAATAAGCTTTCCCAGCTGATTTCAAGGTCCTTTCTATTTTGAAAGGCTTTAATATTGCATCTTATGTTCAAATAACTTACAGAGTTTTCACTTGTTCCATTGGCATAGTTGTACTTCTTTTTGAAGAGGCATTTCTCCCAGTGTAGATATGATCAGACCTTTTGTGGTTCTGTCGGCGAAATATACACAGACACAAGGGGGGAGTGAAGCGCTAATATTTGCAAATGATAAAAGCTGGCCTTTGACCAAGGAATCTTATCATTCACTTATTTGACGTCCATCATACGTCTCCAGAACGAAAGTCCTGTCAGAGAAGGGTGTGCTGCCCGCTAAGCACTTGTTGAAAAATACAGCAGCACATCCTGTATAAGGAATGAACAGACTGGGGCCCTTCCTGTAAGTCCTTGCTAAAAGTGGCTCCCTTGGGAAGGACACTTCCAATGGAGAGGATGTTAAAGAATAGAGGAAAGGGGGTGGGCGTTTACCACAAGATGCTGTTTTAGATGTTAATATTGGCCCCAGCTGAGGTAGTCCAACGTCGAACTCACAAACTTAAAGAAGAATGCCACATCAAGCTTTCACATACAGTATATCTCTTGAAACTATCTTAGAATGTGTTTGAACTAATGCCTAACAGCAGTGTGAACAGATGGAAATGACAGTCCTCTGTTGTTTGTGTGTGTGTGTGTGTGTTTGTGGGGGGTGTATTACTCGTATTGTGGGGACATGTTTTACACTGTGATATTGTGGGGACTTGCCTTCCTTTTGGGGACAAAATGGAAGTCCCCATAAAATAAATAATTACATTTTGGGGTGAAGACTTGCTTTAAGGGTAGACTTAAGATTAGGTTAAGGTTGGGGGCGCCTTTAGCTCAGTCGGTAAGGCGTCCCCCCCATGGGCCTCGGTCAGCAGCGGACCCGGGTTCGATTCCAGCCTGCGGTCGTTCTCTGCATGTCACTCCCCTCTCTGCCCCATTTCAACTCTGTCTCTACACTATCAATAAAGCATAAAAATGCCAAAAAAAAATCTTAAAAAAAAAAAAAAAGATTAGGTTAAGGTTAGGGTAAGGGATATGCAAGTAGTGGTTATGGTTAGGGCAAGTCTCCAGGAAGTGAATGTATATCTATGTAATGTCCTCGGAAGTGATGAAAACATGACTCTGCGTGTGTGTGTGTGTGTGTGTGTGTGTGTACTTCTAGGAGTTAAGAAGCTCTCCTGCATGACTCGTTTGCAGAGCACTGTGACGCCTTTTGTCACTCCCCCCACACTGTGTGAGGTTACTGGGGGTTGTCGCATGTGATGACAGACACTAGCTGGCCTCTGTTAGCACTGTAGATGGGGCTGTCATGCACAATTAAAGGCAAATAGTGACAGAAAAGGACAAGATAGGACACACACATGCACTTCAATAGGATGCATTTTGGATAAGATGTCTTGAAAAAACAACAAAGAAAGACATTGCATAATTCTAAAAGCATTGCTATCAATCCACTATCACTTACCATACTGCTGTCCAGATGTCAGGCACATCATTTGTCTTTCCGCAAAAACAAAACAACCCCCCCAAAAAGTCATTATTTGCTGCACGGTTAATCATGCAATATGACCTTTTCCCCCCCATGTCACTGTGTGTGTTACCACGGCAACCGAGAAAACACAGAGCAACCACAATGCAACAGGATCCCTTAATGAACTTCGACCCCTCATCTGTAGCCTAACACCACGAGCAAGTATGACGAAGTGCTGCTCCATTGGTGTGTCTTTGAACTTGTCCACACCCGGTAGACATCTAACCCCCCCCCCAACCAAAGCACCTTGGGTAAACAATGATGTCATGTGAGCATCCGAAAGGCCTTTTTGTCTTTTCCAAAATGAAAAATACACAAGCAAATAACGTTTTGAAGGGAAGCACTTCGTCATGAGAGGAATGCTAAGGACTTTCACAAAAGAACAAGAAACCACGAGCTTTTCATGTTAAGAGGCCCAAATATACCCACTGATCCATCTCAACCCACAACAGCAGCAGCAGCAAAGCCCCATAATGTTGCTGTGCTGAGGCCTATCTGTGTGCTTTGTCACACTGTCATGGGAACTGACTTATTTGTGTTTTGGGTAGCTGTGCACATATCCGTCCTGTGTTTACGCCAGGTGCAGGGCAAGAGCTTTAGGTGAAGACTGAGGTTCAACAAACAGAGACCCCAACCTTAGCAACAGTCTCAAACAGATATAGTAGCATAGAGATATTCATATATGTTCACATCTACGTGCCTGCATTTATGATCGCGTTTATGATACACATAATACTTTGTGACCAAATATCTGCAAAACGAGAACCAACGAGAAGCATTGCAGCTTGAGCACTGGCGCCATGTTATCTTTATGGATGAGAGAAGCTATATCCTTAACCGTATAGATTAAAAAAGGGTGCAGGGGTTAAGTGGTGAGAACCTCTGTGATGACTGCATCCAGGAAACCACTCAAGCAGGTGGGGTCTCAGTGATGGTATATGGGCCGGTATTCATTATGGAGGAAAAACAGCTTTAGGCTGCAAAACGACAACGCATGACCACATAGGTCAGCTGTTGTGCAGATCATTTCTTGAAGCAGAAGCGGTGTAGAAGATGCCATGGCTTGCTTGCCCCAATATTGTTTAAAATACACAGTTTTCACAATTATCACTGTGTTATGTTTGTAGACATTGATCAATAAAGTTTTGAGAAGATATAAACTTTATCTATCAGGACTAAATCACATTATCACAGTCATTTCAGGAGAAGAGGTCAAAAATATTTGAATACAACTTTATGGTTATTGTCATATTGTCATTATGGTAATGTATATTGACGTTAACATTTAGTTCAAAGTGCTGCTGGTGCCGTGTACTCTGTCTGGTTAAACCTGAACATTTTTCCATTCAGCCTGCTGGTTTAGTAAATAAACTAAATATAACAAATATTTATTATGTAGGAAACCACTATATATAACCCAATGACTCATTCTGAATCTCATGCTGGTGTTTTTCAACTCATTCCTCTATCAAATCCCCCCAGTGTGTACTACTAACCACCAGAGAGAGGTTTGGTTGTTTACTTCCCACAGTCACACCCCTTGTCTGTTGTATTTACATCCATTTAGATTAGACATGGGGAAACAAGCCAAAACGTTGTCAAGATGAGCTCATAGCCATCAAAGTGCAAGTGAAATGTAGCGTGCATAAGCTGTGTTCGTGTGTGTGTTTTTGAAATCAGGGTATGTTTGCGTGTATGAGTTGATGTGAGGCCATTTCCTGAGCACACTGTTATGACAGAGAGGGTCATTCCAACCTTCAGAGATCCACTCCCTTTCCTGTGATGGAATTCCTCTCATCAAAAAAAGATTCTCCCAGACACTCCGTATAATTAGAGCATGAGTGGATTATGTGGGGTTGGATAAAGACAATTAATAAGTCAAATTGTGACTTGGGTTTGCCCTTATGCATACAATTCACCAACATTCATTCACTTTTCCCCAACTTTTTAGCTGGAATCTCTGAGCTAGACCCTTGGTCAGCTTTTTCCACGGTGCACATATGTTTAGGGCCAGTGTTCCCATGCTTGTGATAACTGTGTTAGTATGCTATAAATAAACTTAATGTGATACCATTATACTTAAATATCTCCTATTATACTACTTTTCTGGTCTTAATTTCTTGTTAAAGGCCTACTTCACCGGTTTGAATATGAAGGTGTATTGAATTCTGAGATCCTATGTAGTATAAATGTGCAAATTTTTTTTAAATTGGTTCATCCTAGCCTGAGAAAAGGCAGAAAGAGTTTTTTTTTAACCCTATATTAATCTTACTGTGACATCACAGTAAGATAAATATAGGGTTAAAAAAAAAATTACTTTGTAAATATTACTGTGATGTCACAGTAGGAGAAATCACAGTAATATTTACAAAGTAAGGTTTTTTTTTAACCCTATATTTATCTTACTGTGATGTCACAGTAAGATTAATATAGGGTTAAAAAAAACACTCTTTCTGCCTTTTCTCAGGCTAGGATGAACCAATTTCAATTTTTTTTGCACATTTATACTACATAGGATCTCAGAATTCAATACACCTTCATATTCAAACCGGTGAAGTAGGCCTTTAAAAACTGCTATAGAGCAACCTGACACGAATCACATCACAAAAAACTATGTAGATTTTCGGGAAACGCTTCCTCTCATCTGGGCGATTCAGCATGCTCTGTCAACACTGCGCTTCGGCCATCCCTCCCCCCCTACTGCCAACCCTACTCCGGAACACTTTCAGCAGCACGGGGGCAGATTTGAGCAGGAAGGCGGGGGCATGGCCGGAGCGCTCCTCAGCAAGTTGCAGCATTTCCATACATTGAAAAATCCGTATTTGTGACGACACGAATGCAGGAAATTTTAACCGATTTGAACAAGTGAATTCTCGACCGGCTGCCCTAGTGTTTAGTGCTCTGCACAGCCACCCCAGAGGGTCAGCAGGGAGTACGTCTAAATGCACGTCATTATTTGATAGGCTAGTATGGTTAAACATGACTATAAATCATTATAACATTGTTCATACGTCATACAAGTCGAACAAGTATAATAGGTCCTCTTTAAGGGTATATATAGCCTACTATATATAACGCGTTTGAAGACAAAATGTTAATTTACAAAGAAGAGTCTGAGTTAACTAATAGCTTAGCTTTTCTTAAGCATGTTGTTATTCAAATGTATAATGGATTTATGGTAGATTTATATTACTTACACTCTACAAAGTGTGGGCCGTTCTGGAGCTTGTGGAAGGGAGGGAGGGTGTGTGGACAAGGTTGGAGATAAACGTTAGGGTGGAGCTGGGTCTGTGGCCTTTGTGGGGACAAGTTTAGAGTTCTAACTGACCACTAAGTACTGCAAAAAACTACAGTTAAGATGAATTAACACCTTCCACTTGTAAGAATCTCTAGTTTTTGCCTATTCTTTCTTTGGTCAAAATACTTTAGGCGTTCACATAATTCAAATACAATAAAGAGATTTTTTTTAAATAAATTATATAGTTTAGTACAGTTTATACGTTATTTTTGCCAGTTTGTGTCTTGTACACAGTTACGTGTAATTGTAGTTCACCTCATCTTCACGGTATCATTGATGGACTGGAGGTACAGGCTCATGTGAGACAGCAGGTGAACAGAAGGCTTTCATTGTAGTGTATCTTCTACATGTTTGTCCCAGAAAACAGAGCAGCACAGTCCCACTTTCAGTTGTAATCTTTTAGCCTTTGCTCTGGAATGTGATTAAGTTACACATTCAAACCACGCCAAGGTTAATGAAACTGCTTCAGATAGTGATAGTGAATCAAAGAAGGTCACATATCTGAGGGGGGGGGGGGGGGGAACTCATTTGCTTTATCATGGGCCAAAGCTGGATGCTTTTAACTTGTTGAACTCTGCTCTGCCACTGTAGCTTGTTCTAGACTGGATTCAGCCACAGCAGAGAGCTGCACACCATTGTATTTTTAGCCGAGCGCAGGCGGTAATCATCCTACTCCTCTGGGTGTACATCTTCCAACTTTTTGGTCACAAAGTTCTTTTTGGTTTAGTTTCCACGGAAAGCAGACGCAATGAGTCACTCGCAACACGTTCGGCCAATTCAGCTCTTCGGTTCGGTTGGCCAAGCTTGGATTTCCAGCACTTTCTCTCTCTCTTTCCCTCTCTCTCTCTCTCTCTCTCTCTCTCTCTCTCTCTCTCTCTCTCTCTCTCTCTCTCTCTCTCTCTCTCTCTCTCTCTTCCCCCACCCATCTGGACTGGAAAATGAAAAAGGGGGAGAGAAAAACGGTGGCTGAATGGTGAAACTGTGCCAGGTTCTGTTCTTACTTAATCTGGCCTCTTCTGCCTCCTCCACGTCTCTGCTCTCCCACACTCACACACTCTTTACGCACTTCTTTCATCCATCTTTCTTTTTTAAATTTTCTTCCTGAACTCCCTCACTTTCACTTGCCCTCACCGTCCCTAGCACCTTTTGTCTGCCTACTCACCACTGGCCATTAAAGGGATAGTTCAATATTTTTGAAGTGTGATTTTATAGGGTTCATACATAGGCATAGTAAGTGTGTTACATTATGGAGACGGCTGTCAGTGCAGTCGCTATAAGGAGTTTGGGCGGAGACGTGGCTGTAGCAGAAGTCAGCGTTGTACTGTTGCAGAAATGTCCAGTCGAAAAAGTTTTTTTCACCATCATATGCTTACTTAAAAAAATATCCGTCAATTGTACGCTAAATGTAGGTTGCTTTCACTGCTTTAGTTTGCCGCCAGAGAGCCATTCATTTTTGTACTTTGTTTTCAAGTGTTGTCTGGCCATTTATTACTACGCCAACTCACGCTAGTGCCTTGCAGCGTATCACTCCGCCAATCAGCTGTATGACTCAGAGCTACAGGAAATGGCAAAGTAATACATGGCCGAAATGAGCTTGAAGAAAAGTACAAAAATAAACGGCTGTCTGGTGGAAAACTAAAGCGTTGAGAAAATCCTAAAATTGGCTTCCAATTTAATGGATACTTATTTTCTTACTCCTTCTTCATCAACGTCTGCCCAGAACGCCTTATAGTGACAATGCTTATCGCCATCTCGATAAGGTAATACACAAACTATGCAGAAGTACCTCATAAAAATACCAAACTATCCCTTTAACCTTCAAAGCCCCAACTATTGGAAGACCTTCAGCAACTGTGACAATTCACAATGCATGTCTGTGCGATTGTGAGAGGCTATTTTGATTCTAGTGAGGAGTCTGTTATATGTAACTTGCATATATTGTTTATTCGGCCGATTACAGAGCCTATTTAGTCAGTTATTTAATTGTGATACTGATACACTGTTGTATTTCCTTTCTTCCATCAATGCTTTTATGTTTCCCAAGTTGCTTTCTCTTTGCTTTTCCCATGCCTTTATTCAGTCCTGCTGTCCTCATGTGTCCCATACTTATCCTACACCCGCAAATACACACACACACACACACACCACACCCTTCCACACCCACCACCGGCCCCCCTCCAGAGAGCTTGGAGCCCTGGATGTCTGACTGACTCACGCTATGCTCTACACACCCACCAGATGTGTGGGGCAGAGGGAAACATAAGGAATGTGTGTTTATTATGTGTGTGTGCGTGTGTGTGTGTGTGTGTGTGTGTGTGTGTGTGTGTGTGTGTGTGTGTGTGTGTGTGTGTGTGTGTGTGTGTGTGTGTGTGTGTGTGTGGGCGTGTGTGTGTGTGTGTGTGTGTGACAGGGAAAAAGAAAGATGATTCATGGTTTATCTATGTTAACTGTTTTTTTACAAGGAAAAAGAGAGAGAGTGAGAGAGAGAGAGATGAAACAGCGTTGGTTTCCACCGCAGGGTGCTGACCTGTCAGTCAGAATGGAGAGTTAAACTGTTTGTCCTAACCCATGATAGCTGCTGATAACCCTTAACAAGCCTGTTTTATAACATTGGATAATTCAATAAAGGGTTCTTCATTCCTGCCAAATGAAAAAAAAGGAGGCAGTTTGTGAATTTCTAAACACCGGGTGATGCAATGCGCTTGCAACACTTGGTATGTGGATTGCCTCTTTAACATGTAAAAATGTATTCACATTTCTTTGTGATGGCAACATTCATCTGAGATTTGGGCTGCAGACTGGGGCCAAAAACTGTTCATTAAGAATCCAATGTCACTGTAGAGATGATAAGATTAAAGTCCTTTTTTTATTGAATCAGTTTGATTTCATATTCTATTTTTTGTTTGTCTTCTGGCGAGACCTTGGAATGATAATGTTGGTGTTTTTTTTTCCGTTTTCTTTCTTAGCTGCAGGGAAAATGTTTCTCAGTTACATATTTAGTTTTAATCACATTTAAAGGACAGGCTCAAGTCTGTCCAAATAAATTGGTCACATGTCAAACATTCAAATGCTTATGGTTGCTGTGGCCATTCATTTGTCTATTGTGGCTCTGAACCTTGTACCATTGCTGACATGACTAAACTGTAGGCAACGGTGGTCAAAATACATTCATCCTTCTGTGGAAATATACATTGTGAAGTGTAGCTGTAGCTAACAGCCTGAAGCGGTTGTGTTAGCAAAATCAAATCAGTTTCTTACAAAGCTAGTCATTTCAGTGTGCAATTCCCTGTTTTAGTTTCCAAAGATGGCATTTTGATATCCACTTGATAAGTCTCTGACTGCACAAAAGAGCACAGTGGATTTTCTATGGAGTTCAACATTGGTAAACTTTGACATATGAAAAGTATGTGAGAGCAGCAAAGTGGATAAAGCTTTTGTATCTTAATAGCTGATGCTAGTTAAACGCTCCTCTGTCAGAGTATAAACGGAGGCATCTGTTGAAGGCCTGGTTTGCGGATAGTTATAAAACAGATGTCAATAAAAAAAATTGTCTTTGGAAACAAATTGGGATACACTGTGAGAACTTCTTGTTACTTCCAGAATCCCCGTCGCACTCTCTTGTGTGACCTGGCCTATGGAGCTAGTGTCTTAGTATTTGTAAAAAGTAAGAAAGCTTACATTTCTTTGGTAATGGTTTACAAAGCTATATTATTTCATTTCCCCTCTGCTTTTTTTTTTACTTCTTCCTAATGAATTATGATTAATTGAAGTGAATCCCCAGAGGGCTGTTTATTTCCATGCAAAGAGAAAGGTATCATTGAAAAATAAATAAAGTTAAAATTATTCTAGTGAGACTGTGACGAAGAGACACCCACAGCAGACACACACACACACCGTCCAACACACTTTTACACACTCACAGCTGGAGGGAATACAAATCTCTATTGGAAACTGGCACAAATTAGGAAACAATTACTTTAAGATGCAGTTGGGAAACCGGTCTTGATTTGACTCTGTCAGAGAATAAATCATGGAGCTGCCTGTGGATGTTGCAATTGAACAATTCCAAAAGTGGAACGATTTGGTAAGGTTGAGTTCAAGCTGTATAATCATCACCAAATGTCCAAAAAATGTCCAAGCCAATTACCAAAACATGTTTCTCCACACGTCTCTGTTAACAGCCTATTAACATTAAGTTATACAGTGATTCAAGTAAGGCCAAACGTTGTCAGTTTGTATCAAAGAGCCCAAAGGAATTAGAGTGACTGATGTGAATGTAAATAAACAGAAGTCAGAGACACAGGACTGCTTGGACATGGCATGGGAATAAGGGTCTGTCTGCCTAATATGGGACAAGGCTAAAGAACTGTGGGTCAGAATGTGAATTTCTCAGAAGCAGAAAGAATTTCCTGCTCTCACAGCAGACTTGGTTGTGTGGGAGGATGATGGCGGGAGGCCAGACAGTCACCAGGGTCTAACAATGGAGATGGGGAACTGTTCGTGCAAATTGAAGTTTTTGGGTTTGACTCTGTCATTAATATTTGACTTTAAGGAACAGTTGGAAACATATTGGGTAATGGTACATGACTCATCATAAATGAACATCCATAAATACATTCATGTTGTGCTTCATGAATTATCAGCACTTCACTTTGATTAATGGTATCTCATACATGATTTAACACAGGGACAATATGTGTCAGCATCAGCTAAGGTATATAAAAAACTCCCATAGGCATGATGGTACACATTTTGTTTACTCATTTTATTTCAGTTACAGAGGGTTTTTCTTCTTAGTTTTTATTGTTCAACACTCTTTTGACTGGACTGGACATCCTTGCTCTCCGACACCACTTTGCCATCCACCAGAGTTTGAGTGACTGTCACCACTTTGGTCTGGACCAACTTTGAATCGATTGCATCATGTAGTCTGTAGAAAATGAACACAAATATAGGATCAGTACAAGGGAGATCTTTGTTTTGCCAAAAAACGAAACACACTCATAGTTCAAACACACAAGTACCTATTATCTCCTTCCCACCTGCTGAAATGCAAGGGATAGGAAGGGCATTGTATTGACGTAGATGAATTGCCTTTACTTTCCATATCAATTAACATTCATGTTTGCATGAAGCTCATTTAAATCAAATTTGCAAAAAAGCTTCCCTAACCCCATTGCAGATCATTATATATTTGGATATCTGCAAAGGTATGAACTGCATTTTTATGAGCAGTTTTTACCATTTTCGACCCTAGACGTTTTGCCTCCTCTCCTCACACTCACTTAAAGTCTCCGTCCAGCAGCCTCCTGTACTCGGCGATCTCGGCCTCCAGTTTCTCCTTGATGTTAAGCAGGTTCTCGTACTCCCTTGTGTTCTGCTGGATGTTGTTGCGGATCTGAGTGAGCTCCTCCTGCAGCCTCAGGATGACCACATTGTACTTCTCCATTTCCATGTTGTAACGCATGTCAATGTCACGCAGGGTGGCCTCCAGGGATGCTTTCTGTGGGGAAGAAAAACGCTTAATTTCATAATTGAAGTTGAATAAAAAGTATAATATAATAGTAAAATAGAACATTTCGTAGACATTTAAATGTGACTGCCGCCTGTTCTTACCATACTTAGCGCAGCCTGCATCTCAATGTCCAGTGCCTGATACCTCCTCCTGGTTTCACTCATAATACTTGCGGATTCCTTCAGTGCTGTTGAGGTATGAGTCACTTCGACCTGCACCTCTGTGATCTGGAGACAAGATAAAAAAAAAAAAAATGGCTCTGTATATTAAAAAGGATGATCTAAATGTGTCATTGGATATCTTCTGTTGTGTTTCGACTTGACCAAACACAGCAGATCAACCCAAAATGTAAGTGACCAATATGCATTAGTGAATTACCTGAGATTCATGCCATGTTTTGAGCTCCTCCTGGTTCTTCAGGGCTATCTTCTCATACTTGGCCCTCATCTCCTCCATGATCCTGGCCAGGTCCTGTCCTTTAGGAGCATCAACATCCACTTGCACACCGACTTGGGTGATCTGGGCACGCAAATCAGCAACATCCTGTGGAGGGCGGAAAGAGTAAGGCAGTGACTTCCTGAACAAGGTGAGTAGGGTTATCCTGTGCAAAGAGCTAAAGGAACAAACAGATTGCCATTATGATGTACTTTTGTCCTATTTATACTAGTATTTGGCAGGGGTGTACTGATACGTCTATGTAGTTTAAAATATCGAATAATTGGCGAAATATCGAATCGCATCGAAGCAACGCCCAAACATCGATACATAACTCCGTCTTTAATGTTGCGCTTTTATTTTGACCAAATATCTGCCCATCTGTGTGGGACACTATTTCCACTGAAATAATGGATTGTGTTTCATTTAAGTATCCGGAGGAACTCAGAAATAAAAAGTTAAAAATTATATTTTAGTTGGTTAGCTTTTTGTGAGTTTACATAAATGTACAATGTTGGGTTAAATGGGCTAACGATATCGTCTCATATCGATCGCAGGCCCCCGATCGAAGTTCGCATTGCTGCAGACTTTGTGATATCGGCAAATATCATATGGTTGTCCAATGAATTGATCTTATATTGTATTGTGATGAAACTGGCGATTTACACCCCAAAGATTTGGATTATTGAATAGGTCTTTCTATTCTAATAACTATTCCATCGTTTAGTTGGATCAAGAAGAACACAGTTGTCTTCAAACACTACATTTCTGACTAAACTATCTTACTGTGGCATGGTTCCTCTTTAGGTTGATCAATTCTTCCTTCAGAGACTCGATGTCGCTCTCCAGATGCAGGCGGACAACGTTGGTGTCATCCAGAAGCTTCCTCAGTCTGGCCACATCGGCCTCCACTGTCTGACGCATATTCAACTCGTACTCCATCCTAAGGAAACAGTCTGTTTAATACGCATGTTCACACTGAAGGATGGAGAGCTTGTTTCATTTTCTATACAAAGTTAAGCACTCACTTGACTCTGAAGTCATCTGCTGCAAGGGATGCGTTGTCAACAGAGATAGCAAGATGTGCGTTGTCTCTTATACTATTGAATATCTGAAAAGAATGAAAAAACATTTTTATTATCTACATTGTGTGAGGTAAAAAAAACTTGTGAACTTAGTTTGACTTGGTGTTCATTTTAAATTCTCCCAAAGTCAATCTGTGGTCATTCCAAAATCTCAATTTCACTTTGATGAATTGTGCAATTGAAAGAACACGCCTTTGACAACTCTTTAAGTCATAAAAGAACAAAACAGGTTATCTTCCTGATACTGTCATTGCTCGACATGGAGATAAAGGTCCACGGGTTAGAAAGATACCAAGAGTGCAGGAGGCACGTCATGATCATAAAACAAATGATTGATTCTGCCTGGAATTACTATTGCCCCAACATGATGGCACAGTTACTTTGTAAGAAAAATGGACAGAGTATTGTGATCTTGGTCAAAAAAGGCAGTGAAGGCATGAAGAGTTGGGAAAAAATGGGATATAATGATTATGATAATCATTATAACAGACATGAGAAATTATCTACTTCACCCAATGCAATGGTAGAAAAAACTTGAACATTAAACCGTTTAAACACATTAATAGCCTTCATGCTTTATGATCATATATTTTAACTTGAGCTAATGCACTAAAGGAGACCCAGATGTATCCCTATCCAATCTTCCATAATGTGCTCCTTTTGCATTATGTTGTAAAATATATACTATAAACACAATTTTCTGCTCAGACTTTATTTTTTTCCAGTAAGTAACTTGAATAAACGAGACACATCATAATTAGGGGGTGACTCATTGACTCACCTTGGCCCTGAGGTCCGTGATAATGGCATGGAACTTGCTGTGGTCCTTTCCCTCCGAGGGGCCTCGGTTCTCCAGGAACTCCCTGATTTTGATCTCCAGCTTGCCGTTGGCCATCTCTAGATTCTTCACCGTCTCCAGGTAGGTGGCCAGGCGGTCGTTCAGGCGCTGCATGGTGGCCTTCTCGTTCCCGATGGAGACGCCTCCAGCGGACCCAGAGGATTGGAAGTCATAGCCACCCCCAAAGCTGCTGCCGACCCGTGTGCCATAGGTGGCGGTTGAGATCCTGGTCCCATAGCCACCTGCTCCTCCGCTGACGCTGTAGGCATAGGAGGGGTTCTCCATCTGCAGAGTCCTGGGACCGTCTCCTGACCGAAAAGTCTGAGAACTCTGGCGTCTCATCATGTGCTCCATTGTGGAATGTATTGCTGATGATCAATCAGAGGAAGAACTGGTGAGTTGCTGGCACAGAGGGGTTTGGCAGTTGAGAGTGGAGGACGCAGGAGAGTCCCAGGGTCTTATATATACACCTATGAAAGGTAAGGTTCCTTCCTGCCACTCCTCTCTTATCTATATTACACTTTTACCTTTAGCCTAGCCTTATTGCTTCGACTTTGTCCCCATCACACCCACTGCATACCATCCGTCAAAGGCAATAATGCTGATATTTCCAAATTGATAGTGTGAGCTGTATCTATGGTTACCCTGATATCAACAACAGTTCAAAGGATTATGTTCTATACATTGGTGAAAAGATTAACATCAGGGGGGGGGGCGCTCGCGGCACAGTGGTGAGAGTGTCTGCCTAGAGGCTCAGACCTCATAGCGGACAGTTCTCTACATGTCTTTCCCTCTTTGCCCCATTTCAACTCTGTCTCTCCAAATCTGTCTAAAAAAGAAAAAATGCCAAAATAAGAATCGTAAAAAAAAGACTAACATCCACAAAGGACTGATCCTATTTACATTCTGCACTCTTTTCTTTTGCAATTTTTATTCAATACATTCATGGCTTTAATTATTAATCAGCGGAGCACCACACGTCTCATCTGTTGCTTAATATAGCCCCCAACAAATACACTATTTACTAATGTTTAAATAAAGTTTACTAATACCTATAGTTCCCAGCTCTTTTGGAAAAAAATAAGCCCGATTTGAAAATTAAAGTGAAGAAGTTAGACATTATTTAATATGTAAGTGTTGTTGCCACAGCCTTGGGGCTCAGAACCACACACAGTTTCAGGAAGTACTAGTCGCCAAAGCACTGCAATGTAGTTTATTATACAATAAGGCAAGATTTGGAAAATCATGGCAACAATCATTTTATCTTTCATCTCCACGATTGCAAGGTAAGCAGCAGATATCAAAACAATCTACCAGGAATGTGGACCTCAGGACCTGTATTAAATTATTTGATTTATACAGTGATCCCGCATTGGACCACAAAGCAGTGGTTTGACTAAGATAAAAAAGAGGGCAGATTTTATTCAGATTTTTGTAGTAGTTATTGAGAGTGTACAGTGATTGTAAAGGTAGCAGTGCTCCTTCAAAAGTGGAGAGGAGACTGCAAGCTAAAGTTGCCAATTTAAGTTTAATAAAGGTTCTAATATTCATCATATATCTTAGTCCTAATTCATTAACAGGGTTAAACCTCCCACAAGGAACTTTCAAATGTTTCTGAAACAGTCTAATTTTTGCCCTGATTATCATAAATGGCCCTTAACAGCAAACAAGACCATCAGTGAAAAGAAGGCTTTTTTATATAGTTATTATCAATGCCTTTGCTCTGGTCTGAATCCCCGCCAACTCAGACCAAACCATTTACGACAAGCAGACTGGAACATCCTGTGTTTCCTGAACAGTACTAAATCAAAGAATAATTTGCTTTACCATCGTAATATAACCATTATTAATCTGTCATAGTCACATATAAATACTGTGTTCCAGTTTAACTGGGAAGTGGGAGTTTTCTAGTTTCCAGTCGGAAATTTAAACTGGAAACGCCTCTTGAGGTCAGAATTCCTAGTTGGAAACTCGGAGAAACCTGTCCAACCCCTAATTCAACATTGAGGCTGCTCATGGCATGGACAGCAGTGAACACTTTGATAAAATACAATTTTATCTCATGATGTATTATATCTGTCACATTTAATCAGCTGTACACATGGTACTGCTCATTTCCTATCTGTAGATATGTTGCTAAGATATTTGTATGTACAATTTAAACATAGAGCGGTGTTTTCAATTGGTATTGCTAACTATGGCCAACTCGAGGTAATTCTTAAAGGCGAACGTTCATGCTATCATGTGATGTCCTGCTAGTACTACTGGAACGCGGTCAACCGATGCTGGTGCGTTCCAGACAGCTGGGAAGTCGTAATTTTTCTGACCTAACAAAAATACGGCTGGAACACCACTTAAAGTTGTAGTTACTTGCGAACTCGGAGCAAATCCATCTACACCGCCCTCACTGAAAATCAGATTTCTGTCGTCACATGTAGGGTTTAACGTCGTACAGCTGAAGCTTTGAGGTCGGAAATCGGAAATCACAACTGGACAATTTACCACATCCGACTTTTCTGGAATGCAGCATGATATGTGACGTCACTCCGAGTTCCGACCTACGACTTCCAATGAGAATGGAACACAGCAAAATACATGACCTCATCAAACAAAAACACTAATGCTTTTGTCCAAAGGGGGCGCTAGAATCCACAAAAACTGAAAGTTCCCCAAAGCTAATTGCTAAGCTAAGTGTGTTTATTATTTAAATAATTCATGCATTTCCATAAGCAAGCAGTATATACTCCTCTGTCAATTTACTCTCTCATAATATGTCCTTTTGCTTGATTTATTTATTCATTAATTTTATTCCTCCATTGTCATGGCATAATAATACAATCTGGAATATCTGACACGATCATTTTATAGATTCAAACAAAACAATGATCACACCAGGATACATTTCTCGAATAGACTTTATTTAAATGTCTGAACAACACAGGGCAACAGGCAGACTTAACTGGACAGAAAGAAAACACAAAGATGATGAACTATAAAAATTGGTTTGCGTTTAATTAAACTGCTTTAATACTTTGAATATTCATTGTCTTTAGTATATTAATTTTTCTCCAAAAAATCTCACAATTTTCCAATTCCGATTTTCTTTAAAAAAAACATCTGCAGGTCGACAGACAAACACATAAATAAATCATGATGAAATAAATAAAAGATGATTTTGTTTTCCTCTTGTCCAGTTTTATTTTATCAGCCTATGGAAGAGCTGTAATACCCAGGAAGTCAATCTATTCGCAGCGTCGGCTGAGACGCTTAAAAGTTAGTGCTGTGTCACTAAAGAAGAACATGGAACCCATTGGAGATTGAGTTAGAATTAATGGCCAATCGTATGTTAGTGTTATAATGCTGTGCTTTGTTGGGAAGGATCAGCCGGTTGCTTCTGGCATTCAAACGTTCTTGGTTTCTGTGCTGGAGGACACCACCTTGCCGTCCACCAGGGTCTGTGTGACGGTCATCACTTTGGTCTTGATTGTTTTCTTGTCTTCCAGAGCATCCTGGAGCCTGAATGGAAAAAAATCAAAAATAAATGAATTGTAAGCTAGTTTCTACTGACAAAGCATGGCGAACTTTGCCTCTGTAGGTTCAAGAATGAAATGTTTTAAAATTAAAAGTGGCTATGAGGAACTTTCTGTTTGTGTTCATTCTAGCACCCCTTTGGACAAAAGCGGTAGTGTTTTCATTACGCCAGCTGTTGTTCCTGGGTGAGCGTACACGGGCAAAGTTATTCAAAATATATATAAAAATTGCATTATTTGCAGTGATGTTCTCGTTTGCTGTTACATCAGAGGAAAGATTCAACCGTTTCAGAAATATTTAAAAGTTCCTCTGAGTTACTTTAATTGTAATTTTCTCTAGACAACTCTAGTCACCATAGAATGAATACTCTACTCACAGGAAGTCCTCTCCATCCAGCAGCCGTCTGTATGTCGCGATCTCGGCCTCCAGCTTCATCTTCATGTTGAGCAGGGCCTCGTACTCCTGCGTCTGCTGGCCAATGTTGTTACGCAGCTGTGTGAGTTCCGCCTCCAGACCCAGAAGGATTGTGTTAAGCGACTCGATCTCCATGTTGTAGCGCATATCTGTGTCCCTCAGTGTGCCCTCCAGAGAGCCTTTCTGTGAGCAAAGAGAAAGAGAAGATCTAGGGTTAAAAATTTTACAGTAAGCCCAGGCCGTGATTACCGCTCCATAGAGACGGGGTTGCCAGAGTGTAAAGCCTGTGTCAACAAAGTAAACGTGAGAGACTTGAAGTGAGAGTGCTGAGTTAGGCATTTGCAGGGAGTAAAGATAAGTGTGTGTTGGGCAAAATGAAGTGTGTCTGCTGACTGTGTGCTTTCTTCTCACCAAGCTCCTCTGTGACTCCAGTTCGATCTCCAGGGTCTGCAGTTGTCTTCGCAGGTCGTTCACCTCTGTCTGGGCGCCCTTCAGGGCCTCTGTGTTCATGCTGACCTGCGTCTGCACTTCTGTGATCTGAAACAGGGATTGACAGTAAACAATAAGTAAAAGATTATTCAAGGAACTTTTGTGTGTGAAAGGAACGTCCATGTTTCCAAAAGATAGTTTCTTGTTATCAACTGTTTACCTGGGATTCGTGCCATGTCTTGAGTTCGTCCTGGTTCTGCTGTGCCATCTTCTCGTACTTGGCCCTTAATTCTGCCATGAGCGCAGCCAGGTCATGCCCTTTATGAGAGTCAACATCCACGTGGACACCCGACTGGGAAATCTGGCTACGAAGCTCCATAACATCCTAAAATAATAAGAATGGATGGAGAAATGAATAGACAGAATCACAAACTTTTATTTTAAAAGGTCCATGTGAAATATTTCAATGATTTCAACCATATAGAGCAAAGCTAAGATGTTACTGGTTCTACTTCTAAAGACTTGATTGTATTGAGCTGTGTGACCAAGCATTGACTCCTTGTCTCTTTCTTCTCGTAAACACCCAAGTCCTTCAGCAAACACATGGTTCTGTTTTGACTCGTCCACTTCAATTATAGTAATTTAAATTCTTTGGTGTTTTTTCCAAATATGGATGTAAACCATTTTTTACGACAAGACTTCCCACATAATTCACATACAGATATTTCATTTTCTCAAGCTTGAATTTAAGAACGCACGGCTGCAGTCGTGGCGTAGTGTGATTTGTGTAGCTTAACCACACGTGGTGATGATGTTGAAAGGGCGTTATTGAGACCTAATGGTAAGCACATATTCATACAGGTCTTGTGAAGGTAAACATGTTCGCTAAAATAATATCCACAGCTCTTTTAAAGGTGTCCTTTGTTTGGAATTCATTACACTTTGTTGAAAGGAGCACTTAAGTCAACACTGCTAACACAATCTTTGACCAAACTTTGCCTTTCATCAACTAAATTTACAAGCTAATGTGAGGCCCTGAGATCCGTTTTTTTCTAAAACATCTAATTGCAACACGTGATTGGGCCCTACATCAACAAACAATATCCTACTATTGTTATAACCGTTGCGGTTATTACAGATGAGAGAATTCTGCGTTTTTGTAAATTAGAGTTAAGCATGTTATCCTATTAATATATGCCTCAAGATGATTTTTCCCGCTTCAAACTTTAACTTTGGAGATGACTCATTTAGACATGAATATTTATCATAGAGAAATACTTTACATTAAGGTAAATTGTCTTGGTGTTTTGGTGCTTAACGAATGTCATCATACTCACATTTTCATGGTTCTTCCTGAGGTGAATGAGCTCCTCCTTCAGGGTTTCGATCTCGCTCTCCAGGTTCATGCGGCTCAGGTTGGTGTCGTCGATCAGCTTCCTCAGACCCACGATGTCGGCCTCCACCGACTGGCGGATGGCAAGCTCTGACTCAAATCTACACAGCACACAGAGCAGGGCGGTGAGGACAACTTCAAAGCTACGGCTACAGCTGCTCAAATACCAACTTTGTGAATAATCTACTTATCAGAACCTATACTAACTAAACAACTCACTGACTGACTGATGATACTGAATGGACATACTGTTCACATAGCCACTAACACTATTTTTTATGACAAGTTTTAATATACATGGTCCTTATTGGTTGGTTGTTGTTGGTCATTTCATTTTATGATGTCAAAAACACAAAAACAAAACTTGAAATATGTTCTATGTTTTATACTAGAATCTTTTTGATTTTGCACTACAAGTCTAATGTTGAACCCTAAACCTTATTTGGTTAGCATGACCTATTCTTCCATTTATTTGCCCACTCTGTTTGCTATGACATTTATTGTTTGAACCCAGTAAACTGTCTTTCTCATCAGCGATGATGCAAAGGTGATGACTAAAAGACAAATAACTATCTCCATACACCATGACACTGTGTATATATCCTACACTCCTTTCAGCAGTGGACCAGCTGTCTAAGACTTACTTCACTCTGAAGTCATCGGCCGCCAGGCGAGCGTTGTCAATGTTGAGAACCAGGCGGGCATTATCAGTGGTGGCATCAAACACCTAGAAAAGGTTTGGAAAAGAAAGAGAGTTATTTAAATGTCAAACTGAGGACTCACATACGACCAAAAATTGGGTGAATGTACAGAGCTGACAAAGAGGTTTTTTAGTTTTATTATCTTTGTTGTTTGACATTTTGTAAAATGTAATAAAGACTTTTTGCCATTTAAGAACAAAATCGTAAAATGTAGTCCTGGTTAATTGCCAAATTTTGGGGGTATTTATTTATCAATGTGTACCAAACACATGGATGTAATTTGATGGAGGTAAATAGTAATAGGTTTAGTGTTGAGAGAAGAAGTGCCTTGTCTATGTGTGAAGTGAGTTCAGAGCCAGCAGGCCCCTTCAGTAAAACAGATGGTTACACTATTTGCTTTAGCAGTCGTGGTTGGGTAGATAAGAGCTGGGATGGATGGCAGGACAGGTATCAAGGTGACAAAGTCCATGAGCCAATCAGAGGCTGCCAGGCAACGTCTGTCCTGTAGCTGCTGAGCAACAGGATCTCAGGTGATTTGCATGAGGAAGGTGGTGGTGATGGTGGTTGTGCGTTTGTGCAAGCTTGGTCATGTGAATGCATGTATGTGTGTGTGTGTGTGTGTGTGTGTGTGTGTGTGTGTGTGTGTGTGTGTCTGTGTGTGTGTGTGTGTGTGTGTGTGTGTGTGTGTGTGTTTAAATGGATGGTTGACTGTGCGTGGGCTAGGTACTGGAAAGGGATGTGTGAATGTTGGCATGGGAGGCTGTCTTTCCTAAGACAGGGGTGGAGGAGGAAGGCACCATCTGAGTAAAGTTTGCATCACAGCAAAAGAAAAAGTAGGCTGTTTTGACCATGGGCTGTTTGGACAAACTGAGGCCTTTGGCTAGAATAAACAAAACCTCATGTCGTGACACTGAGGCTGCTCTCTGTGCTGCTCCCATGAGAAAAAAATTCAAGATTCAAAAAAGGCCTTCCCTTTGTGGCAATGCAAAAACGTACAGTTTTAAAATGCTGAACACACAGTATTTGTGTCTCCAGTTGGGCCCGACTGGAATGTTCCATTTGGAAACTGCTACTAAATATAGTTTTACATTTGCAGCAGGATGTGGGTTACTCAGTAACACTAACCAATTCTCATTCAAAGGGGGGAAAGCTGGAATGAACGATTTATAAATGTTCCTGGTTGTGTCATGTCTTCACTTACTTTCAATTGTTAAATGTTTCTGAACCATAAATGAACTGTTTGTACTTGTGTGGGGCGTACCAGGTAAGTGTGAAATATTTGTTGGTTATCAGATTAATTACTTATAAAATACAAAACTAACATGCTCCACCTTACAAAAAGGGATCCGAATCCCATTAGGTGAGTTGACTTTCTCCTTATTTCCCCTTCCCTACCTTATCAGCCTATGTGTAATGTATACACAGTAGCAGTGACTGTACGCAATGTTCAGTCCCATTGTGCAGCAAACATCACACTGTTTGTGTTACACTAAACACAGCGGGAAAAGGTAGTTAAGGGCCTGTGATGTGTGGGCCCTGCAGGCTGACCCTTAATGGTCTGTTAGGTTCCTGTTGTTTTGTTGTGTCTCTCTGCTTTCCTGTCTCTCTGACCACTGATGTTCCAACATTCCTCAGCCAAACTGTTTCCGGTTAAGCCCTCAGCCCCTGGCCCCTATGTGCCTATGAAGCCCCCAATCAACCCCCTCTGTTATAAAAACTACAGTGGAGCAGTAACCCTAAGTAGTGATGGAGTTACATTTAGGTACAAAATAAATTGCTTTCAACCCATTTGCAGTGTAAATACCTTCAAGATACCGTTGTCTTTGTTGGTGCAGTAATTGGAATAGTTAATGGCATTTAGGGGTGAGCTTGTCAATGCTCCCTTGCTAACCCCTCCCTTTTGAATAATTACAAAAGCTACAGTTGCCTTCAAGGACAAGCAGCTTGTTACTAAAAATGGTATCATCCACCACTGCCTCAGGTCTTTCACAATACTTCCACAATGAGAAGATAGTTATTTATTTATTCTATAGTACTTCTTATTCGTCTTCTTGGTGCATTTTTCCAGGACGCCCAATACATTGAAATGTGTAAAGCTGTTAGGTTTGTCCATTCTGTCTTACTGTTGAAATATGGTGGTGCAACATGGAAGCCTCAGCCAAGGCAGCCATATTGGCAATACCAATCTACTATGTAGATATTAAAAGCCTCATTCTAGGGTCCATAAATAAACAATAACTTTCATTTTCAAGTGATTATACACTAATTAAAACATACTAAATTAGATTCTATTTCTACCACTTCTGTTCTGACGGAATGCCAATAAAGTCTACACACTGTACCTTTAAGTCACACTTACTGTACAGCATCTTATCTATACATTTAGCATCTCCATAACTCACCCTGGGCTTCATCTTTCAATTCATCCATCCACATTCCCACCCTCCCTTTAGCTCCATCCAACTCCCCCACTCACATGCCACTGCTAAAAACTTAACAAATCATCTCGTGCACATTTTCCCAGGCCCGCTCTAACCAACCATTACTTCCCATATCAACCCCCGCTCACCTTCTTCCTCAGGTCGTCAAGGATGACCTGGTACTTGCTGTAGTCTCTGAAGTCGGGTCCGCTCTTCTCCAGGGCCTCCTTGATCTTGATCTCCAGAGTGTGGTTGGCTGTCTCCAGGTTCCTCACTGTCTCCAGGTAGTTGGCCAGACGGTCGTTGAGGCCCTGCATGGCGAACTTCTCGTTGCCCATGATGTCGGCGCTGTTCCCGCTCACCTGGACACTGCTGCTGCTGGAGAAGCCCCCAGATCCAGACCCCATACCCATCCCCATCCCCATGCCTGATCCCAGTCTGCTGCCGGAAGAGACGCTGATGCGGCTCCCACCGGCCCCACCGTGGATGGTCGGGGCCCTGCCGTAGATGGGGGCAGCAGAGGTCCGGGTGACGGACATAGCTGGAGACCTGCCACTAGTGGAGGAGCGCACCGAGTACGAAGATTGCCTAGAGGTGTGCATTGTTGCTGGTGGAGTGTGATAACTCAGAGAGACGAGAGTGAGAGAGAGAGAGAGGCACAGGCTGGGCAGGCAGGCAAGGAATTGGTAGAGCTCACACAGACAGAAGGCAGGAGGAGAGGGGAAGCTGTGTAACTATATAAACCTTGTGGGCCCTCAGGTCCGCCTCCCAAAGAACACTCCCCCCTACAACCCAAAAGAGTCACCGCCCTCTTTTCCACAGAGGCCTAAACCGCAGGAACTGCTCTCAGCCGTCACAGCGTGCCTTTGTCCTTCACAGAACCTCCCAAGTTGAGTTGGATGTACATTCTGAGGACTGGATGGAACTCAGTAACTTGGAGTTCTGTTCATAGTTTTTATACATGATTGATACTAAATAATACTTGGCCCATACTGGTAGAACAGTATTCATCCAATAAGTATATTCTATCATTTTATTTCAACTCCCCAATAGATATAAACGTCCAATATGTAACATTTATGAAGTTCTTTACAAGATATATTGTATATGGGTGAATGGGTAGCAATGAAAAATGAGACCTTCCCAAACTTTCACCATTGCCTTAAACATAGACTACATTTATTTCTATGAGAAGTAACTCCCAATCCCAATTATGTCCAGCAAAATGAAGCTGCATTAACAAATATTTCTCTTTAGCCAGCCACATAGGACTCATCAGATCTAAGTCATCGGTTGCTCAACACCCTCATGCCTGCAAACCTTGACATATCGGCGAGACGGCATCTACTTTGATGAAATGTAATTGAGACATGCTACAGGATCGGTTCAGTGAGCAATGCATACTGTCAAGCATTTCCTCACTGTCTTTAGTCACTGTGAGATCAGGCCATGTCACACCTGGACAGCCTTGCATCTCATTCTACTGTCGTCAATAGAGATAAAAAAAAGAATTGGATCATCAGGATGCTGTCATCAAAGTCTCGTAACATTGATTTGAATGTATATGTGTTTGCTGTCAAATTTGTTATGGAAAGAACACTTTATATACATCTGCACTCACGTCAAATGGTTTTAATAGGCCACATACCGAGGGTTTACATTTTATTAGACCCGTAAGTATAGGTCATGCAGCTAAGAACACTTTGCTTTCAATGTATTAATGTTTTTATATCTATATCTAGAAATACATTAATACAAATCTGTCCAGACCTGACTTGTATCTATAATGGTGACCTGGAACTGTGGGTAAGTCCATCTGGAGATCCAGAAACAGTGCCATGCATTTAAAAAGTGATATGATCCTTCGAAGACATGATGGTTCATAAACCTGGACAAACACATACAGTGTCACATTAGATAAGAGTTTTCAGGTGATAAGGTAGCTCCACATGTTATGTAGAGTACAGTTTGTTATCTATCCCTCATAGCCGGATGTGTGTCCGATTGTCCCCATCCCATTAAGGATATGGTCAAACAAAGGAACATTCCACATTCTCCTTGGTTAATACGTAGGAACAATGATTGTTTTTAAATCAGTAAACATTATTCCAGAAGCAATGACGGATTACCGCATGGGCAAAGTGGGCACATGTCCAGGGCCCTGGCCAATAGGGGGGCCCTTGATTTTTTTTTTTGTAATTAAAAACATTTGACGAGCAGTGTGAGCACGGGCCTGCGGGGGGAGTGGGGAGGGGGAGGGGGGGAATCGTGCTGAATCGTGCTGAGCACGGAACAGGCAAACGGCACTAGTGTGAGTGCGCCCTTATATTCGGGGTCTTATATTCGGCCGGGACAAGCGTGTGCGCGCTTGGAGAGAGAATGATGTGTCTAGAGAAAAAAAGGCACGGGAAATGGCCAAAGAGCTCCACATCCCCGCACTGAAATCAAAGCCTCGACTCATTATGGTGCGAGTCAACGTGTCAGGGGCACGAATCGGCACAGCGATCGACCTACAGTGGCTTTTCTGCTGTGGCAGTTGTAGTGAGGAGAGTTTGCCAAGTGCGCCGTGCTTTTACGCACCAACACTGCTTCCGTAATGTTCAGATTTTATAGATTGCATCAAAGCCCTTAGGACAATAAGAATGAGATCGCTTTTTTTAACCGATGTCCATGGTTAGGTGGTGATTATATTAACTGTGTCGGCTGTGTCACTTTACAGTTAGTCGGCAGTGAGATTGGGGATTGGGGTATCCAGGCTCGGGACATGCAATCGGATCGCGGAGCCTGTCACCCGCCTGTCCCCTCGACACCCGTTAACGTGCAGGAATACCCTGTGATCAATTAGTCTTAAACCACAGTGTGTCTGCACGGCGGCTCACACTGGCACGGTCTCACTGTGAACGACACCAACACAGCGTTTCACCGGGTGACGCGCTGCTTCGCTCAGACATTGAGTGTAGGCTCCGAGGGGGGCAAGGGTGGGCCAAAAAGCAGGCGCAGAGATCTTACAATGGCAAAAAATTCTGCTCGCGCGCTTAGCGCGCGCTCGCATCTTCGGTGTCTCTGCCCTAATCTAACTGTCTAGTAGGCTCAGGCGCAAAGAGTCTCTTTCTCTTGCGCAGCACCAGAGAGCTTTTATAGAATTGTATTTCTCTCTCTCTCTCTCTCTCTCTCTCTCTCTCTCTCTCTCTCTCTCTCTCTCTCTCTCTCTCTCTCTCTCTCTCTCTCTCTCTCTCTCTCTCTCTCTCTCTCTCTCTCTCTCTCTCTCTCTCTCTCTCGGCTGCGCGCTGCATTATAATGTGTGTGATTGTGGATTGCACGGTGTGCTAGTGCGTGTATTTGCGTGTTGGTAGGGGTCCATGGCAGGTTTGTGTCCAGGGCCCGTGGTCATGTTAATCCGTCCTTGTCCAGAAGCCCCCCTGAAGGTTTTCCTCACTTGATACATCTGAAGCTATACTTCTTATCAATATTGTAACAAAGTCAGGAGTCAGGACCTAACTGTATTTCACCTTCCTTCTTCTGCTGTTTTTGGTTTATTTGCAGTTCCTTTTGTTGCTAATTTATCGTTAAGAAAACACAGGGAAGCTTGTGTTTGGGTTGTTTTTATACGTCTGTCTGCAATCAAAGCTTGTTTCACAGGGTGCAAACCATGAGGAAACAAAAAAGTCTAGTCCTGCCCACAACGTATTCTGTGTCAACATCAATAGGCTCTCTGGTTGTCTGTAGTCATGTTCAGTCTCATCCTTGCGCCAAGTCTTTTGTTTGTTTTCCAGGAAGGAACAGGATATTAAAGTATAAAGAGCTTCCCATGAAATCAAAACCACTCTTGTTCTAGAAGCAAGCAAGCAAACAAAAGGGGAGTCCTGCTAATCATAGCAATAAAGTGGCTTCACAAGAGGTTGACTCAAAACATGTATTATAATAAGTGAGGGATAATGTATAGCAAATATTGATTTAGAAACGCTTTTATTGCTGACGATTAGTCCACTACGGTCAGAACTTACTCAAAAGCAACGGTAACTTTGTGAACATGCAGCCGAAGTTACTCAAGTCATCTTGACTGGAGTCTTTTCAGACATTCACCATGACTAAGAGGTTCACTGCTCTCCACGTACATTCGAAGTCATGTCGAAAAAGTATTCCATTGTTTTTTGAAGGAGTAGTAGCCATAACCGTTTGTAGACATCTGTCAGCGGATTGATACGGCAGGATGTGATCCTTCAAACAATGACGTATAGCCTTAGCAACAGTCCATTATCCGTGACTGTGGTCATTAGCGAGAAATTTCTGACCTTAGAATGCAGCGATTGACCAATCAGAACACAAGATGTATCGGTGCCGTGTAATAAATAATAACAATGCAATCATGTTATTTTGTAAGCTGTTCTAGAGGGCCTTTGTTATTCATACAGACCATACAGAAAAAGCGGCACACATATGGAAAGAGAAACAGAGATAAAAATCAAGGTGGAGTGACGGACAGAAGACAAGATGATGTATTTCTGATAAACATAAACCTCAGGGCGCCTGCATATTTTTCCAAAGGTGGCTAATCCCAATTCCAGACGAAAGCAGCAGCGGTCACAGCAGGGTCTTTTCATGGTTGGCCACTTGTGGCTTGGTGTTTTAATTTGTCTAGCAATGCCTGCAGTGTTTTGGCTGGTACTGAGAGGAGAGCTGTCAAGACCAGATAAGAGCTCAAGTTTTCAAACTCACTCTATGAGTAAGAGATATGTGGTGGAGTTTACTGTAGGCTTAAGGTTCAGTGCTTTCCTATGAGTATATATTGTGTGATGTTATCACAGAGTTATTGAATGGAGGTGATTATTTTAAAGATGTTCACCAATCTCATGTCTCATAGTGAGTTTGGTACGGTGCAGGAGCCGTGACATGGTTAGCTTAGCTCACGTTAGCGTTAGGATTAAAGGCAGTTGCAAAAAAGCTAGCATGGATCTCTCAAGTGTGATTTTGTTTTGTTACCTATCATTATCTGTGAAAGTCACTGATTGACACACATCTCGTTTGTTGAACTCGTATACAAACGGGAAAGTAAAAACAAAATGTCCAACATTTTGTGGGTTTACAGTGATGAAACTATGTCTAGGAGAATGGCCATTGGACATGCATGAGAGATAAGATGCTGCACTGAAGTATTTTCATGGTTTGATAAATATTGTCTGTCAAGAAAAACTTACAGCATATAACTCCCCTGAAAAGGAGTAATTGTGATTTTCATTTATATTTGCATTCGATATCAAACAAACAAGATACAACGTTTATTTGTTTTAGTCGTGTTGGCAGACATTTCTTTGAACTTTGTAAAAAGTCAGGCTATTTGCCCCCTACTTCCAGTCAGTTATGCTAATCCAAACACAGACGGGCATGGTTCCAGTCTTATGTGCATAGCTGCAATAACAAAACATTTACCGACATCCATACTTTTCCACTGGTTACGTGACTGGCTGAAAATAAGGATTACAAGTTTCTCATAGCCTCTCTCGACATTCTGACTTTTCCTTAGAATTCAATTCTATTATGCGGTGTGCCAATGTGACTATGGCTTTCACGCTACCATGCCAAGTGATACGCGACGGTTGGGACATTTGACCCAGTGACACACCTGAATGGCTTGTTGAATCACATATTTTCTGACCTTAGACAGCCCAAAAGAAAGTGAGTGTGGTGTCGTATATCAGCGTTTGTGGGTCGGAAATGAACCCAACACCCAAATGACACCATAGGTTTTACATAATAATTCCCTTTGATACCATTGTGAGACACAAACATGTTTTTCCTCTTTGTCCCCTGCTTTATCTTGACAGGACTTACATGGTCTTCCATTTTAGCTGCTAGTACAACATTACTTCCATGTAAAATCAACATGGTCATGGTGTTGGCAAACATTCCCAAAGTGGATACGAATGGTTGCGACTACAGTAACAAACCATCACCTCTCAACTGACAAGAGATCTTTGAATTTATTTAACTGACTGTTGTTGTGCTTCTTATTCATTCACGCTCCATTGATGTTCAACTGTGAAAAGGAATAATGCGGAAAAAAAACATGTTGTCCTTTGTCACAAACTTTCACAACCGACACGACTTACCCCAAAGTTAATGGCCCAATATCAAGAATGTTTGTCTGTCATTACCGTGATTGTCATCACCCACCATGAAGTCTTCCTCCCCCTGCTACACGCTATTATCTATTTCATCTAGGGGCAGAACTAAGCTTCTTCCCACACATATAAACACAGTATTAAATCTATGGATGGCTTCAAATGTCTTTGTGTGTACATAGTTAAAGGCCTACTTCACCGGTTTGAATATGAAGGTGTATTGAATTCCGAGATCCTATGTAGTATAAATGTGCAAAAAAATGTTAAATTGGTTCATCCTAGCCTGAGAAAAGGCAGAAAGAGTTTTTTTTTTAACCCTATATTAATCTTACTGTGACATCACAGTAAGATAAATATAGGGTTAAAAAAAAATTACTTTGTAAATATTACTGTGATGTCACAGTAGGAGAAATCACAGTAATATTTACAAAGTAAGGTTTTTTTTTTAACCCTATATTTATCTTACTGTGATGTCACAGTAAGATTAATATAGGGTTAAAAAAAACACTCTTTCTGCCTTTTCTCAGGCTAGGATGAACCAATTTCAATTTTTTTTGCACATTTATACTACATAGGATCTCAGAATTCAATACACCTTCATATTCAAACCGGTGAAGTAGGCCTTTAAAGACAGATGGGGTATGAATGTTTTTTTGACTTAGGGTTTTTTAATGTTAAACTTTAAACTAGATTATAAAGTAACCATAGAACAATCCTTTATTGTTTTTTACATACTGTACTTATTTCCATTTTGTTTACTGTGAACATGTTATGAGTTGTCTTCATGCAGGAGTTTTTCTTCATGCAATTTTTCATGGAGAAACATATAAATATTACTAAAGACCCCAAAAAGCTAAACTAGATGGTATGATTTAATGAAAATTTAAAATGAAAAAATGTAATGGAAAACCATAAATATTTCATTAAATATCTGAATTGTGTTGAAGATACAGATATTTCCATATACAGTAAAACGGTCTCCCTTTAAACACGGGTGACGTACGATGTGTGTGTAGTGCTGGGCATGGGAGGGAGGGGCCACGCTCAACCTCTGTTGACTCAACTCCACCGTTCTTATCGACCTTGTGTCATAATGCCATTGATAATGACGGATGCTGAGTCTGGGAAGTCACAAGACAGTCACACCTGCAGTACGACTAATGTTCTGCCAGGCAGTACTCTGGCGTTGGCTAGGTTTGTGGGCGGGTATAAAAGGGTCAAATGTGTGGGTCCATATATGGTTTTAATGATATCAATGGGAAAGCCAATTGAAACGCCATCATTTTCCTTGTTTGGACAGTGCTCTGTTTGGTTACAAGGGTTGTGTTTGTCGTTTAGGCTTAGTAACAGTTATATGCTCATTCACCCCCGAAAGATGCAAACACTGATCCATCTGATATTCCTCTTAAATGACTCATATGGCTGTTGTATATATGTTTAGATTCATGTTTTTTTTAAATTATTAGGTGATGTACTTTTAGTTCATTAACATAAGACAATACTTGAATGAATGTGCTACTATCTGAGGTACATGTTTTCATGTAGTTTTCACTTTAGTATGTCTATTAACAACAGGCTGAGTGCCTGCCGATGAAAACTAGCTAACCCCGGTGCAAAGAATGTTATTTAAGGTACACTGTCCCTTTAAAAGAAATAAAGAATGAATTGTGACTGGGTTGAAACTCCTCTTTACTGGAGTAAAACACTTAGCTGTGGTTGCATGGAACTATTCAGTGAGACTGTAGACCACTTGTTTAGCCGGACCATCCTCACACTGTTCTGACCTGGGGGGGTCAGAACACCCACGGACAGTGTTAAATCAGGGCAGCCCTGACAGAAGCAGAGGAAGAGCACTGAGAAGGCTCATTTATGGTCCTGGCCAAGGGATGGTCCAGTGTCTGACCTCAGGGCCCCTGGCTGTTGATCACACAACACCTCGTTCAGTAGGAGGAATTACTCCCAAACTCTCAGGAACACTTTCCCCACTTTAATCAGTACTTTTGACATTTATCTATTTCTACTCTGTCTGCACATTGTTATGCCCTTATATTGTACATTTTCAATTAATTCAGTTTACTGCATATTGCTCGTATTGTAAATAATGTTCTTCATTTTGCACATTTCAATTGATTGACTTTCCCTTCAGTTTGGTTTCGCCTTAGTTTTGGCACAATTTGGAATTTCTTTATTGTATATATTACTTATCTTATTGAATCCTTTTGTACTCATTGCACCATGGGTTGCAATGAGTAGGCCTACAATAAACATATGTTTGATTCCTATGTATGTCTGGCACATATAGCAGAAATTAACAATACTCCTACAGTCACAGCCTACTCACACATTCCAATTCACTCTGACAGTATAGCAATGAAGTGCCAGCCTTGTATCTGTACTGTATGTGACTCCAATGACTGTATGTGAGAATGTGCATCACTGTTCAGCTCATCAAGACATTGTTAGAATAACTTCACTGAGGGGAGTTAGTTAAGAGATGGAAAACACTTGTGTGCAGGACACTTTGCAGGTGTGTGGAAAGTTCCCACCAGGTGCATTGGCACAGTGAATCACTCATGGGATAGGGGGCGGGTATCGGGAAATGCTTGTGCAAGTTGTTCCTGCTAAGTGTTTGTAAGACAATGACAAGAGCAGATTAACTGTCAGAGGGTGTTTTTCTTCCGCATTTGGTCAAGCAAAACATATGCGTGAGAGTGTGCTCATGATTAAAAGAATGTCTGATGCTCGAGTGGGAAGCCAGGGATGTCATTCTCTGGTCTACCGGGTGTGATACAACGCAACAGGTGGCCAAGATAATGAGAATATACTGTATATTGGTATGGTTACAAGAGGGGTTTAATCAAGGGCGTATGTATGACACTTGTTTTTGTTAGATCAATGACAACTGTGAACCCGTATGCTGTATATATACAGCCGTGGAAAAAATGAAGAGACCACTCCAAATGTTAAGTGTCTCTTGTTTTACTATGTGTAGGCATATGTTTGAGTATAATGAACATTTTGGTTTTATTTTATAAACTACTGACAACATTTCTACCAAATTCACAATACAAATATTGTCATTGAGAGCATTTCCATGAAGTAGGGGAGAACGGGGTAATTTGTCACACGGGTTGGTTGTCACAATCGTTATATCTTGGAACCAGAAGGCGCTGTCTGTGAAATTTTGGTATGTAAATATCCAGAATTGGGATCAGAGGTCACCTACATAGTCTTCCATGGAGTTAGACTGCTGAATTTGAGGTGAAACGACTGTTTGTGTTTTTCATGTCAAATTGAAAATATTTAGCTCCTCAGTATTTTTCTTCTAGGCTTTTACACAATGGGTTTATAACAAAACACTTGTTACCCATACAAAGTGTGAAGGGTAAACTATAGTTTAGATTGTGGTTAGAAAGCTAATTAGTTGTCAGATGGTTGTTGGCCTTGATGCTAGCAAGAAATTCAAGTTGGGGTTGGTCGTCACATTTTTTGGGGGGTTGGTTGTCACATGTTATCTCAAGGCTGCAGCCAGAAAAGGAACCCAATAACGAAATAAATTGTCAAGCTGTATCCTCACTGACACCCCAGAGAAGGAAAGAATAGAGCAGGAAAAGGCAGCTAGCATGCAAAAGAAAAAAGGGCAACAAAATCAAAACAACCCAGTGCATCCCAAACTAGACCAGCTGCCAAGGCTACAGTAAGTTATGTAGGCCTATTTGTCAACTTGACAATGCAATTAAACTTTCAAATTTAATTCTACTTTCTTGCCTTCTTTTTAAGATTATTCCCATTAAGATAACATTGTGACAAACAACCCCATAGTGTTTGACAACCGACCCCTTGATGGGGTTGGTTGTCACAATGTGTAAGGGTGTCTTTGATGATTAATTTCTTCTTTATTACAATAAGATAGAAAAAGTGAGAGGTACACATTTCAAGCCAACACCTTAGGCTTTAATTTAATGTAGGAATGACTATTGAAAGATGTTTAGGTGATAAGCAATTCTCACTAGAGTAAAAAGTGTGCCTACTTACCCCGTTCTCCCCTAATGTAGAGATGAAGATTGAAGAAATAAACAGACAGAATTTTTTCCACGGCTGTAGCCTATATATATATTTTTTAACACCGTCTTCAAATGAATGAAGAATTTCACCCAGTTGAAGAGGAGGTATGTATTTCCTTCAACTGGAATCCTGTCACAAACCTGCCATGTGAACCCGCCTTTACCTGTGCTCACTGACATGATGAAATGAGGGAAGTCCTTTCAGATATAGTTCGGCAATCTTTTCTCTATCAAGCTAAGGTAAACAAAAAATAGACTTGTGTAATACAGTTTAAGAAGAGGTTACAACTAAACATTGATACAGTTACAGTTGGTGCGTATACTGTATTTGGTCAGACTAACTACTACTGTCATCTACTGTACTGCTATTGCTGAGTGCAGACTAATAATGACAATGATTTTATCTATCTCAAACGTGAACAATCAGACATTATACTGTATTATGGCTGTGGTAATAACTCATGCCTGTGGCTACTAACTGGTAGTACATCTTATCCAGAATGTTATGAATGCAATCGTGTATGTAGTAGAGGGCTTGATAAGGAAGAAGTTCGGCTGACAAACAGGACACTGGAGACATCAGTTTGCATCCTGAATTCCGTGTGATTGAGTCATGCAAACAAAACAAAACAAAAAACAGATTAGCTGTGGTTAGGGATTAAGAGATTGTGGTCTGATTTAATTGCGAAACAGTAAACATCCCGTCTGAACTAATATTTTACCAAGAACATCATCTCTACAAAACCTTAAGCGAGTGCCTGAAGTAACTTAAACACCCTTCTAGTCCTTTGGGACGGCTTGGTACCCCAACTCAAGGGTGACAAAAATATGTGCGGCATGGTTTGCTTATTGTTGGTACCCTCTCCCAACTTTTGACAGTGGAAACACACAAGTAAATCAGATTTGCAGAAAATGTACATGGAAATGGACTGTACTGTGCTCTGAAAGTATTTGAAGGTTAGATGAGTACGGAGCAGAGACAGGGTGGAGTGAAATGATTTAGGTGACACGGATGGGAGTGTGTTGAGAAGTTAGGAGGATTTTCTAGGGAGGACCACTGAAAATACAGAGTGGAGAGGGGAAAGATTCATGAATGGGAACCTTATATTTGTCTTGGAAGTGAGTGTGATGAGTGACTCCTATGGTAATAAAGGACTTGTAAAGAGGGTAAGGAGGGTGTGTCCGTTCTGGGACAGTGCTATAGGATTGAAGCTCATCCCCTATAGATGATGATATGATCACTATGGGAGTTTTGGGTGGGAATGTCAACAAAAAGGGCAAGGCAAAATTCTGACGCATTGGAACTCATATTTAAGAGGGAAACAAATGAATTTTGTGAAAAGGAAGAGGCTGAAAATTAGATAGAAAATGTGATCTCTTGTTTTCCTTTTTTTTACACGCAGATCCATCCACAATAGTGAATAGGCTACCGTACAATGTGTGAATCACTTTTCTTTTCACTCCCTCAGTTTCTTTCTTTCTTTCTTTCTTTCTTTCTTTCTTTCTTTCTTTCTTTCTTTCTTTCTTTCTTTCTTTCTTTCTTTCTTTCTTTCTTTCTTTCTTTCTTTCACACACTTCCAGACATTCTTAGCCACCGTGTCTCCTCCTCCTCCCCCCTTTTGCCAACCAAATTCCCGCTCAGTAATTACTCCCAGAGAATCCCTCCCTCTGATGCATGGGGAGGGCTGTTATGGGAAAAAGTTTAAAAAAAGTTCCAAACTTGGGGCTGATGACCATGTTACCATGGTCACGATAAAACACATTCGCGGAGCTCATTTTGGGCAAACCGATATGCTCCGACCGTTATTTTACGACTGCGCTTGGCCACGCACCCCGTATAGACACTTCTTGGCAAATCCACGGTGGAGTTGACACACCACATTTCACAAGCACGTGCAAGAACACAGTGCGGTAGCCAGGGTCCAATTTCTTTCAGTGCTACTCTAATTCACTCCCCCTCTCTGTCTGAGCTGAGCCTGATATTTTCAGACACAATGGAGTTCATTTAAGTGGATAGGCACAGTGTGGAAAAAAAATAAGTCTCCCCCCAAGGCGGTCTTCAGTCTCTGTCAAGGATGAAAAGGAGAGGGAGAGAAATAATGACCACTGTCTGCTCTGAAAGAATGTTGAGAAATGGCCAAGTTTGACTCTTTTACAAGAGGTGGCCATTGATTAAGATGTGTGTGGTGTGAGTGTCCCCAGTTTACATCACTGACTTCTAATGTGAAGCCAATTTGTCAACAAGTTGTTGTTTTCCCACGCTGGACAATGTGGGGACATCTAACACATGAAAAGGGTGTTTAGAATGAGACGATATACATTTTGAACCAAGAAAATAAAACATTCTTCCTCTCACAAAATACAAGTCTCAATTCAAACAATAAGGACAAACTCTTACTTACTGTGATTCAATACACACAGGTGCTAAGGCCCAACTTGGTCCGTTTTGACCAGTAGTGTATAATGTTAGCAGACATTGGGAAGACATGGCTGTTAAACTGAAATGAGTTAGTCTACTGTTATGCAGTGTTTTGGCTTTTACGTCACCATTTTAAGTGTCATATGAAAAAACTTCACACAAAGTGGACACGGCCTGTGTTCATACACATCAACAAGAAAATAGACCAAGAGTGTAGTAGGTGTGTTTTGTTTCTGTGGGCTAAAGTAAGCGATTCTGACTAAGGCCTGTTCAGTGGATATGTCCTCACGATCCGCTACCTGTGTGCGCTAAAAAAGAATCCAGTGTTAATACACAGCCAATCCTCTAGGGCTATTAACTGATTTTGACAAAAAGTGATTTCGACAACAAGAGTTCTCCAGAATCGCTGACTCCACCTTTTAAATTGAGATGTTATATACTCAAAGAGATATATTTTTAACCCAGGGAATATGAACAGATTCACCATTCTCTTTACCCTCTGTTTTGAAAAGCCTGTAGTTAAATCTGTGCTATTGGGTTAACGGCTTTTTGCAAGCTGCTTCTATTTCAGGTACAGAGTGACTCACTCCTGCCATGTAATTACACCTCGTGGCTGGCCGGCCGCTCGCCTCCTAGATTGTACGCTAAATGGAACGTGCAGAGAGGGAGGGAGGCCACTTCAGGGAAATCCCTCTTAAAAAGGGGGTTTCCCCAATCGCGAGGAAACCCTGTGCCGTAGCCCCTTCCCCAAGGACCAGATGTGACTCCACTCCTATCCTGTTTTTCTTTCCACTCTGGGTTGTTTTCCACCCCGCACCACTATGTGACGTATGGTTTTAATTGATTCCAAATGACGGGAATGCGCTCCACTCTCTCTTCCTCTCTCTCCGTTGCAATCCCCTCTTGCTGTGGCCTTGTGTGTGTTGTGTTAGCTCTATAATTTGCAGGCAAACACGACGGAGTGCACGTACGCATTGGGTCCCCCACACCTGCACACACTTTACCAGAACACACCGAAACGCACCGCTCAGTGGAAACAAAGCTTTACAGTACAGGCATGAAAGTGATATATATTGTCCCATTTTGACAAGAAAGTGAATTAGCCTATTTGCCAAAATGTCAAACAATTCCTTTAAGAATGTCTCCAACAATTTTGATTAACCACTGTCTTCTCCTTCACAATCCCTCTTGCTGTGGCCTTGTGTGTTGTGTTACCTTTATGATTTGCAAGCAAACAAGTTGGAGTGCACGTACGCATGGGTCCCACACATCTGCACACACTTTACTAGAACACACATAGAGAGACAGTGAGAGGGAAAGAGGGAACACAGAGACTAGGAAGAGCCAGTTGATAAATATTGCATATGTTCACTAACTGCAGCATATGAGTATGAAAATGAAAAATTGACAAATCGGTAGCCACCTCAATGCCCCCTTCAGACGGAGCAAGATGTCTGGTCCTAGAGGAATGTGTCTGTCTGGCAGCCATATGTTGGCATGTCGATAATTCAGCCAGTAGGCCATTCACTGACCTTTTGGAGTCAACCCCTACTCTCTTCTCATAAAGAGAGCTATGGAAACCACTTTGTGGCGCTGTAAAATGCAACTGCATCATTAAAAGCTGAATATTTACAGGGGATTATTAGACAAGCAATGCTTTTATCATTATTTTGCTTTAAAGAGGAACTAAACATTTTAAATCATGTCACTTCTTGTGTTAGGAAATAGTACTGCAGCTTATGGCACAGTACATATGTTATTCATTGTTTCATAGAGGGTGAAACTGTTGCTTGGCATGCTGGAAACTATAGCTTCAAGCATCTGGGTTGGAGTTTCCAACGGCTACGTTTGACTGAGATTGAGGAGCCGACTTTCCTAAGCACAAAACCTTCTGTGGTGCTGACCGTATGTTGATGTATAACGGCTAATATAATTTTTGTTGGATCATTCCCCCTATCAGCTGCCTGACTCAAAGCTAAAAATAAACGGCTGTCTGACGAATAAAACTAAAGCTAAAGAAAAATCGCAGTTTAGTGTACTATTGAACATATATTTAGGTTTTAGGTTAGCATTTATATATGTGGAGAACATTTCTTTTTTTGGCCCCCTCTGCAACAGTACAATGCTGTCTTCTGCTACAGTGACAATTTCCCTAAACTCCTTATATTGACAACACTGATAGTGATTACTTATCTCCATAAGGTAGCACACTAAACTATGCCAAAGTACCCCATACAACCCCACTTAAAAAATGATGAACTATCCCTTTAAATGCTCCTGCTGGAACTAAAGTAATATTATGAACTACACTATTTCCTACCCACACAGATATCGCACAATTTTTATGAAAACAAAATAACACCCTCCTGAAAAACAACAATGCAGCTGCTCCTGTCAGTGAAACAAACTTTAATATCTTCTTCTTGGTCATTACAATTATGACCTTAAGCACACAAAGCAAGCAAACAACAGGGGATCTACAGTGGAGGAAATAAGTATTTGATCCCTCACGATTTTGTAAGTTTGCCCACTTACAAATAAATAAACGGTCTATAATTTTAAAGCTAGGTTTATTTAACAGTGATAGACAGAATATCAAAGAGAAAATCCAGAAAATCACATTTAAAAAAAATATAAATGATTTTGCATTTCATTGAGTGAAATAAGTATTTGATCCCCTGCCAAACATAAAGAATTTTGGCTCCCACAGATTAGTCCTCGTGCTTTAAAAAAGTACTCCTAATCTCAACTAGTTTCCTGTATAAAACACACCTGCCTCAACTTGTTACCTGTATAAAGACACCTGTCCACAGAGTCAATAAATCAAACTCCAACATCTCCATCATGGGCAAGACCAAAGAGCTGTCTAAGGACATCAGGGACAAGATTGTAGACCTGCACAAGGCCGAAACAGACTACAAGACCATTGGCGAGAAGCTGGGTGAGAAGGAGAAAACTGTGTGATTTTTCGAAAATGAAAGAAACACAAAATGACCCTCGATCTCCCTCGGTCTGGGGCTCCATGCAAGATCTCACCTCGTGGGGTATCAATGATAATGAGAAAGGTGAGGGATCAGCCCAGATCTACACGGGAGGAGCTTGTTTATGATCCCAAAGCAGCTGGGACCACAGTCACCAAGAAAGCCATTGGTAACACACTATGCCGTAATGGATTGAAATCCTGTAGTGCCCGTAAGGTCCCCCTGCTCAAGAAGGGACATGTACAGAACCGTCTGAAGTTTGCCAATGAACACCTGAACGACTCAGAGAATGCTTGGGAGAAGGTGATGTGTGCAGATTAGAACAACATCAAGTTCTTTACTTTGGTATCATAGTGACTCGCCATGCTTGGAGGAAGAGGAATTCTGACTATGACCCCAAGAACACCATCCCCACAGTCAAGCATGGAGGTTGAAGCATTATGCTTTGGGGGTGTTTCTCTGCTAAGGGGACATGTGGACTTCACTGCATCAAAGGAAATATGGATGGGGCCATGTACCATGAAATACTGGGTGACAACCTCTTTCTCTCAGCCAGGTCCGTAAAAATGGGTCATGGATGGGTCTTCCAGTACGTCAATGACACAAAAATACAGCAAAGGCAACAAAGGAGTGGCTCAAGAAGAAGGTCATGGAGTGGCCTAGCCAGTCTCCGGACCGTAATCCGATAGATCTGTTGAGTGAGCTGAAGCTCAAGCGACAGCCTCGAAACCTTAAAGATTAGGAGAGGATCTGCAAAGAGGAGTGGTCAAAATATCCTCCTGAGATGTGTGCAAACCTGGTCATCAACTACAAGACACGTCTGACCTCTGTACTTGCCAACAAGGGTTTCTCCACCAAGTACTAAGCAATGTTTTGACAGGGGATCAAATACTTATTTCCCTCAATGAAATGCAAAATAATTTATATTAGTGTTGTACGGTATGGTCTAAAATGTATGTAATGTTTCACTGGCTCCCAATACAGCAATGAATTAATTTCAAAATCCTGCTCATCACCTACAAAGTCCTCAACAACCTTGCCCCCCCTACCTCACCGACCTCCTTAAACGTCACTCCCCCACTCGCAAACTCAGATCATCTAACACAAACCTTCTGACCCCCATCACAAGATCAAAACACCGCACCACAGGAGACAGATCTTTTGCCATTTCTGCCCCAACCCTCTGGAACTCCCTCCCCCCAAACATCCGAAACTCAGACTCTAAAAACTCATTCAAAAGCCAACTCAAAACTCACCTCTTCAAGAAAGCATACGACCCCTGACTCCACCCATACCACACCTGACTCTATTTTGAATTTGTTTTCGTGTTTTTTTCTTTTCTTTTATGTATATTCTATGCAATGTAAAGCGTCTTTGAGTGACCTCCAAAAAAGCGCTATATAAAACCTATCAATTATTATTATTAATTATATCACGGTATAATTTGAAGCATAGACGGTAACGGTATTATATCACGGTATTTTCATTTATCTTTAAATGAATGCTTGTGAAGGGGTAAAATACTTGCTATTACTGTAGGCCTATACTCTTGTATTAATAGGACATCTATTGCTTGTAAAATAAATACAATTTATATTAACAAGTAGAGCACAGTAACAAAACACAGAATACATTATCCAAATTGTTCAAGATGTTTTTGACTAATCAAAAAACAAAAAGTGTTACACTTGCGCCTGGTCTCCCCTACACAGGGATTTAAACAACATTCATTGTGCAATCTGCAATGTTCTGCTCTGTGGATGGGTAGGGGAGAGGGTCAATATGTTTTATATGTAAAGCGCTCTAAGCTGACTTTGTCTATGAAAATTACTCTATATAGTAAGTTTGATTTGACTATGACTCACTGGGAAAGCTGATGATGCTCTGGTGGCTGCCTTTTCTTTTACAATCTGTTTCTGGTTCTATCATCTCTTAACTTTCATTTCAGTTTAAACTCCTTGTGTGGTGCTTATTTTTTATAAAAACTGACATGAAATCCACGCGCGCACAGAACAGTTTCCGCGAGTGGACAAGCTTCATCGCGAGGACGCATTTCTCACTGGGCTGTGAGTGAAGAGAAAAGTGAGTAAAACTAGTGATATTAGTCGATCAGCCCTGTAACATACATCCACCAGTTTCCTCTACTACAATTTATTTTTGTGAATGACACGGGAACTAGCAGCATTGTCATAGATGTATTGGGCACGTGCTGGCAGACGACGCAGCAGCCGCCTGCATTCATTGTGTGGCAGCGCTTATCACTGCTTTATAACTGCTAAACCGGTAACACGGTAGAGTCAAAATCCTTATCATAGCCCATCTTCATACCGGTTTACCTTCTATACCGTTTATACCGTACACCCCTAATTTAAATATTTTTTTTAATGTGATTTTCTGGATTTTCTTTTTGATATTCTGTCTTATCACTGTTAAAATAAACCTAGCATTAAAATTATAGACCGTTCATTTCATTGTAAGTGGGCAAACTTACAACATCAGTGAGGGATCAAATACTTATTTCCTCCACTGTACATTGATTCCTTATTAAAATAATTGACTATAAGTAATTCCCGCTTTTTTCAAGTCTGAAGCTTATGAACCACACTCTTAATATCCGCCTGTTCAATTGTGTAGATTGAGTACAATGTGAGGTGTTTGCCTGTGTTCAGTATATGTATACAGTGTGTATACTTGTCTATTTAGCTGGAGGCTTGTCAGTGTGTGTTGATGTTTGCATGGCTGTCATCATGCGTGTTCACTTGAGTCTTCTGACCCATTTGATGTGTAACTTCTGGGTGTGGAGTTAATGTCAATAAGTCTTTTCTGTTTGACCTGAACTTTGACCTGGGAGTGGCACATGAGGGCCCCAGACTGTGTGGAAGAATGCAGAAGTTACCCTCCCCAGCCCTCCCTTCTTTTCTCCTTGAAACTCACTCTCACGCTCCCATACTTGAAACTCTCTCTTTTGTCTGTCTTTTTATTATCATTTTATGTATATTCTAACATGTTTATTTCATTTATCTACGTATTGCATCGTTTGTTCTTTGTTTTATATTTACACCTTTTGAATCTGTGAGTATGATTCATATAGTGTATATATACACAAAAATGAAAACATTTTTTTAATAAAAAACATTGCCGTCATCTTAATTCCTCTCTCTATCTTTTAATCCAGGCCTCTTGTCAGTCCTTCTTCTTATTTACTTCTTTCTTACTCTCTCCATGTTTTTCACGTTCACTCCCTAATACTAACTTTACATGTTGCAGTTGTATTGTGTGCTCTGGCTGTCTTCCCATGTCCATGTATCTGTCTGTAACTCTCTCTCCTGCAGGCCTAATCATTTTTCTGGCTCTCTATCTCTCTCTCTGTTTTTCTTTGCCTTCCCCTGACCTTCCAGCTGCAGAGCCCGGGCCTTAGATCCTGTTCTACACGCCCGTCCTCCTCTAAGGAATGTGCAGTTTGTACATAAACACAAGAGGAGGATAGGACTGATAAGAACCTGTCTGTACACGGACAGCTTCTCTGACCCCTATGATCTGCCGTCAAAACTATGGAAGGACTAGGAATACATGATTAAGTCAGTAAAATGTCTGGGTTTTGAGTTTAGGTGGGGGGATTCCTGACTCATCAACACATGGTTTCTATTTTAAGGAGGAAGTCCTCAATGAAAAACATATCATTCAAGGGGCATTTTGGGTCAACATGTTTATCGTGAAGTGATTTTTGCTTTTGTGTGGAAAAAGAAGTATAGTAACAATGATGTGTATACTACAAACTGAAAACAGGCTTCCCTTGAAATGATATCTCTCACAGTATATTTGCTTTGTCGACACTCTTTGCAGAGACCAAACGCAAAGCCATACCCCTTCAATCATTGGCCAATGGTTTCACGCAATAGGGAGACCTTGAGATATAGTGCACAGCCCCGATGTAACTACTTAGTCATGGATGCCTGTGCCAATCTCACCATGAAACAACGTGGTGGGTGGGGACATTGTGCCCGTCGCCAAGGAAACAACAGTACGCAAGCTGCCTACTCATTGACCAAAAAGGATAAAAAACCCTTCAAACTTCCCATCAAAATAGGAAATGTTGCTAATTTCTGTAAAAAAACAACCATCCAGCCCCATTGTCTGGCCATACATCCCCACCAGGGTCACGTTAGTCCGATTTGCAAGCATTTATACCAAGTAAGGCATTACATAGAGGTGTCAGGTTACATGCAAACACACACGCAGCCGGGCCGAGCACACAATGGTTTCATTTTTCTTCTGCCACTCTGGCTGAAAAAAAAAAACAGACAGTTGGTTCATTTTTTCTATACAAGGAAATAATACTGCTGAAATATGTAACCTTCGACATGACATCCTTCCAAAATGCAGCGTTAGGAAAATTGCAACTGTGCTTCTTACGATACATTTTTTATCATTAAACTTAACTTCATAGACCCAGTGCTTTTCAGTGGCACTACACTCTATTCCATGGGAGCAGCTAAGTCAGAAGGGGGCAGTATGGTGCAGGTGTTTGGTGCACAGGTATAGAGGTAGAAGGGGTTCAGGTGTCAGGTAAGAAACAGGATCTTATACGCCCCTCATTAATCATGCTAGCTATAGACCCTTTACACAGTTTACACTCCTCCCCCCAGTGTGGGATTTCCTGTCATTTATTGTGTAATGTTTGTCTCCACTCCTTGTGACTATGGTGGCTTATCTGATCTGTTGGTTATGATTACGTTGCTTTAATCGGCCGGTGTGTGTGTATGTGTGTGTGTGTTTTTGTGTGTCTATGTCTGTGTGGTGCGAGACAAAGAGAGAAAGATCCAGTGGAGGACAGGAATTACCTCTGTATCATTTGGAAGCTGGAGTGTGTGCCTGTGTGTGTGTGCCTGTGTGTATGTGCCTGTGTGTGTGTTTGTGTGCCTGTGTCTGCATGGGTGTGTGTGCCAGTGTGTGTGTGTGTGCCTATGTGTGTGTGCGCCTGTGTGGGTGTGCGTGGGTGTGTCCTGGAATCAGAGTTCCTTATCAGCGGCGGGGGAGCCAGCAACATTAAAGGTGTTGTGACTGGTTTCCAAAACAATGCACTAACAGAAAAAATAAACCGCACATTCCCACATGCTGATAAGAATAAAAGTGACCAGCTGTTATCTTAACACAAGCATTCTCTATGAATAATAGGAAATAACAGGTCTGCACACCGCACCACACCCCTCCCTACTCCGCACTAGTCAACTCTCTTCACCTTCCCCTCACTTTGCCAAGAGAAATCTGATTTTACCCTTTTACATCTATTTGTCTCTCTCCACTATCTTAAGTTTCTTCCACAGAACCATAAAGTCCAGTGGATTGAACTCTGATGGGGCGCCCTTAGCTCAGTTGGTAGGGCTTCCCCCCCCCCCTGGGCCGGGCCCAGCAGCAGACCCGGGTTCGATTCCCGCACGCGGTCGTTCTCTGCATGTCACTCCCCTCTCTGCCCCATTTCACCTGTGTCTCTCTGCACTATCAATAAAGCATGCAAAATGCAAAAATAATCTTTAACTATGATTGTAATTTAAATGGGAAATAGTTGCTGCAGTTGCAAATGACAGTTTTGGTGACAAGAAATTGCGCAAGACCAATCCTGGAGCAGCTCAGTCAGTACAATGTGGAGAAGAGATTGACCAGAGACCATATAAGAAGGTGGAGTCGGAAGGGGTGGAGTAGGGTGTTAATACTGGTGAATAACATAATGTCTCTACCTATTAAAGCAGAGAAAATGTTTATTGGACCAAGGTCGACTTCTCTGAAGAGGAAACTGGTCATAAAACAACTATACGCAATACAATAAACAATACAGCATTTAATGTCTGTTTAAGAACACAATGTCCCCTTTTGAGTAAACAGGACTGATTAGCAGACAACTACATAATTATTTGTAACATGAACATAAAATAAATATACAAATCAAAACTCCCTCATCCATAAGAGTTACATTAAGGACAAAGGGAACATCTTCAGTACAAGATTTAGTGTTCTCTATCCTCTAATTCTAGTACAAAGCACAAATGCCTCCATGGACTTTGTATCATTTTCCTCTGGCTGGCGTCACAATCCCAGTCTTCACATTCAGTATACTGTTCTCCCTTTGAGCAGACCTGAGGAAAGATGAAGAAAAGAGAAAGATACACATACGTTAACTGACTTATAAAGTAAGCAATGTGCAAAAGAGATATCTGTACGTAGTTACTGCAGATGGAGAGCACACACAGACTTTTCCCCTCATATATTAAAAGGGATTGTGGGATTTTTGAATTTTATGTACAGACCCCCAGTAGTCTTTCAAAATGGAATATATCATATTGGATTATTCTGCTAATCCCTGAAACAAGTTCAATCACAGTTGTATAGTGAAGTCAACATTAATAGCACGTCTTCTGTGATGAGACATTTAAAAAGGCACACACACACACACACACCACTTCTAGAAGTTGCACTGAATGTTGGCATTGGACAGACATCCTGGGGTGGGCTGTGAATATTGCCTGATACACTTTTGATTCAGATACAAATCTGGTTTGAAAAGTGAGATGAAAATGACAAAATACAGTGGGTGCAAATCAAATGACGGTGAAACAATACTAGTGATAACAAGCGCATTGCATTGACAATACAATGTACAAAGTAACACAGTTGAGCAAAAAGAGAAAAAACTACTAAGAACACTTGATAACCCCCAAACGCTGTTGCAACACCTTTACTGGGGTGTGACCTTCGTCTAACCAAACCCTAGTATTTGTGAGATAAGGTTTAAATTCTTAGTTGTGAAAGACTTTTTTATGTGTTGATAGCTGGGTGTGACACTGTTAAAACAGACCGACCAGGTATACACCAGTATCAATAGTTGAGACTGTCTCTAGAGAGAACACAAAAGGTGCTGAAGTGTCAGCAGTATCCATGTGATCGTTCAGACAAACAGTTCGGGCACACACACACACGCGCATGCACACGCACACATGCACACACAAGCACGCACACACACACATTGAATTAATCTATTGAGTACATTATCTTGGCACATGCCTATAGTTATTGTTGTGGAATCAACAATTAACTTTGGAAATTTTATAAACTGAATGCAAATTAACCGTTCATGAGGAGTATTTTGATCCAGTTGGAATATGGTGTCCCTTGATAATCAACATTTTTGGGATATTACGGCAGAATGTCAAGTCATGAGAGTTGCATAATTTTGTTACACAACTAAACCCAGCCTCTTTCTGGGGCCTGTCAAATGAATCCTTTTGGCCTGGTTTCCCCCCCTCAAACTCTCACTGCCTGTGGTGATGTTGACTGTTAGAAATCTCCAGACAAAATTCCGATCCCCTTCCATAAACCGGCACTGAACAGATGAACCTAGTATCAACAAATGAACTCTGGGGAGACAGAAAATGTATGCTCATCTTGTCTTGAATGTTGATACTCTTATAAGCAGAATGAGAACAATTATCATCTTTCTGAATCTCAAACGGAGAATGACTTTTACCATCAACACACACACACACACACACACACATTCTGCCATTGTTAATCCAGTGTTGACCCAGTTCAGGCAGGCTGTTCAACCTGTTGGCCGACAAATGTAAATGTAGTAGCATCTCTATCATCCCATTCATTGCCAAAGAAAAGAATGATCACTTGTGTGTTGACGTGTTTCATTTTCACCTGGATGTGACCGACCGACCACACACACACACACACACACACCAGGTGTGGTAGTTCACTACAAGTAAACATTTAGGAATATTAACATAGAATAGTAAAGAAGGAATGGATGTAATTATATATAATTAAATGAATGTTTAAAGGTTAACAAAGTAAATGTAGTTTACAACTTACATATCTTTATTTCATAAACATCTTAACGTAACAAAGAAGCAAGACCAGATTTCTCACATTCAGCACCCTAGGACTAATTCTATTGACTATAAATAGTACAAAAAAGCACATTTTATCCCGAGCCAACCATGGGTGTGAGTGCTGTCCAGTGTCCAGCAAGCTGAGTTTTCTACCAGCAAAACCATTCCATCATTTAGAGGAACACCCACAGTTCTCTGGTACCGTTTATTTTTTTTCTTCCTTTTCCTTATTAAAAAATCCAAAGCCATGACCCTATGAGGATGAAAGGTTGTACGGCTATCAATCCTGCTGGGGGGTTAAAATACCTCCTGTTCACCCCCAGTCTTAGAGCAGGATTATTACGGGTTTGTGTGTGGACAGAAGACAAGTGAGGAATTGGACACCTCGCATTCTTGCCTGAAACCCATAAATCTGTCTCTCGCTCCACACTGAAGCTCTTGTTTGGCCACTTACCCTCCTCTTTTTTATTGCACTTTCTCTTCATTCCACTCCTACTGCTTGCCCATAACCCAGGCTTTTATTCACTACCATGAGAGACAGTTTGTGAGGGGCTCCCTACTCCTCCTTGCCTCTGAATTAATGGCCCTCTGTAGCGCCCCCTAACGCCCATGATTTTAAGGGCAAATGCAATAACGCCCTTCCTTGAAGAGTTAAAGGTGCAGTCAGCAACTTTGGAGAACACTTCTTGTCAAAATTACTTTTAGTCAAAATCAGTGAATTTCTTCTCACAATATGCTACCTGTCTGTACTGTATGTGCGCTGAAAAAAAGAGTTAATACGCAGCCTAGGTTCTGTTAAACAGGCATGCTGTTAGCTATGGTGGGCCCCCTTTATTTAGATACCCTTTCCTAACATACCCTAAATAAAGAATATATAATATCAAATATATAAAGATAATATCGGTGTTAGCTAGATAACCTACGAAAGCTATCCCTGTTAGTAACGGTTTACCCTGACTAGAACCCCCTGTGTTGTTATTGGTTGAGGGGTTCAACACCACCCACCAGCACTGACCAAAGGTTGACACCCACAAACATCCCGCTAGCGCAAAATAAATTAAAAACAAAGCAAAATACAATAATAATATTAATAATCCTTTTGAGCATGCCTTTAATAATGATTTGCCCCAAAGCTAACTTAAAAAAGAAAACCATTATGAAAAATCCTCCATAGAACTTGTGTACCACTTTCTTCACCTCCCCTGCCCTTCCCGGTTCCGTCCTTCAAAAGAAACCTTTTATCAGCAGCCCTCCACCTTCCTGAAGCAGTCCGTCCCTTCTATCCCTAATGACCGCTCACTCCCACCGACTTGCCCATTTTGCCGCATTCCAATCCTCTGCATCATACCTGCCTTTCACACAGGCCCTAGCGGTCTGCATGTTTTTTTCCTCTCCGCAGTAAACCAAACGTCTGGACAAAGACTCATTGGTGTTTTTCTGGACTGCCCACTGTTCCCAGCTACTGCACACAGAGAAAAGAGCATAAAACAAGATGGAGTTGCCAGTAAATCAGCTTTATTTGTGTATTTAGTAAGGTTTTTGTAAGGCACATTGGGCACGCTCATTTCTCACATTGTGTGTACTCTATTGCCTGTTTAAGATTTAGGGTTCAAGATTCAAGAGATTTATTTGTCATATGCACAACAATTACAGCAGCAGTCATTGGCAATGGCATTCTTAAGTCCCGGGCTCCTCTCAACAATGCAATATAGAAGAAGAAAAGTGAAGAGAGCCAGCTTAGACACCAAAGTAGTGCAAGAGCCCATAGCCTGCACATTGTGGTGCAGAGAGCATGGCACTGAACCGTCTCCGCTGCACACATAAACAACCCTCTTTATGAGTCATGTGTGGTCAGGACAGGAAGCACACATCTAGATTTGAGCCTTATGATTTTGAGATATTTTTTTTCTACTTCTGCCACATCTTTTTATTCTCTCTCTCTCTCTCTCTCTCTCTCTCTCTCTCTCTCTTCCCCCACCGAGGAGCACAGCCATGAGGGAGTGACTCACCGTCTACTTTATTTCCCTTTCGTGAGTGCCGGCTGTTTGGCCAAACCATTGTTTTTACCCTTTTTAATAGTCCCCCCCCACCTCTTATTGTGCTAAAGGTACAATTGTGTTGACTTTGGGAGGTGTTAAAAAGCCTAATCGTTTAACCACATTCCAAGTTATTTTTTATTCCTTTATTCTTTTCACCATTGTGATGTTTGAACAACAACGCCTTAGATTTCAATGGCGCTTAAACACTTAACATTGAACACCTCAAAGGCCCACAAAGAGTATTCCTGTTTGATACAGCCAGCTCCTTCCACCACAAATAATACTGTTATCGTGTTGATCTTTTTGTACCTGTACCAAGATGACACACCTACACATGAACATAATAGCAGTGGCATTATCCTTTTTACCCCCTCTGTTTATGTTAATCCTGTGTCAAAGCAGAGAGCATATATTATGTATCACAAAGTGAAATTCAATCACCCGTTTCACAGGCAATCCAGCTCTCACGAAAGTCCCAATGACTCCCAACATTCACCATAGATGGTCCCATTAGTTTTGCCACACAACCATGATACATTCCTCACACTAGCAGTAAACAAACACAGCCTTCCTCAAAACCATTTAGAAAGCTACAGTTTGGATCAAAATAATGTGTTGTGCATACTGCGACTGACTTCGAATAATTAATGAAGTATTAGCCTCTAGTGTTCCCAAATCATTCCATTTCCAAATTGGAGCAACATGTGCTTTTATGGTGAACAGACTGGGAAGCCGTCCTTGAGCATCTTCGGCATTTTATCCAATACAGTAACTCCTCTCTCTCATAAAGCTTTGAAAGAATGTATGCCTCTCTAACCCAACGCTCTACCTTTATATAGTTATTTTGAGGGACTACACCAGAGATTCCACCTTGGAAATACTGATTTGAAGGAGGATACCCCCTATCCACCATTTGTACCCTCACCCTCATTATGAATTGTATTAAGTTAAGTTAAGATCCTATGATGCACCTGCGTTTGTTTGTTTCTTGGGTAGAGATTTAGGGGTTCTGCTTGACAGTTTTATTTAAAGCAAAAGTAAAACACAATTTTGTTAGCTTTTTGCCTCACTCTCCGACCCAAGAAAAGGCAAAATAAATCATTTATGTAACTGTGCGTGCATTTTTTTTCATGCAGAGATAGGCAAATGTCGCTCATCCAGGTTAGCTTAGCTCAAACACTGGTAGTCAAGGGGAGCAGGTCAAATGATAAACTTTACAACATCACTAAATGCTCGTTGTTAGCTTGTTGGGACTTGTTTATTTACCACGTTATGTTTCGATATATATTTTTACACGTTATGTCATTTTAGAATCAAATACATAAGTGACCGTCACAGGCACTCCCTGGTTTCCTGCCAGTTTAAAAATGTGGGCTATTCCTATAAACAGCCAGGCTAGGCGTAATGCTAAGCTAGCCAGCTGCCGGCTCTAGCTTCAAATCAAATTTAATATGCAGACATGAGAGTGAGAAATGTCTATTTTATCATCTAACTTTCTGCAAGAAAGCAGATACATGTTTTTCCCAAAATTGTATTATACTGTTATTTTCAACGTTTCAGCATGCTGCACTTTTTTTATGCAATTCGTTTGTCGTTACTTTTCAACCGCCATATTTAAAACAGCGGCTATTTCAAATGGACAAACTGTATACTGTGCTTTAAACATTACACAATCACCTTGCTCACTACTCTAATGCATACTAATTGCCATAATACAAAGTACAAACAATAAGATATAGTTCAAGTAGTCACATAACACTTGTTTTCTCCCATGACACCCACATTAAGAGGCCACCATTTTTCTCTTTTAATCCAAATTACTTCCACATTTCACTGACATGAAGAGGCCTCACTCAGCAGTCAGACATAAGCGTAGCACCAACCTTAAACACTGCAATCAGTATCTGTATTATAGCCTTTAGTGTGAGTTTTAAATACATACACACCCAAGCTACATACAAAGGCCAAAGCAAACAAGACCATATCTGGAACATGGATAATTTTACTTAAATACTGTGGGTCACAATGAAAAGGATAGTTTGTTTGATGAGAAGAGAAGAGACTAAATACACAACACATGTTTCGCATTTGCATTTCTGTACATTCACATATATAGTTCCTCTGTGACTGATCTTCTAAGCTTTTCCAAAATCATAAAGTGATACAAACTATGTGAAAACATGTTTTGGAACTGAGATTGCCCATGAAAACTTATACTGTGCACACGTTAACACTTTACAATAAGGGTACATTAATTGTTAATTAATTAATTGTTAAAAGCATTAATGCTTTTTAAGCATTAACTAACTTTTAATACTTAGTTATTAACGTTAAGGTAATGCTTGGTGACACATTAACGATGCTAAGTTAACATGTTTATTTAAGCATGTTAACTAAGCAAACAGTTAACAAATGCTTAATTAGTATTACCTTGACATTCATAACTGGTTAGTTAATGATGAGTTGATGTTTAGTATGCTAAGCATTAACTCAAAATTAACTAATGTACCCTTATTGTAAAGTGTTACCATGCACACTACCAAGCTACTGTCTGCCTGCAGTGCAACATTTAACAGTTTAACTGTGTGTGGCATATCCTCATCTGACCTCATAGAACCTGTTCTAATGCTAATCCCTCTCTTTGTAGCATACATGCTGCTAAAATCCTGAACAGCATTCTTGTTAAATAGCATATAGTATGACTAAGGTTGGAAAAGGTTACAACTCTAATACCAGTTCACCAGAGGGATGTCTCTATGTGTTACATAATTGTATAGTGGAAGAGTTTTCTTGATATTCACTGCAAGATGTGACTAAAAAAAACAAACAAAAAAAAACGTTTTTTTAGACAGTTCCTGTTTCGTAGAGAGAGAGAGAGAGAGAGAGAGAGAGACAGAGAGAGAGAGAGAGAGAGAGACAGAGAGAGGGGGGGGGTAGTACAACTTGTGGATCATGTGGACTGATTGGAGTGACTCAGTGTTGCCCCTTTTGGAACATGTAAAAAAATTAAAAATGTGGGACCAAACCTCATAGACGCATAGACTATTCCTCTGCGATCCTTACTTGAAAAGTGAAATATGCTGACGTCAATAGTAGTAACGGTGGGGGCAGTGTGTTACACAGGGAGGCAGGGCTAGAGAGAGCAAAGAGGGGGCGGAATGTCAGTCCCTGTGTTTGACTGGCCAAAGACTCCATCTCCATAGCAACGTAACCTCCCCAGTTCTCTTTTTTTTCTTCTAATCTGTGTTTCTTGACTGCAGAGAGATAGTAGCGACCATAACATATGGTTGCCATGGAGAAGGCTGTAACAACGCCATGCATTTTCTTCGGGGGTGTCCTGAATCTCTCTTTCGAAACACTTGATGAAGGAGTTTTTCTCTGTGAATGCCTTCAAGGTCAGCACAAAGAGAGTGTTTTATAGCCACATTAGCATACACCAACAAACATCTATGAACAAGTGTATAGGGCTTTCTGGCTCGTATTTGCAAGACAATATAGCCACTTTGAATATTTGAAAATGGGTGCATACGTGTTATGTTAATCTTAATTTATTCCCAAAGTCCCATCAAGTTTTGCATAACATCCCAATGAGACAATTAAAGTTTTTTTTTTTTCTTTTTTTTCTACATTTTATCTAACTAAAGAAAACAGTTGAGGAGAGATTTAGCAACAAAGATTATTATTATTTAAAAAAAATGTTTTGCTTAAAATCAGAGTGCAAAGCGTCTGTACGGTATATCTCGGCCGGCTGTGTCACACAAGGCCAAATTAGATTATGCCTCTCCCTCCTACCTGCACAGAAACCCTTGACATATTTATCTATCTGCCCACATGTCCGTTTAGCATCCACATGACTGTCATAAAGATGGGATAAGGGCTGTGTGTTTTTTATGAATGGATCTCTCTCACATTAGATAATACTTAGCAGCATTGTTGGACTATGAATCATACAGCATGCAGAGTGTAGAGCTGCTGTTATGTCTGTGCCTTAAGGAGATCTAAGACTTGACTTGAGTAATTACAGATAGTAAAACACATAATTATCTACACACACACACACACGCGCGTTTGTAAGGCTATACTTGCACGGACATTCATTGACATAATGCATTCCACTAGCACCTTGGCCTAACCATAAAAACAAACCTTTAACCCAAGTCGTAACCCTGAACCTCAAACATACATTTGAATGCCTGTCCTGAAGTGAACACACACACACACACACACACACACACACACACACACACACACGCACTCACACTTGCAGAGGTAAATAAAGAAACAGACATGATAGATGCCCATTGCCCTATATTGCCCCTTTTCCATCCATAGATTTCACCTCAAACCTCTAACACATTTTGTCATTCAGTTGACATGAGGATGAGTTAAAGTTGCAGTTATACCAGTCTGATAAATACCACTCGTTGATGTACAGTTGGTGTCACTTATCCCTAGTAGGTTCTAAAACTCTGACATTCCCACTACATATCCAAACTCTTATTTTCCAGGCTCGACTCCAATGTTTTTCCTGTTACAACTCTTTTCCATGCATTTGGACAAAAAAAAAACGCGGGTCTCTCAAAACACACTGTTGGTATTGTCCTGCGGCTCTGGGTGGTCACATCTGGATTCATGAAGAAGTCTTAGGGGAGTTGTAGTTTTGACTAAACATAGGCCGTACAGTATATAATGTACACTAAGGTATAGAAAGCAAGAGACCGCACATGTGAATTTCTTAGCTACTTGTTACATATATCTATCTATCTATCTATCTATCTATCTATCTATCTATCTATCTATCTATCTATCTATCTATCTATCTATCTATCTATCTATCTATCTATCTATCTATCTATCTATCTATCTATCTATCTATCTATCTATCTAAGAACTGGGCTATGGGGTTACTTGAGGGTTTGCATAGTTTGACTAAAACGACAGAGGGGGGGGGGGGGGAGGAGGTGGTGTTAAGTCTGAATCAGGTTGAAGTGAAAGGTAAACGCCCATAGTGAGCTGACAGAGTGAGGGAAGAGGAGGGACAGAGAGCGTCTTCCTGATAGAACTCCCTTTCAAAAGGACCAACCCCTTGCGGTAATACTAAGAACTTATACCCCTTAGTTACTGTTGCTATGCCTGTCAATCTTTCCAGTCTGGCTCTGCTGCACACATTCAGTTTACAGTGAAAACAGTGGCACATTCACCCACTCAAAAATGACAAAGCTGTCGTAGCTAGTTAGCCCTGAAAGGACATTGTTTGTTAACATAAAACTGTTCAGATTTTTTTAATGTATTAAACCTAAGTAAGTATATAATAAGTTATTTGAACAAGCTATGATGATCAAATAATAGGTTTTGCTTTGACATGAGAGAGGACAAACAGTGGAGAATTGGCATTCAAGATCAACTTCTAAGCCTGAGTCTAAAACAGGGCTGCTAGCTTTAATCTGCACAATGCTATTTTTCTCTTTTAAGATTTATTGTAGATAATGATATTCCAACATGGACCTTGGAAGAAAAATTGCGAAAAATTGACTTTAGCAGGCCTAGCTATGTACCTGCTAATGTTTTATTTAACATATGAAACATATTCAAGTCTAGGAAGTGTAACATATTCGGCTGGGAAATACATGTGAAGAGAGTTTTAGTTGAGGGGTTTATGAATGAAGGATATATAATGAAAAAGGACTGTATGTAGCAAAGGCTTGTTGCATTTACTTTACTGTTTTTCCTTGGTTGAACTCTATTGTTGCTTAAGCTGTATTTGGTTATTCTCAAAAGAAAATACAAATAAAAACTATTTTCAATTAGATAATGCATACTTAAGAAGCACATGATTGTTATGCAGAGAATAAGTTACAACTCAAACTGAAGTCTAAAAACTGTCTTCCAACATAAGCCCGCTGTGGTGGGTGAGTGTATACTATAAGCCTTCCTTTTTGCTGCGTTGCATAACAACTCAACTTTCCCTTCCTTTAAATACTTTAAGCATTTCTGGTTTCACTCAAACCTGAAAAAGGAAACCATCATATAGACAAGCCACATGCCCAGACAGCTACCACCTGGACAGCTAACATACACAGTGACAAACTGCCTTGTTGAAAGGTTGTAGCCTGAGGAAAGCTACACAATGGCTTTTGACTATCGTCTGACGTGGTACAAAAAGACAGATCTTTTTGTCTGTGATTTACTTGTATCGCTGAAAATGGTTACACTTTACAATGAGGGTATATTAATTAACTGTTAGTTAATGCTTAGTTATTAATGGTAAGTCAATGCTTGGATAAATATTAACTATGCTCAGTTAACCAATGCTTAGATAAGCATTAGTTAATGCTTAGTTAATTAATGCACATTTACTAAGTAGTTATTAACAGTAGGTTATTGCTTAGTTGATGCTTATTTAACCAAGCATCCAGTAACAGTTGATTAATGTATACCCTTTTTCTAAACTGTTAACCTGAAATGTTTGAGCTGAAAAATCTCTTAAAGGGACTCACACCCATCGTGCAATTGAGAATTACAGCACTATCATACCATCCCGCCTCCCTCCAATGCCCCCACACCCTCAGGATGCTTGTATCACTGGTTTCACTTCAGAGGTGTCGGCCAGAATACCACTTATGGCCAAAGGCGTCAGACTATAAGCATGAGGCTAGGAGAGGAGGAGTAGGGTTTTATCCGCTCTTTATTTTCCTTCTTTCACAGGCACAGTCGCATATAGATCGCGGGAAAAGAACAAAGGTTTAAACTCCGCTCGTGAGGAGACGTTACAACAGCTGTTGCGACCCGCGAATCGCATGCAAACTATATTATAACAGCGATCGGGACTGCATGTACATATTCACACACGGGTGATTCACATTTAAACTCAGATAAACACGTTTCCATGTGGAATGATCGCTTACTGCGGCAACGCTCACACATCTGACCGAGGGAGAAGAGAACGGAAACTAAACAGGCTCTCTGTCCGACTGACGTCACGGCCCTAACTGACTGCTATCCACACTGAACAAAACACATTTTAACACACTGTAAGAACTAACAACACAGTAACTTATGAACGTTGGGGCCTTTTCTACAATGGTCGCTACTCGCTACTGTGGAATCAAAACAAACCCTCTAGTTGAGAATGCGCAATACAGAAGCAGACCGCAAACAGACAGGTCTGTCGGCCAATCAAATCGTTCGGTCCGAACGATTTGATTGGTTGAATTTTATATATATTTTTCATAATATTATGAGATTGAAATCATTGTTTGTTTTTACTCCTGGTGGGTCTGTCTTATATTTTAGAGTGTAATTACCTTATTAATACCAATTTAACCTAATCCAAAAAAAGTGTAAAAATGCACCAAAGGTAAGAGTCGCTTTAATGTATGTTTAAGTCTATTGAATCCACGCACACACACACGCTCAAACAAGGGAGACTATTGTATAAGTATAGCACTTTAATTGGAAACAGATTTGAAAACAAACAATGTTCTGTACTTTACTTTAAGAAAAAGAAGAAGAAAGAAAGACTCTAAATTGGCTCTGCACACACAAAAAAAAACTCACACAAGTTCCTAGACTTCCTTTTCCCTCTGCCCAACGCTTATTTGTCTTTGCATTGTTCTACTACAGCCTGGAGGGGACATAGTTTGGGTTATCACGCAGTCCCTTCCGCTCCCACATAGTGCCAAGGGGAAGTGTCGGGGCTTAGGCGTATGAACGTCAGTGAATTGACATGAAATCTGTTTTACACTAAAAGGACTAGGTCTGTGAATGAGTCTCCCAGTCTCTTGCCAGGAAGAGAAGGCCACCTCAAAACTCCAGTGACACACACACACACACACACACACACACACACACACACATAGCAGTGTTTCCACACACTCACACAGCTATGCTCCATCCGTACAGTGCGTGATTACACATTGTGTGGTTCCATTTAGCTCGGTACCCATGGCAACCACACTGAAACAATTTCCAACGGCAGCAAGGCACATATACATCTGGCAAAGTCATCACTGCTGTGTGGTAAAACTAAAAAAAAAACCCGTTGCCATAGTGAACGTGGGTGTGGCGAATGGGGGGTAGGGTGTCATGTGCGGTGGGCGGAGGACAAAAACCTTTATACAGAGAGATCACTCAAGGACACACACGCATAGGGAAACATGAGAGGAACATGTGGCATGTTTGTGCCTATGTGTGTGTGTGTGTGTGTGTGTGTGTGACTGTGTGTTGATAGAAACAGGGAAGATGGATTAAATACACATGTGATGAATCTGAATAAGAGGAATAGGTCTACCAAAACACACACACTATACGAATAAAGGCTTTGTGTTTAATAAATCAGGAAATGCTTAAAGAGAGAGGGGAAGGGGAGAGAGCAGGAGACAGAAAATCAAATCAGGAACCCAACTAACTTTTTGCGGGCAAACTGGTTGACCGGGCGCAGTGCCACAGAGCTGAGTGGGACCAGGTTTTTTTCCGTGGAACATGTTTAGTTTTCTCTCCTCCTCTATTCCCTCTCTGTTTTTCTATCCTTGCTATATTTTATCTGTCCAAACTGCTGTGAGAGAGTTGATATTGCAGCAGGAAATGGCATAGATTCAGTTTTAATACACAGCTTAGCTAAGTGAAACAGTTAAGTAGCTAAGCCTATAACGGGCATGTTGTTAACTACAGTGGGCCTCCTTTGTTTACATAGCAGTTTACAGAGCCTAGGCAAGGACCCCATTTTAACACCAGAATCTTTGTTCTGCGCACACACACTATGGACAGGTAGTAGCAGATTGTGGGGAGAAATTAATTGATTTTGAACAACCATTCTCCAGAATCGATGACTTTATGCACTTACATGATATGATTAGACCTCATACTGGCGACTATTGCCCGGCTGCTCTGCTTACATACTTCTTAACATTAGACAGCATGTTTTGATGTTCAATGTTGCAAGAGAAAAGGCTTGTGGACTGGCAGTAATGTACCTAGCTAGAGACATGCCAGCAGTTGACGCTTAAGCAGAGGCACACTCACTGTAATCCACTCCTTATGCCTGCACTTGAGTTATTGTTTATGGAAAATCTCGTGAAAGAAATAGAGGTGTCACCCCCTAAACTCTCTGTATACTCTGTATCACTTTAACTACAGCCACATGCTCAGCACTCTTCTAGTGTTCCACAGGTGCTAGTGATTACCGTACCTGACTGAAAGAAAGGCTGCATTCCAAATTGCATACTTTCTTTTTTCAATTCCACATACTACAGCTGATCATAAAAAAATAATCTAGTTAGCATGCAGTAGACAGACATTTGGGACATACTTTTACTTACTCATTCCATCATAACACTGCGCCTTGAACTTGCGTCTTGCATATACAGTATATCTGTTGGATGGTCGTATCCCTAGTTGTTTTCATACGGAGACCTGTCGATGTGACGTCACTTCTGATGTACACTGGATTGTAGGTCAGAATCGCCCCTAACAGCATACTGATTTCAATACTAAATATCTTTAGCGGATGTATAAGCCGTCCGGGTATTTTTAAGCATGCTGAATCTGACCACAAGAATTGGGATATCCTAAATATTTTTCTACCATACTAAATAGCATGTAGTATGGGTATTGGAACACATATTTAATGTAACTCTTATGTGGACGTTATACGTACACAGAAATCAGCACACTCTCCAAGTGCTTGTGCAGGAATGATGAGCATGCCTAAAATAATAGGTTGGAGCAGAGGATGATTCTGGACTTGTAGAAGTATTTATTGCTGGGCCAGTACTTCACCTCTGCATCTTGGGAACCTCTTTAAAGGTTAAAGTTTAAGTATAGCTAGAGGGCACAGATTGCAATAATACTTGCTGCTTTATTGCTACAAGTCTTTCTTGGCAAGGACCCCATTTGAACATTACTCACTTACAGAGAGAACATACATTTTAAATTGAACTAAATAAACGATATTGAACATAATTTGGCTTTACATTACTCCATGTTTCCAAGAAAACCTCCTTCATTTATATAGGGTGAACGCTAAAACTCTCAGATATAAGCGCCATAAAAATGCATTCACTTAACATCCACTGTGTGGCAAATAGCCCAAAACCACATGTATGAAAAGCATCGTAAATGTTCCGCACTGACAAACATACACTTCACAGGGCTTGTAATGTTAACTGCAGTTTAATGAGCACACATGCAAATTATAGACCCACCCACCTTCAAAACGTGCAGAGGTTAAAGGAGCCAGAACCCCTATGTGTTCGTCTGTGTAATCATTGAATTTTTCTGTATTGATTTTTCTTTTGTTTACCCTGTTGTCTCTTATCACTATGAATACAAAGTAGCATGTTGTCGTACACTGGTTGTTTCTGAAGGATGAACATAGGGATTACATAACATACATCTTCTTCTGCTTGTTGCCATAACATTACTAGGGAGGGAACTGTCTGCTTTCTCACATTTTACATGAAAGCTATGTATATACTTTACTTAAAGTAAAAGTTAAAGTATTGCTTGTCAAAATTCACTGTATGTCTTATGGAGGTGTTTATTTCGGCAGGCTAATAGAGAGACAATAATTATGAGAGAATGTTTTTTGTGTGTGTGTGTGTTTGTATGTGTGTGTTCGCGAGCGTGCGCAACATTTTTGGGTATTCCACAAAATTATACTAATTACCTCTCTAAGGAATAAGAAATAAACATTAACATCTGTCTGTAACCTCTCAGAGATACAATTTTAATTATGAAAAGTGTTCTCAGTATATCTAGAAAAGTATTTGAACATTCATGGAATAGGTTAACTTACAGTATAGCTTTGAATAGTTATCACGTTGTTAAAAGTATGAACTAAATGCTTAGAATCGAACAATTACAAAATTTGGGAAATTACACAACTCAGCATGGAAAAGCTCAAATCTTAATATAAATAGCGGACTAAAGGATGGAATAAATGGAAGCATCAATGACTTTTTCAGTAATGTCATGTATTTAGTTTTGCTAATATCTAAACTCATTTTGGCATTTTCCCTGTTTGAATCCAGATCTGATCATGAAGCAACAGTGATATACAAATGGCCCAGACTCTAAGATGCCTGACTACAACTGGATCCAACAGATCCTGCTGCTCAAGAAAGTGCAGTAAAACAAGGGGTGGGCTTAATGGCAGTTTCATTAAAATACAATGGGTCATTAAAACAAAAGGTGTTGGTCAATGTGCAGTGGGATTCTACTGTGTCCTGCCAGGAAAGGGTTGCTAGGCAGCTGGAAGTTATTGTTTATTTATGGAAACTGCATCACAACCAAAGTAACAAATACATCAGGTCCCAGTTGTGACAGATTTTCAAAACCGATGCTAGCGACTTTAGAAACCCAACATTGCTCACATTTTAGTGATGGGTCACGACGAGTTAACCCTGCAAATCCTTACATTTTGACCAATTTTGTGTCACAACAAACATCCCTTCAACCTTTGTGTGGGTGTTTCATTTATTTTTGTGTGAGTGGACACCATCATTGCCTTTCCACACACAAACATACTCATACAAACACAATCACGCTCACAGGCGCACACACACACACACACACTGCAGTAGCTGTGACTTATAGGTCATCTGAAATGTTTACAGAGCGTTGCGTCACACATAGTGTAAAGGTCCATCTCTGTTCACACTCATTTTAACCTACTAACCAGCACTCAGCAGCCAAACTACAAATATCAGCGGAATGCTTAGCTTGTGATAAACCCAGAAGATACACTTATCAAACCGAAGGTGGAATGACAGATGGGGCCAATAATTTCAATGTGACTGGTCCCGATGGAGCCTTCATTACTATTGATTGAGGATAAAATAGAATGCATCGGAAGGCGTAGTCTGGTATCACCCCTTTGAAATGTAAATTACTGAAGTAAAATAAAAATTTAAATTAAGAATCTCTGCATAGTATTTTTTGATTTCTAAAATGAAGAAGGGCTGTATCCAAACTCTGTTCAGGAAAGACTTCGGAAACTAATATGTTGTAAAATCGATATCAATTGATTTGAAGATCAAAATAAGACACTCCCAGGCTATAGTGCATGCAAGTATAGGGTCACTCAGGTTAAGAGACCAAATGGGATAGGAAGTGTGGTTCCACTGTTACAAGCAATACCATGAATCAGAGGGCCTAAGATATACCACTTTGTGAGCAGTTGTGTTGAAATATGTGTAAGGTATTGCGTGACTGCTGGATTTATCTCAATTATCTCTGGTACTGCAACACACTTATCTCGTACATACAGTACGACCTCCCAAATGTAAATAAGACAAGCTAGATTTGATGAGAATCCTTTGATTTTAAGGTTTCACAGGTATGTGTGTGTGGACTTACTGTAAGAGCAGTGTTGAAATCATGCATTTATTTATAATTACACTTTGGAATGCACTTATGACCCGCAGACCTGAGGTGATATGTCATTCTCAATTTTCCAATACAAATTTGAAGGTGAAATGAATGACAATGCAATAGGTAGGACATTGGGTGATATGGACAAAAGAGAACAGGAAAATAACATCTGCTGCTGGTAGATGAGTTGCATGATATATAAAAAAAATTTCATTTCATTTCATTTAACTTTTATTTATCCTCGAGAGACCAATTGAGGGGTGACCCTCATTTTCAATGGTGTCGAGTATATACAATACAAATACAATACAAATACAATAAGGAACTGAATATTAGGTTTATTCTTGATGTCAGCAAACCTGATAATAGCAACAACACACAATGTGTAACATCCTTGCCAAAGTTCTTATTGCAAATAACAGGCTAAAACTACGCTATTCTGAAATGAATGTGATGCTTTAGGTAAAGTACTCTCATGACTCAATCACTTGAAAACACACTGTATTTCATAAAATGTGTGTGGTCCATACACACAGAAACATGTGGAGATTTCTTAAATGTAGTATCACTTTGCTAAATTATTTTTATTTATTATTTTCTTCTGCTCCAGAATTCCAGAATTTTACTTTTAGCAGTTTGATATGGGCCCATAAACAGTGGTTCATACTACCAAGCTATCATTTAGCTTGGTTCAGGCTAATGATGAGAGTCACAAGTTCAACGAAACGCTTTCATATTTCATACTGGAACTTCTGTAATTCGTTTAACTTAACAAGCACTCTGAGAGAAATCTGTTTTCACTAGGTCACCGGGTTCTGAGTCATCATCATGCATGATTCAAAACCTGGTGATAATCTATGATTTCAGTGAAGTCTGGTGTATTTCACAAAAGCTAAGCGAGAATTTCCCTTTGGTGCTGTATAAAACTGGATTCTTCTTATATGTGGCGAAAGCTTCAACTCAGACTAACAACATCATATTTGATATTGCCCCATCTTTTATAAGGATGGTTGAGTCAGTCTCTTGCAAATGCCCTTGCTCCCTGAGCTGGCATCTACTTTGGCTGAAGGAAAAAGGCCTAAGTCTATTTTATTTTCGTACATTTCCATGATGGTTTAATTAGGCCAAGGGCCAGTGGTGGGAAAGAAAGAAGGGTTAGGGAATATATGGAGGAGAGAGGGCATAGTGTAGCGGGGTTGGATGGGTGATGCCAAGACGTATGACTCATCTTGGGGAGAGACTGGAGGAGGAGGAGAGGAATGCAGGGCCGGTATTGGTGGAAGGAGTTGAAGGTTGAGCTGCCATGTATAGTTTGACATTGGAATAACATGGTAAAATTGCAGCAAAGGCAGCGATTGATAGGAGCAAATAGTGGCTCTGTTATCAGTGTGGAATTATAATTCTCAACCAACGTTTACACAGTGAGTGATTCTCACAGGAATTAACAGTTATGAAAAAGGTAAACAAATAAGCACGTTTTACATTTGTGTTCATTGTTTGTAAAAGGTGGTAACCTAACATACATCTTTCTTTGACAGTAAAATTTAAAAAAGCTGGTCAGTGCAGTTCAACCTGGTTTGCAGATACAAGCATACAGCTGTGTGTTTGAATGAAGGATCATAATCAAGTTGCCTGCGGCAGCCAGGGAATTTTGGGCCCTAAAGCATCCAAAACTGCTAACACGACCAACAATGTCTTACTGTTGTTTACTGCTCTGGTAACGGATTCTCTTTAGTTTTTTAAAGATGCTTAACTATTTATATACATGCAACAGTTGGACAGCATCAGAATCTTTATTTGTTGATGTTTTTAAGGGGAACCAGTAGAATTTGTCTTGAGAGTGACTTTGCCTGCGAGCGAGTTGCAAAATAATGGCTTGCTATATGACATCCAGCAGGCTTTCTATGTGTAATTTATAAACACTCATAGTTCAACAGTTTGGGATTCACGCTTGTATGGTTTCTTACAGAGTTGAATGAGATTGACAGTACTCCTATCATGAGTGTTTAGTTTCCTCCCTCAGAACATCGCTCACCAACAATACAAGTTCTTCAAATCATTTAGACATTTTTACTAATTTCCATTCACCACCGTTCCTGAATAGACCCTGTTTTATGTGCCATGTAGTGGCATACTATTCTAAAAGAGCTTCAAGTGCCGAACTAAATTATTGACCACATTTAAAATGAGTCTACATGGATACATTTTTAACATTTATGTGCAAAAAGGCCAAAAACCCTACAGAAAGTGGAGGTAGATCTCAGGTATTGCTTAATTGACTCTAATTGTTTTAATAACAATGCATCACATTCCACTATATTACCAATCAAATTCATTGTTGTGCTGATGTTCCAGAAGAAAGTCAGGAATAATTCTGTCCTTACACAATCACAGACAACCGATACCACTGCACTATAAACACACCTTAATTTACAGATGTGGATCAGCATTGATGTGCAAGAACAACTGATTCTCTTATCATTCACCCACCAACCAATCCGCCACACCCACATTCTCTGCACCTTTTTTCTTTGATACATTGCTGCAACAAGATAACAATGACTCTTTTTTTAGATTGGACCAGATCTCCAGGTTTCACTTGTTTTAATTCAGCAAAAAAGACCAGGTTTTCTCTAACAATGCAGAGAGGCCCAGTAGAAAGACCCGGTAATGGTTTTGAGTGGCTGGACAATGTGTCATAGAAGTGTAAAGTTACCGCCCTGCCTACCTCTCTCAACCCAGACTTGCAGCCAATGGCAGCCCACCACAGTCTCCTCCCACAGCAACAGGCTTTAAAACTCCGCAGTAGTTACTTCTCTGTTCTATCCACTCTGGTCTCTCTCCCTTCTGCTGGCCTGCCTGCCTGCCTTGCCAACTGACCTTCCCAGACTTAATTTCATCCTAAAGAAGGACAAAGAAAATCTAGATTTCAGAATGTCAAGTTTTAAGACCACCTCTTACAGCGTGAGGAGTTCCAACGCCCCACGATCCTTCAGCAGCAGCTCCTACGCTGGACCAAGCTCAGTCAACTCCCGCAAGAGCTACAGCGTCAAGAGTTCCTATGGAGCAGGCAACAGGGGCTATGGAGGAGCCGGAGGTGGCATCACCAGCAGCTCATCCTATGGCCTGGGCTCCAGCATGGCAGGTTCAGGCATGAGCATGGGAGGAGGCTTCGGTGGCATGAGTATGGGCTACGGTGGTGGCATGGGCATGGGCGGTGGTCAGGCCCCTATCACCGCAGTGACCGTGAACAAGAGCCTGCTGGCCCCACTCAATCTTGAAATCGACCCCAACATCCAAGTGGTCCGCACCCACGAGAAGGAGCAGATCAAGACCCTCAACAACCGCTTCGCTTCCTTCATTGACAAGGTAAGAGCTTGTGAAAAGAGGGTAAAGATACACGTGTGTCAGGAAATTCAAGGTTTTCAGGCGCCGGCCTTTACCATATTCTTAAATCAGACAGAAAGTGATCAAGTGGGTGGAGGCGCCGGCCTTTACCATATTCTTAAATCAGACAGAAAGTGATCAAGTGGGTGGAAAGCTCAAGTCACACTGGTGTCAAAATCATCTGCACGTCTCTGTCTCCAGAGAGCTATGATGTTGTTATGCAATATTTGATTAAGAGGCGCATATGTTTGCCACATGTCCTGTAATGCTGATATTCTAACTTTTTCTGTGTGGAGAATGTGGATTTACCTCCCTCTTAGCATTTGTCACCTCCCACAAATGCTGTCAAGGCAGAAAAAAAGTGAATGTGCTGTGTCTCGAACATAGGGTTAGGCTCTATATCTTTTGGCTCAGGCTGCCCTTTTATAGTGATGAAAAACAGACTTTCAGAACACAGAGACTGAGAAAGAGAGAGAGAGAAAAGGGTGTGTCTGGGCCGAGCTAAGGGCTTGTGATACGAGTTACCTTGGGAATGGTCCCTCCCTTAGCCAGGGTGTGGCTCTTTCTGCTGCCCAAGTGGCCCCCACCCCTCCCAAAAAACACACATACAGTGCCAAGTGCTATTGTCACCTAAATGACAATGCCTTCTTTTACAATGGCACATTTTCAAAAGAGTGTCCATTAGGAGTATCAGTAAATGGACTCATTCAGGTCTGCATTTTAAGTCCAGTAACACTCAGGAGTGTGTCTGTCCTCTGAAGGCCTCGGCAGTGAGTTAATATTTAAAAAGGCCAGTCGGTTTCATGTTCTGGTCAATACCAGCTGACTGCTACATATCAACTCTCCTTCCCCCTGGTGCAATGATCAAAGGAAGGTAGAAGGTTGCTTTTTGCATACTTTGACACAAAGCAGATAAACTCCCAGGCTATCTCATGGTGGCAGTCCATTTGGAGGCTCTTTATTATCTGTATTTATTCCTTTTCAAAAGAATACCACAAGAGGTTATTGTTTAGATCTCACATGCGGAGTGCAAAGTAGCAAGGTCCAATGAGTTGCATATCTGCTTTTACTGCTCACAAATATGCAAACTCCCCACCCTTTTCATGCTTCATCCTTCACTCCTCCCATCCTGCTCTCTTTAACAAATCACCCTCACGTTGGCCCGCACCTCCCCCCTGACTTTCTACTCTTCCTTCTCTTCTCCTCCCTCATCACATCAATAGCTTAATCATATAGCTGTACAATAACAGGAAAACATGCGGGAGAGAGGTTAACTAGCCCTATTCCTCCCAACACCAACTTTTTCCAACCTCGGCTCATTCCCCCTTCCCCTCTACCTCCTGTCAGGATGTATGTACGTCAGGCCTTCCTTTGGAAAAGCATGGCCAGTTTGGAAAAACACAACCGGCAGCGGCTTACAAAGCTCCAAAGATAGATATGAACAGCAGAGACTGTTTATAGTGAATAGGAGACATGGCGAGGTAGATCCTGATGATTGATGATTAGAATGTTAACCCAGAGGTTATGTTATTATTATGTAAGGGTACAGCAGACTATGATTACATTATCCTTTGAAAGGAATTTCATAATGGTTTAGGACTGATGACAAAGAAGTCTACACATATTCATTGTTACTGACTGATTGCTTGTCTTCTTTCTCTTAAACATCAGGTCCGCTTCCTGGAGCAGCAGAACAAAATGCTGGAGACTAAGTGGAACCTGCTGCAGGGACAGACCACCACCCGCTCCAACATCGACGCCATGTTCGAGGCGTACATCTCTAACCTGCGCAGACAGCTAGACAGCCTGGGCAACGACAAGATGAAGCTGGAGGCCGACCTGCACAACATGCAGGGCCTGGTGGAGGACTTCAAGAACAAGTGAGTGTCCCGCCCCATAAAGAGCCATTGAGTTTATCTTGGGTTCATGCTTTTCAATTAGGAACCACTGGACAATGCGAATGGCTGCCCACATGGAGCCAGGTTATGAGGTTTCTTCCGTGTAAAGGGGAGTTGCTTCTTGCCACTGTCGCTATAAGTGCTTGCTCATTGGTTAATAGTCATGCTATTACTCCTGTTGTGATTTTGGTGCTAAATAATCAGGACAAGTTGAAGTCAGATTCAGCCTCCAAGACTATGTTTTCAGCTGCAGAGTCAATCTTGTAGTGGACCACTCCCCACAGCTGTCCATTGTGTTGCGTCACACACACACTCTAGGGAATTACAACACTAAGGAACAATGTACGAACACCCATCACATTATATACGACTACAGGCAAAAATCAGTGAACGACTTTGACTGTCACCAAAGCTTCCTACAGCTTTACACAAGAAGACTCGTGCACATATTGTGACATGCTGACACGCACACGTCTCTTAACAAAAACAGGTGCAATAGTTCTGCACCAATTTGTTGGCTGTCCACAGACAAATTAGGTATCAGCATGAGTTCAGAGGAGCCCTGAGGGAGAAGTAAGAGAAACACCTCTCATTCTTGGCCCTGAGTCAGCAGACATAACATCCCAAAGGATTACAAGTTATGAATGGAGTACTTGCGCCTCCTAGTGTTCCATTATCATATTAATTCAAGAAGAAGAAAAAAACAGAACTGGAGCATGAAAAGAGACGCTCAAATATGAATATTCAACATCTAACCATGACCTATATATTTCCTCTTTACAGGTATGAAGATGAGATCAACAAGCGCACTGAGTGTGAGAATGACTTTGTCCTCATTAAGAAGGTCAGTATTATCATTAATAACTTAGACTTGCCATTGAGTTGTGAATTTGATTCCCTATCTGCAATTTATTTTTAAACGCTTAGTCAGTTCTTTGTGATGTCTCATTCTAAAAAAAAAAACGTTTCTGTCTGTTCCAGGATGTGGATGAGGCCTACATGAATAAGGTGGAGCTGGAGGCCAGACTGGAGAGTCTGACAGATGAGATCAATTTCCTTAAGTCGATCTATGATGAGGTACGGCACAGAATCTGCACAATGGCGTTGTTTGTTTCCTACTTCCCCTAAATTAAAATTGTCCGCCTCCAATAATAAACATGATTAATTTAACCATTCATATAATGCTCATGATGTTTGTGGTATCTTTTTGGAATAGATTTCTCCTTTGCTGCATCTCAGATTGTCCTCATCTTCAGTTAAGGATCTTGACTTCTTTTGACAGCTTTTGTATGTGTCATTTTTCAGGAACTGCATGAGCTCCAGAGCCAAATCAAGGATACTTCAGTTATTGTGGAGATGGACAACAGCCGTAACCTGGACATGGACTCTATTGTGGCTGAAGTCAAGGCTCAATATGAGGACATCGCCAACCGCAGTCGCGCAGAGGCAGAGACGTGGTACAAGTGCAAGGTAATGGAGAATTCCTTTATATTTTTCTCATGTTCCAGTTTGTAATTTTTTGTTTATCCTTACATTGCCTTCTTACAATCAGTACAAATAGAATATCATCAATACACTTTCCTGATTGTAATGTCTGTGCTTTATTGATGTTTATTTAGTATGAGGAGATGCAGACATCCGCCAGCAGATACGGAGATGACCTGAGAGCTACCAAGACAGAGATCTCAGACCTCAACCGCATGATCCAGAGACTGACCTCAGAGATTGATTCCGTCAAAGGACAGGTATGAAAAAAATGAAGGCACCATGGTACGCCAATTTGAGCCATCATAGAGGGTACAAAGCCTTATTCTTTAAAAATCTTCTCCCAGCGCGCCAACCTGGAGGCCCAGATTGCTGAGGCTGAGGAGCGTGGTGAGATGGCGGTGAAGGACGCCAAGTCACGCATTAGGGACCTGGAAGATGCCCTGCAGAGAGCCAAACAGGACATGGCCCGCCAGATCAGAGAATACCAGGACCTGATGAACGTCAAGTTGGCTTTGGACATTGAGATTGCCACATACAGGAAACTGCTGGAAGGAGAAGAGGACAGGCTAGCGACTGGCATCAAGGCTATCAACATCTCCCAACAGAGCAGTAAGTCATCTCCTTCTTTGTTTTACTATTGACTGAAGTGATAAAACATGGTCTTCCTACTTAGATTTTGTCACATTGTTCAGTCTTAAAGGTGGAGTGATTCTGGAGAACGCTTGTTGTAAAAATATTAGTTTTTTGTCAAAACGCACTGAAAATAAATCCACAGTTTAAACACAGCCTAGTATACAAACTATGGGGGCCCCACCGTAGCTATAGCAACATGCCCATTTAGAGAGCATGTGTCTTAACACCAGATTGTTTTTCTGCGTATACACAGTACGCACAGGTATCATGAGGATGATATTCACTAATTTTGACAAAAAAACATTCTCAAGAATTGCTTACATCTTTAACAGACTCCACACCTTTACAAGTGCTAACAGCTTTCCTCTACCCCCCCTTTGTCACAACAGCAAGCTACGGTGGCAACTACTCCAGCGGTGGTTTTAGCAGCGGATACAGCAGCGGGGGTGGATATGGCTCCGGTAGTGGATATGGCGCCGGTAGTGGATATGGTTCCGGTAGCGGATATGGCGGCGGCAGCAGCAGTGCATACAGCAGCGGCGTGAGCGGCGGCTTCAGCGGAGGCAGCGGTAGCGGAGGATACACCACCACCACCCAGAGCAAGAAGAACGTCGTTATTAAGATGATTGAGACAAAGGACGGTAGAGTGGTGTCCGAGTCCTCTGAGGTCATTGCAGATTGAGCTGTCTAGTTTAAGAGGTGTTAGCTACCTCTGTCTGCTATGATCTCCTCCTCTGCCTCTCTGGTAGTTTTGTACTCACAGTTCACCACCCCCCACTTTCATAATCAACAAGCCAGAAGTTAAATGCTTGCCATCCACTCTCCAATAGTCTAAATGTGTTTTTTCTCTCTCCGTAAAGCAATAAATAATCCTAACACTACCAAAGATCTGAAAGGGACAAAATAATTTAGTTTTGTATGCGTGATGTTTAGATTGTCTGTACTAAAAAGGTTTTGGCTGAAAGTGAGTTTAAAAATGAGCAATTTGCAACTATGAAAAAAATAATATATATTCAACACTCCCTTGAAATCCAAGCAACAGCTATTCCATGCACGGAAATGTTTCCTTCAAAGTGGTGTTGCATCTAAAGGACTGTGGTGTTGTCAAAGGAATGTGAATGTACTGAAACCATGCTTCAGTGTTGTTGGTCAACTAATGTCTTAAAATTGCCTGCTACTGTAGGTAGTGCATGTCTTTCCTGTGCGTGTCCTGTAACTGAAACTGTTCGACCCCTTAGGAGGCTGCCCACGTCATACTGTTGTCCTGAGGTGCTGTTTTTGCTACCAAACCAAATAAAAAAATGTTTACTGAAACAATAAAACGTGTTTTTGTATTAATTTATTATAACTTTAACATTTTAGTAGTATACTAACTGAATTCCAATGAATCGAACTGAAATAATTCTACCAAATTAGGCCGTCGAGAATCTGTGAAAAAACTTTTTTTTCTTTGCTGAAATGGTTTGGGTCAACTAGTCCCCTTAGAGCAGGGCTATTCAATTACAAATTCAGTTGGGCCAGATTTTCAAAACAAGAAATTCAGTTGGGCCAGACATTTTCAGCAGCAAGTAATGAAAATTTTTGGGCCAACACAAATGAATGTATTGAAAAACAGAAACGTTTTATTAATTGTCACAACCGAAAAAGTACATACATTTTTGGTGAAATCTGACCAAGGGAAAACTCTGAAAATAAAATAGTGCACAATATTAGGCCTACCAATAGCCAGTTTCCTTTTTGAGGTAAAATATAATAAATATTTGTCATATCTGACCCATAAGCAAAACATAAGGTGCATTGAAAACAAAAATGTGCACAATATTAGGTCTACCAATAGCCAGTTTCCTTTTAGAAACAAAATAAAATAAATATTTGTCATATCTGACCCATAAGCAAAACACAAGGTGCATTGAAAACAAAATAGTGAACATTTAGAGGAGGTGTCCTTTTTTAAATAAATAAAATAACTATTGGGTCACATATTGAACAAGCATATTCCCCTGGGATCAATATGCCAAAGTGCATGAACAGAACAACTAGGCATATTAAAGCTTAGTAAACAAACCTAAAACAAGAAATAACTAAGTAGCTTAACACACATGAATACTTTGTTACTCACTCAGTTACACATCATTGTGTTGCTATATGCAACAGTTACACTGCTGAGTTCTCAGTGGGAGAAGTGGCATCTTTTGTTCTGAATGAGAGCAGTGATTCTGGGCTCATAAGATGTCAGTGCAATCCGAAGGCATTCGTGAAGTGTACTGTCAGACAGTGAGCAACGAGAGCTGCTTTTAATTGAGTTCATGTGTGAGAAGCTTGATTCACACGTGTATGTGGAGCCAAACATGCTAAGCACGAAGACTGCTACTTTCTTGATGTTAGGGAACTGATGTGGGTTGACATCAGTCCAAAACCTGGCAGGCCCGTTGGTGCGCAGCTCCTGTGCCATGGTTAAGGATGACCGCATGTCCACAAGTTCCAGAATGGATTTCCCCTCGTCAATGGGAACGGCCACCTCCTTTGCTTTGGCTGATAAAGCCCCTTCTATTGCGACAGTGAACGGGTCTCTGGCAAAACACATCACCTTTGTTGGCAAAGCAAGTCCATCCAACCGACCAGCGAAATTTTCTTTTAACCTCGCAACGAAATCTGTCATCACAGCGGTGATGCGTGCCGGGGATGAGATCCATTTGCGTCTCAGCATCGGAAAATGCAACATTCGGCCTGTGCTCAAGTCAGTCCCGAATAGATCCAGTTTGACTTGGAATGCGCGCATCTGTTCCACCAGTTCAATGACAGTTTTGTCTCTGCCTTGTAGTCCCACATTTAAGTCATTCAGGTGTTTGAATATGTCACTGAGAAAGCAGACATCGCCAATGAAATTGTCATCCAGCATTCAGTTCAAGTGTGTTTCGGCCTTTTTCTGCTTGCTGCTGCGGAGGAAGGCTGTGATTTCCTCTTTTAAATCACAGAAACGCTCCAGCGCTTTGCCTTTGGAAAGCCACCTGACGTCGTTGTGCAAAAGCAGGTCGTGGTGCTCAGCAGACATTTCTGACAGCAACATGCGGAATAAGCGGTGTTGGAGGCTTGATGTGGAGCGGATAAAATTAATTGTCACCATCACGCTGTCCATTGTCGTCTTGAGCTCCCTGCTTAGTTTTGCGCACAATACCGTCTGATGCACAATGCAGTGTAAGGGTATCATCTGAGGTGCAACAGCGGACCAACTTGCAGCCAAACCATTAACTTTTCCCGTCATGGATGGAGCCCCGTCTGTTACAAGCATGCACACACGTCTCATATCAAGGCCGTTGTCTTCAAAAAAAGTTGAAATCTTCTCAAAGAGTACCTCGCTTGTTGTGTGTCCTTTTAACGGCAGCAAGCCGAGCAGTTCCTCTCTGAAGCATTTGCCGTCAAAAAACCGGACATATATGCACAGTTGGGCGGTATCCGTCTTATCTGTGGACTCGTCTACTACTATAGACATGACATCAGCTTTCTTCAGGTCTTCCAAAAGCGTTTCGAACACAGCAAGAAGTTGAACCCTGTGAATATTTGATGTGTCTGACAGGGGTACGTTTTTAATGGCAGAGGTCACGCTTGTTTTTACTTTGTCGTCATTTATAACCTCATTCACGACGGCCAGCATGCACTCTTTCACGGTTTCAGAGTCTGTAAATGGCCTTTTCTTTTTTGCCAAGATCCATGACACACGAAGGGAAGCGGCTGTAGCCCTCTCTTGGGCCGTGCATGTCCGCATCATAGTAGCACAGCTCCGGTTGTAAGATGCCAGCAAACTCTGCATCTTTGCAGCCCTCTCCTGAGATCCCTCGGGAAAGTTTGAGCGGAAGGTCAGGTGTTTTTCAATGTGGTGTCTCCACACATTGTAATCTTTAAATACCGCAACACACTCATTACAAATTAAACACATCGGTTTGGCTTTTGGATTGGGCGGCAAAATGAATAAATACTTGTCAGTCCAGGTTGGGTTGAACCGACGGTTTTCAGTGTCCACTTGGCGTTTTTGAGTTGACAAAGACATGTTAGATTAGCTTATGACTCGCCTTCAATCACTTTCTTCTTGACAGACCATTGACATAAGAAACACAACGCGCGGAATTGTGGGTTGAATGATGCTAGATTTATGTTGCTAGGTTACGCCGAGTGTTCCATTCACGGTCTGTACTACTGTGGGAATTTCTGAAGGCAAGGCTCGATTTTTTATTTTTTTTATATACTTTTCTATGCGCTTTTTGCGAGACCACGGGCTGGGCCACTCGGAAGGTGCTTCTGGGCCGGATGTGGCCCGCGGGCCGCCATATGAATAGGCCTGCCTAAGAGCAAGGGCTCAAAGCAACTCAAATCAAATTTGCGTTATCAACTTGATCCTATGATGAAACATGTCTATAGTGATGGGACTGCTCTCTTATAGTATGACAATGCTGAGGACTCACTGACTGGTTTGTTAAGTATGAGTAAAATTATATAAATCATGACCTATGGAGATATTGAACCAACTTTTAGAAAGCGTTCTCCCCCACCATCGTCAAAACACCAAAAGGACACATGAACACATATCTTTAGAAAAGATAGTGTTTATCCCTACAATAGAGTCCACAGAATTGATGTCAAATCACATTGAAGCTGTTCTGGCGACACATAGTGGCTGAACAACATAGTAAACACTTCTGCTTTTCTGTTGGATTTTAATCATAGTGCATATAGATTTTCATAAGAAAGATTTATGAATGTGACAAGTAAAAAACTAAAATCAGTAATAGTTAGCAGTGCATAAGCCTATGTCATTCAGAACTATATAACCATAAGAATCAGGCTGGTAAACAAGATAAAGTTTAATGCAGGACATTGCACGGCAATTGTTAGAATTTGAGGAAGCAGCTGTTTTTGTTACTGGAGCAGCTGTAGACATTAAATGTTGAATAATATTAAACATGAAATAATATTTTTCTCCGGCCACTATGGGGCAGCAGAGTACAATGAAAACACAACATTGACATCATCAGCTGATATGCATACTAGATTAGGGAAAAGTCAGACTTTAGGGGTTTAAGTGAGGTTTCCGGCCAGTGGAAAAGGAGGATTTTTCTCTGTTCTCTTTAGAACAGTCATTTTGACAGAGCTCTCAACCAGTAGGTTTGTCAACACCTTAATATTTCTGCCAATAAAAAGGGTTTGGTACAGCAACCATTCAGACAATTCTGTTTTTAACTGTGACACAATTAATTAGTATGCAGCTGGAATCCAAGACAAAACTGGCTTCCAAACAAACTGGACTAGCAAACAATACTTTTAATATATGAAATGTGACATATGGACTGGAGTATTGTGGGGTGCTATGAATTTCAAATCGATAGTGATATATTTTTTGATGATTTTACTAGCCATGTGTGTAGCCCACTGCCATGGCAACCTGAGGGGGCTTTCACACCTAAAAGTCTGCACACTAAAGCACTTTCCATGACTTACCTTTGTGTTTATCACCTAGATGGGCTGTGTCTCCCCCCCTGAAACATGGTTCAGTATAATCCGGAACGAGACCACCTCTTTAGATCGCACCAAGGTCCACCTGTTTATAAAGCAAAGCAGCATCTATGAACATCAACATTCATGTTTAATAAAAACATGCACACAAACAAGCAGGAGGAGTGCATGGATAAACTATTACAAAGGTTTTGTTTATTTACCAGAAATTGACCACTAGTAGTCCAGGCAAAATAGCGTTTTTCATAGAATAAATTGCAAAATATATTTTTTCAGCTCAGATATTTTCTATGAGGTGTCCAGAACAACATACTAAAAGTCCTAAGAAATCCTAGTTGAGGAAATATGTTTAATTCTCATCAATTTGAGATGTGTGCCAGTAAGGCGAGACACCACTAAATCCCAATAGGGCAATTTTTTTCCTTTAGTCCTATCAAAATGAAACTTTACACAATGAAAGTAGTAAAGAGCACTCAATGTGCTCATTGTCCAAAGCCATTGCCTTCTGCCAGAACAAAAGACACAGGCCGTGTCTGAACTGCCATACTAGCGTCCTACATCCTACATACTCATGCATACTCTCTACTCAAAGATCGATTGTGTATGCGAGCTGCGTCTAAACGTTCTCAGTTGAAGTATACTCAAGCAATGAAGAATTTCTTCTTCTTCTTATAAGATTCAGGCAGTTTAGACACTGTTAAGCTTATAACCGCCCTCTACAGGTTAGATATTGAACTAGACTTTTACAGTCCTGTGTTCATCATCTGTGATTTAGACCTCTTGTTTTATAATAATGATGTTTTGAGGCGGAGGATCCCTCCGACGCTCTCTGTCCGGCTCATCAGCACTCAGCTGTCTGTGAGTTGAGCTGGACGAGCCGCGGTGTGTGGAACAGCGATCTGTTCTAATCTCTCTCCACTATCAGACTCACAACACTCATTTCACTTAGTGACTCTAATGTTGTTAGGTATTTATCTTCATCTCTTATCTATTGTAAGAGTTTATGAATGACTGCACGTACAGTTGTCAGATCGCGGAACCCCAAACAATGTTGTTGCCTAGCAACTTGCTCGAAAATATTTCATTTTCCTGGGCGGGTAGAATTGACCCAGTGCATTATGGGGCGGTTGAGTAGGAAAAGTATACAATCGATTCATACCCAAAATCTTCCCGGAAGTTAGTACTCATCCGGGAATTTCTCACATACCCAAACTCGCATACCCAACCGTCACATACTCAAATTGAAGTCAAAATGAGTATGAGTAGGACGTTAGTATGGCAGTTCAGACACGGCCACAGTCTCATACAGACTTGTTAGTACTCTTGTTGCATCATGCTGATCTGAATGCACACAAGCTGGGGGGTGGGGAATCTAATTCATGAGAGGCACCTGTTATACCCCTGGCAGGTCAGCCAGGCAGTTTTTCAGGTTAGAGGCCAGTCTAAAAGCAGCATTGACATCACCCATTGGCAGTAGGATGATTGGATATTCAATAAGTGTGGAGCTCATGTGCATATTCAAATTCATTTAAAAATAAACTTGTAATACAAAAAGGGTTACTTTTCAAGTATACTTTTACTATGTAAAATGTTATTGTGGTAGGAGTAAAGGAAAAAAATAAGCCTATTTGGGTTTATTTTGGGCACGTACGATTAGTGTATAGCTCATTTGCATATTCAAATTCATTTTCAAAGAAACTTGTAATACAATGGATTTTCATGGATACTTTCATTGTGTAAAGTTTCATTTTGATAGGACAAAAGGAAAAAAATAGCCCTATTGGGATTTAGTGGTGTCTCGCCTTACTGGCACACATCTCAAATTTATGAGAATTAAACATATTTCCTCAAATAGGATTTCTTTGGACTTTTAGTATGTTGTTCTGTACACCTCATAGAAATTATCTGAGCTGAAAAAAATTCTTTTACAATTTATTCTATTTTTGGCCCCAAAATGCCTTACTTTGCCTGGCCTATAGGGGGCAATATATCACCACAAGAACTAAGTACATTACCTGTCAAGTCAGGATGAGCCTACTCACTGGATCAAAAAAGGCTGAGGCCTGGCACACCCTCTTTGTGCAAGATGGTGAGTGTGTATGCAGGATCCGTGTCTGGGTCCCAGATCTGTAACTAGAATAGAGCATATTGGTGGTGGACTAACCACGACAACAGTAACAAAAACTGACTGTTACTGCAAAATGCAAAAAAACAAACAGATTCACATTGATGCCATTGCAAGTTCAAAGCGCGTATGTGTATGCATTCCGGCGTGTGTTTGCTTACTTGGCATACTTGCTCACTACACAGGTACCTTCCTGTCCTTCGATAGTCCCTCAATGTCCCCGTGCAGCTTCTGAGACAGTATCCACAGTTTGAGCAGGACACAAATAAGAAAGCGTCTGTAGTCCTATAATCTCCCAATAACTTAACATCATTCACATCAGCAAAAAAAGATAACTCTTTAATAAGGTATATCCAGGAGGGTGGAGCACCAAGATACAGCATTTCAACATGTAGCAACTTGAACTGGCATCCATTTTTTTCTTCATCATAGGGAGGGAGTTTTGTTCTTTTCAGCTATTTGGACAACTTCACTTTTTTTTTAATCTTGTCCGAGCAACCCCTTCACATTAAGGTTTCAAGATATGCAACATCTCAACGCAGATGGTCTAAATTATTGAAAGACAGTCTGGTAAAGCCCTAAAAGTACATTGACAAACAGTGAATCATTTCAAAAGGAACATTTCAAATGGAAAATTATTTTTCAGGAACTTTTGAATGCTACAGTTCTAAAGAGTTTTAAGTCAGATGCAGCAGTTCCATCAAGTGTCATCCAATTATTCTATAAAAGGCTAATTCATACTCATTTACGGGTACACAGTGTGGGTCGAGATATGACAAGGGAGGAGAAAGTATGTCATTTTGCTTTTTGTGTCAAACCTGTGTGTGTTGGTCTTTGAACGTGCCGAGCTAAGGGTGTAAGGGCAGGGTGTCATATTGTATCATATTGTATGGAATGTAAAGACCACTGAGGCAAATGTCAATTTGTGATATTGGGCTATACAAATAAAACTGATTTGATTTGATATTTGGTTTTCCAACATGCACAAACTTGTTTATAAGCACTAGAGGACAGTCTGGTTTTCAATAATTTACTGGAAAATTGACACCCAGTTACAAAATCCTGTTTTCAACGTCAGACATAATAGACAAATAAATCAAATTTGACAATGCTGTTCGTACTGGTTTCCCTTTCTTCTCAGTTAACCAGTTTGGTACACTTGAGAAATGTGTGATTTGAAGCTTATAGTGTGGAGGTGTGCATGGCGGCTCCTCAGCCTCTGCAGAGTGGGATTTTTAAGAAAGCCCCTCCCTGTCTTTATAGAAACATGGCAATGCCAATTGCCAAAGGCTGATTAGCACAGACTGTGTTTGAGACATGCTAAAAGTGAACTTGTTTTGAACAAAATGAGTCTCACCCTTTACTGATAAGCTCATATTGTTTATTCTGGAAGTACTCCAACATTAACCTACAACATAATTTATGATAAGCTCACGTTTAGATGATCGTGTTTTCAAAAGTGTCCTGCAAAAAAGAAGACAGTCAAAATAGTTATGAAGTTGAGCTTGTGGAATGCTTGATTTTACCACATTGTCGTAATTGTAGGTCCCCCCCCAGTTTTTATTTTTTTGCAGCGTGCATTTCTGTGACACTGCTGAGTAAGCAACATGGTTTTAATCAGCGATCGATAGTTGATGATGAGAGGGACAAGAGGAGGCTCAATGTAGTTTTAAGATGACATCTGTCATAATTCCTTGTCCCTAATGTTCTGTTAGCATCCCTATTAGCAGTTGTAGTAGCCCTCGTATACAGTCTATGAGTAGTGCAATTCAAAATGTTATGCAGTGCTTATTGAAACTTTAAGTATGTATGATTACTGCTAGATTTAACATTATCATGTCGTTTTTTTATATGAGTATCACGTTCATAAAACTAAAACCTCAGATTGAAATGTTACTGTATAAAAACCCTGTTTATAAATATAAAAAATAGGTGATGACGTCATCTGGCGACTTCTAGGCCAGCCAAATGCTGCTTTCCTTACTGAGGAGTTGGCAACACTGAAGCTAGCTAACTTATCAATTAAGCTGAGGCTAGCTAAGCTAGCCAGCAGGGTAAAGTTAGCTTGCTCTAAAATTAGCTTACATTATAGATTTCACTTTCACCCTAAAAGTGAATTTACAACATGTACTAATGCCTTACCTCTATCCTCCTGTGAGCGGTGTTCTTCTTTTTTCTGCATCAGGCCATTGATGCCATTACAAATGCTACAATAGCATTCACTTTTCACTCACGTCAGTAGGGCTTCTTTTTGTCGTGATGTGTGGTTGTCCCATCTGAAACAGCCTATACGCTAGGGATGTGAACAATGTGTCGACTCAACGGTCGATTCTCGACTCGTGCTCTAAACGACTCTAAAAATAGAAATCGGTAAATATTTTTTTTATATATATCTTAAAAAAAAAAAAAAGGTTTGGGATAGTTTCCTAAAGATTGATAACAGAACAGTTCAGTGTAAATTATGCAGCATCAAGTTTGCTTACCATTCGTCCACAACCGTGATGTTGAATCACCTGTCAAAGAGGCATCCTAAGCCTTCCAGCAGGCAAGGCAGCATCGCTGACTTTACGGTGAGATCTGGTCACTGTGATAGCCGCCGTGCTGAAAGAATCAGCGAGTTGACAGCTAAGATGATAGCCGGAGACATGCTGCCCATGAGCGTAGTAGAGGGGACGGGGTTCCGCGATCTGATTACATTTCTCGAGCCAGCCTACACCGTGCCATGTCGCCAAACGATGACTGTGAGGCTGTAGAAAATGTACCGTGAAGTAGCAGCTTCCCTCCGCGAGATCCTGTCCTCAGCCGATAAAGTTGCAATCACCACCGATGCCTGGACAGCTTTGACTACCCGCTCAATGCCAGAGAGGCACACTGCTGAGAACATGGCTCACGTCCTGCAAGCCACCGTTGACAATTGGTGCATAGCCAAGTGGCAGCCTGCGTGCACAAAAACGCGTCCAACATTTTGCTGGCAAACTTTCGTTAGCTGGAGTGGGAATCGCACAGATGCTTTGCCCACATGCTGAAGCTTGCAATCAACGACGGCTTCAAATTGGGATCCGTTAGTACCGTTGTTTGGGGTGCAAGTCACCTTGTGTCCCTTTTTCACCACAGCACAGTGGCAACCGAAGCAGGCCGAACAAAATGAAAACGAGATGATTTATGACATGTTCGAGCGCCTACTGGAGCAGCGCTGGGCTCTAGCAGCAGTCTTATCCGACCGGGACTTCACCAAGCTGACAGATGCGCGTACCCTCGAGCTTGCCGATGCAAGCTGGCACGTCATGGAAGAACTGTTGCCTCTGCTGAAGTCTCTCAAATGTGCCACAACTGCACTGTGTGGTAAAACAGAGCTGTCAATTTCCATGGTACATCCAAGTACAGCCACTCTGCTCTCCCGTTACCTGAAGCCGACAGAAGGCATGTCACCAATAGTGAGGGAGTTCAAAGGGAAGGTGGCACAGTCTCTCTCCTCGCGCATAGAGACTGAAACCACTGAAACAGCGCAGAAAGCGGCCTTGGTCTCATCGTTCTTTGATCCGCGGAACAAAAACCTCCGGTTTACAACCGACGCAGTCAGAGAAGCTGTCCACACAAAAGTTGGCGATATGCTGTCCAATTTCCCAGCCTCACCATCAGATCATCACGAGGAGCAGGCTCTCGCACCGATCCCCGAAAAAAGAGCCAAACATGCCAATGCCATGTTGGCCTTTTTTGAAAACAAATACTTCACGGAGGAGCCAGCCACAAATGTTCAGTCAGAATTGGAGCGATACCTGGGCGAAGAAAGCATCTCCCCCACACAAGACCCTGCTCTCTGGTGGAAACTACATGAGAGCAAGTACAAGAGTCTGTCCCGCTTGGCCAAGCACTACCTCTGCATCCCTGCCACATCCGTGCCAGCAGAGAGGGTTTTCTCCTCTGCAGGCTTGATCGTTAACAGGCTACTCACTCCCATGTCACGTGGATATGTTGATCTTCCTCAATAAGAATAAGTCCATTGTTAAATCGAGGGCTTGGGGCAAAAGGGGCGTAAGTGACATATTTTGCGAAAATGACTTTTATATATCATTTTAAAGGTCTTGATTAGCTCTATCAAATGGTAAAATAATAAAGTCACATTACATTTTACTTTTTGAAATAAAGGCTAGAAACATAAAGGCGTAAGTGAAAACCATCGATTGAGTTTGGAGCGAAAAAGGTGTAAGTGCACTCTTCACCTACAAGAGCTGAGAAGATGGCTGAACTGAAGAAAAGGAAGACCAAAAATGTACACTGCGGAACAAGTCTTATTAAATATGTTTGGAGAATTTGATATACCCACAAATGAAGAGGAGCAAATACTTTTTTCTGATGGTGAGGAAATAACTGAAGCCTAATAGGCCTAGAAATAGATAATCTATTGACCTAATGTATAGCCAGCTGGTTTGTGGTAAATCTACTCTATTTAGGGTTGGGGTAATAGCTGTAGTTTATAGTAAGTATGCAAATAATAGCCTATCAAATTATAGGCTACTTCTGAACTATAGTTAGTAGGTTAATCACCTATTAAATGATAAGTCTGAAAACTAAATATTAACCAAATGCTAGCTAGCTAACTAGCTAGCTTGCTATAACCTAGCTACCTAGAACAAGCTTAGGCTACTGGGTTAACCATAAATCAACTTGTTAGCTGACTAGCAGGTTTGTGGTAAGCTTAGTAAACTTTGCTTGATTACATTAGCTAGATCGTTGATCCCAAACGATCCTAACAGGCGGGTCGCGGGCCGTGAGCCCATTTTGAATACAACCTTCAAAATAAAAGTGAAGCAATTTTTTTAAAATAAATAAATATATATATATTTTGTTGAAGGACATACTCCCAGTATAATTTGGAATATTACATTAAATAGGCCAGTGCTGTAAATAATTGTGTTTGTAATGTTGTTTTTGTTTCTCGACATCATTGTAAATGAGGGTCACCCCTCAATGATATCTCGAATATAAATAAAGGTTAAATAAAAAATTAAAATAAATTCACTGAGGTAGATTAAGTGTCCATTAGCCTTTGCCCATTAATCCTACCATTTAGCACTAGGCCTATTTGTCTTTATGTTTACTGTTTGCTGTATGTTTTTTTACTGCTTTAAAAAAAAATCATCTTGCGTATTTAGCTGACATTGAAATAAAATTAATATTTTTAAATCTGCCTTTTCTGTCTATTTGATTTACTGTATCTGTTAGACTGGAAACCGAGGAGAGAATAGAGGCATTGAAAAATGATTTATTGTCGCAAAATTGGGACTGTGTATACAAGGAGAAGGATGTAAATGTAAGTTTTGAATTATTCCTGAAGGTATTTCAAAGGCTGTATGAAAAAAATTGTCCACTAAAAAAAAGGGCCTTTAAGCAAAGACAGAATAAACAGTGGCTAACTAAATCCTTGAAAAATGCTTGTAAAAAAAAAAATACATTGTACAAAAGATTCATAAAAGCAAGGACACCTCAGGCTGAGTTAAAATATAAAACCTATCGTAACAAGCTAAATATCATTCTCAGAGATTGTAAAAAAAAATATTATTGCAAGCTTTTAGAAACAAATGCAAATTACCCAAAAAAATTGTGGGACATAGTGAACGCAGTGTTAAGAAATGACAAGAAAATACATAATTATCCTCAGTATTTCCATGAAAATAACGTTAAGTATGAAAACATGAATACTGTGGTGCATAAACTAAACACATTTTTTGTTATGGTTGGACCGAATTTGGCCATGGGTATCCGTGACAGGTGTATGGGGGAGTCTTGGGAACAGGAAGAATCTCTCCAACAGTCCATGTTTCTTAAGCCAGTCAAGGCCAACGAGATTAGTGAGATTTTACTGGGAATGCAACCAAAGACCTCAAGAGACTCGCTGGGGCTTCACATGAAAATAATAAAATCAGTGCAAGAAAGTATTCTTCAACCTTTGACACATATTTGTAACTTATCTTTTCAAACAGGAACTTTTCCTTGTAGCATGAAAATAGCTAAGGTTATACCATTACATAAGAGTGGAGATGAACATTCATTTACAAATTATAGACCAGTCTCAATTTTGCCACAATTTTCTAAAATTTTGGAAAAGCTATTTAACAATAGATTAGATGATTTCATTAATAAACATCAAATTCTTTATAACAGTCAATTTGGCTTTAGAAAGAATCATTCCACGGCGCTGGCCTTGGCTGAATCGGTAGAAATTATTAGTAATGCTATTGATCAAAAATTGTACTCTATAGGAATTTTTATAGACCTGAAAAAAGCTTTTGATACTATAAATCATGAGATCCTTCTCAATAAGCTTGAGAATTATGGCATTCGTGGGATAGCACGGGACTGGGTCAGAAGTTATTTACAGGACAGGAAACAATATGTGAAATTAGGGGAGTTCACATCGAGATGCTTGGATATTGTTTGTGGGGTCCCTCAAGGGTCAATTTTAGGGCCGAAATTATTCCTGCTTTACATAAATGATATATGGAAAGTTTCGAAGGTCTTAAAGTTAATTTTATTTGCTGATGACACAAACATCTTCTACTCGGGGCATGATCTGAATAATATGGTTGAGACTGTAAACATTGAATTGACTAAATTACATGGGTGGTTAAACCGAAATAAGTTATCATTAAATTTAGAAAAAACTAAATTTATGTTGTTTGGTAGGAGAGCAGCAGAGGTCACTGTGAAAATCCAGGTAAATGGGATTGATATTGAAAGGGTCAAGCAACACAAAGTACTAGGGGTAATACTTGATGACAAGCTAAGTTGGAAACCACAAGTTAGCCATCTTAGGGGCAAAATAGCCAGGAGTATTTCTATACTTTGGAAATCACAATATTTTTTCAATCAAAAGGCCTTACTTGTTTTATACTGGAGTTTAGTTTCCCCACATCTGCATTATTGTGCTGAGGTGTGGGGAAACACTTACAAAGGTAAATTGCACCCCCTGGAGATCCTTCAAAAAAGGGCAATAAGAATAATATATCAAGCAACTTACAGGGCACACACCAATAACTTCTTTATTGAAGGTAGAATTCTCAAATTACGGGACGTAGTAAGTTACCACACCGTACAAATGATGTACAAGGCTTCAAAAAAAAGCCTTCCTGTAAGTTTACAAGCAATGTTTGAAGATAGAGGAGTTTCGCATGATTTAAGAAGAAAAAGAAGATTCACAGAGAAAAATATACGGACCACACTTAAATCATTTTCGATTTCTGTAAAGGGTATTAAATTATGGAATGAACTTGATGATGATATCACAGGGAGTTGCAGTTTGCAAAATTTCAAAAAAATGTATGTCTCTAAAACTATGGAAAATTATAGACTGAAAGCAGAGCACTAATAAGCGGAGTAAAGGTGAATGGCATTATCATAACATCATGGTAAAAGAGAGGTCAGGAGAATGACTTGTTTGGGTTTGAATACTTTTGCAGTTGTGTTTAGACTACCAGATAATGACTTTGAAAAGGCCTCGATGGCATGAAAGGAGACATCGCAGATATCAAAGGAAACATCCAAAAAATGGCTACAGTGGATGGAGAGGATATCGATGTGTAATTAAATTCAGCGGGAAAATGGAAAGCATGTCAGTTGTGCAAGGTCAATGGATAAGGAGAATGAAAATTTGACTGTGTATTGGACTGCAGCTTAACAGACAAAAAAAAAAAAAAAAAAATGCAAAATTGTGTTTTCTTCCTTTTTGTTTTCTTCCTTTTCATTTTCATTTTTCATTTTTCATTTTTTATTTTCATTTTTTATTTTTTTTATTTCTTTAAAACATTTTTTTTTTATTTTTATTTTTTTCTGTGATCAGTAAATGTGTATCTGATTCTGAATCTGATGAAATTGGGGGCGGGACTCGATAAGCCTTAGGCTTCTTCCGTCACCCTTCGGACAACACAAATTAAGATGTATGATGTGAAAGAGATAATTGTGTATTGTGTGGAATTGTCCGAAAGAATAATAAATAAATAAAAATAAATAAATAAAGACCTGGGGACGTGGCTGACACACTCACACGTTGAGGCAGAGAATAATGAGCTAGAGGCCAACGAGGAAGCCAGCAAGATGTTGGAGCAGACCAGGGAGGAAGTCAGGAAGATGCTAGAGCAGGCCAGGGAGGAAGTCAGCAATATGGTCGACACCAGGGACGAGGTCGGAGAGGTGCTAGAAGCTATAGAGGATGAGGTGCTAGAGGTCACACAGTTGCCTGATACCTCAGAGGAACACAGGGAAGATGTAAGGGAGGACCTAGAGGCTAGGGATGATGCTGAGCAGCAACGAGGGAGGAAGAGGAAAAGGGAGCCTGACCGTTGGCAAAGAAATGAACGCCAACGTTTAAGAAATGCTGGCCACAGTTACACTAACGGCAGAAATAATTCAGTGCCAGCCAGGGCAGTAAAACCGAAAGATTGTTTGAGATGCAGGTTTAAGTGCAATACAAGTGTCAATGACCAACAGAGGCAATGTATTTTTAAACATTTCTGGGAGATGGGGGATAAGAATAGGCAGAGGGACTTTATCATACATCACATCACAACACAAGAAAAGAAAAGGGGGAAAAAGCAGGATACACGCAAACAAACACATTAGTTTACAACCTAACTGTACAGGGAACCAAAGTTATGTGAGGAAACGGTAGATTTCAGCCCTGTGAGTCCACGGAATCTTTCGCCTCCGTGAGAATGGTGACTGATTTCCTCACTGCAATCAGGTGTGTGTGTGCACTGATTGGCTGATTGAACCCAGGTGTGAAGAGATTATATATGCCCTGAGACCCCAGTGCTCTGTGCTGCTCATTGTCTCACCTTAAGAGGTAGTGAGAGGTTGTATCCTAGTGCCCTCTGAGTTTAAGAGAAAATAATTGTTGAAGTGTTTGTCTGTCCGTTCAGCTGCTTGGCAGTGACGGTTTTGTTCTCACTTTAGTTTGGTATTTTAAAGTAGCCTGTGTGGCTTTTTGCTTTCTCCCCCTCCCCTGCTTCGCTTTAGCGATTCAGTGGTTATCCCTCTTGGGATAACTTTTAGAAACCCTTTGGTCCGCACCTCATTTTAGATAATAACAGTGTATTTTTATATTCTACATGTCACATGCATACTGTTGTGGCAAATTCAGAGTGGTACTCAGGGACAGGAGGCAAGAGTTTCAAGAAGAAAATAGCTGCTTTATTTAGTATAAAAAAACAATAGCTGCTTTATTTAGTATAAAAAAACAAGAAGACACGTGTGTGTATGTATGTGTTTTTGTATGTGTGTCTATATGTAGTCGTGTTCTCCCAGGTAAACGACCGGTGCTACAGGAGCAGAAACCTGAGCAGCAAGCCTCGCTCTCCAGACGGTGCCAGACAGGTCCCTGTCATCTGCCTCCACGGGGTCATCTTCCTCTTCCTCCTCCTCCTCCAACACATCCCCTGCTGCCATGCATAGGTTGTGCAGGATGCAGCAGGCACCCACCACCTTGGGGGCAAACAGAGGCCGGATCTCCAAGGCCCTTAAAAAGATGGCCCGCCAGCGGGTTTTCAGCATCCCAAAGGACCGCTCCACAATGTTCCTCCCTCTGGCGTGTTGCCTGTTAAAGCGCGCCTCAACATGACCTGGTAATCAAAATTCACATGGATGTATCAGCCAAAGTCACAATCTGTTTCTGTGTATGTTTTTCTTGAGACAGAGAGAGGGTTCTTACCGGCTAGAGGGTGGCGGTATGGCGTGATGATGGCCACGGGACACTGCAGGCAGGGGTACCCTCCATCACCCAGCAAGAAGTACCCAGCAGGTGGGTACAGGGCCTTTTTGTACATTGGGGAACGGCGGAGGACCAGCGCATCGTGCACTGAGCCCGGGTTCCCAATGTATACATCTAAGAATCTGCCGCTCCCATCACAGATTCCCTGCAGTATGATGGATGTGAAGAGCTTCCTGTTGAAGTAGCTCTTCTTCTGCACTGCAGGTGGCACAATCCTGACATGGCACCCATCAATGGCCCCGGCTGCAGATCTGAAGGCCTCGTGACCCGCAAGGCGAGCGAAGCCTGCCCCCACCTCCTCCGGCTTGGGGAAATGAATGACGCGATGGAGGATGGCCATCATCGCCTCCACCACGCCATGGACCGTCCTGGAGACTGTGGACAGGGGCATCCCAAAGATGTCGGCCGTCACCCTGTAGGACGCACCACAGGCCAGCCAGTACACCGCCACCAGCACCTCCACCTCATGGCTCCATCCATGGGCCTTCTTCCGGGGCAGCAAGACCAGCAGCCGGTCAAAGCTCTCCCTGGAGAGCCTCAAGGCTGGCTTCAGGTCTCCTTCAGCAAAAAACACAGCCAGGATTGGCACAGTGGTGTTGAGCTGTGCGTACAGCTGTGCGCCGCTCTGGTCCTGATACTAGAAAAAAATAAAAATAATCTTTTAACATCGTTTGAGTCATTAACTATTTATATTATTTGTGTTTATTGTGTGTATGTATATTTACTATTGCTATAGATAGATAGATAGATACAGGTATATGCCTATGCTTATTCATATATTTTAATGTACAATTAATTACAATTATCTATTTAATGTGTTGTCTGCCATGAATTCTTAAAGTCTAGTAGAATTAAAAATTAACATTTTACTTGTTTGATCAGCAAAGAAATGTTAAGGTAAATTCACTAAAGGAATCTTTTCCAGGTCTGTGAATTATTACAGGCCTAGGGTTTTCTTAATCGTTTCAGCCTGTTCTATATGTTGTGTGTAGCTTTTCAACTTTCAACCCTGTGGTAAAATGACAAATTCACTCATTACAGTCAAGTTTCTATATCAATATGAACCGATAAATTGAAAGGTTAAAACAAAAGCCATATCAATAGGACACATACGTGGGACAGACAACTGATGAGGGCTCATCTCCTCCGCCGCATCCCAGCTTCCCGCTCGGCGATCCGCCTCCTCAATTAAGCAGCCTCCTCCTCCGCTCGCTCATACAGAAAGCCCATCGCCAGGGCAGCACAAATTTTGGCTCGACGATCCATGTATGAGTGTGTGTGTGTTATTAACCGTAAATCTCGCTCGTATGTACTCTGATATATAAATAAATCTCCAACAATAACTCCTCAATTGTTTTCGCGCCAATGACTTCGTATATATAGGGTACAGATGTGCGCACACATATATTTTCATTTATACATATGACACGCACATCTGTCAAAAAATACTGTATAGTCTTCTTATAGAGGCCTGTTTCTTAAAATATTAGTGTTAAAGCAATACTAATAGGCTATAAAGGAACATTTTAAAAATATAACAAATGTAGGCCTATTCATTCAAAATATTTACGTACTATTACTAGCCTACTACTACATACACGTGAATTACATAAAATATTTACATACTATTTTAAAAAGAAAGAGGCTGGGGTTTTTGTTTTATGTGTTTATTGTTAACGTTGTATATGCCTACATGAGGATGTAGCACAGTTAACAGACGAGCCGAGGTGGTGACGTAATCGAGTCCGCTGCCGTTCCAATTGCAGGTGCGTGCTCCCGTTCTCGGAAGTTTGGACTTGGAAGTCCACAAGTCCGAACTTTGCGTACTTGGAATTGAGAAACGGCTCAAGCCATTGGTATTGCATGGTTGTGGGAGGAGCTTATTTTCATGCGGCCTGTAGGCAGATTTCTCCGTCCAAACAGTACAAGCGGCGAACAAGATTGTGGGGCACTTTACATGGTGAAAACGTGACAGTTTTCCCGTTTTTATTTTTAAACCCGTTCAGACACAATTTATCTGACATCTTCACTCGTACACATGTTTTCAGAGGAAACGGGACAAAATCGCTGTAGTGGTAGGCATGCCAAGCCAATAGTCGGCGGTGACACTTAGCCTAGTAGATAGCTCTTCCGGTACAATTTGATGCATACAACCTTACTGTAAACGAAAATTAATGCCATTAACGTTCATAAAGCGGTTGGTGTAAGCTTCATAAAGCGGTTGGTGTAAGCTTGGGGTTACAAGTATTGTAAATTACAAGCTTTCTATCCTCTTATTTCACCGCATTGAACTCGTGAAAACAGAATACATACTGATAGTGAAGGGGCTTTGTGAGCGGCTACTTTCCTGTTAGGCGTACCTCAAAATAAAAGTCGACTCACGTTTGTCCAGTGAAATGCTTTTACTGTGAAGCCGTAGCCTTAATGCTCCTTTTGTTGAACAGTAACTTAACCGCTGCGCGCTAAACTATGGATTGTGTTTTTTAATGTAGAGAGAGCCGTGTCCCTGGCATATAGAAGCTACACACGTTTATTTTGCTAGAAAAACCGGCAGAGCACAAATCTTTCCCCAGAAAAAGTGGCGGGTGGTCTCAATAACTTACTAATTGTTTGGACTAAATTGGCGAGTGTTAAAGCCTATATTTGAGCCCTGCACGACACTCTCCGCTGATCACAGTGATGGTGCCGCGGAGACACCTTTCATGTTATGTTGTCTTCTAACTTTATAACTCGCGTGTGGGTATTTTGACAGCAAATGTTATAGACTACGCATACGTGAAGTGGAGCCGTGACGTCAGCATTACCAGGGAAAATGGTTTCGGTGTTTACAAGAAACCAAAACCGTTGTGTTTTCCAAAAAAATCCTCCCTAGGAGTAGATCTCAAACTTGCGGTTTCATGCCCGCGTTTGCTGTTTTCATATAAATGATGTAGTGCAACCGCGAAAATATTTTTGCGTATGCACCATTTCGTGTTGTAGTGTAAAGTGCCCCTGTGTCTCTGCAACACATTTCTGGATATCAATCATAGGCTCATACTTATCTTTAGACGATATACTATTAAAATGGAAGTTTACTCATTTCAAAACGCCACCTCAAGCGTTTTATTAGCCCAACGGCTTTCAGTTAGTTTTCGCCAGGCTAGATGCTACAGAACGAGAATGATTCTACATCCGCTACCAGTCCGCTACGCTTGCTGCCCTCTTTCTTGATAGGTCCATAATGTCGCTACGTCATGCTTCCGGGACGCATGCATTTCCGGATAAATGCTTCCTTGTTGCCTCTCTGCGCCAATATGCAACTTTCATAGGAATGAATGGGCGTCGTGTGTTATTCCGGTGTCCATTTCTTTATGGTTACTCCGGACCAACCTATGCGAAAGGAAAGGAGATAGTGGTATCCCATAATATACCCTGCAATATTTTAAGTGGACCTATTATGACGTTGTTATAATGATTTATAGTCATATTTAACCATACTAAAGTATCAAATAATGACTTACATGCATTTGGACGTATTCCCTGCTGACCGTCTGGGGTGGCTGTGCAGAGCGCTAAACACTAGGGCAGCCGGTCGAGAAATCACGTGTTCAAATCAGTTAAAATTTCCTACATTCGTGTCGTCACAAAAGCAGATTTTTCCATGTAAGGTAATGCTGCAACGCGCGCTCCGGCCTGCCCCCACCTTCCTGCTCAAATCCAGGCCCCCAGGACTCTGCCTTCTCCGAGCAGCCAGCTTGGACATGTGGCCAAGCCATTGATACTGCATGCTATGAATTGGGCTGTGGGAGGAGCTTATTTTCATGCGGTCCATAGGCAGATTTCCCCGTCCACACAGCGGCAAACAAGATTGTGTCTCTGCAAACAGTTTCTGAATATCAATCATAGGCTCATACTAATCTTTAGACCATATACTAGTAACATGGAAGTTTTCTCATTTCAAAACGCCACGTCAAGCGTTTTATTAGCCCAACGGCTTTTAACGGCTTTCAGTTTGTTTTCGAGGGAGGAGGAGGGGTGGGCAGCCGAACAGAGTCGTAGTGAAACAAAGGTTTTGGTTTCGGCCCGGCAGGAAAATACTCATTCTGATAAGGCAATTGCGTTTACAGCTACAACATTGGTTTTATAGGAACACTTTAAACAGCTAACTTAAGCATTTGAACCTTTGTTTGGTTGATTTCAATAGTTCACTTAAAGCTGCAAGTTGATAGTTTTTTCACTGTAATATTTGGCAAAACTGTCATAATAGCCATTCAGCTATATGTAGGTGAAGTGGTCTGAAAATATTTTTTTATCACTTTGCTCCCCCCTGCCTCTGTGTGCTGCCCCCCAAAATTGCCCCCGCTCATGTTAATTTTGACCAATCAGAGCGAGGTCAGATTCTCCGTTCTTATTGGCTGTGGGACCTTGGCAACGACGTTGATGCGTCAGTTGCGTGAGCGTTCACGACCCTAGCAGTCTGACACTAGCCTACTGTTTGGTACTAGGCTACTACGGCGGACAGCGAGTAGCAATGTCTTCACAAACGAACCCTCAATTTACCATTCCCCGGATACCAACAACTAACACCGCTAAGACAGCAAAAAAACGAGGAAAGACGAATGTTGAAAAGTTAACTGCTAAAAGGGAGACGGAGAGAGCTCGAAAAAAAGTACACCGGCCATGTCTTCTTGCCCTATCACGTCAAGACCTCTCCGACCGCGACCTCGTCCCCTTCCTCTGCCCCTAGGCTGCCTGCCGCTAGCAGCAGGACGTCCGCAATTTTTTTTTCAAAACAGCGACAAGCAACAAATCTAGCTTTTTTTATTGGTGACTTTTTTCGCCAAAGCAAGTATCACTTCTTCTCAACGAGCAGCGGGAGCACTGACAGGCAAGCCCGCTCCTCGCTCAGCAGCAGTTTTTTTGTGCTGTGATTTGTGTCAGGTTGCTCCATAGGAGTCATTAATGAGACATTAAGACCAGAAAAGTAGTATAATAGGAGATCTTTAAAGCAACAAGCCACCGACGGAGTTTACCGACTCTACACGTATACAAACGAGAGGTAAAACAGAAGAGAGGAGAAAAGAAGAAAGGAAGATTTAACTAGGCTAAAGGTTCGGCCACACCAAACGCGTTGGGCGCGGTAGAGGCGTAGAAAATCTGCATTTTTGCATAGGGAACCATTGGTTTAGGTGCGTTGATGCGTTACTCGCGGTAAAGCGGTGCGTTGGGCGCGGTAGCAGCGTTACCAGCGCGCCTACAGCACCAACGCGTGAATTAAAAAAAAAATTACTTTTTACGCTCCAACGCGTGCCGCGATAGCCAATCAGCCTGTAGAATGACCCGACGTCACGGACATCGGCACGGTGGGAGGACAGTGTACTGTACACAGAGGCTGAGAAACACCGAGGAGGAAATGTATTTGCGGTCGGCTGGGTTAGAAGACAGAGCCAGGAGAATGGGCTTCCTAGTTAATTCAGTGAATATGTGCGGCTGTGCTATAGCCGATAAACCAAGTTAGCACCGGTCAGGTAGCATTAGTTAACTCACCCAGTTGTGTGCGGCCACCACCTCCATATAATGAACCCAAACATAACGGTTAAGTCCGGGGAACTTTCACGACAAGTACAGCGAAGCACCGGTGTTCATCTGTCACAGCCAGGTAGGGTAATGTTGGCTACTTGCCTTTATTTTGTAGCCTACTACCGTGCACACAATGCTGCTGTAAATGTGTTTGGTATGGTGCTGCCTTGCTGTTTGTGTTCATTTCCGAGCTGTGTGAATCTGCAATGCTGTTTTAAGGCTATTTGTTCCGTTCAGTTGCTGTTTATTTGTCTTTTGGCAAAATTGTTGGCCGTGTTGTTGTTGCTTTTGTGCGGACATGATCGCCGTTGTGTTGGGTCGGGTCTTATCGTAGCTATGGTTGATTAAAGAATAAATATATCGGGAGGGAGACTAGCTGCGTAGGCCATGGACATATAAAGAAATTGGATTGAAACACGGCGCCCATTCATTCCTATGAAAGCTGCTCATTGGCGCAGAGAAGCAACAAGGAAGCATTAATGCGGAAATTCATGCGGCCTGGAAGCATGACGTGGCATTATGGACCTATCAAGAAAGATGGCGGCAAGCGTAGCGGACTGGTAGCGGATGTAGAATCGTTCTCATTGTTTACCGACCATAGGCGTTTAAGTCACTAACCCCCCGATGATTTGCTATATGTGATCGCTGTATGTGATCTTAAAAACACTCCGTTTTTATAAAGTAATACAGTGGTTAACAAGTTCTAAACGAAGATTCCTCCAGCCATCTACACCAAACTAGTGGGCGAGCGCAGTTTTGATAGCGTGCGTTACATCTTTATAAGTCCATGGTGCTTAATGAGGCCGGGCCGAAACCTTTGTTTCACTACGACTCCGTTCAGCTGCCCACCCCTCCTCCTCCCGCGAAAACAAACTGAAAGCTGTTAAAAGTCGTTGCGCTAATAAAACGCTTGAAGTGGCATTTTGAAATGAGAAAACTTCCATTTTACTAGTATATGATCTAAAGATTAGTATGAGCCTATGATTGATATTCAATTTTGCGAAGACACAATCTTGTTTGCCGTTTGTATTGTGTGGACGGGGAAATCTGCCTACGGACCGCATGAAAATAAGCTCCTCCCCCAGCCCCATTCATAGCATGCGTACCAAAGGATTGGCCACATGTCCATGCTGGCTGTTAGGAGAAGGCAGAGTCCTTGGGGCCTGGCGTAGGCGTGCGTTAAACAATTTTTGACACAAAATGATCAAGCGCTAGATCAGGTGCGTTGGGCACGTTGCCGACCGCATCCAACGCGTTTGGTGTGGGCGCACCTTAAAACAACCCCCCCCATAAAGATAATAAAGAACTCATAAAAGACCAACATCATAATAGTTATTTTCATAGTACATAATTTACACCATAAGAAAATAAAATGCCAACTTCACATTTAATGAAAATTACTGGGGGCAGTTAATTTCAACATAAACATAAGTGTAGCTTCTTTTTTTCACATGTGAATTGGGCTTCAAGTGGCCTTAGATATTGGCCAAGTCCGTTCTAAGTGATTCTCACTCTGTTGGCGATAACCTGATTAAAATCGATATGAAAAGAACGCATGGATCAAACGAGCGCTTGTTGTAGTCCATTTTCGGAAAATAGTGTAGTTTCATGCAAGTGACTCACGTCAGCAATACTCGCCGTCGCGCAATGGTGTCGGTTAGGAAAAGTATAGTCGAATTCATTTGAAACAGTGCTGCCTTTTCCTATGTAGGATAGGAAGCACCTTTTCATCTCTCCTTAACCACGATGACGTTTGGGGTTCAGGCATAAGAAAGGAGTCTTATAGTTTAGGAGATTTTACTATTGGTAGAGGCCCCGGGCTAGCCTGGCATTCCCAGACCTGCCACTAGGCGCAGGCAAATTAAATTTGCTGCGCGTGTTGGTCTGGAGACGCTCCGTTGAAGCTTATCAAGACTACCAGAAATCTGGTATAACGTTTCAATTGGTTCTATCTAATATGGGCGCGCCAGAGCCCTTTATATGGTGCTCTGGGGAGGACGTAACCGGATGACGACAGTGACGTGCATGCGACGTCGAAGCTGTGATAGTAAACATCAAAGATGGCTGCGGATATGTTGTGTGAGTTTGAGACTGCTTTGGCCTCGACCCTTAACGAATTGGAAGACGGGACTCATAGCTTTCACTAGCAAGTAAGTGGAATGTTCTGTTTTGCCGACCGACAACGGCAAACGTTTAATTGAACAGTTTAACAGCTGTTCGCTAAACGAACGGGGCTTACGTCACTTGTGCATCGCTCTGATTGGTTGTAGTGCTATCCAACTGCGTGCAGTGGCATTTGAAATGCACGAGTAGGAGCCGCCCCTAGAGTTGGAAATTACTATTGATCGTCGCCAGACCCTCTATCGTTCAAGATATCAGGGTCAGGATTTCCAGGCTAGCCCCGGGCACCTTCACCTCATCACTTGATATTGTGGAAAGACTTGAGGCTGGGTGTTGCATGACGTCATCTTTAGTAACTAGCTTCTTGTCCGTGAAAGCCACCGTGGCATCTAAATTCCCCTAAACGGAGGGGTAGCAACGTTAGCGTTCCAATCTAGAAGTTGTACCACTAGATAAAGCCAAACTACACTAATGCTATACACTACATCTTTAAACATGACAAGATGTGTCTTTCATTTCGTCTTTATTTAGAACAAAAAAAATAAAAATAAGAAAAGCAAGTATGACACATCATACAAATACACATTAAGCAAAAACAACAATTATTATAACGTGTCATAAACAATATTTATAAAATAAATGTAGTGTCTATTTCCGAAAATGAGTGAGAGGAAGCCAAAGCTTATAGACAAGATGTGTCTTTACATCAACAGAGAACGTTTATTTTCATGACTTACCAGAAGAGCGTCAACTTCCAGCATATTATTTAAGGGCCGTCCACATCAACAACGATGACTATTAATATATTGTTTACAATATAGTCCTAGGAGACACATCGCCATTAGGGCTGTGCAAAGTAATGTTGTTATGTTAGGCGAACCAGCAAGTCTGTTCCTATTTGAAATTAATAAAACCAATTTACATGGTCGTAAACAGATGACAGCTTCTTCTCAATAACACATCTCGTTTGTCTAGGCTTTTTGGGAAATGAAATGAATTGTTTGTAATCAAGCTTTCATTCATAAACTATTGAGTTTTTAGAGTAGATGAGCTATATTTTGAGATATATTTGCATGCTTACCATTGATTAAGACCTCATACAAGGCCTTCATTCTGTCCAGACATTTTGCACCCTGGTCTGACAGCTGCCATTTGGGTTGCAGGACATGGGTAAACCAGGTGGCAGGAGTTTTCCCTGGTTTTGCCACAAACACAATGGCACAATGTCCTAATGTGTGTAAGTTTTCGATCTCATTCAAATGCCATACAGAAAAACAGACGGCTTTTATTTTGTGATCTACAATTAGATTACATTAAACACAACCCAAAATAGATGCCTCATCCATAACATGTGAGGTGGTTGCTTTTTTATTTAGTTTTTTTATCTCTTTTTTGGCCTCAAATTTAAACATTTGTTAGAAAGACGTTGCTCTCTGGGCTGCACTGCCTTGCAAAACTTGCAGGTCTTGGTTGCAACATCAATGACTGACTGCATTGCATTGTAGATGTTGAGCCTTGTGGCATCTTAAACCTGGTATTAAAAATTATTCAAACATTTTCAAGTGTTGACTGAGGAAATAAATCATTATATTATAATACTATAAAATTATGCAGTACATTAGTGAACGTTATTACCATGCTGGCTAGAGGGGATACTTGTCTACGCTCTATTCTGTTTGTTTTGACTGTTAACGGAAAAAAAAAATTTCAAGCCGTTACATTCCCATGCTAATGTGCTTTAGTGTATGCTGCCTCTAGCTCCAGACCCTCGGCTTCACCTCCTCTGCTTTACCTAAACGATGCACACCTGGAGCCGAGAGCAGAGCAGAACTGCCATGCTGCTCTGCTCCATGCTGATCAGTGTCTGCTGTGGCCTGCAGTCGCCTGCTGCCTGGTTGTATCGCTACCCCGTCAACTGCTTAGCAGCTCTTTTGTCAATACTTATCTTGTGTTGAGCCAGAAAGCCAGGGAGGCCTGTCTGTTTGTTTCCCCCTTTTTCTCCTGTTCAACTGTTGCCAGGGAAGATGAGCACATGAACTTTTCTTTACCTTTAGGAAGATACTTTTTTGTTTCTACTCAGGGATACATTTTGAAGAGAAGTGCTTGAGCTTGGCAATAAACACCCTTTACTTAGACTACATGACTCCTACTTTCTTTTGATCTGGTACTATGTTACTCCCTTTACCCCTAGCCCACTTAGGGGACGTAACAGAGCACAACGCCACCACTCACACAATGGCAGACACACAGAGGGGAGAGAAAGCTGCCATTATTTCCCAGATCAACATATTTTAGGGAAATCTCAATTCCTTAATTTCTCAAGTGTGTATATAGCTGAACCGATAACTCGGGACCTTATTAATACGCCAGGTTTTGGGGAGCATCCATAAACGCATCACGTAAAAGAAAGAAATCTGCCTTAGTGAGTGCATTTTGTTGTCTCACTAGTCTGTCGATAGAGCTGAAACTTCCGCTGCTTGATGCTCAAATACAGTCCTTCAACAGTCTTCAGCAAGTCATTTTGACTGACTGTTCCTTGGGAAGAGAAGTATGAAATGTATTCACACAAAGCTTGGTTTACAATCAAACCCCTTTCAGCTAGCCACACCAGAAGAGAACCAAATACGGCTTAGAATTGAATTGAAAATGTTTTTATTTCGAACAAGTAAACAATAAAAGACAAAAAAGCAATAATAAACAATAAAATAAATTAAACAAGTGGACAGTTACAATAAAGTAATATTTACACACAATGAAAACCACAAATGAAAATAAACTGTCTCACACTTGCTTTACCTGTTCGAAAAGGGGTGAAAAGAAAACTTATTTAATCTCACCCCTTCTCCCTGATTTATATATCTGTAATGACTATTGGCTTCCTTATTAGTGATATAATAATATTTCAAAAATAATAATACATATTAATATATATTAGTTTTCAATATGATACAATTTGTTACCAATTGCATATTTATCTAATAATATCGTCGTATTTATCTAATAATATTGTCAAGTAATCTTATAATAATAATATCTGATTAAACATTCAATATTATATAAATACCGTCAAATATATACAAATATACATACATGTAAACATATACACTATGTTAATCTTCATCCCTGTACCTTGTGAAAATCAATTCTTTGTATTTTATTTTAAACTGGTTAATGTTTGGACATTCCTTGATCTCCCCACTCAAACTGTTCCATAGTCTCACCCCACATATTGAAATGCAAAACGTTTTCCTGGTCGTACGGACGCTGTTCACTTTGAAATTAAATTTTCCCCTTAAATTATAGCCCCCCTCACGATCACTGAATAATTTCTGTATGTTTAAGGGTAATATGTTGATTTTAGCCTTAAACATTATCTGTGCAGTTTTAAATTCCACCAGATCTGTGAATTTTAATAATTTTGACCGTATGAATAATGGGTTAGTATGATCCAGATATCTCACATTGTGAATAATGCGGATTGCTTTTTTTTGGAGAATAGTAAGTGAATGTAATGACGTTTTGTACGTGTTGCCCCAGACTTCTGTACAGTAACTGAGGTATGGTAAGACTAGTGAACAGTAGAGAATACGGAGTGATTTTTGATCTAGAACCTGTTTTACTTTGTTTAATACATAAATGCTTCTTGATAGTTTTGATTGTACGTGTGTAATGTGTGATTTCCAACTGAATCTATCATCTATTATAACCCCAAGAAATTTATTTTCGTAAACTCTTTCAATTTCAACTCCATTTATATTGATATTTATTTGCGTGTTCATTCTATAGTTACCAAATAACATTATTTTTGTTTTGCTTAAGTTTAATGATAGTTTGTTTTTATCAAACCATGTTTTTATTTTGCTCATTTCCCTATTGATGATTTCTTCTAGTTGTTTTAAATTCTCCCCAGAACAGAAAATATTAGTGTCATCAGCAAATAGAACCAACCTCAAGACATTGGAAACATTACATATATCATTAATATACAGGATAAACCGTTTCGGACCCAGCACTGAGCCCTGGGGTACGCCACAAGAAATGTCCAAACATGACGACGAACAGTTGCCCAACTTCACGAATTGTGTAAGAATGACATTGTTTAAACATTAAACGTAATCCACTGCTGAACATCTAACACCTATTGCTGGACTGTGTCTTCCTCTAGAGACCACTCTCTTGTGAGTTTTTCAAGCTCCCTTTGTGCCTCTGTAATCCAGTGTACAGTCTGTTGAAAGAAATATAAAAGTTACAAAATATACAGAAAACTCCAATTCAAAACAAACAAGTTACCTTGGTCTGGTCAGTACCTTAATGGATCTTTTGGCCAATGTCTGGTCAAGCCTTTTCTGCCTTCCGCTGGTTCCAGCCACTTGCTTGTATGGTTAGCATGTCTGTGCGAACTTAGGACACTATGTGTATTAGACCAGAAAAACGAAAAACTGCAATAATTTAGAAAAACTTACCAGCTTTCGACATGTACTTTGAACAAATGGCTGATCGGGAGTGAAAGCTGTTTATTTGTTCAACATCCTCCCCTATTGTTGCCCTTGCTCCTTCCTGATTTTGTCCTCGCCATAGCAACTACAACAGATTAACATTAAAGTTGATTAGAAAACAAAAATAAGGAACAATGTAAATCATTACCTCACACATCCATGAATGCGCATGATAGAGAGAAATCATCAACAAATGTTGCAACTCTGGACAGGGCCCACAACCCTCTGCAGATATGGCCAGTATTTGCAGACCATATCTGAGCAGAACAAAATGCACATTCTGTTTGGCAAGATGTTTCTGGAGATACAAGGGTTGTGCAAATATTTCTCCACGGAACATATTCAATCCTTTGAGCAAAACGCCATATCTGCAAACAGCATTTTCAACGCCTTCCTCGTCTATTTTGCTTGCAGACTTATGCTGGGTTTACAATAAACGACTTTTCACGCGATTTGACAGTCGCAGACAATGGCCCAATCCCAAATGACTCCCTAGGCACCCCCACTCCGTGGGCGAGTGTCACTCGCTGTGGAGTCACCCTCGCAGCTGTGGAGTGCCACTCGATCATTAAAGGCCTACTTCACCGGTGGGAATATGAAGGTGTATTGAATTCTGAGATCCTATGTAGTATAAATGTGCAAAAAAAAAAAAAAATCGGTTCATCCTAGCCTGAGAAAAGGCAGAAAGAGTGTTTTTTTTAACCCTATATTAATCTTACTGTGACATCACAGTAAGATAAATATAGGGTTAAAAAAAAATTACTTTGTAAATATTACTGTGATGTCACAGTAGGAGAAATCACAGTAATATTTACAAAGTAAGGTTTTTTTTTTAACCCTATATTTATCTTACTGTGATGTCACAGTAAGATTAATATAGGGTTAAAAAAACGCTCTTTCTGCCTTTTCTCAGGCTAGAATGAACCAATTTAAAAAAATTTTGCACAATTATACTACATAGGATCTCAGAATTCAATACACCTTCATATTCAAACCGGTGAAGTAGGCCTTTAAGGGGGAGGGTGCGGCTTTGGCCTCTGTCAGACGGAAACAGGAAAGAACCTGAGTATGGTGTCCCACCGAAATCTTTCGGCAGCAGCAACCTGCATTATGATCCAGCGCCTTCTCGAGGATGAACGGGGGAAATCCGCTAGAAGGCGCAGAAATCTGAGGCGAATTATAGCGCTGATGTATGATTGGAAGGTAAGCGTAAGTATACAGTGCAAACATTCCAAAACTCCCTTTCTGTCTGAATCCTTATTTCATTTATCCTTTATGATGAACTTTTATCAGACTATTGTGTTTAACTTTAGGACAGCCTATATTTTATGGTTTGGAGTAGCCTAATCGTTTATTTGGATAAACTGTCCATTTTATTTTATGTAGGCCTATGTAAGTATATTTTGTGTAATGTTAAACAAGTAGCTGTCAGGGCTGCCTTTTTTACTGACCTCTGGCATACATCTTATTTATTTGCACTTATTTTCACTCAATGCAACAAAGTAATTTTTCAATTTTTTTGCCTTCAAATAAACCTCTGCCATGTTTCTTTAATTTTCAAGCCATTCTATTTGTTAAAATCCCAAGAGCAGTTTATGTAACATGACAAAGAAACATCCCTTAAAGGCCTACTTCACCGGTTTGAATATGAAGGTGTATTGAATTCTGAGATCCTATGTAGTATAAATGTGCAAAAAAAATTAAAATCGATTCATCCTAGCCTGAGAAAAGGCAGAAAGAGTGTTTTTTTAACCCTATATTTCTCTTTCTCGTGACATCACAGAAAGAGAAATATAGGGTTAAAAAAAACCGTACTTTGTAAATATTACTGTGATTTTTACAGTAAAAGACATCACAGTAATATTTACAAAGTAAGTTTTTTTTTAACCCTATATTTCTCTTTCTGTGATGTCACGAGAAAGAGAAATATAGGGTTAAAAAAAACACTCTTTCTGCCTTTTCTCAGGCTAGGATGAACCGATTTCAATTTTTTTCGCACATCTATACTACATAGGATCTCAGAATTCAATACACCTTCATATTCAAACCGGTGAAGTAGGCCTTTAAGTCTAGGGAATTTCCTACTGATTATGAATATTAGTATTGCATTGTATCATATTCTAACAATTCCTTGCCCAAAGGTTCACAATTGACGCACATGCAGCGGTCACAATACAAATGAATGCTCACTTATTTAACATACTATAGACAAAGCAAACTGTTGATGTAGTATGGTCTGTAGGGGACAAAAGTAAGTTATAACTTTTCTTAACAAGCAGTGGGTATTACATTTGTGTTTGTTCTGTTCAACGTACGTACGTTTACTAGGGCATTGCTACCATGACTAATAGAAAATCCAAAACATGAAGGATAATATGAAACAAAGGTTTATTTTAGGGATGCACCGAACATTCGGCCACCGAAAAAGTTTGGCCGAAAATGGCAAAATAAGTAATTTTCGGTTTCGGCCCGAAACAGTTAAAAAGCGAACTAAATGACACCAAGGAAATATGTTTTTAAAAGAGCTGCACGCTTGTAAACCAGGAAATGGCAGTAAAGAGAGACGTAACCGTGTATGCGAGTCCACGTCTCTTTGTGAGCGCGCAGCAGGAGCAGTTTGTAAGGCGCGTGCGTGAAAATGTCAGAGTCCAGTGTGGGAGCATTTTTTCAAACTGGATGAAACACGGCGCAGACAGTGTAATGCTTTATGCAGCATAATTTTAAAACACTCGTCCAAGACTGTTGTTAAATCACCTTAGAAACACAAAAGCCTTGCGCGAGCGAAGCAGCGATTCACCCGGTGAAACTCTGTGACAGTTGGTACGGTGTCATTCAGTGACACCTCGCCGGTGAGGGCCGCCGCGCAAAAAAAACACGGCGGGTGCGCGCGCTGCATAGTTGCAGAAAGAAAAATTGTTTGGCTGGTTGCCATGGTTACCCGTTTGGTTATATTGCAGTTGCGGTGTTTCTTTATAGGTCCATGGTGCTAAATAGCGATGTTGTCAGCTTACTAAAAACAGTTTATCAGCGAGTGATAACATTGGTTATGCGGAAACATTAACACTTGAACGAGATACGTCTTAATGACCCATACGCGTTGCCGGCAGTTGAGTAGATAAATGATGAGAAGAAATGGCCCCGACGACTTCAGTGGCCGGACTGCTGTTGGAGAGTGACAGTAAAGACCGGCAGACAGATATACAGAGAGAGGCAGAGATGCCTTTATTTCATAATTTAGCTTTTTGATTTAAAAGTGATCATAACTAGCCGTGATCATCTGTTTTTAGACTGACTCCTGCTTTCGGGGCCGTTGGGCTCACGAGCCGACCAGCTTATCAGACCAGCTGTTTGAGACGGAGATGAAAAGGAAAGTGAAACTTATGGTGGAGCAGTTAAATAGTTAAATGAATAAATATTATAACCAAACACAATAATGTGTTGTGTTATCTGCTTTAGTAGCCTACAGTAGGCTAGCACATGTCGACCCCACTCGGTTTTCGTTAATTGATTTTTCCTAAATGGTATGATTTAGCCTACTTACCGGCTACACGTGCAAACCCCTACTGCCTAGTCAAACCATAGAGTCAAACACAAGGGAAGAGGACGGAGATGTATAACGTGGGTCATTGTAAATAAGCCTCCATTGCTATAGCCTCGTCTCCGGTCACTGTCCTTATTGTAAACATTTCACAACTCATTTATGTAATTATACAGCGGTGCATTTGGGCATTTACTAGCTTTATCACCATTCAAACTAAAATTAAACGGTTTGTGCATCCAACAGCACAACAAGACATGATTGTGGCTCGTGTCGCTCTTGTCTCTTTCTGCAACGGACATGCGCAGTAGAGAGGGGAGTGACGCTGTGTGACGTAGACTGGTAAGGGGTCTATAAGTCAAGGTAAAAATCAGTGAGTGGTTCACAAATTAATTCCTAGTAAAATGTTAATTTTACCCTTAGATTTGAAGGTTTACTGTTTATTTATTTAGGGTTGCTTTTTAGTTGTAGGCTATGTTTGAGGAGAACATTTGGGAGTTCATGTATGCAATGTTGAAAGAATTGACTAAATAATAAACAAAACTGCAAAAGCCTCTTTCGGTATTCGGTTTCGGCCAACTGTTTCATTTTATTCGGTTTCGGCCAAGAATTTTCATTTCGGTGCTTCCCTAGTTTATTTGTGCCTGTATGGGCAAAAAAAGTAAATATGTTGAAAAAATTAGTTATGAGAAAAGTTCCACAGAAATAAAAGAGATGCCACAAAGGCGGCATTACATTTTGTCAACCATTTTCTCAAAACATTTCAGGAACTCTTTGGATTGTTTTAAACGTCTCTGATGGCGTTCTTCCTCTTGTTGCGATTCCTCTTTGAGATAGTCCATCACCTTGTCGCCGCCTTTGCGCTTTTTTGCAGGTGGTGGCTGGCCTCTTTCGGGTGAGGTGGGACTGGAGGTGCTGTGGAGGGTGCTGGAAGTGCTTGGGGTGCTGGAGGAGCTTGGGGTGCTGGTGAAGGTGGGAGACTCAGAGGGGGGGTTACCCATGCATCAGGCAATGACGACAGGTAGGACTAATAGATGGCCTGGACCCCATTGCCTCATGCATGGCCATGTGAAATGGCCAAGATGTAGGCGTCTCCTCCCCCTGATCTCTCCCTGAGCCAGTGGGTGGCCTTCTTAGTTCCTGTGGCAACAAAGGAGTGATTAGTCTCTGCTTTGCTTTATTCTGGGCTTGGAGTAAAATAGACTTAAATACACTTGTTTTTTTTTTTTAAATCTTTCATTCTCACCATCAAATATAATTACACCACATTCATTTTAAATAGTAATATTTACATTTGATAAAAATAATAAATTAACCTTATATTTTTTTGAGGCCTGTTTTGCCAACACCTTTCCTTCCAGCCCCAGTTCCTTTATGATAAACCTGTACACATAACATTTCAAAAAATTATATTGATGATAATCTTAATATAAAAGCATTGACCTGAAACACTATTTACATCCATAATAATATAAGCATGTGAGAGTATTTATTGAATAAAAACAAACTCATTCCCATGCTTCTTTGGCCGCATTTCTTTTTTTGTTAAACATTTTTTCATTGACGATTCTTAATGTGATCAGCTGTTTAGTTTTATCCACAGACCCTGGAAATACATAAACGGTTGACAGGCACCATGTTGTGAAATCAACAAGTGTAAAACGTGTTCGTTCCAAAATATACTACATTACCCTTTCGTAGGCAGTGGGCCTATAAAAATAATCAATCAGATGTCTGCCTGAGGTAAGAGGCCGTTTCATTTATAATTCGGGAAACAAACCGCATGGAACTTACATTTGTAGGTTTCGTCGACTCCGGAAATAATTGATTGGCGGACACCTGTGTCAAACGTAGGGCTGAGCCACCATCGATGCAGACTCGGTGATCGAGGGCTTTATTTTATACCACTCCCACTTAAGGCCTAATGGTTTGGGACGGCACTTACTATGGCGGGCCCTCCACGCGAACGTAACGATAGTGGATAGGGATAGGGTGTAGGTAGGGGGTGGATCTAGATTGGGCCAATCTTTCAATGTCGGACTAAAATCACGGGAGTCTTGCTGGAGTTGTGGCGCGTGCCCGTAATCTCAGTCGTTTGGTGTATGGTGGTCTTCCGACCCGATTTCAGCCAGTCTTCTCCCCATCTTGACGTTCCGACATTATCAAACAGGTTTGATATTATCGTTAGTCTTAAGGGGTTGGCTCAAGCGAAATTACGTGAACACTGTCACTCTCTCCAGCACCAGACACGACGCAGGAGGAGCGGCATTAGTCGCGACCTGTGTCCAGCTGTTAGGCACTTTTTCCGGACACTTTCACGTAGAAGCCTCGGCTGCAGAACCAGGCTGTCACGCGCAACCTTAACACTTTACCGTCAAATACAGGGTTAGGAGTGAGAGTTATTTGGGGACGATATCAGCATATACATTTGGTCAAATAACTACAGGATGGGGGCACCCTTAGCTCAGTTGGTAGGGCGTCCCCCCCATGGGCCTCGGCCAGCAGCGGACCCGGGTTCAATTCCAGCCCGCGGTGGTTCTCTGCATTTCACTCCCCTCTCTGCCCCATTTCAACTCTGTCTCTACACTATCAATAAGCATAAAAATGCAAACAAATAAATTAAAATTAAAATAACTGCAGGATGTCCCCCGCTCGGAATATCGAATTAACTTTTTTTTAATTAAATATAATCACAATCGTGTTTGCAGTTTTTAACGTGATCATGCATGACACAAAGCCTACGTGATTAGGGCATACAGTTGTTTATACACCCAGTCCATTTTTCCTGCTAAAAAAACAAACATTTTATTTCACTGAAATCGCTTTTAATCCCCAGTAGCAGGATTGGAAATTATATTAATTTCAAAAGGAATCTAGTTGTAGTCTTGCAATATGAGACCCACTGTCTTTTCAAAATCTCAGTCTGTGACTGAGAACTAATGACTAATTGTCTTCTGGTGTAAGTTGATTGTCTTTAGATGTGAGAGGAGTTATCATAGTAATACATAAAATTGGCAAGCTCTGTAAAACAAGCCTTCATAAAACATACAAATGTTTTATAAAATATGGAGAAATTCAAATTAACTTTGCATGTCTTTATGTCCCATGGATGTAGTTGACAATGGAGGACACTTCACCAGCCTTGGCCAGAAACACACCATTAAAAAAGCCATCAGGTCTTAAAATTACAACTGTACCATTTATGACACTGAACAATTTCAATGGAGTGCAAATCTACACAGCATGGTTGTGTAACGCCCCTGTAAGGGGGGGTAGAGAAAAACAACGAGGACGCAGTGTGGTTGGTTGAAGTCCAAAGTTGTAATGGCCGAGGAGACGGCAAACAAGCTATTCCCCTACAGGCTGAACGAGGTAAACAAAACTAATCCAACCCAGAGCATCTACAGATAAAACTCAAAATAACGTGAAATAAAGAAACACTGCAACAACTAATCTAATTGAGAATGTATGAAAAGTGTTGTAGCAAATAATGAAATAATGTATTCTAAGCTAAACATGGGAATAAACAAAGACATATTTCACCGGCATCCTATCTGAAAAGGGCGGAGCAATGGATGACAGATAATCAGTGCAAAGTCCGTTTTAGCATTTAAAAGCATTTAGGATTTTCTACTTATTTACTGCATTAATGAAAACCAAATGTTTCTGCATTTTTTTAAAGCTTTCCAGAAAAACACATATTTATAACCATCACAGTTGGCTCTTGAAGCGATACAGTTTACAGTTCCCATCAACCGCAACAGCTAGCATGGAGGGTGTGCATGCAGGGCACTGACAATGCTCTAACTGGGACAGCTTTTCAACTTCAAACTAGTCATATGTACATTCCAGACAAGACCTCTGAAATGTGTTCCCACATATCTTACCACTCTCATGGCAAAAGGAAATTGAAAATATATTATACAAATGTGTCTGAAAATAATTCAAATAATTAACAATGCAGTTCCAGTAGTACAATTACTTCAATCTTGTACTCACCCGACCAAAGAGTTTGTTCGTTCAAGCATGCTTACAAAATCTTGTAATGACATTCCCTGGGCAGTAATCTTGAGATCCACATAGTGAAAATAAACACTGTATACAAGGTCTCCAAATTGACTGTGGCTAGCCATTAGCCACTTTGAACAAATCACTCATATCCACTGGCCAAGTCTTCCAGCAGGAGCAGCTCGTAAGTGGAAGGGACGGATTGTATCGTCCTGAAATTTAAGAGAAAAATAATAACTCCAATACACAAGCAATTCAAAAGACATGAACATTCTTGTAAAATTCTTAATATTCATTCTGATCAAAATGATTTGCTTTCCTGTGGAAACGGTTATTTGCCCAATAGTACAATCACAGCAAGGAAGCATGATGGGTAAAAAGCATTTTAGGAACCAAATTAATAAAAAATGTATAGTCTATTATACTTTTTTGGAGCGTGGAGGTGTTTTCACAGTGACATACAACTTAAAACTTCACCCAGCAGTTTTTTTTAATAAGTTTTAGATTTGTAGCTTTAAAATCTCTTTTTCGTGGTAGGAGAATTCTCCTCCCCCATCTTCCTTGATCTGTGCAGACGGTGGCCGTGGCCTGAAAACCCCCTCTACCATAGATGCTCTGTTATGAAGCACCATAGAGTCATATATGGCAAGATCACAGGCCGTGCAGAGAAGTGCGCTGTGTTCGAAAAGCCCAACTAATGTCCTCTGCAACCTTATGCCGACAGGTTTGGCAAACTCCCTCTTTAAGCTTCTCAGATGATAACATCTGATTCACCCCAAAGGGCCTTAACAAAGTCCACGTTTCCAAGGTTGCCGCTTGTCTATCCTTCTACTGCGAAGACAGAGGTTGTCCAGCAGGGAGTCCCAAAAGGTCTTGTACCTTTTGGATAAGGGAGCCTTGAAAATGAAGGGGGAAAAAAAGGAACAGCGTTATGAAGCAGCAAGGTTAAATGCTTCAGAAAGAGGGGTCCAAAGCAGCTGGCAACGAGTTGTTTCCTTTGTCAAGCCCAAGCCCCAACCTCAGCGATTTCTACCAGCATCCAATAAGGAAGTGACCACAACTGTAGTAACCAGGAAGTGCCACTGGGGGGCGGTACCAAGACTGAGCCATTTTTCTTGAGAGGCACCTATTTGCAGACAGATGGGGAAACGGAGCTCCACCGGAAATACAAAATGTCTTCGTTTTTTTTTACTGGCGGCGATCACCCAGCGTTTCTTCTTCTTTTTGTTTTACTGCCGGCGTTCACCTAGCGGTGAATGATAACGACACAGTTTACACTGGTCATGGTGCTAGTAGACAGTAAAATAAGTCCGTTTGTTAAGGGTCCCAAGTGGCCAGGACGGTGGTAAAAAGTAGATAGGCTAGGTAGGCGGAGTCTGACTCAGCAGGAGAGCAAAGGACTCCACTTCTGTCTTCTAGCCAGTCTCTCAGCAACTTCAACATGGACATTTCAATATATAGACCATCAATCAAACATTATCACAAAATGATCGTCTGTGCGAGTGGTTGGCCAAGTCTACTGAATTCTCTTAGCAAGCGGAACAGAGGTTGGTCAGCAGCAAGGACAGGAATCTGGACCTTGTACAATAGGGACATTGAAGTATTTTGTCTTGAAGGCTTGATTGTGAGATTGCTAAGGCTAGTTGTGTGGTGGATGTATGGACCAGCTGAGTCTGATGCTCGTTGACTAGAGCCACAGCCTCTTGCTGGCAGTTAGCCTGGAATGCCCTGTCAAAGCAGAAGCTTGAGTCAAAGATCTCTTTGTGCATTGTGTGCTGCCCGCATTAGGTGCATAGCATCACTGTTGATTAGAGGCCATCATGAGTGCTGGTCCGATGTCTTTCTCAAAACTAAGAAGTAGGTATCTTCCATGTGAATGTGCCCTAAGATCAGGAAGTGCAGAAAGCAGTCAGTTTTTCAGTCTGGTTGTGTGAATCCGTGCTACTAAAGTGAGACCGAGCTGCTTCAGCATGGCCGTGTAAACCTCAGTAATGTCTATCATTTTAAACACAGGAGCACTTTCCTCATCACTACTCATGTCTTCCAATAATGCCACTAACTCAGCTAAGGATGTGCCGTGCAGGCAGAAATCCTCTTCATCATTGGTTTTGGTTGCTGCCTGTCTAGCTCTGCAAGCGTGGTCAACAGGATAGTGTTTTCAAGTTCAAGGGCACACTTAAGCACATCTGTGGCAAAGTTGTAAGATGATGCATAAATTAAATCTGGAGAACCAGCAGGCTCATAACAGAAGAAACAAGAAGGATATATGGACTGTGGTTGGCTGTGAGCAGATTCTGTATGCACAATCAAGGTACTTTCTTGTTGTGTAGTTAATTCTAGTCGAATTCGCTCTTCAAACACCTTTGCGAGGTACACTATTGGGCTTCTGGTATCAGGTTTCCTGCTGTTTGGAGTTGGCAGATTCTTGATTTACCGCAACGGTAATAAGGCGTTGGCAGCACATCAGGCCATTGAGAAGCTGCCTGTCTTTGAGGGTTTGTGCCGGGCCGTTAATGCACAGACTCATGTGATAAGCGAGGTGAATCGCAAGCTGGAAGTGATTCCTGGACTTATTCGGAAAGTGGATTCGATCATGGCTGCCATTAACGGGCCGTAGGCACTTGGAAAAGGCCACTGGATTTCGGCTTATTTGGATACCACAGAAACCAGTGACTGTAAGACAGGCTTCATTTCAGCGCCTAGTCTCAACCAAAACAAATCACAATCTCTCGATTCGGCTCCCCACACCGTCCTTGGCGGTGTTATCTCTTCTCTCCGGGATGTTTATGTGGAGAGATGCTCTACCCCCACCCTCCCATCACCTACTTCTCCCGTGAACTCTATCTGTGACCGGGCCTCGAGGTCGTCTCCACGGTCTGTCTCATAACACCTGGCGCATGTAGACTCCCACTAAGTCTGGACAGAGATAGCTTCATGGAACACACACACACACACGTAAACACATAGCACACACAATCCCGACTACTCAAGCCCTCTTGACTGCCCACCCCTTCTCCCTCCCTCGTTACGGACCGGAAGCTGCGGGCGGGGCGCGCCTGTTGGCTGCGTACGCCCCCTGGTGCCTGGGCTGTGACAACTACCTTCCCATAAATCCCTAACCCGTTCCTTTAATGTGCAATGTCTACGAGTCTTATTGTTTGTGGTGTTTATCATGTTGCTTATTTGTGCTAAGGTGTTTTTTCACTGATCACGCACTGCACTCCCATAAGGAACGTAGTTCGAGATTTGCATTTTTTTTTTACCTATCTTCCCCTGTTGTTCTCCTTTTCCTTCCATGAAAGAGGGGCGCGGCGCACGCTGCGACCCTGCAGTTACACTCTCTCCTGTCCACCCATGTTATTGTCACTGTCTTGTATGTTTCTTGGCGAGGTGTGTACTGAAAGGCAAATTTCATTGTGCTGTAACGGTGCATATGACAATAAATAAATCTGACTTCTGTATTTAGTTTTAGCCGACATTTCTTGTGTCACTTAGGCCTGTGTGCCTTGAGAGTTAATTATATGCCATCGCCGTCTTTTAATATATTCAGATTGAGGTCCATGGGCATGTGCTGAAGGGTGTGGAACCGGAGAAGGTTGTCTGCCTGGGATGCATAGCCCCAATTATTGGGCTATCTTGTCTTATTGTACTGTCCCTTTACCTGAATTCTAAATATCCCCATATGGTAGACATTGCTTTTATTTCGCCACCAGTTCAGCATCTGCCAGCGCTACACTCTAGACTTGTATGTCATATCATATTTCTAATGGCTTTTAGAGCAGAGGTATTTCCCATACCTTTTAACAGTGCTAGGTATTTGCTTTTCACACAGAAACAGGATTGCATCCAAGATGCAAACAGAGGAAGCCGGTTGTACGTGACATACTGTTATGATAGTTCATGACATGTTATTTCTGGATCAGCTGGCTGTTCCAACAACAGAGAGAAACAGATGAGGGAACCCTCTCTCAGAATTGACAAACATGTAATAGGGGAGAACGAGGTAATTTGTCACGCGGGTTGGTTGTCACAATCGTTATATCTCGGAACCAGAAGGCGCTGTCTTTGAAATTTTGGTATGTAAATATCCAGAATTGGGATCAGAGGTCACCTACATAGTCTTCCTTGGAGTTAGACTGCTGAATTTGAGGTGAGACGACTGTTTGTGTTTTTCATGTCAAATTGAAAATATTTAGATCCTCAGTATTTTTCTTCTAGGCTTTTACACAATGGGTTTAAAACAAAACACTTGTTACCCATACAAAGTGTGAAGGGTAAACTATAGTTTAGATTGTGGTTAGCAAGCTAATTAGTTGTCAGATGGTTGTTGGCCTTGATGTTAGCAAGAAATTCATGTTGGGGTTGGTCGTCAAATTTTTTGGGGGGTTGGTTGTCACATGTTATCTCAAGGCTGCAGCCAGGAAAGGAACCCAATAACGAAATAAATTGTCAAGCTGTATCCTCACTGACACCCCAGAGAAGGAAAGAATAGAGCAGGAAAAGGCAGCTAGCATGCAAAAGAAAAAAGGGCAACAAAATCAAAACAACCCAGTGCATCCCAAACTAGACCAGCTGCCAAGGCTACAGTAAGTTATGTAGGCCTATTTGTCAACTTGACAATGCAATTAAACTTTCTAATTTAGTTCTACTTGCTTGCCTTCTTTTTAAGATTATTCCCATTAAGATAACATTGTGACAAACAACCCCATAGTGTTTGACAACCGACCCCTTGATGGGGTTGGTTGTCACAATGTGTAAGGGTGTCTTTGATGATTAATTTCTTCTTTATTACAATAAGATAGAAAAAGTGAGGGGTACACATTTCAAGCCAACACCTTAAGCTTCAATTTAATGTAGGAATGACTATTGAAAGATGTTTAGGTGATAAGCAATTTTCACTAGAGTAAAAAGTGTGCCTACTTACCCCGTTCTCCCCTAGGTGTGTGCACATAAAGGACCAACAAAAAAATCACAAAAAAACATAATTTGATTGCAATATTATTACATGCAGATAATTAAACATGTGAATAATTTGGATACAGGAGATGCTTCCAGTGGTAGGACCTGAGCCACACCATCTCCTTCCTACCGAGTTAGAAGGGAGGACCAAGAGGAAATGCTTGGAAGACAAAGAGTTAAGCATGGACCAAGATAGACAACACACATCTTGGCAGCTTTTGAGGAAGGTTAAAGAACTGCATTGATATTAGCAGTTACATATTTGCCAAATGTTTGCGTCTGCAGGACACATACACCGGTCAGACTTTGATACTCATGGACCCATTCCTCTGTGAGGTTAAACAAGTGCAAGCACCAATGTGCCAATGAATGTGTACTCATTTAAGGTTAGGCCAAATAGATACGTTTTAATTATAGGTTTAGATTTAAATATCAGGGGCATGAGGTGCAATCAGACTAGACAGGTATTACGTTTTGAAGCCATTTAAAGCTTTATAGGACCTCTAAAGTTGTACATGGATAGGGAACCAATGAAGGGAGCCCACAATTGGGTGTTAGGTGGTCAAATTTTCTTGTTTTAGTTAGTCACCTAGCTGCACCATTTTGGACCTTTTGTAAGCTCATAATACTTTCCCTAGGTAGCCCAGACAACAAGATGTTACAATAATCGAGCCTAGAGGAAACAAATGTATGCATCTGGATTCAGCATCAGGAATGGAAAAAAAATTACTTAATGTTAGCTATATTTCTAAAGTGGAAAAAGAAGTGGGCAGTGGAAATTAATTCCATAACTGCGTATAATTTGGCCAATGGATGAGATACAGTAGATAACCAGAAGAGCAGTGGGACGAGAGGTACTATTTCACTTCCCATAATACAGATTTAGCACTATTGTATGAGACACCCTGTGTTGTTTCAGATAGGTAAGACTTCAGCCATGCATGAGCCAAGCCAGATCCACCTTAGTTGCCATATAGTCAGCTGGAATTTGCATTAGATGAGAAAATGTGGCTTCACATCCGTGTAGACTAGGCACAGGACAGTAACCATGACAGTACTTTTGATTGTCATTATTATCCGATTGTCACAACACAGTTAGTACAGCCTACGCTTTGTATCTGATGGTGCCTGGAGGCAAGGCTTGTTTTTATCATTGCCAGCAAAAAGCAAGTTTAGGCAAAGCGTTCAGCATAACTCCCTACGAGTCAGAAATGACTCCCAATGAGGAAAAAAAGGAAAGTGCCTTTTAAAGTGGTAACAGGTAGAATTCATTCTTGTTAGAGCCTGCAGAAGGCCTTGGTGCTGTAAGGAATGGTAGCAAAATTTAAACTGATCAAAGACTGATAGAAAAAGTCATCAATGAAAATTTAAGTGGATCAACTAATAGCAGTTAAAAAGTAGAGAACGTATTTCCATCACTAGCCAACTCAAACTTAATGGTATTTTGTAGTGCTTGTTTCGAAGTGGAAAAAAATATGTTTGCAGAATAGTTTGAGATGGCAGTGTGGGTGCAGGCTTTTGGGTGTGAATATGGGTGTGAAAGGGCGTTGAGGCGTAAATTAGACATGAGAGATCATTCCAAACCACCATGTTGTAGTAAAGTACGGCGACTCAAACAGGTTGGTGTGGAGACAAATGCTGCAAGAGGCAACTGCACTTGAAGTTCAAAGCAACTCTGCCGCAGCCACAACAGTAAAACATCTCAGATATCCATTTAGATGAATACAGGTACCTTAGTTTGATATCTTACAAATGAGTCACAACTTTCAACTTACGCAACTAGATTTTTAACATATCGAAGGGTGTGTTTAATTAAACTGTGCCTTGTCTGTGACACACTTTAAATCTCAGCTCTTTAAAGGAAAACCATGGGGCCTTACGACTAACACACCCAGCTTTTTACAGCAGCCAAGAAATGAATGGCTGATGGGTTTTGTTGACTATAAGGAATTAGTTGTGTTTAGTTCCCATGAGAACAATTGAAAGATGAGGCAGTGGAGCTCTGCATCCAATAAAAAAGAAGCTACACCGTTTAACAACCTTCGCTATTTTAGTTGATTCGTCCTCACCTGTTGTTAAACCCATCACAGCACAAATTACACATAACTTTACTCTAAACAATGCACCATCTGATGCAACTATACCACACAAAAAAAGTGTATGGTCTTGGGCAGAGCCGGCCCGAGGCATAAGCCATAACCAAGCGGTTGCTTAGGGCCCCCAACCGCCAAGGGGGCCCCCTCCAAAAAAATAAAAATTTAGTTTGATATTAACATCATATTATGCAAATGTAAGTTATCATACAAAAAAAGGAATACAATGTTTTGGCCTAGATAATTAATAGCCTAAAAATTTAATCAGTTAATCTGGGAGGTAATCCGAAATTATCTGATCATGTCACGTTCACATCCATGCACAGTGTGTATTGAGTTTATTTAAAAACAATTGGAAATGGGGCTGCCCTCAGTTGCCCATGCACTGTGTATAGTCTATAGCCTATTTCAGCCTTGTCTGTGGAAAAAAGATACAGTAGCTGGACAACAGAGTTCTTCTGCTTCGTTCCTCTCACTGCATTTAAATGAATTCCTTATATTACAGAGAAATATGTCCCGTAAAAGAAAAAGAGCTCCAAGCCCAACTCAGAGGACCCTGCATAATATTTTATTTTATATTAATATTTTTTCTGGAAAATCCATGTGTCCTTCTTCAATAGCTTCTCATTCATCCGACCCAGTGTCTCCAAATTATTTGTTCACACAATATTTCTCAGATTTAGCTTCTCAAAGTGCACCAGATTCATGCATTTCACTTTAAAAAGGTAAAAGAAAATCTCCCGGGGGGCATACCCCCGGACCCCTCTAGGAGGGACTGAATCTCGGCTGTCTAATATTTTCACACAGCTGCACAGTGGAGCCACTAGCGGAAAACACTGGGTGTGTGAATGACATTTAACAAAGGTCTATAGTTTCAGCAGCGCTGTCATTGGAGAGGGGCCCCCTAATCATATTTCGCTTAGGGCCCCATGAAGGCTTGGGCCGGCTCTGATCTTGGGTACAAATACTAAGCTCAACATGAACCTAATAATTATCATTTATAGCATTGGCATTTTAGACATCGCCAACAGAAAAGGTTATGCTCATTCAGTGTAAGTGACTCTAGTTTCCTGCATTACATTTGCACGCTAACTCTTGTTAAAAGCTGCATGGTCTTTTAGGAATGTGTCAGAGGCGTAATGAGTGGAACATTTTATGATTGGAGGAGAAGGGTAGAGAGTGAATAATCATTTTGTCGTGATGTTACTTAGAGGTGTGGTTCTACCTTGAGGTGATTGGCATTCTTTTATGATAGAGCTGACAGTGTTTCTTGCCGCGGGGAACCAAGCCTTAACCGAGAAGTGGGGCGGAGAAAAAGCAAGAAAATGATCATAAATCAGTCCACCCCCTAACATTTAAAGGGCATAACGCAAGGTAAAATGCCAAAGTGACAGATGATGGCCGAAGATTAAAAACTCATAGGCATATATCATACAGATATGTGAGAACAAAACTAACAATAGGACTAACAATGTGGCCTGTTAACGTATAATTACAGTGAAAGTTATACACAGTCACATGCACCAAAATGTGGGTAAGGATTCTTAAGTACGGCCAGTATTGATGATGTTTTAAACAGACATCGGGTCCTGCATATGGTTATGATGCTGTGCTCTTCTGAACCTACTGGGCTCCCAATCAGGTGACGCCATTGTCTAACCCTGACTTACAGTACATTTGAGCTGCCTTTAAATCCTACTCGCACCCACGCAAATGGCAGAACCATGGCAAATTTACCTTATAACCACATTGCAGGATTTTTTTTCGTGACTGTTTATATTTCCCCCATTTAAGACTATTAAAGTCTGCAACAGAGTTTGAGAATGCACAGATTAAACATTTTCAAGACAACATATTCTATGCACTTTTACTTAAATCTGGGGTAAATGATCTCCACCTAAGACACATGTTAACTGCAAGGTCACCTCTATCTGCTTAAGGTAAAGTTGATTACGACTAAGTCCTCAATTCAGAGGTGAGGTTAGTGGAAAAGCTTGTTCACCAAGATAATTCCCTCTGAGGTGTTTCAACCATGGGAAAAGATGAAATAATTAGTGTAAAGTATCTTGGGTGCAGACTGCAGGGTGGATTCCTGGGAGGTGTGGGGTTGGGTGAGGCGTTATGTAGAAAAGATACTCTGTGTACTCCCCACCCTTGCTGAAAAACCACTTGAAGCAGTTTGAGCATCTACAACAACATTTTTTATTTCATCTTTCCTAACTGAACTCAACCGTTTGCCAACATCAGCAAACAACAGGGATATAAAAAAAAAATTGTCACCAAGAAATATAATAAGATACCACTTCATTAGGGCTAGGTGGTAAATTGACCTTAAATTACAGCCAGACCAACATTTTTGGATTTTTTGAGGTATTGCTGATATACATTTCTGGGATTAAAAAAAATATTTTGGTGGATTTTTATTTTTTTAAATAATATAACAACACATGCAAGTACCAAAAATTGCATGCATCACATTTCTTCATTCATTTATCTTTTGTAAACAAGATTAACGCTGTAAGAGTGAATTATTCCTTTTATACATATTATGTTTCTCACTCACTTTTATATGTTTTTCTTGTTTAATCACAATATGTGTGCTGTTTTGCACACATGATATGAAATAAGTCAAGATTTTCAGCACAAATTCCATATAAAACTATTCACAATAATGTATAATTCTCCATCTGATGCAACTATGCCATGCAAAAAACAAACAAACAAACTAATCTTGGGTTCAAATACTTAGCTCAACATGAACCTAATAATAAGTGTCTGTAGCATAGGCCTTTTAGACAACACCAACAGACAAGGGCTGCTCATTCAGTGAAACTGACTTTAGTTTCAGGCAGTTAACGTGCTAGCTACCTGTTGCTAAAAGCTGCTGACATTAAGAAGGAATCCTTGCTGAAAATGTATGAGAATTTAGATTCATTTAGTTGTTTTAAGTTGCAATACAAAATATTTGTTCCAAAGTGGCCCCAAAATGACCACATTGCCAATCAAAGGATCTGTCAGGGATGCCTCCTGGTGCATCATCAATCACTTAAGAGTGTCACAATAAAGCCAGTGAATTCTTGCACACAATGTCAAGTTGCACACAATTCACATGTAGCATAATTGGTTTCCCCACAATTGGAATCGGAAAACAATGTTTATTTTCAGACTTCAAATACAATATTTTATCAGCCCCATCCAACCACATTTATCCAAATTGGACTAAAAGCTTATTTAACACTCAAGTTTAAGTACCCTTTGAGTGCATTAGAGGATATCCCATTGATTACACCTTGGTATTTCAGGGAGTGACACATCTACAGTCTGTAATTAAAAGAAATATGATATGATGAATCACTCCAAAAAGTTCATAAGACACCAAGCATAACAGAAAACACTGAAAGTGCCACATACAGATACTGAAACATTACAAACTGAATGATCTGTACCTGGTATTGCAGTAACCTTCACATTAAACAACATGGCCCCAGACCCACCTGCTTTGCACTGAAGCACCTGCCATTGATGAGAAGTGGTATTCTATAAGAGCTGAACTGTGGCAAGCTGCCTCATGTTAATGCAGCTATGCAGAGGTCGAGTCCCCCTCGAAACCAACCCTGCGGTACATTTCCTCTGTACTATGCACATTCATACTGTCACTTCTATGCATCAGGGCATGCTGTATCCAGCATGATTTATGATATGGAACATACTAAGCAGAATCTCTGAGGTGATTATACTTATATAACATTGTGGTGTGGTTCAGCAAGTTTGCATGCCTATCATACCTTTCATGTTAGTTTTATAGGGTGTATATATGTCTTTTCAATTTCCAGTCCACACCTGTGGATAGGTAGGTGTGATAAGAGAGGTTAATTAAATCGTCAATCATTTTTGTTTTTTGTTTGTTTTCAATTGAGCTATTCACACTTATCATGATTCACACTTATTGTGCGGTTCATTCCCACCAGGTAATCTGATTGTATTAGGTACCATTATTAAGTCAATAATTACATCAGGGCACCACCAGCTTCTATTATAGTGCAATTTGTGCTTGATTAGCATCTGTACCGTGCCCTAGCACACCTCTCCCAACTGTGCTCTACCTGAGGAAGTGTACGGTGCCAGAGTACGGAACGGAGTACTCGCACAAGTCAAACTAACTAGACTTTAGGGGGCAAACATGCTTGGGCACGGTACAGATGGCCTAGTGTGAGTGCGGCCTTAATGCTATCTGCTGGATGTCACTCTTGATAAAATCGTCTGCTAAATTATATATTATATTAAAAACATGATGAGGTATTTCCAAGTTGTTACATTTTCATGATGACAATGTACAGTATTAAATGAACAATGTCGAAAACAAAAAAGTGTTTGCTTACATTCTGCAAATGTAAAACGCACTGAAAATGATCAGCTGAATGTGCAGCTCCCCTCGGCTTCTCATTGTTTAGCTATCTCCGGCTGTAACATCACCATTCTCATAACATGTTTTCAGTGAAAAAACCCAAACGCGTTTGGGGTGGAAGGGTGGTCACTTTGCATACAAAGTCATTAAAGAGAATTAATATTTGAACTGCACTTGTCTGCTAATGAGAAGAGAGAGGTCTGGTGAAAAAACCTGTATCTCCATTTTTGGAAATTTTAATTTTTTCTCATAAATGAGTGCTATTGGTCACGCTGCACGTCTGTGTTTGTGAGTTGAGTTTTATGACGTTTTAACCAATTAAAAGTATTACAACAAACTTGTGAATTGACGACGCAGGGTTAATTTTTTTGTGAATACTGTATTTTTTTGGATTTCCTGAAAAGTGAGCGTTTTGGACATACTGTACAAGGTTTCTGCCAGACAGCGACGATATGTCAAAGAGGGGACCAAGTGTGATTCTTGTTCATACATTCAACACGTAGGTCTAAATGTTTTATGTCAGCACTTCTGGTCTAAAACAATCACTTAATGACCACATAAAAACCTTCACACGGTCAAAACTGAACATCAACGTATGATACAATTGGGCTGACTAATGCAGGGCACAGTAGACACTGCAGAGTGATGGAATGACTGTACTATATGTATCACAGCTTAATGTGATGACATACAGTTCCTTTCCACTGTCACTTCTATGTATCACTGACAACCGGGGATAACAAGCGTTTCCTTGTTTTCTTTCCACATATCTCACTACAAAATGATTTAGCGTGCAGACTTAGAGGGATTACCAAAGTTATTTTTTACTGATCTTCAACTTAAAGTGACTGAAGTGTAATGTTTTTTTGCACTGCCAGACTTTGATGACGGCGGCAGGAATAACATGCATGCCTGGATCTTGGTAACACTTTACGATAAGGGGACATTAATAACCAGTGGGTTAATGATTCATAAGCAGTAAACAACTGTTCAACTAAGCAGTAACTAACCGTTATGCTTACTTAATGCTTTACTAAGGATTAGTTTAATAAGCATAGTTAATGCATTAACTAAGCATTAACCACTTGTTTAAAACTTATCATTAACAGTTAGTTTATGCTTAATAAGCATGGACTATGCATGAACTAACAGTAAATACAATTAACTTAGCATTAACAACAGTTCATTTATGTCCCCTTATTGTTAAGTGTTACCAGGATCTTTATTGAATTTAAATGTCGATTAGTCAACCCTAAGACATGAATCATAATAGCCAACTTTTACATATGATCCATGATGATGAAGATTCAGAAAAAGAGACACGCATAGCTAAAATAACATAGTCAAAATTTTAAAAAAAACTTTTTTCCAGAGGAGCTCATGTCTTACGATGAAGCTGGTACCCTGGACTGATTGTAGCAGTGCTTGTAGACTTGGTGTTGAAGCCATTTAGCATGTTTCCTATATTTGTTTATAATGCTATGGTTATTTGGGATATTGTTTGTTTTAGTTCATTGATACGGACTGTGTGTGTGTGTGTGTGTGTGTGTGTGTGACCTGGGGGTGTGGTGGAGCCGTTTAATTAGGATCAGGTGTGCATGCTGAGGAGAGTGTGAAACGCCAAACAATTTTTCAACCACACATACAAACCCTTTCGAAGCCTTGTGTTTGTATCGATTTATTTACCTTTGCCTTACAATAAATGGTAAACGATGAACAGCGAGTGCGAGTTGTATTTTACTGACCCCTCTTACACTTGGTTACCTGCACTAGGCATGAAGTCCTTGCAGGAGTTTTTCTTGTGTATATTCAGGATGCATGTGTTGTTGCCAGGGTGTGGCTCATCTTTCCCACATCTCATTAACAGCCCATGCTTTGATGCTGGTATCACACACTCACACACACTCACACACACACACACACACACACACACACACACACACACACACACACACACACACACACACACACACACACACACACACAGTGACTGGCCAGAACTCAAATGGATACAATTCAATGAAAAGAATCCATGCTCAAAAATAATTTTCTATGCAGATTCACACACACACAGACAGTCACACAGATCTGCCCTATGTTTGTTTTTCAAGGAAAGGAATTAAAGAAATATCTGAGTGTCTTGTTTCTGCATTGCCGCTGTCAAGTTCACCACTGACTCCCATTGTGCCAGTTTGCCCTCTGGCTATGTAGTACTGGGTGTGGTGGCAAAAAGATTAAAGCGGCAGAAGGGTGTGTCACAAGGATTGGCACATTTTCAGAATGCTGATAGAATCCTCTTCAACATTCATGGCCTTGCAATAGGAGCAGAAAGGTAGTTACTGCAGCATTAAAGTCATTCTCTGCAATATTACTGTGAAAAAAATATAGTGCATAATAGTATGTACTTAGTAGGACAGTCACATGTGTTTTTTTGCTCTGCATTCTGTATGTTAGTTTCGAAATAAAACAATGACCATGAGGTTAGTGTTAACAGCTGTAATGAGTTGTTTCGCATCAACCTTAAAGATTCAGGAGCTGTTTTAATCGTTGTTGCACATTTAACACGTTTAAATAAACTGAGGTAACTACACATATAGTAAGGTTTCAATTGTCAGGTGCATCGTCAGACAGTTTAGTAAAAAGGGCTATGAGTCTTACACATAGGGAAGGTTGCATTCATGGTGGTTTACCTCATTGAATCTTCCTAATTGATCTAAAAGGTGTGGCCACCATCATAATCTTCCCTTTATGAAGTGTGGTAGAAAAATCGCCTCTGGCTTGATGGACCCAGTCCACTAACACTCCCTTGTAGTGGCCTTTGTAGAACAAGGTAGTTTAACTTGTGTCTATGTGAAAGAGAGAGCAGGGAGTAGTATAAATGTGTGCAGCAGACATAGTCAACACCACGCCTTAATCGTAGATAATTTACCACAGCTCTGACTGAACGGACTCTCAAGAGTTCAACAGGACCTATTACTGAAAAAGTTAAGGCCACAGCACTGACAAGAAAGTATTTCATTTGAAAAACATGCAAGACGCAATTCACTTGTACTTGCACCTAACCTAACCATTGGGTTAGGTTAGGTGCAAGTACTATGGGCAATGTCTTGCCCATATACACTTTGACACGTGGAAGGAGGCGGGGGATCGAACTGCCAACACTGCGATCACTGAATACATACATTATAAGTGTTCTGTGTTAGAGCATGTCTCTGATGCTGTAACGTGTGTTAAGTGGTTTGATCTTTAGTGCATTGCCTAGAGGAGACATATACCCATAAACAAATTATTACAATTATCAGTTGGGAGGATGAAAGATTCGACCTTCAGTAAGGAGTATTATTTTCGCTTGGTTTATTCGAGCAGCTGCTATGGCACAAAATGAATGAGCCACAACACGTCAAAACACAAATGGTCTCTATAGTAGCTTGGAAAACAATGAATGGGATTGCCAGTGGTTCCTCATGCTTACACGGTTGAGCATAATGATTCAAATCAAGTGCAAACTTCAGTCTTGATTCATGTTCAGCTCTTTTTTTTGTGTCACAAAGAACTTGGAAATGATACCAATCCATTAGGCTCAGTTTAGACCTACAGGGAATCAGGATTATTTTGTTGGCTTTAATTGGCCTAACAAGATCCAACAAACAAGCTCCCTATGGGTCATGAGAATGTTGTTTTTGCCCTTATTTGGAATTATTGAGACTATTTGTTTAGGGCCCAGGTTTTTGTATTTTGATGTGGTTTTTAGTAGAGATGATACAGAATTGTAATATGTGTGGTCTCTAGAGAGCATATACAAGATAGTGGACTGAATTCAAATATTTGGGCATGGCTTCTTATTATAACCATTAATGAAATGACTAAGGTGAACAAACCAAACAATAAGTAGTTGGAGGTGGGAGATGTAGCTTCAGTCTTCTGGCCCTTGTCAAAAAGCACTTTGCAGCAACTTGTCAACTTGTAACCTCACAGCTGCTTACTTTAACCTGCACATTTAAAACAAAAAAAAACTTTATCTAAGTAATTAATAATATTATTCTGATTAAAGAGAGACTCTGTTGTCTAATGAACTGCGCTAATGTTGCCTCATGTTCTCATTGTTTGCAATCGGTTCATATACACTGCCAGGCCAAAAGAAAGTGTCAATTCGTTCAAAAATCAACAAGGGTTCTCCGGAGAACATATTCTCCAACTTTACCGTCAAAACACAAGACACTGAAATAGCAAAGGCTCATAAACTAAGTCACTAAGTAACTGACTTATTCACAAGACAAGTTGGCGTCAAGGTTTCTGAACCCTCAGTCTACACATATATATATAGGTTTTATTTATTGAATGCACAATGCAGAAGCCTTTTGGACACTGCAAGATCAGCAGATACAAACTAGAATCATACCAAATGGCCTAAGAAGAACTGGTGCATAATACAAAACAATCATGTGATTTTATGTGTTGAAGAGATGACATGGTGCTCTCTAATGCATCTAAATGGGCTTGTCTAACCTGAGTGGACCACTAAGGCGTGGCACACACGGTGAATGACTAAATACATGTCCTTGTCCTGGCCAAGACAAACAGCAAACATAATTTAACATGTTAAGCACAGCACCATACTGGAGGTTGCCGTCGAGTGTGTGACCCCCCAGATACAGTGAAGGATCACATTTTAACATTATATAATGCTATTGTGTGCTGATTGGCTCTAGAGTATGGCAAGTATTGCACGTCAGAGTCAACTCATCCTCATTTAATTACTCTTTTTTTTTTTTTCTCAGCAGTCCCTCCTGCCAAGTTTCAGTAGAGTAAACTCCCATCTCAAGGCTGGTTCTCACAGAGAAAATCAGCTTGCGAACATTCCATCGCATGTGCTGACTAGAGCGCCTGAAATGTCACCTGTCAGATCAAATGCAAATCCTGTACGACATCTGCGGGTGCCACTGCCTTTATGGAGAGAGGTGAAAAGTATTTCAAATCCTTTAAGTTGTCTTCTGATGACAAGTAATGATATACACCGTGCTCTTTTTGAAAAGGTTAAAAGTAAATTGCTGAAGCCTCAATTTTTGACACATCAATTATTGTTTTTGCAGGAGGGATCTAAACCTCAGATGATGATGTTTTTAAAGACATCATGTATATACAGCAAAAAGTTCCAACTTTCTTTGTGTTGTTTGGTTATTGTCATATTGTAAAATGCTGTAAGGTAGTTTAATTTTAAAACAAAGCTTCATATCTTATAAGCTCCTTATAGGTTTTGTATGCAACATTCATTAAATACATTTATTTTATTATATTCAAGAAATGGCTGTGCAGTTCCCTGGCATCTGAACCAAATCTCCCCAAACTAAACGTTGAGTGATAGGAATTACTCACTGGGCCCAGGATTTTGTCAGTACTATGTCACAAACTGACCTGATCCAGTTCAAACAATATCATTATCCAAGAGATATGTGTCCTCTTTAGTCATTACAGTGGGACACATAGGCTTATTTAACAATGCATAACAACATAATAATTTGTGTTTAAAATATTTGATTATATAACTATATTACTGTATTTCACACATTTATAAACTTGCTGCTGACATGGTGAAAGCCATCGCTCTGCAATCTTTGCTCGCCAAACGTCTTCAAATGCACATACTTTGATTAAAAAATAAATCAGTACTCTCCCCGTATTCCAGTCCCTAGCCAGCTAAGATTTTGAATCTCTGTATCTGGCTGGTTCCCCTTTTAGATATTAAGCATTTCAGGGTCTCATTGTTTTTTTTTAATGGTAATTGGAACAAAGCATTACAACAGAGCAAATCATTTTGGGTGCTCTACAGTTACAAATATGAATGGATGTAGCCATGTTGCTACCACTGCATGAATCCACAGTGATTCAGTCCCCCTATCCTAATTCACTGAAATAAACCCTATGTGTTCTCAACACTAGCCCAATCATGCAGTCTGCTATAAGCGTGCCCAATCAGTCTCGTAATAAATGGAAAGTGATGGCAGCTGATCGTGTTTGGAAGGGCCTCCCTTTAAAAGGTCACAACTGTGCTAGTTTTCCTTGGCCTTTGAGTGAAATGATGAAGCTTGTGTCTACAGAGCTGTGGTCTAGGACTGGTTGGTCTCACTGCTCATTGTGGCCAGCCAGGTCTTAATGAACACATTTAGTTGACCAGCATTAACCACATAAACTGTGCTGTTATTTGATATTGGAGCAACTGCAGATTCACCAACAATCAATGGCAATTTTTTTTGCAGAAATGAAAATATTTCTACAATAGGTTTCCTCCAAAACATGTAAACATAATGCAAGGATACCATTCACTTGCACAGTAGTATGTCTTCTAGAGAGTATAAAAGTGAGAGTGAATACTGACATTTTCTTTTTGGGTGTGACTCAGTTATGCCCTAAAGCTAATTAAGATGCTACTACAGGATATAGACTGGGAAGCCAACACCTATATTAGAGCAGCCAAGATGAGTTTGAACAGGTATCGACTGTTCCATTTCTGGCAGAACAAGAATTTGTATCTACTTATTAGCTCACAATGTTCTTTTAGCTGCAAGCTGATGCAAAATGAATTACAGTTTTAAAGTGGAAATGTTGAAAAGGGACGATAAATAATGTTACTAGGAGTGTCACTACTCAAAAAGGCTGTGACAATTACTGAACGTTGGTGATCCTAGCAAATCATCGTTAGTCATAGTGGTATGAGCGCTGAAGATAGTACGTGCCGTGCCCGCAAGCACCTAGCCTACTGTACAAGCTGCAGGCCTGAACAGATGTTTATCAGGATGATGGAATTAAACTAATAACTCTGGAATTTGAGACTTATTTCTTGTGTGTTTCTTTATCTATTTATCCTTAGATACTAGGGGTGGGAATCTCTTGGCACCTCACGATTCGATTCCGATTCCGAGGTCAACGATTCGATTCAAAATCGATTCCCAATGCATCTCGATGCAATTATTTTTTTTACGTATACATACCTATGTGTGATTTTCAAAAATATATTTATATACACATGTGAGTTTGCTACTCAGAGTTTGCTAATCACTTCCTATTTTTGTGATGATCATTAAATACAATCAACAGATGAATTACCTTCTCTAATATTTATTAGAGAAAAAGCTTTTCTTGTCACAAATATGACTTTCTATGACCAGTGCAATAATCAATGCAGCTTTCAACACAATATGGAAGTATGTAAAAACTAAACCGATTCAGTTGATATTCATAGGATTTCTATTCTATGATTTTCTATGTCATTTCAACACATTGTGCAAAAAATTATGGCTAGGAATTCAGCTCTCATACAAAAGCGTAAACAGACACAAAGCCAGTGCAGGTCATATGGGTTTGCTGCTCTCTGCCCTTTTGTCGCCACTTTTAACAACTCGCACTTGTGTGGTGTGCATGCGCAGTAAATCGATTATTAACTTTTATGAATCGATTCGGAATCGTTCGAGAGATAATCACGATTAATCGGAAAATCGATTATTTTTCCCACCCCTATTAGATACTCACTTAATTTCTCCCACAATATCACCTTTTTATGCACCCGATATCTTTTTTTCAATGCTTAATGGTCTTCACTCTAAAATAATGTTAAATTAGTTTGCCAGTTTTAGCCTTCTAGACGGCCAGTGTACTGGCGCTACTCTGTGTGTATCTATCTAATTCTCTGCAGAGGGAAAGTACCTTGCCACTTGCTGGAAACTTAAGAAGAATCCCACCAATTGAATGTTTTGGCATAAATATCTGAGAATATATGATGATGTAATTCACCTTGGGTATCAAACGGTGTTTTCACTTTTCATGGTCAACTGCCTCAAACCCAAAACTCTCACTGATTGTGTTGCAGGTTGCTTTAAGTTCGCCCTAAATGAGACAAAAAGAAGAAAAATATATGATCTTTTTTATTATCATGCAAAAAAATCATATGTATTTGCTTGATACAAACTTTTACATCTTCAGGAATCGATGCATACATAAAATGCAGTTAAATGCATACTTAGAGTGAATAGGATAACACACTTAATATTCATATAATATCTATCGTTTTGAGAAGATCAAAAGCAGAAAGTGGTGGATCAGTGAGTAAAGAGGTCCCCCACCCAGCTCATCAAGTAAATGTATTTTCCAACATGTCTTCCTCTCCTATCATCCTGGGCTGTGATGCCGTTCCCCTATGAGCATCTGGGTGTGTCAAGCCCGTGATCACCTTACATGGGTGGCACGGTTACCTGTCTGACAGGCTGAGCTGCTCCAAACCAATCTCCTTACCTGCGAGTGCACATTAATTGGATGAGGATTGAGGGGAGGTGCAGAGGAGGTGGAGCGCACTGGGACCTCCCTCAACAGTCTGAAACGGATAAAAATCCATCACGGACAGGGAGAAGGTACTTAGAGGGACTTGACTCTCCTCTTCGTGTGCTCTGCTAAACCTTTTCACCTTCTGCTCCTCTTACCAAAGCAGCCATGAGACAGAGTGCCGTGAGCGTGAAGAGTTCCAGCAGGAGCAGCTATGGCGGAGGAGGAGGAGGCGGCTATGGCGGCGGCGGCGGTGCCCGCGGGTCCTCAAGATCTGCCATCGTTGGCGGCAGGTCGCAAATGTCGACAGCCAGCATGTCAACCTCAATGCTTAGGTCAGGCCTCGGAATGAGTTATGTCGGTATCGCTGCCACTCCAGTTAGCAGTTTTGGTGGCGGAGGAGGTGGAGGTGGAGGCTTTGGCGGCGGCGGTGGTTTCGGCGGTGGTGGCGGTGGCGGCGGCGGCATGATGATGGGGGGAACAATTACACCCGTCCAGTTCAACCAGAGCCTGCTGACCCCCTTCAACATTTCCATCGACCCGCAAATCTCGACTGTCCGTACCGAAGAGAAAAATCAGATCATGACCCTGAACAACCGCTTTGCCTCCTTCATTGATAAGGTGAGTGGGCCCTTTTCTTTCAGTGACTGGAACAGCTTCTGTATGAAAATGTATGCGGTGAAATATGTTTGCTTTTAAACATACCATACAAAATCATATACATACATCATAATCCATAATGGTTTTGGTGTTAGATATTAAGTTACTTGAGGTTTTAAATAAATATATTTTGAATGAAACTGAGGAACATCAAAACATGAGGAAAATATTAGGCCATGCACAGAGCAGAACATGTTATATCTGCAAGTGTGAATGGCTGACAAACTGCCTCTACAGGGATACCTGGGCTCATTAAATATTACACAGAAACTGAATCAAACATCAATTATGTGCATTCTTAAGCTAGGGTTAACTCTGACTGATACTACCAGTAAATATAGTGTTGGTATAAATATGATGTAGTCAGTCATCCAAAACTGCTTGCTAGGCACCTCTGATCTCAAATTGTTGTGTTTACTGTGTTTAAGCTAGCAGCTGTCTCTGCATAGTGTGAGGCAAGAGAGGTGTCCAGTAACTGGTGGCTCTCAGTAGGGGGGAAGAGGATGGGATATGTTACAATAGTTGAGTTTTGAATCTACTCATGCACACTTTAATGTAAAAAGATAACCACACCCTGTTGGAACATGCTTAGAAAGCTTTTTCTGCATATACCTCTAACGCCTGTCACACAGGTGATCTGATGGAGTCTTGTTCATTCAGAATTCTTCTTATTAAATTCTTCTAAGTTAAATATTGTGCAATAAAGCATTCAAACTTGTACCTTTATAAATACGAACTATAAGAATCAAAATTCTCATTATTAAATATGTATTGAATATTCCTTTAATATTTATATGAAATCAAAATATTACACACGCCTTTAAAGAATCATCACTCAGTGGATAAGGCAGTGAATAGCCTCGGGCATCTAACAATAATTACTGAGGGTTGTGGCAGGCAAGTTGGCTCAGTTAAAGTATGTATCCTTGAGGCGAGGGAGCGGTAAGGACAGAGGTTGGATGGGAGGGGCTGGGCTGAGGTGTGGCACCATACACCTTACCTGGCCTTAAAAAAAAAAAGTTACAGGTACTCACATACACACCCAAAAAAGAGGGATGGGCTCCAGGGTTCATAACCGAATGGCAGAGCATTTAACTTGCATGCATGTTCTGTCTCCAAAGAACATGCTTTGAAACACTTGTCTGCAAATTATGTTCTGGCTATCATCTGTACAGCTCAGCTACATCAACTATGCTATGCCAAGAGAATCCACTACAAAGAATGTCTAGAACATCCATGCCTCGAGGGGTATTTTAATTCATCAGCTGCCATTATTGGTGCATACAAATGCTTCTTGTGAGTGAAAGTCACACAGAGGTGTGGCTTCGATGGATCACCCAAGTAAAGTAAAACAAAGAAGACAAACATCTTCGTTACCTCCGTGTGAGCATGCCTAATCATGATGAACCGGGACAAAACATGTAATCTATCTATTTGCTGAAAATGATCCAATGAAACTGCTTATCCCACACCAATCTATAGGTGTTGTCTTATGCTGTTCTATAGACACATGATTATATCATCTGATCGATAACGTTTTGTAGTCATATTCAATGTGATGCCTGTCCCCAAGTGACAGTGAATCTAAACTTGGCCAATCGTTTTTCCCTTTTTCAGGTCCGCTTCCTGGAACAGCAGAACAAAATGCTGGAGACCAAGTGTAGCATGCTTGAACAGCAGTGCGGTGGCGGAGCAAGCAGTGGCAAACGCTCCAACGCAGAGACCATGTTCGAGGCGTACATTTCCAACCTGCGCAGACAGCTGGATGGGCTCGGCAACGAGAAGGTAAAGCTGGAGTCAGAGCTGAGGACCATGCAGAACCAGGTAGAGGACTTCAAGAACAAGTGAGTTCATACCATCACAAGAAAACCAAGTATGTCTCGACTTTTGAACAGCGGACCCACAGAAGTGACAAATCAGCTAATTGTCTCACCTTTTTCTGTCAGATATGAAGAGGAAATCAACAGGCGCGCTGGTGTGGAGAATGACTTTGTGCTCCTCAAGAAGGTGAGAGTGGATCTGCAATTGTAAAAGCCTGCCTTTTCACCATGTCATTAACAACAGCAGACCAAATTATTGCTTTCGCCCTGACCCGTCACCCATGCAAGCCTCTTCCTTCTTCTCCACTTACAGGATGTAGATGCTGCTTACATGAACAAGGTTGAGCTTGAGGCAAGGGTTGACTGCCTTCAGGATGAGATTAACTTCCTCAGAGCTCTCTTTGAAGCGGTAATACAATTGTACCCCACCTATATATATTTTCATCTTTAGCGAAAGCAAAACCACTTTTCTTCAAACTCTTAATTTTTAATAAGAGAACACATGCTTTATCTCTTGTACAGGACATGGCAGAAATGCAGGCAGGTGTCAAGGACACCTTAGTCATTGTGGAGATGGACAACAACCGTGGCCTAGACATGGACTCCATCGTGGCTGATGTCAAGGCTCAGTATGAGGAGATTGCCGCCCGCAGCAAGGCAGAGGCAGAGGCATGGTACAGCGCCAAGGTAAGCAGAGAAACAAAATGCTCTCACTAACAGCTCTAATATAAAACACAAATCCTGCAATGCAAAAAAAGGAGAAGATGGTATGTTGAATCTGCACATTTAAAAATAAATCTAATTTCTTTAGTTCGAGGAGATGCAGAGCAGTGCCGGCCAGGCTGGAGATGACCTTCGCAACTCAAAGAGTGAGATTTCTGAGCTGAACCGCATGATTTCCCGCCTCCAGAATGAGATTGAGTCAGTCAAGGCACAGGTACACTCAAGAGTTACAGCGACATCTACCTGAATTACCTTCTGGTTGATTAAGTCGTGGACCTATCAGGCATCCTGAATGACAAATATCTCATCTTAACTTTCTGCTAACTTTGCAATCTCCCAGCGTGCCAGCCTCGAGGCCCAGATTGCAGAGGCTGAGGAGCGTGGTGAGATGGCCGTGAAGGACGCAAAGTCGCGCATCAAGGACCTGGATGAGGCCCTGCAAAGAGCCAAGTCGGACATGACCCGCCAGGTCCGCGAGTACCAGGAGCTCATGAACGTCAAGCTGGCTCTGGATATTGAGATTGCCACCTACAGGAAGCTTCTGGAAGGAGAGGAGGACAGGTAAAAAGCTTAGCTACTTCAAGCGTTTAAATCTTCTGAAACACTGAGAAGTCAACGCATCACACAGTTCAGGCAGCAGCATCAGCTTTCTAAAATTGCTCATTCATTTTCAGAATCAACGCTGGAGGCGCAACCGCAATCATCCACATACAGAGCGGAGGCAGCAGCTATTGTATGTATCAACATATATCTTTACAATTTGGGTGATATTTTCAGCAAGTTCAAAGGCATTCTTTTTTTTTGTAATTAGTATTTTATTGAGTTTTTATACATCACTGTAACAATGTAATCAGAATTGTAGTCAACACAACAATTGACGTCTTATAATTTATCCCTTAGTGATGTTACATTTTTGAAAGTTCAAAGGCATTCTTGAAAATCTTTCTGAACTGAAAAATGCTAATAAGCTGCTAGGTATCAGTAGCCCTATGCTTGATTTGATGAAAAGAGCATAAGATTTACGGGAATCTTATTCCTTCCATCTCATCCCTTTTTCTTATTCTCAGCAGCAGGAGGTGGCGGCGGCGGCGGCGGCGGCGGTTATGGCGGCGGCGGAGGCGGAGGCAAAGGCTTCGGCAGCATGAGTATGGGCGGAGGAGGAGGCTTTGGCAGCGGAGGAGGAGGAGGTTATGGTGGTGGCGGCGGCGGCATGTCCATGAGCGGCGGCGGCATGTCCATGAGCTCATCATCAAGAAAGAGCAGCCGTTATTAAAAGCAGCGGCTGTCTTTGTCCATTCTTCTACCCTCATTTTGTTCTACTCGTGTCTCTCCCCTCCCCCTTGCATCCACTCAGAAAAGCTTCCAAAAACCCCACCATATCCCTCCCAGACACAGCAGCCTAAAAAAAACATTTGTTTTGACAGTTTTACATCTGATAGATCCATGTAACGGTCCAGCTCTCTTTGGCATTTAGTTCCTGTGTTGCTGCCCTCTCTTGTTGGTCACTACGTACCCATGTAGAGATTACATCAAAATATGAAGTTGTGGTACAGAGATAATAAGACTTAAAAACAAAGAGAAGCAGAGAAATGAGTAAGTCCTGTCTTCCTTTGATCAGTCGTCCTGGCTTTCTGTTGGTTGTCTGATGTGCTGTCATACAGACAAGAGAATACTTGTAGTGTCATGACAGATTCTTAGGTGGCAACAATCACACATCATCAAAAGTGGCCACAAATAACACTTTCAAATTTCAGTTTGTGGGTCTTCTTTTTCTTCTCCTGAGAAAAGAGCTCTCCACTACACTAAATGGTGTTTTGATCCTGCTTTACTTCCATTTCCAAACTGAATAAAACAGAGCAACATGGATAAGGCTGACTGGGACAACCAGATTTATAACACATTTGTACCACCAACATGTCTGAAATAAATCTGATTTCATACTCATACTGGCAGTTCTCATTGATTTTTGGTGTACTATTACTTTTGAACAATGAAAATAAATCTGGGTTTATACCAAGCCCCAACAACAGCGAGTTCTACCAGCAACCAATATGGAAGTGACAACAATTGCAGTGGACCCGAGTGGCCACTAAGGGCAGGTTTCAAAACAGAGCAATTCCTCATCGACTCCCATGTTAAATATGCCCTGTTCACAGCATTATTAAACCTATTCAAGGCCTGGTACAAAAAAACATTCTAGTTTATATGGTAAGTTCATATCTCCATGACAACACTGAGTGGGTGATTTTTTTTAGCAGGCTAGTTTTTATTCTATTGGAGGTTAAAATATATGAATGATTAGGGGCGTGGCCTCTTGAGGGACAGAAAGCCGCCCATTAGCCCTCAATTCGCCTCGGAGACACAGTATACGTCAGCTATATGGGTGTATCTCCATCCCCCCGACGTCACATCAATGCCCTTTTTCGGAAAGAGGAAATGAGGCGGAGTACAAATGACTGACAAGATGGCGACACGCATAGGCCAGGACGATTGGATGCAGTTGGAATAACTGAGGTCAGACCGGATGCTAGATCCATTTTATATAGGGGAGAGTGGGGTGAGATGTGCCACTTTTTACTCAAAGTGACTTTAAAGTGAGGCCTTGACAGTAGAGTATCCAACTCAAATATGTACATATATTTCAGTGTGTTGTGCATCCCTGGCAACAAGAACTTTGGATCTGAAATAAACTGTTTAAGAAATATAGCTTTTGGAAAAAAAAGTTGTCTTGTGGCACAACTTGCCCCCGGTGTGGTGTAATGATCAAGAATTTGCAGAAAAAGCTAAAAAGTACAAGGCTGAATGGGTTGAAAAAGCTGAAGATTTTGATAGTTGAACAGTTTCACTAGCTCAGGGGTCTCCAACACGTTTTCAGTAGCTCACCTGATAGGTTGAGCGACTGAATTGTTAAAAATATATATATATTCCGACAACAGTAAATGCACCTCATCTCACAAACGTTCACATATGTCACATTGCTGTCCCATCCCCTCCAATTCAAAACATAACAGGCCTATCAACTGCGAATAAAAAGTAAATAAAGCCAGAGTGTGTCTTGAGTGACGTTGTATGCTCACTAAGCTAAAGCGAGGAGTTTGGTGGAATTAGCTAGAATTTTAGACAGACAACAAACATGGATAACCAAGCTGGCCAAGTAAAAAAAAAGCAGAAAACTTACAATTTCCATGTGGAATGGGAATGCAAGTTCTTCTTCACTAGTGTGAAGGACAAGTTTGTGTGTCTCATATGCGGGAGCAGTGTTTCTGTCGGCAAAAGAGGTAACGTGGAGCGCCACCACACTCAAGTCCACCGTAAGTTTGCGTGGGATTTTCCAGCAGGCAGCACTCTACGGACTGAGAAAGTGAACCAGCTGAAAGCCACCCTTAAAAACAGCAAGGTTTATTCATGGGACCGACGAAAAAAGCCAACGCGGCCACGGAGGCATCATTCAAAGTGGCGCACATTTTGGCAAAGCACAAGAAGCCATATACCGATGGCGGGTTGGTGAAGGACGCAATGACAGCGGTTGCCGACACATTATTCAAGGACCATAAAAGTAAGACTGAAATCATGTCCGCTATCGCTGATATAGGCTACAGCTTGGTGCCAATACGGTGGCACGGCGAGTGTCTGCGCTCTCTGCTGATGCAGTGGGTCAGTTGAAGCGGGACATGACAAGGTGCAAATGGTTTTCCATTCAGTGTGACGAGTCGGTGGATGCGGCTGATACCGCTCAGATGGCTCTGTTTGTCCGGATGGTTTTTGAAGACGCTTCCACCAGAGAGGAGTTATTGACGTTGCTTCCTCTAAAAACCACAACCACAGGAGTCGATATTTACAACGTTTTGAAAAAGTACTTCGTTGAAAATAACGTGCCTATTGAAAAGCTGGTGTCTATTACAACAGACGGCGCACCAGCTATGACAGGACGCCACTTAGGATTTATTGCACTGTGCAAGGCCGACCCGGACTTTCCTAAAATTGTGAACTATCACTGCATCATTCACCAGCAGGCTATATGCGCCAAAGTCATGAGATTTGATCACGTCATCATGACACCTGTCATTAAGATCATCAACTCCATTCCCGCAAAGGCCAAACAACACCGAAGCTTCAAACTGCTCCTCCAGGAACTGTCCGCTGAATACGGTGATCTCCTCCTCCACACTGAAGTGAGGTGGCTGAGCCGAGGAAAAATACTGCATCGCTTCTGCTCAGGGCCGGCGGTAGCCAGGGGCCAGGGTGGGCCGTGCCCACCCAAATGTGGGCTGTGCCCACCCAATAAAATATATATATATATATATATGTATTTTTTTAGTTTATTTTTATTTTATTTTTAGGTGGAAGTCCAGACCCACTATCGGACGGACCTATTCATTCACTGTCCAAGAAAATGTCAAATAAAATTCAGACAATTAATTAATACTAAAGAATATACCATTACCATGCACTGCTTCTGTCAACGAAACTTTGTTTCATTATCCTTTAACAGCTTCTAATTGTATTATTGGGTGGGCAGGACAGCCTGCCTCCAAGTTACCCACCCACTTATAGAGGTCACTGGTCAGCAGAGCCGGCCCGAGGCATAAGCGAAATGTTCGGTTGCTAAGGGTCCCGACTGCCAGGGGGGCCTTTTTTTTAGTTTGTGTGTTTGATATCAACATCATATTATGTAAATGTAAATTATCATACAATAAAAGGAATACAATGTTTTGGTAGATAGTTAATAGCTTAATAATTTAATCAGTTCATCTGGGAGGTAATCCGAGGTTAACTGATCACGTCACGTTCAAGTCCATGGCATGCACAGTGTGTATTGAGTTTATTTAAAAATATTTGAAAATGGGGCTGCCCTCAGTTTCCCATGCACTGTATAGTCTATAGCCTATTTCAGCCTCGTCTGTGGGAAAAAAAGATAACTGGACAACAGAGTTCTTCTGCTTCGTTCCTCTCACTGCATTTTAATTAATTCATTATATTACAGAAAAATATGTCCTGTAAAAGAAAAAGAGCACCAAGCCCAACCCAGAGGACCCTGCATACTATTTTATTTAAAATGTATATTTCTATGGAAAATCCATGTGTCTTTCTTCAATAGCTTCTAATTCATCCGACCCAGTGTCTCCAAATTATTTGTTCACACAAAATTCCTCAGATTTAGCATCTTAATTTTCCTCTCAAAGTGCACCAGATTCATGCATTTCACTTTAAAAAGGTAAAAAAAAATCTCCCGGGGGGTATGCCCCCCCCCCGGACCACCCTAGCAGGGTCGTGACCTCGGTTGGCTACTATTTTCACCCAGCTGGACATCGGAGCCAATGGTGGAAAGACTGTATATCTATATAGTGTGTATAGTATATAGCTCTGAACTACCACCATCCAGGTTGCCCAGCCCCAAAGCTTTCTCTTCAATCAGCTCAGGCTGCCTACAGTTAATACTGCGATTAAAAAAAAAAGATACATTATCTTGTATATAATGTATATTATATGTTATTCATAAACATTTTGAAAAAAAACATGCAAGAATCAAATCTCCCACACAGCAACACTCAAAGTTTATTTGCATATTGTGTTGTACACAATTCCCAGTAAATGTGACAAAAAGAAGAAAAATATATGATCTTTTTTATTATCATGCAAAAAAATCATATGTATTTGCTCGATACAAACTTTTACATCTTCAGGAATCGATGCATACATAAAATGCAGTTAAATGCATACTTAGAGTAAATAGGATAACACACTTAATATTCATATAATATCTATCGTTTTGAGAAGATCAAAAGCAGAAAGTGGTGGATCAGTGAGTAAGGAGGTGCCCCACCCAGCTCATCAAGTAAATGTATTTTCCAACATGTCTTCCTCCCCTATCATCCTGGGCTGTGATGCCGTTCCCCTATGAGCATCTGGGTGTGTCAAGCCCGTGATCACCTTACATGGGTGGCACGGTTACCTGTCTGACAGGCTGAGCTGCTCCAAACCAATCTCCCTACCTGCGAGTGCACATTAATTGGATGAGGATTGAGGGGAGGTGCAGAGGAGGTGGAGCGCACTGGGACCTCCCTCAACAGTCTGAAACGGATAAAAATCCATCACGGACAGGGAGAAGTTACTTAGAGGGACTTGACTCTCCTCTTTGTGTGCTCTGCTAAACCTTTTCACCTTCTGCTCCTCTTACCAAAGCAGCCATGAGACAGAGTGCCGTGAGCGTGAAGAGTTCCAGCAGGAGCAGCTATGGCGGAGGAGGAGGAGGCGGCTATGGCGGAGGCGGCGGCGGCGGTGCCCGCGGGTCCTCAAGATCTGCCATCGTTGGCGGCAGGTCGCAAATGTCGACAGCCAGCATGTCAACCTCAATGCTTAGGTCAGGCCTCGGAATGAGTTATGTCGGTATCGCTGCCACTCCAGTTAGCAGTTTTGGTGGCGGAGGAGGTGGAGGTGGAGGCTTTGGCGGCGGCGGTGGTTTCGGCGGTGGTGGCGGTGGCGGCGGCGGCGGCATGATGATGGGGGGAACAATTACACCCGTCCAGTTCAACCAGAGCCTGCTGACCCCCTTCAACATTTCCATCGACCCGCAAATCTCGACTGTCCGTACCGAAGAGAAAAATCAGATCATGACCCTGAACAACCGCTTTGCCTCCTTCATTGATAAGGTGAGTGGGCCCTTTTCTTTCAGTGACTGGAACAGCTTCTGTATGAAAATGTATGCGGTGAAATATGTTTGCTTTTAAACATACCATACAAAATCATATACATACATCATAATCCATAATGGTTTTGGTGTTAGATATTAAGTTACTTGAGGTTTTAAATAAATATATTTTGAATGAAACTGAGGAACATCAAAACATGAGGAAAATATTAGGCCATGCACAGAGCAGAACAAGTTATATCTGCAAGTGTGAATGGCTGACAAACTGCCTCTACAGGGATACCTGGGCTCATTAAATATTACACAGAAACTGAATCCAACATCAATTATGAGCATTCTTAAGCTAGGGTTAACTCTGACTGATACTACCAGTAAATATAGTATTGGTATAAATATGATGTAGTCAGTCATCCAAAACTGCTTGCTAGGCACCTCTGATCTCAAATTGTTGTGTTTACTGTGTTTAAGCTAGCAGCTGTCTCTGCATAGTGTGAGGCAAGAGAGGTGTCCAGTAACTGGTGGCTCTCAGTAGGGGGGAAGAGGATGGGATATGTTACAGTAGTTGAGTTTTGAATCTACTCATGCACACTTTAATGTAAAAAGATAACCACACCCTGTTGGAACATGCTTAGAAAGCTTTTTCTGCATATACCTCTAACGCCTGTCACACAGGTGATCTGATGGAGTCTTGTTCATTCAGAATTCTTCTTATTAAATTCTTCTAAGTTAAATATTGTGCAATAAAGCATTCAAACTTGTACCTTTATAAATACGAACTATAAGAATCAACATTCTCATTATTAAATATGTATTGAACACTTCCTTTAATATTTATATGAAATCAAAATATTACACACGCCTTTAAAGAATCATCACTCAGTGGATAAGGCAGTGAATAGCCTCGGGCATCTAACAATAATTACTGAGGGTTGTGGCAGGCAAGTTGGCTCAGTATGTATCCTTGAGGCGAGGGAGCGGTAAGGACAGAGGTTGGATGGGAGGGGCTGGGCTGAGGTGTGGCACCATACACCTTACCTGGCCTTAAAAAAAAAGTTACAGGTACTCACATACACACCCAAAAAAGAGGGATGGGCTCCAGGGTTCATAACCGAATGGCAGAGCATTTAACTTGCATGCATGTTCTGTCTCCAAAGAACATGCTTTGAAACACTTTTCTGCAAATTATGGTCTGGTTATCATCTGTACAGCTCAGCTACATCAACTATGCTATGCCAAGAGAATCCACTACGGAGAATGTCTATAACATCCATGCCTCGAGGGGTATTTTAATTCATCAGCTGCCATTATTGGTGCATACAAATGCTTCTTGTGAGTGAAAGTCACACAGAGGTGTGGCTTCGATGGATCACCCAAGTAAAGTAAAACAAAGAAGACAAACATCTTCGTTACCTCTGTGTGAGCATGCCTAATCATGATGAACCAGCACAAAACATGTAATCTATCTATTTGCTGAAAATGATCCAATGAAACTGCTTATCCCACACCAATCTATAGGTGTTGTCTTATGCTGTTCTATAGACACATGATTATATCATCTGATCGATAACGTTTTGTTGTCATATTCAATGTGATGCCTGTCCCCAAGTGACAGTGAATCTAAACTTGGCCAATCGTTTTTCCCTTTTTCAGGTCCGCTTCCTGGAACAGCAGAACAAAATGCTGGAGACCAAGTGTAGCATGCTTGAACAGCAGTGCGGTGGCGGAGCAAGCAGTGGCAAACGCTCCAACGCAGAGACCATGTTCGAGGCGTACATTTCCAACCTGCGCAGACAGCTGGATGGGCTCGGCAACGAGAAGGTAAAGCTGGAGTCAGAGCTGAGGACCATGCAGAACCAGGTAGAGGACTTCAAGAACAAGTGAGTTCATACCATCACAAGAAAACCAAGTATGTCTCGACTTTTGAACAGCTGACCCACAGAAGTGACAAATCAGCTAATTGTCTCACCTTTTTCTGTCAGATATGAAGAGGAAATCAACAGGCGCGCTGGTGTGGAGAATGACTTTGTGCTCCTCAAGAAGGTGAGAGTGGATCTGCAATTGTAAAAGCCTGCCTTTTCACCATGTCATTAACAACAGCAGACCAAATGATTGCTTTCGCCCTGACCCGTCACCCATGCAAGCCTCTTCCTTCTTCTCCATTTACAGGATGTAGATGCTGCTTACATGAACAAGGTTGAGCTTGAGGCAAGGGCTGACTGCCTTCAGGATGAGATTAACTTCCTCAGAGCTCTCTTTGAAGCGGTAATACAATTGTACCCCACCTATATATATTTTCATCTTTAACGAAAGCAAAACCACTTTTCTTCAAACTCTTAATTTTTAATAAAAGAACACATGCTTTATCTCTTGTGCAGGACATGGCAGAAATGCAGGCAGGTGTCAAGGACACCTTAGTCATTGTGGAGATGGACAACAACCGTGGCCTAGACATGGACTCCATCGTGGCTGATGTCAAGGCTCAGTATGAGGAGATCGCCGCCCGCAGCAAGGCAGAGGCAGAGGCATGGTACAGCGCCAAGGTAGGCAGAGAAACGAAATACTCTCACTAACAGCTCTAATATAAAACACAAATCCTGCAATGCAAAAAAAGGAGAAGATGGTTTGTTGAATCTGCACATTTAAAAATAAATCTAATTTCTTTAGTTCGAGGAGATGCAGAGCAGTGCCGGCCAGGCTGGAGATGACCTTCGCAACTCAAAGAGTGAGATTTCTGAGCTGAACCGCATGATTTCCCGCCTCCAGAATGAGATTGAGTCAGTCAAGGCACAGGTACACTCAAGAGTTACAGCGACATCTACCTGAATTACCTTCTGGTTGATTAAGTCGTGGACCTATCAGGCATCCTGAATGACAAATATCTCATCTTAACTTTCTGCTAACTTTGCAATCTCCCAGCGTGCCAGCCTCGAGGCCCAGATTGCAGAGGCTGAGGAGCGTGGTGAGATGGCCGTGAAGGACGCAAAGTCGCGCATCAAGGACCTGGATGAGGCCCTGCAAAGAGCCAAGTCGGACATGACCCGCCAGGTCCGCGAGTACCAGGAGCTCATGAACGTCAAGCTGGCTCTGGATATTGAGATTGCCACCTACAGGAAGCTTCTGGAAGGAGAGGAGGACAGGTAAAAAGCTTAGCTACTTCAAGCGTTTAAATCTTCTGAAACACTGAGAAGTCAACGCATCACACAGTTCAGGCAGCAGCATCAGCTTTCTAAAATTGCTCATTCATTTTCAGAATCAACGCTGGAGGCGCAACCGCAATCATCCACATACAGAGCGGAGGCAGCAGCTTTTGTATGTATCAACATATATCTTTACAATTTGGGTGATATTTTCAGCAAGTTCAAAGGCATTCTTGAAAATCTTTCTGAACTGGAAAATGCTAATAAGCTGCTAGGTATCAGTAGCCCTATGCTTGATTTGATGAAAAGAGCATAAGATTTACGGGAATCTTATTCCTTCCATCTCATCCCTTTTTCTTATTCTCAGCAGCAGGAGGTGGCGGCGGCGGCGGCGGTTATGGCGGCGGCGGAGGCGGAGGCAAAGGCTTCGGCAGCATGAGTATGGGCGGAGGAGGAGGCTTTGGCAGCGGAGGAGGAGGAGGTTATGGTGGTGGCGGCGGCGGCATGTCCATGAGCGGCGGCGGCATGTCCATGAGCTCATCATCAAGAATGAGCAGCCGTTATTAAAAGCAGCGGCTGTCTTTCTCCATTCTTCTACTCTCATTTTGTTCTACTCGTGTCTCTCCCCTCCCCCTTGCATCCACTCAGAAAAGCTTCCAAAAACCCCACCATATCCCTCCCAGACACAGCAGCCTAAAAAAAACATTTGTTTTGACAGGTTTACATCTGGTAGATCCATGTAACGGTCCAGCTCTCTTTGGCATTTAGTTCCTGTGTTGCTGCCCTCTCTTGTTGGTCACTACGTACCCATGTAGAGATTACATCAAAATATGAAGTTGTGGTACAGAGATAATAAGACTTAAAAACAAAGAGAAGCAGAGAAATGAGTAAGTCCTGTCTTCCTTTGATCAGTCGTCCTGGCTTTCTGTTGGTTGTCTGATGTGCTGTCATACAGACAAGAGAATACTTGTAGTGTCATGACAGATTCTTAGGTGGCAACAATCACACATCATCAAAAGTGGCCACACATAACACTTTCAAATTTTAGTTTGTGGGTCTTCTTTTTCTTCTCCTGAGAAAAGAGCTCTCCACTACACTAAATGGTGTTTTGATCCTGCTTTACTTCCATTTCCAAACTGAATAAAACAGAGCAACATGGATAAGGCTGACTGGGACAACCAGATTTATAACACATTTGTACCACCAACATGTCTGAAATAAATCTGATTTCATACTCATACTGGCAGTTCTCATTGATTTTTGGTGTACTATTACTTTTGAACAATGAAAATAAATCTGGGTTTATACCAAGCCCCAACAACAGCGAGTTCTACCAGCAACCAATATGGAAGTGACAACAATTGCAGTGGACCCGAGTGGCCACTAAGGACAGGTTTCAAAACAGAGCAATTCCTCATCGACTCCCATGTTAAATATGCCGTGTTCACAGCATTATTAAACCTATTCAAGGCCTGGTACAAAAAAACATTCTAGTTTATATGGTAAGTTCATATCTCCATGACAACACTGAGTGGGGGATTTTTTTTAGCAGGCTAGTTTTTATTCTATTGGAGGTTAAAATATATGAATAATTAGGGGCGTGGCCTCTTGAGGGACAGAAAGCCGCCCATTAGCCCTCAATTCGCCTCGGAGGCACAGTATACGTCAGCTATATGGGTGTATCTCCATCCCCCCGACGTCACATCAATGCAATTTTTCGGAAAGAGGAAATGAGGCGGAGTACAAATGACTGACAAGATGGCGACACGCATAGGCCAGGACGATTGGATGCAGTTGGAATAACTGAGGTCAGACCGGATGCTAGATCCATTTTATATAGGGGAGAGTTGGGTGAGATGTGCCTCTTTTTACTTAAAGTGACTTTAAAGTGAGGCCTTGACAGTATGATTATCGAACTCAAATATGTACATATATTTCAGTGTGTTGTGCATCTCTGGCAACGATAACTTTGGATCTGAAATAAACAGTTTAAGAAATAAAGCTTTTGGAAAAAAAGTTGTCTTGTGGCACAACTTGCCCCCGGTGTGGTGTAATGATCAAGAATTTGCAGAAAAAGCTAAAAAGTACAAGGCTGAATGGGTTGAAAAAGCTGAAGATTTTGATAGTTGAACAGTTTCACTAGCTCAGGGGTCTCCAACACGTTTTTAGCTCACCTGATAGGTTGAGCGACTGAATTGTTAAAAAAAAATATATATATTCCTGTTAAAGGAATTCTATCATTAAACAACCCAAGTGTTTGTAATAAAATAATTTGAGTCAGGCTTCTTCAAAAGCAGGTGAAGTTTTTACTTGCAACAGCAGAAGCAAGGGTTCGATCTACGTCACAGCTCAGTGTGGCACAGATTGAGACAAAGAGCTGAACAGTGTGTACAGGCTTTATGCATGAACTTGGGTTGCGTTCCGAATCGCATACTCTTTCTTTTTTCTATTCTACATACTACATCCGACGATAAAAAGAATCTAGTTAGGATGCAGTAGACATACTATTGGGACATACTTTTCTCTCTTATTTCATCATAACATTGCGCCTTGATCTTGCCTCTTGCTTTTATATCCGTCGCATCCCCGTTTGTTTTCATAACATGGACCTATAGGCTTCGTCGATGTTACGTCACTTCACGTGCGCACTGGATTGTGGGTCAGAATCGCCCAAATAGGAAGCACTTTTCAACACTAACAATCTTGGCCGCATGAAGTAGACCATCCGGGTATTCTAACCATCCTAAATCTGGCCACAAGAATCGGGACATCCTAAATCTTTTTTCTACATACTATATAGTAGAAAGTATGCGATTCGGAACGCAACCATGGTGTGTGCGAAAACATCAGGTTTGTGTGTCCAGGTCATTGAGTTTTGCTTGCGAAAGCAGAAACATTTTTAATTAGGCAGATATTCCCAGAAACTCATATCATCAGGTGAACTTAGGGAGTCTTTTACTCCCTCCAAAGTTTCCCCACGAACTCTCAACTACTGTGCACATGAATGCGTCATACATCTGTATGTGACAAATTCTTATTAGGCAGTTTTCTTCTCCAAGGCTAAGACCATTAATGTTATCAGCAGTTGTTGTCCCAAATTTAGCAAGTTAGCAATACTCTTTGGGGCTGTCAGGTTTACTGGGACAAAGTTCAACAGGCAGAAAGCATGTATTGTAGCATTAAAATATTATACAATCATAAGGCAAATTAAATTTCGTTAACAATTCCGACAACAGTAAATGCACCTCATCTCACAAACGTTCACATATGTCACATTGCTGTCCCATCCCCTCCAATTCAAAACATAACAGGCCTATCAACTGCGAATAAAAAGTAAATAAAGCCAGAGTGTGTCTTGAGTGACGTTGTATGCTCACTAAGCTAAAGCGAGGAGTTTGGTGGAATTAGCTAGAATTTTAGACAGACAACAAACATGGATAACCAAGCTGGCCAAGTAAAAAAAAAGCAGAAAACTTACAATTTCCACGTGGAATGGGAATGCAAGTTCTTCTTCACTAGCGTGAAGGACAAGTGTGTGTGTCTCATATGCGGGAGCAGTGTTTCTGTCGGCAAAAAAGTAATACAAATGGAAGTTAATAAAATAATTGTATTTATGTTTTATTTGTATTTTTTTACTGTATTTTTTTGCACGTCACTGGTTGTAAAGGAATTGCTATAACAATTTACGAATGCACAAATGGTCACATTTCACAGCAGTAATTACAGTGGATAACACTAATGCTTTTTTGTTGTTGAATTTTTTAAGATGATGGAGCTGAGGAGGACGAAGTTGGAGGAAGAAAGCGCAAGAAGGTTGAAAACTGGAAGAAGAAGGGACAGTGCTACATGGGACCGCGCTCTCTTCATTAAGGCCACATATTCGGCTGGGACATAGATGTCCTGATTCCTCAGACGCCTCTCACTGACACTGTGAACCGAGTCACACTCCATCTGTGTGTGCCCCTTCTCTAGGAACTTCTGCATGACGACCACTTTCTTCTCAGTTGCAAACTGAAGAAGGGCGTTGCTGAGCACAGATTTGCGGTTCTGGTAGCCACAACCATCGCTCCACAGAATGAGATGCGAACTCACTGGGAGACAGAGCTCCCTCACCTTCATGCCAGACATAACACGTGGCATTGTGTGCAGATATGTCATGGTGAAGTTGTGCACTGCAAGTTTAGTTTTATAATACAGAGTTGATGCTTTCAATCTTGGGGAGAGGAGGACGGCTTGCAGATCCATACAGACCACCATGGACTTGTTGTTTACATGATTTTTGTCATAGGATTTTGCTTCACGGGCCTCTTCTTTGAGTACATGATCCTGCCACTCATCATCTGGCAAGTTGCCAGCCTGGTAGGAGCAGCAGGTGTCACATTGGTCCTTCTTAGGATGGTAAAGACCCAGATTCTGCCTCCTGAACTCGTCTGTGAACACCTGCCTCGATAATGGTTTGACCATCTTCTCCTCAGCAGCACGGCGGTACACACCATGTAGATCTGCCATTGTCTGGAAGGCAGGCTCCAGGTATTTTTTGGATGATGAAGACCGACAGTAGTGGGAGGGCAGCTTAGGGAGATCCAGCAGAAATCTGTGCATAAAATTCTGAGCTTCACCTCTGTGTCGTGCTGTAGTATTCTTCGGCTTTTTGCCGGGGTCTTGTACCCAGTTGAGCACAGACCACTCCCAATGCCAAGCATAGCCAAAAACAATCTCCTGCACACCCTTCTTCTCTGCCCATTAACATTTAAAAAGAAAATCAGTGTAGTTGACCTCCTTGAACTTTCCGACCCCCTTCTCCTCTGTACTGGAGTGACATCAATCAAACCCCGCACATACATTCTTTTCTCCTCCCAGATCATGTTCTCCCAAAAGGTTAAAACATCTTCTCCCTGTCTGCCTCTGTAATTGTATTACAGTGATGCTTGGAGGACTTTCAATCTCTCACCAGTCCAGGTCAAAAATAAATATGTTGCACATTTACTTACTGTTAAATATACGTAAAATTATACTGTGTATTGTATGTTAAGTGTTTGATGATCCTATGTAAAATGATGATTTTTACATTATGATTTATTTTTGTATGTTATTAGGTACAACATCAGTGGGACGATGGACTTCAAAATCCAGCACTCGGATGACTGGACTGCATTACCACCAATGCACCCGCTCCGACACACCACCTTCGACATGCCTGCAGTCACGCCACTCTACACAGAGTCTAAAACACTAGGAAACAAACACACACACACACACACACATCGTGACAGATACATCTAACATTAAAATATAAGGAATTCATATGTATTGCTATTATTTATCTATGTATTATTAGTATAGAGTTAATGTATTTATCTATTAATGCTATTGTATTTATAATTCATCTTTCTATTATTGATCAACTTAGTTTGTATTTAAATGGCATTTATTTATTGGTGTGCCATTCTTATTTATTGTGCACATTTTCCACAAGTATCATTCGTAATAGATGTGTTTTTAGACGTGAAATGTTTAGATTTATTGTGCTTTTTATAGTAATGTATATAGTAATGTCCTGTATATTTATCTACAACCTGTTATCATTATTGATCTACTTAGTTTGTGTTTATATGGTATTTATTTATTTATTGTTGGTGTGCCATTCTTATTTATTACACACATTTTGAACAAGTATCATTCTTAATAGATGCACATGAAATGTTTACATTATTTATTATCCTTCTTTTAGTAATGTTCTGTATGTTTATCTGCAACATGAGTGTAATAAATTGAAAAATAATTGTATAAATAGTCATGCATTCAGTTGTGTACATCCTCCAGTATGGAACAGTAGTATGGAGACATTAGCCTATCTTGTTGTTTGAATGCAAGTAAATAAATAACCTGTTTGAGTAGGCCTACAGCAGTGGTTCTCAAAGTGCGGCCCGCGGGCCAATGGCGGCCCGCGGAAGCATATCTGGCGGCCCGCGGCCCGCATTGAATTATGAATTATTTAAAAAAAAAAAAAAAAAAAAAATTATATATATATGTATTTTTTTTTTTTTTTATTATTATTGAAACGCACGGAGGGGATGCGTCCCCCGTAACAGTAAAAACAGTACAGGGGTCGAAACACTTAAATATCCCTCCTAATTGTTTGTATTCATTCCCCACTTATTAAACTTGCGAAGTTCAGCTGGCCTCTGCCTCTCGTTGCAGACGGCTGGTCAGCCTCCCACAGTGCAGCAGGCAGTGTAGTGGTCCCAATGTAAGTTGTTAGATAGTGAGCTTGTCAAGCCCAATACGATGCACTTTCTCACATTCAAGGTGAATTAGATTAGGTCAAGTGTCTAAGGATGGATGCTAACATTATCTGGTTTCTAACTCTTTTGCCTAAAGTTTAGCTAACAAACTAACGTTAGCTAGCTGCTGATAGCCATGGAACTATCTGCCTAGTTGACTGCTGATAGCCCACCCTGTTTATTTCCAATGTATAGTGTCATAATAGTTAACACTGCTGCTGCATCATGAGTAGTGAGTCCTACAAAAAAACACTCTAAAAGGTGATACGTTTTCAATGTGTAGAAAGTTTTGAACAATAAAGTAGAATAAATATTTTAATGCAATACAGAATGCCTCAGTGCCTTGATTTATATTCCATTAGATGTGTGTCAATGGGAGCGAGTTGTCTTTTCCTTAACATTTCCACCATAAATAAATACAGAAGACACAAATTACTGCATAAAAATTAACCAAAATGCACAAAATGAAGTGTTCGAACCTCAAATTTTTCTGGGGGACAACCCCCAGACCCCCGCTTTTAATGTGTGTTCCCCAATGTTGAAATGAGACCTAGCCCTTCATTTATTACTTTAAATGTGTTAATTACACAGTATTGGATGCTGACCAATACATGTAAACTGTAAAGACGCAAAGACGCTGGCCATTGAAATTATTTCAGTTTTATAATTTTTTTTCCTTCGGCGGCCCTCGGTCCAATGTTGGGTTCCTAAATTGGCCCTCAGCTATCAAAAGTTTGAGAACCCCTGGCCTACAGCATTGTATTTACTCAAGAAACATTATGTAAGCTATTTAAAGTCTAGTTTGAATGTATCTATAGGCCTGAGACGTAGAGAAGAGTGCAGGCAAACCAAACCACGGTAGGTTGGAGTGCAGTTTAGTCTAGTTTTTGCCGTCTAGTCACAGCCAATAACCTACTGTCTTTAATAGCCTGTTTATAGCACTTAATCTTGTAAAATATGGTTCTGACCCACAACCCGCCCGCTGATGATGAGGTTACTGTACTGACACAAATCACACAATTCAGGTTGCGTTGCCGTGTGACACAGCTGAGGCGCAAGCCCCAGTCAGCTGCAGTTTTTGTCCGAGACACGCAAGTAAAACACGTCTGACATGCTGGCCGTTAAGGACAGGGAGTTAGACGTTGTCAGGCTTATACATTCAGTGACGATCACTGTGTAAACAATAGTAGGCCTATATAAAATAAAAAACATTTAAACTAAAGTGCGCTCTCTCTCTTCCTCTGCCCGTCTGTCTACCAGAGAGAGAGAGCGCCGCACTGAGTCGCCGATGAGGCCGTTACTGGCTAACCACTGACGGCCTGCTTCTGCTCATTGCTGAACGAAATAAAAGCTTTCATGGAGTCAAGAGCGGAGGACACTACACTTTTGTCTGATGCTGAGTGGCTGCTTGATCTAGCGTTCCTGACAGACATGACAGATAAACTCAATCAGCTGAACACCCAGTTACAAGGTAAAGACCGGACAATTTCTGACATGATCAGTGCTGTTAAGGCTTTTAAAGCAGCACTGTCATTCTACCTCCAGCAACTGAAAAACAGAAGACTGCAACACTTCCCAACTGTAGTTAACATGTTAGATAGCCATGCAGGGGCTGACTTGGTTTTGGATGTCAATAAATATTGTGACCTCATGTCAAAGCTAGGCCAGGAGTTTGAGGATAGGTTCAAGGATTTTGATAAGCTGGAGCCATGTGTGGCATTCATTGCCAACCCATTCACCGAGGTAGACATCACAGAGATTTCAGAAAATATGGCTGAACTGATCACTGTCAATCATGTGGAAATGGAGATGGAGGTTATAAATCTCCAGAATCATGTTCAGCTTAAGTCTCAGCAACACTCACAACATTGCTGGAGCCTTGTAGACCCAGAACACTATAAGAACATTCACCAAGCAGCACTGAAAGTTTCTGCTTTATTTGGTTCGACATATAAAGCAGATATCTCGATATGAAGCTGCTTTCTCTGACGTGAATGTCGTTAAATCTAAATTCAGAACAAGATTGACAGATGAACATTTAAATGACTGTATTAGAGTGAACCTGAGTGCATACACTCCAGCATACACCTCTATGGTGGACTCCATGCAGTGCCAGTCATCTCACTAACTTTTAAAAAGAGTGAGTGTAGGCTACTTATGTCCTATGTGTACAAAAGGGCTGTGTTCGGAAAGCCATAATAACGTCCTACTCATACTCATTTTGATTTCAATCTGAGTGTGTGACGGTTGGGTATGCGAGTTTGGGTATGCGAGAAATTCCCGGATGAGTACTAACTTCCGGGAAGATTTTGGGTATGAATCGATTGTATACTTTTCCTACTCAACCGCCCCACAATGCACTGGGTCAATTCTACCCGCCCAGGAAAATGAAATATTTTCAAGCAAGTTGCTAGGCAACGACATTGTTTGGGGTCCGCGATCTGACAACTGTACGTGCAGTTCATAAACTCTTACAATAGATAAGAGATGAATATAAATACACAACAACATTAGAGTTACTATATAAGTGAAATGAGTGAAGTGAGTCCGATAGTGGAGAGAGATCAGAACAGATCGCTGTTCCACACACCGCGGCTCGTCCAGCTCAACTCACAGACAGCTGAGTGCTGTCTGATGAGCTGCACAGAGAGCGTCGGAGGGATCCTCCGCCTCAAAACAAGAGGTCTAAAACATAGATGATGAACATTGTCTATTTTTTTTTTTTAAACAAAAAAGGTAAAAATATCTAGTATTATATTTTCTGTTATTATCAATGGTGTACTTTAAAAAAATAATGACACTATTTCCAGGGCTATTCTTGGGGTGATTTAGCATTATATGAAACAGCTTGTTCTGTTTTAGTAGTGGCAAAATATTAAAATAAGGGTCCTCATTTAACTTTTTTAATTTCATATCACAAAAACTTTTCATATTAACTCTGAAAATGTACTATGTTCCAGGATAATGACAAGGAATCCAACCTGGCTGAATCTGCTTACATGTCAACAGAGAGCAGTGAGGCAGAAGAGACATTTTTCTAATGTAGTGTGCCACAGCAGCCATGTTTCTTTTTTCTTGATAAAAAGAAATGGCAAGACCTGAGGAAATCTCAGAGAGGAAAATGGTTTCAAGGGTTACAGTGGACAAATGTGAAAGCAATTGGAATAAGGTCAGTTCACCCATACTGCAGCTTTGGTTTTAGACGTCACGCATTAAAAACCCTGCGGTCACAAAGAAGCGCACCCATCTTCAAATGTAATGGACACTGTCGGTTTGAAGATTGCCCCATTGCTGTTAGTGTCGAAGTCAGATATGAGGTCACCCTGAAGGCAGATGTGGTATTCACAGGAGATGAGGTGTGCCACAGTACCACTGAACTCAAAAGAAGGCCAGTCCGTGCAGATGCATGTTCATCAGTTGGAGAAACCCTTGAAACAAAGTTACCAAGAAGCCTTTTTTTGGACTCTATGCAGAAAATTCCTGAGATGGTGATAGAATCAGGCTGCAGGGACGAAGCACCGACAAAAGAGGTTCTAAGGAACATCGCATGGACCCAAAGACAACTTAAAAGACCTCACACCAACAAACTTTTAAGTCTCCAAATGCTAATTGACCAAAAACAGGAACAGACAATGACGTCCTGCAGAGGGTTATGATGCACCCAAAAGGAATAATGCTGTGGTCAAAAAAGACACTGTCAGTTTTTTACCAAAGATGAAAAGGAAGACATTGTGTATCTGGATGCAACAGGAAGTATAATTCAAAAAGAAAGTGGCAAAAGTCCACCATACTAGGTGTATGAATTAGTTGTGCGGAATCCTTCCAAGGGGGCATCTCCTCTTCCTGTTGCATCCTACCTGACTTGTGACCACACCACAGCATCTGTCACCTACTTTCTGCAGGCTTTCCAAACTGATCTGATGAAGTTGTATGGGAAAAGGGCAGTGAAGAGGCCAGTGATGATCATTTGTGATGGCTCTTTAGTGCTTCTGCAGTCCATTTCTTTTACATTCTGAAGACTAAGCCTAGAGGATCTTCTGCAGAAGTACTTTGAAGTTATCACTGGCCAACATCAAGCAGAAAGGTTTGACTTTCCCATTCTGCACAGATGCTTAACCCCTTCAGACCCTGCGTCCATTGGAATGGACATGACGTATTTCTGTCTCTTAACCAATAAATACTCTGTAATTGGATGAGGTCAGCACTGCTGGTTAGTGATTGGATCCTGATTGTCCAATCACAATCATGTTATCACTTTGAGAATGCTCTGAGAGAGTGAAAGACACCTGACAAGACAACCATGGCGGACCGGATCCAGAGAGGCAAGAGTAAGTGCCCATCTTCAATCTAAAATCTACATTTATGTTCATACTGGCCAAAAAAACTTGCTCTCGGTATAATTTCAACTATATGAAGTGATAATATGTGTAGTTATTTTGAACATATATCACGTATTCAATGTATAGGATTTTTTCAAAGTCTGATGTCCATTGCAATGGACATCAGGAGGGGGGCGGGTCTAGCTAACACTCGGAGTCCCCTGTCACGCCGGCTTGCTCAGATAAAATGTCCTGTTCAAGCCGACGGTGCCTAAAAACAACAATCGGACCAACGTCACTGACAACTTGTGTCGAAAGTACTGACTTGAAACTACGTATATGCCAGTCTTTGTTTCATGCTAATAGACCCAGTATAACCGGAGATACGATGGTTTAAAGTTGATGTAAAACTATTTTATTTTCGCGGGCAAAAGTATGAGAATTCTATTGTGTGTTCTGTTGTGCGGCCATAAAATATTTTAATATCTCCACCGTATTTTGCCATTTTATGCATTTACGGAGCCGAAAACAATGCTGACGGTGTACTGCTCATCAGGCTGCTTTTACCAGGGAGAGGAGCAGGAGAGGGAGGGGTTAGCGGAGGGATGAGACGCTAAAAAGAGACGATGAGTGACAGGGGGCGGCAGTCCGTCTATGCGAGAGACGGGTCAGTTGGTTAAAAGACACACAGAGGAAGATTTGGAGACACTGAGAGTATGGACAGTTTTGCTACTTTGAATATTTTATTAATATTTTGTATGTGTGATTTGAGTATAATATGTTCAAATAGTAGGTCAAAATGAAAAAAAAATATCAGGTCAAATAGGTGGGATAGTACTGATAAAATGGATACCAAACATTGGCATGTTAACCATTTCTAAATTTGAATCAGAATCAAAAGTATGCAAAAACAGACAAAATAGCCCTGGACTCCTAAGGGTTAGTGTCAGTATATAAAGAAACTAAATACATGTACGCCTTTAATAGCCTAGGTAAAGTATGATGTCACAGTTTATGTATTCATGATTATAACATGTTTATATTCTTTTGTACATAATGTTCTTGCCGTGTATAAAGTTGAAGACTTCCTCGACCGTCTCGTAGATGGAGAGTTATCCGAGCTTGATTCCTTGAATTGAGGAAATGAGGAGGATAATGAGAGTGGAGGTTCTTATATATATAGTATGTAAGGTATACATGGAATGCATAAGAGTTCAAGAGTGAGAAAACATAAAATGAGTTAAAATGTGATTGTTTTGTTATTAGATTCAGAGAGGGACAGTGGAGAGTTGTATGAAGAACTTGATGTGGCAGCTGAGCTTGAGATTGAGGAGACAGACAGTGTAGTGACAGAGGAGGACAGGAGGATGGCAGAGGTGGCAGGATGAGGACAGGAGGAGATGACGGTAACCAGGAAGGAAGAAAGTATGTGGCGTCACAGGCCATTCACTACAATCAGGGACACTTCCTTTGAAGATCCACCAATTAATGAGAGACATCCCATGAGACCATATGAATACTTCAAACAGTATATACCGGATGAGATCTTCAATTTGATGGCCGACAACACAAATGTTTATGCCATGCAAAGTGGCACAAGAAGTTTCAAACCGACAAGTTCAGGAGAGATCAGAACCGCAATCGGTCTCCACCTTGCTATGGGAGTGATCAAAATGCCAAGAGTCTCCATGTTCTGGGAAGCTGGGATGTACATTGGTATTTTTCAAAACACCATGTCCCGTGACAGATTCTTCCAGCTCTGGTCACATTTGCATTTGGTCAACAATTTGGAGAAGCCAGCTGAGAACAAGGATGTGTTCTTCAAGGTACGTCCTCTCTATGATGCCATATGATGGCATTGGTCAAATGGTATGACAACAGACCAGTTGTCCTGGCTTCCAACTTTGTTGGTGTGGGCAGAATGGACGAAGTGCAGCGGTGGGACAAAAAGAGGGCCCAATTTGTGATAGTGTCGCGTCCAGAAGTGGTTAAGCTTTACAATGAAGCAATGGGAGGCGTTGACCTGCTTGATCAACTTGTCAGTCTGTACCGTACAAATATTCGGTCAAAAAAGTGGACACTGAGAATGATCACACATGCTTTTGACTTGGCTGTGGTCAACAGCTGGTCGGAGTACAGGCTGGACGCCAAGAGGGCCAATATACAGACCAAAGACATCCAGGATCTCCTCCATTTCAGGATGAATGTGGCTCAGTGACTGGTGAGAGTCAAAAAAACCGTGGCAGCAAAACGTGGAAGACCCAGTATGTCTCCAGAACCACAGCATGTGCCCCACAGACCAGTTCACGATGTAAGGCCTCTACCTGAAGTGCAGCACGACATGGTTGACCACATGCCACATTTTGATGAAAAGAAAGAGGCTACCAGATGCAAGATTCCATACTGTACAGGAAAAACACATGTCTTTTGTGACATATGCAACATCCACCTGTGCTTTGTGCCACACCGGAACTGCTTCAAGGCTGCTCATCGAAAATGAGAATACATAAAAGCATCCACAAGCTGACGTCTTCAAGTTCAGGTTCCATTTCCATTCCAAGTATTATCAAGTATAATAACCATGTTATCAGTTCATTAGCCTACTATAAAAAGTATGGTTGTGTGTTGGAAGTTTCATAATCGTTTACTGAAGGCAAAACAGATTTTTCTTAGGTCATCTTATCTACAATCATAAATATAATGTGTTCATGTGCATGTTCAGATTGCGTCATAACATTTCCCTCTCTTCTTGTAGGCTCTGGGTTTTCCTGGTGATGACCTTACTGCTGTTCCCTACCGTCACCGTGATACATCTATAAATTGTTGCTATATTGTATATTTGTATTGTATAATTGTAAAAAAAAACGTGAACGTGACACAGACTCAAAAACATCAATTTCCAGATGTTTAGGCCATACCTGATTGAATAAACTCAGCCCTACATTGTTTTAGTTATGTAATTTTATGGCCATCGTGTCGTGGCGTCCACTGGAATGGACATGAAAAAATACAAATAAAAACATGAGTTTCCACTTTGTTTTTATGTTGGAGAGGAGTCAGAATCAGTAAAAAAAAAATTATTTGCTCAGCAGAAAAAATGCGGGTCTGAAGGGGTTAAGCCACATCATGAAGAATGCAAATGATCTGCGCAAAAAGCAGTAGGTATTTTTTTATTTGAACTATTTTATAGTACAATCAAAAATGTACATAACTAAATGTGAATTTATTTTTTCTGGCTTTATTTTTAGAGTTCAAAACTAGGGCTGTCAAGCGATTAAAACAATGTATCTAATTAATTACAGGCTCTGTGATTAATTAATCTAAATTAATCGCATACTTTTATGACACTTTTATACCTGTTTATAAACAGCTATATAGCCTGCTAGTCTCTCTCTCTCTCTCTCTCTCGCTCTCTCTCTCTCTCACTCTCTCGTAACTTCTGTCTCCACAACAGACAGCGCTGCACTGCACTGCCACAGATGCTTATGCTGATTCATTCACCATCGTCGTACTCATAGGCAAAAATATTGAGAGACACACACGCACGCACACACACACACACACACGCACACACGTTTACGCGGACGACGAGACAGCTAGCAAACAAAATTGAGACACGGGGAGAAAGATTAAGAGATACTGTTTTGAACCTAGCCTACATTGTTGCACCCACTAAATCAATAATGCACAGACACTGGCTGCGGAGAATAAAGTAAGATGTCTTCCTACCTTCATGCTTATTAAAGGCCTACTTCACCGGTTTGAATATGAAGGTGTATTGAATTCTGAGATCCTATGTAGTATAAATGTGCAATTTTTTTTTAAATTGGTTCATCCTAGCCTGAGAAAAGGCAGAAAGAGTTTTTTTTTTAACCCTATATTAATCTTACTGTGACATCACAGTAAGATAAATATAGGGTTAAAAAAAAAATTACTTTGTAAATATTACTGTGATGTCACAGTAGGAGAAATCACAGTAATATTTACAAAGTAAGGTTTTTTTTTAACCCTATATTTATCTTACTGTGATGTCACAGTAAGATTAATATAGGGTTAAAAAAAACACTCTTTCTGCCTTTTCTCAGGCTAGGATGAACCAATTTCAATTTTTTTTGCACATTTATACTACATAGGATCTCAGAATTCAATACACCTTCATATTCAAACCGGTGAAGTAGGCCTTTAAACAGGCCCCCAGGATGCTGCCTTCTCCGAGCAGCCAGCATGGACATGTGGCCAACCCATTGGTATTGCATGGTAAGGGGTGGAGCTTATTTTCATGCGGCCCGTAGGCAGATGTCCCTGTCCACACAGTACAAGCGGCGAACAAGATTGTGTCTCTGCACATTTTTTCTGGATATCAATCATAGGCTCATACTTATCTTTAGACCATATACTATTAAAATGTAAGTTTTCTCATTTCAAAACGCCACCTCAAGCGTTTTATTAGCCCAACGGCTTTTAACGGCTTTCAGTTTGTTTTCACCAGGCTAGATGCTACAGAACGAGACACCCGCCTCCAGTCCGCTACGCTTGCCGCCCTCTTTCTTGATAGGTCCATAATGCCGCTACGTCCATGCTACGTCATGCTTTGGGCCGTATGGAATTTCCGGATTATGCTTCCTTGTTGCTTCTCTGCGCCTATGAGCAGCTTTCATAGGAATGAATGGGCGCCATGTTTCAATACGGTGTCCATTTCTTTATATGTCCATGTTATTAAACCGTCCATAGAGCCCCCGGCCCCGCCCGTTCCCCTGCTTCTCTCTTTACTTTTCTCCCTTTCACCCGCGCGGGCTGTGTCTGCTTCAGGTGCAGCTCGGTGCAGCTACGCACCACTTTTGCACCGTGTCAAAGGGCATTATAGAAGTGCGATTAATCTGCGTTAATTTTTTTAATCGTGTTAATTTTTCTGTGATTAATTAATCGAAATTAACGCGTTAACTTGACAGCCCTATTCAAAACCATTACAAGCTGGCCATGCATATATTTGGGCTACTTGCATGTTCCACAACTCTAGAAGAGATGGATGAGGTCATTCTCAGTGCCACAGTCCTGTTCTGTAGTCCTTGCACTGGAGACAATGTGTCAAAGCACTACAGCAACCTCCAAGTCCTTATGCAGCAAATGTAAAAATTTGAAGTTGTGGAAGAAAAAATTGTTGCTGAGGACTACAAGGTAATTCACAAAATTCTACTTCTATTCATAGTGCTTACTGTTGACCGCATACATGGATTTCATGGACTATAATGACCTTGTTGTTTACTTGTTGTTGTATTATATTTAATTAGAATTGTGTGAAATTTCAGAAATTGTATTTTTCTTTAGAGCTTAGACAGATTTCATTTACTTTTTTTCAGTGTGATGTCACTGCCACACCTATCCAGAATCACTTCCAACAAATAATTGACAGGGCACCACTTGACCATGATGGTGAAGAAAACAACTATCATGCACCAAATTTCATTGGTGGCTAAATACTTCCTGCCTCATGCCACTCTTTGGTCTGGTCTGATGCTAGGTATTTTTTGCAAGTTCTGTTTTAAAAGTGTAGTAATGTATAAAAACAATATATTCAATGTCATTCTTGTCTTCTTTTACGTTCTCATTATATTTACAGGGGATATTGGCCGTCATGGTACAGGCCCAGCATACCAGCATTTCAGCAAGATCCACAAAGAAGTCAGTCAGTCCAATAAACAGGTAAATACTGTTGAGATATGTTTAACATTTTGTTTATTAATAGCTGCAATTTTGAATAATGATGTTCCTTAAAATGACTGCAGAACAATTGAAAAAATGCAATCTTTTCAGAACTTTACACAAGACAACCGGACACAGGGCATTATGGAGAAAAGTCAGTGGGACCTCAAGAGAAAAAGATTCCAGAGAAGGCGACTCACACGACTTGATGATTTTGTGCAGACATACCAAAAAATGCATTATACACTGATCATTGAATACCAAGACAGAGAAAGAACCAGAAAGAAAGTAAGGAGTATTTTTTGTTTTTGTAATTGTGCCAGATCATACATTTCATTTCATTCATTGATCTTCATCACATGTGTGTATATTGTATGTCCTCTAGTCTTTTCGAGTGGAAATGGAGCAGTGGAAGAAGAAAAGTCAGGGGCGTAAAGGAGTATACTTCTCCCATTCAAAGACGTGAGAAGCAAGGTACTCTTTCAGGTTTTAATAATACCCATTATCTTGTAAAAATCTAAAAGAATTTGCTGAATGTATGTGTATAAGTATTTTTATTATTATTATTTATATATATATTTTGGTCTGTCCTTTTTGGTCAGAAGAAGTCTCCAAAGGCAGCCACCAATGAACCCAAAGAAAAACCGGAAGCTGTGATCTCAACACAGGTGATTTTTTTAATATCATTCATGAATAACATTCTATATATCTTATCAGTATATAAATGGAACATTAATATTACAATATACTGTATGAATACAATTAGTAGTTTTAAGCTATATTCATAAAATTAAATTATTGGGCTAGGGGTTGATTACCAAATTAACTGTTAAACATGGCTATTAACAGGCATGAATCCAAGAAGGCTCTCCCGACCAGTAAAGATAAATACTCTGCAACACATCCTTCACCATGACTACTGGTTGACCAGTGATGCCATGGACCAAGCCAGCTACCTCATGGCCAAGGATCATGACCACCTTGACGGATTTCAATCTGTTTTACCGTTTGCACAAGGAGGGATTGTGGGGACTCCTGAAAATAAATTTGTTCGGATGTTGAACATCAGACAGAGCCACTGGATAACAGTCAGCAATGTGTTTTGCAATGACACTCAACTCGCCGTTTATGACCAATGAGCCAACGTAGCCCTCTGGACCCAAGAACACTGCAGGCACTGTCCTGGCTGCTAAGGCCACAGTCTGACACTTCTTAAGTTTTGCAACCAGCAGTGCAACACATTTTAGTAACTGTGGGGTGTTTACAATAGCCTTTGCATATGCATTATGCAAGGGTCATCAACCAGAACAGTGCATATTCAATGAAAGCAGGATGAGGGCACAGCTGTACAAGTCATTCACAAGAAACATCATCACATTTCGAATGAATGTTGAAGACAAGAGAAGTTTGCAGAACAGCTCATTACAAAGAGCTGATGTTTCAGTGTTCACTGTGCAAAGAGATATTTATTTATTTATTTATTATTCTTTCGGACAATTCCACACAATACACAATTTTCTCTTGCAAATATTCATACATCATACTTTGTGTTGTCCGAAGGGAGACGGAAGAAGCCAAAGGCTTATCAGGTCCCGCCCCCATTTTCATCAAATTCGGATTCAGATACACAGATTACCGTTACAAAATAAAAATAAAACAAACAAAAAACATTATTTTTTATATATATATATAGCTATATATGTATATATATATATATATATATATACACACACACACATACATATATATACATATATATATATATATATATATATATATATATATATATATATATATATATATTATATATATATATATATAATATATATATATATAATATATATATATATATAATATATATATATATATATATAATATATATATATATATATATATAATATATATATATATATATATATAATATATATATATATATATATATAATATATATATATATATATATATAATATATATATATATATATATATATATATATATATATATATATATATACATATATATATATATACATATATATATATATACATATACTTTTTTTTAAAGAATCTGCAGTCCAATACACAGTCAATTATATCATCCCACATGTGTCACCATTCCGAGAGCTGTGATCGGGAATGATGACATCTGGTAGTGTTCCAAATGTGAACAAGCCAATAGCACTTGGGGTGGAACATTTTATTCATTTAGACCACGTTGGTGGAGCACAAAGTGCTCAAAAATCTTACAATTCCTATTTTCAAACGTTATTTATCACATTTTCGTCTATGTTTTAATGCTATGTTTTTACTATTAGAAATGTATTTATGTTTAAACCAAAAGAAAAAAAAAACATTTGAAGGCTTCAGTTTGGTATTTAAAGTCGACACTTTATGACAGTTGTCAAATCTTAAAATTCTTATTTTTTAACATTATTTATCACATTTTTGTCTATGTTGAGAGTTTTACTATTAAAAATGTATTTATGTTTAAACCAAAAGAAAACAAAACATTTGAAGGCTTCAATTTTGAAGCCTTCAAATGAAATCATGAGGACAGTATCCAGCCAATATGCACTTTGAGAGTGGGAGGGATTTTGAATATAATTTACTATAAAACCAGTAAAATGTCTTGATATGTTCTATAGTGATAGGCAGGATCACCTTGAACAAGAATCCATTGAAAATTTCAGCAAACAGACACACAATCGGTGCCAGCCACCCAGAGCCAGCCCCCCAGCACCCGGCCCCCAGAGAGTATGCCCCAGTACAGCACTAGTCCCGAGGAGGTCCGGGGCCATAGATAGAGAATAGACAGTATAGAATAGGGAATAGCCAAATGCACCGCTGCCACGAGGAGCAACCACAGCCGAAACCCCCGGAGGGGCGACACGTACAGCCCACCCAGGCCTGCCGGACCGACCATGCCCAGCCCATGAGGCAAGGCCAGAGGCGCCAAGCACTAAGGGCGCGACCCATCCGCCGCCGCCATCGGCACACCCAGAGCCAGGACCGGCCGGAGGAGCACGGACGAGAGGCAGCGAAACAGACGCCAACAGCGACGCCACAGAGCGGACCGCCAGGCAGGGATAAATGATTAAAACAGTTTAAAAATTGTTAAAACGCAAATTGCTTTTAACCGCCCCAGGACAATCTATCCGCAGTTCTCCCGAGGCGGTCAAAAGCAACCCACGTCTAAACGATTAAAAACATCGCAGTGCCCACCTACCAGTGCAACAATTACACAATCTGCACCCGATGCCCCATTTCCACCCCACCCAACGGTCCAGTCAGGCAATAGCACAGCGCCACCGCAGACACCTGAGCACGCACCAGCCGCCCCAATGCCCCGCCCCCGGCCCAACCCCATCAGCCGACATGACCTACCCAGCCAAGCCCCGCAGGCCGCCGCGGCCGCATGTCCAGAGGCAAGGCATGATCACACCCCGCAGCAGCGGCGGCCACGGTCAGACGCCAATTTGCCCCAGTCCGAGCGGCCAGGGCAGGCCACTGAAACAGCCCAAGACCGACACATACCCCAGAGCAAGCTCCCCCCCAGCAGAGCCCAGAGAACCGACCCCAGCCAGGGTGACCCGCCACCGACCCCGCGCCAGCAGAGGTGGACGAGCGCTAACCAAAGTTTAATTCAAAGAGAAAAGTCTTAAGTTTAGACTTGAACACTGTCTGATCTCTATCGGGAGTGTGTTCCATAACAAAGGAGCTCGATACGAGAAAGCCCTGCTGTCGGCAGTTTTCTTAACTCTGGGGACAGACAGGAGCTCTGCAGTCGAAGACCGTAATGCCCTTGATGGGGCATACCCTAGGTCAGACAAATATGAAGGTGCAAGCCCATTTAATGCTTTATAGGTCAATAGCAGCACCTTAAAGTTGGATCTGACATGAACCGGAAGCCACTGGAGTGACGCAAGAACGGGGGCGATGTGGTCGTATTTTCAAGTTCTGGTCAAAAGCAGGCCTCTAAATTAGCGATTTGAGTAACATCGTTAACTTTGACCGGGACATAGAGCTGAGTATCGTCCGCATAGCAGTGAAAATTTACCCAAAGCTACGAATAATTTGACCAATCGGAGAAATATACAAAGAGAAAAGCAGAGGTCCGAGAACAGACCCTTGAGGTAGTCCGTATTTCACGTCAGTGAATATGGATGTACTGTTGTTGTAGGAGACGCACTGAGTTCTACCGGATAGGTATGATTTCAGCCAATCGTGGGCCGGCCCTGTAAAGCCAAACAGGTTTTCCAGCCGATCCAGGAGTATGTCATGGTCGATGGTGTCAAACGCAGCACTGAGGTCCAACAATAGAAGCACCGAGGCCGTATTGGAGTCCATCATCAACAGAGTATCATTAACTACTTTAGTGAGCGCGGTTTCAGTCGAGTGACGTGCCCTAAAGGCAGACTGAAACGGTTCAAAAAGTTGATTACTAGTCAAGTGATCCGAGAGCTATCTATTAATCAATGATTATTGTTATTTGACCCATGATGACCAGCTTTCTACTGCCCCTTTTACTGTACCTTATTAATACCCAAAATACCCTACCCTAACACAGTAACAATTTTAGTGGCAAATGGGAGATTAATACTTGCACTGGTTTGTCTGTCATAAACGACACGGTCTACACTGTTGAGAATTTAACATTCTATAGGGTACCCATTTACTCAACTCCTTTCCCAGAGGACAGGCAAATTCAAAATAAGATTTCTTCTTTGACCAGCCTATTGATCCTAGACACAAATGAGCTGAATATAAGATCAATATGAGAATTTTCACTGTATTCTCATACTTCTTAAATGTATCGCCTGCGCAATAAGCCACTTCTCGTCTCAGTCTGATCCTAATGTAAAGTTTTAAGGCCAGGACACACCGGCCCGATAATCGCTGTCTGAGAGTCTGGAGGGGGCGGGGACACGAATCTGTTTGAATCGTAGATGTCGTCGGGCTTCTTTTGAGCCGATTGAACATTCAATTGGCGGCGGGCAGTCTTTCAGTTTGAGCAATTTGATTGGTGGAGGGCTAGCGAATCAGTGAAGCCCAGAAGTGAGGCGGGTAGCACATACAGCTAAATACAGCTAGCCATTGTTTTAATGTGTTTGTTTAGTTCAGCGAGTACTCACATGCATCAACCCTTGTTGACTGCTCAACACCATGCTCGACACTCTCTGCTAAAAATGGTGCTCTTTATGGTCCATAAATATAAATACGTATTTCTATTTATGTTTATGGTCTAGAGCAGGGGTGCCCACTAGGTCGATCACGAGGGTAGTGTGGGTCGATCGCGTGGCATTCTTAAAAAAATCAAAAATAAATTATTTTACTATGAAAGAGCGAACGAGCCGTGCGAGCATGCGCCGACGTTCGGTGGAGGGAGAGAGGACACCACTTTCTATTTTGACATACAGTACATATCAGTTTGTTAGCCAGTGAGCTAACCAAAGCTAATCCAAGTCAAGGAAGTGGAGAGGCTTCTGCACTGTGACAAATTCTACTATGTAAAATACAGCCAGAGAGAGGAAGACAGTTCAGACAAACAGACCACCACATATTCTAGTGGGACAGAAGTGATCATTGAGAAGGATTTTTTTTGTATTACTATAATTCTGCCTTTAAGATAAACCTATATGCATTTGTGTATATTTCTTGCTCTTTTAAATTAGAATTGCTTAAGCCTTCCTAGCCTAATACATAACATCACCACCAACAAAAAAATGTATAACAATTATGATATTGTATCGGACAGTATCGGTATCGACCGATATCCAAAACCCAGATATCGGAATCGGATCGGAACTAAAAATAGTGGATCGGTGCATCCCTAGGTTCATGCAGTTATGCAAGGTACACCAACTTATATTGTACATTCATTTTCAATATGTTTAAATAAATATGTACAGGCTTGTTTGGTTTGCGGTGCAGAACTTTCACTTTTATTTAAGAAGTATTTTATTTATTGGAGACTTTGGTTGTATGCAGCAGTTTTTTCTTTTCTATACTGGAAAATACCTTTAGGCTGCAATTCTGCACATATTTCCTCTTAACTGAGAACCGTACCGTACAGAACAGAACCGTAACTTAAAAACCGAGGTACGTACCGAACCGTGACTTTTGACCCCTAATAGTAGGTGGTAGCTCACTTTGACTTGGGGCCTATCCGAATAGTCCAATCTCCTAACCTATAAGCCTCCTTTCCTATACTTTAACCCCTAAACGTCATCGGGGTTAAGGAGAGATGAAAGGTGCTTCCTATCGAACATGGGAAAGGACAGCGCTGTTTCAAATGAATTTGACTCCACTTTTCCTAACCGACGTCATTGCGTGACGGCGAATATTGCAGACGTAGCCTCTCTGGCGCGAAACTACAGTTTTCCGAAGATGGACTACAACAAGCACTCTTTCGATCCATGCGCTCATGTCATATCGATTTCAACTGTGTAGTTTGTTTTATGTAATTGTATTTACTTACCAGCAATAAATTAATTAATTTTGATTTCTTATAATTATTCCTGAATTTGTATCCATTATTATCGAAATAAATGTGCAATGAAAAGCATTATTGAGATGTGGGATAAATAGCCTATGCCAAAACTAGGCTATACAGTTAATTTGTATTGACATTAAATGCAGATGGCTCAGCTTTGCCTTTAGAGCATGCCTACGCTTACAGAGCTATCAGCAGCAACACATTCATTTACTGTGTTCATTAAATCAATCCTATTTGCAATCTATTTGAATCAATGTTGTATATCAGTTTTATTTTTAAACTTAAGCTGTTAAATTAAAATATTATCTGAGTTTTATTGGGAAAATCCTCCTGGTCATGGTGTTTGGCAGATGCTTTTATCCAAACGTACCTTCCTGTGGATTAACAGCCAATTCTTAATGATCTTTGTGAATCTGGACAAACTTTAAAGTGGAACCAGTTTATATTTACTTTACACATTCTGACGTAGTAATAGTTTATTCAAACTGCAGTTTATGGCGTTCATACTTCTAAAGTACAGCCCAACAGTGCTGAAGTACATTGCCCCAAACTCAAATGACACAAGCTGAGTGGTAGGCTGGCACATCCGAATTAGCCCATCTTCAAACAATCCCACAATCACATGATTACAAAATTAATGACACATGTCAATCAGTGATTGGCCTGATTATAAAAGGCCACCCTGTCAGCATCAAGTGAGGTGGCAAAATGGAAGACACCACTGATGTGGCTGTTGCGATGGCAGCATGGTACACCTTTAACACTAACAGACGGGACATTTTCTGGAGGAGAGCGCGACTACGTCGAATGGTGGCATTGTGTTCGCAAAGGGTAAGGCAATAATGAATATATTAGCTACAACATAATTACAATGAACAGTCTATGAACATATAACTGTAACTTCGTATGTTTTATTTGTTAAAATTGTTTGCTTGAGTAAATAATGCAACGCACTTAAAAAATATTGATTTATCAATAAATCAATCAATCAATCTTAAATGTTGTCTTTTTGGTAATTCACAGGAACATGGAACACTATATACAGTGCCCAATAATGAGGTCCCCATGCTGCACCTCTATTTGGACCGGTCGAGAGACCTCAGGCCGGACTTCAGGTTGTCCAGGGCATCAATGCCTTGTTTTATGCTTGTTAGGCGACCTTGAGTGCCCTGAAAGGCGCCATATAAAATAAATGCATTATTATTATTATTATCAATGGATGCGTTGATGATCCTTTTAAAGAGGGAGAAGACGCATGGATGGGGGCAGGAGCTTGAGGTCCTCGTTGTTGTTTACTGGCTCGCCCATGGGGTATCGTACAGCGTGGTGTCCAGTGTCTTTGACATGCCAAAGGCAACTGTGTGTGATGTCGTTCACCAACAAATTGATGCCATCCTGGAGCACAGGGGAAGGGTCATCCAGTTCCCAACACTGGAACAGTGCGGTGAGGTCGGCAGGGGGTTTGAACTCCTTGCTAACAGCCCAACATTTGGCACCTGCGTTGGGTCCATCGATGGGTGCCATGTAAGGGTAAAGGCACCGTGTACGCCGGATGCCCAAGATTATTTTAATCGTAAGCTTTTTTTTCTGTGCAGCTGCAGGCCATTTGCGACTCGGCAGGAAAGTTCCTGGATATTTTTGTTGGTTACCCTGGGTCAGTACATGACACCAGGGTACTTAGAAATATTTTTTTTTCACCTCAGCTGCTTATCCACCACCTGGGTTCTTCATTGTTGGGGATGGTGGCTACCCATGCCTTCAGGCTCCTATCACCCTCATTACCCCTTTCAGGGAGCCTCTGCAAGGACGACTGGAGGCCCGGTTCAACGCTCGCCATGCCAGGGCAAGATCCATTATCGAAAGAGCCTTTGGGATGATGAAGGCACGCTGGAGGGGGATATTTTCCAAAGCGCTGGAGGTCAGCCACCTTCGGCCCCAAGGTTATTGCAGTGTGTGCCATGCTCCACAATATCTGCATCACTGTTGGGGATGTCCTGGAGCCAGCAGTGGAGGAAGATCCAGAGCCTCCTCAGCTGCCACCGCTTCTTCCTGTGGCAAGAGAGGAGAGTGGAGGTCAGCGTGTGAGGAACAGACTGGCAGCGCATGTCTCTGCCCTGACAGAATGTCCCCCACACCTGCAAGAGCATGATTATTTTGTTGTGTGAATAAACACTTTCTGTTGAAAAGTGACATCAGTTTTCTTCTATTTTGTTCTATTAATTGCAATTGTTGAATGGGTGGCCTATATAAGGCTATTGGGTTAGAGCAGGGTGTCTTCACACAGAGTGTGTGTGGTCTGAAAGGGAAGAAAGCAAGAAACCACATTCACATTAATATCAAATAATATAGGCTACAGTACAAATGATAAAGGAAATAACAGTATTGCCTTTGCATTACTACAGGTATGCTAAACAAACATACTCCTTCACTAACACAGTGAAACACAAACCAATGTGAAGTGGTCAAAGGCGGGAAACATATAGAACAAAGGGCTTAATGGCTCATTAACGTGACCGTTACACTAGTAAACGACCCGCGAATTCACACACACAAAAGATCGCCGAAATGGCACTATATGTAGCGAAATAACATTAATATCAGGGGCTTACATATAATAGTGTGACACCAGGCTAGTAACTTCAACTAAATTATGACAAGTGGGCAAAATCGACGTTTTCTACATAATAACTAGCTTAACACAGGCCGTGACAAACAGGTAATAACCTCACTTTGAACAGTCATAAAGCTAAAGAAATATATATGCCACGGTCGGTAAGCATGTTACAGTTTTTTCCGATTGCTAAAGCACAGTGGGCACAACTAAAACCACATGTGCAAAACTCTTAACACAGTGTGCACTACAGAAGTCCATGTGTTCCAAACTGTGTTTCATTTTTCATTCATTTCACACAAAATGTATACAGTAACCACATTTACCAAAACTCAAGAGCTCTTCTCCCATTCATAGACAACAACCTGCAAAACACTGTGTATTTCTGGCAAAATGTTCAATTGCTAAGACACTGTTTTCAAAACTCTTAGGAACTCATTCAAAACAAAATATTGGATTCTACGTTTACCTTATGGAAGTTGTGGAAGAATGTTACCAATAATATGACTAATATGTAAAATAAATTGCTTATTGAATTTCAGTTAAAAGCACGAAACTTGAAAATAAAATATTACAATTATTTTTTTACGTAATTGTTCCGCCTGGATAGAAATCGAAGGGCAAGAAACTCTCCTGTTTTTGTATTTGTCAGGGATAATGTGGCTTTCCACTGAATCTCGGACTAGTTTGCTGCACACAGAGAAAAAGAAAATACACGTACAATACGATGTTTATCACTGTAAAAAGTGAGGCTCAATGCTGAAGATAGGGAGAAACCTAACAGTTCTCACTCTCTCTGTATGAGAGATTATACACTATTACATAAAACAGTTTTTAGCATCAAGATGATACACACATGCACCATTTGAATTACTCTTTCAAAGCAGCAACAGCACGTGGATGTGCTTTATGCAAAACACAGATGTTTTTAGAACTTTGTAAGGTTTTTGAATTTAAAAATATCATACAGACATTTTGAAATATTGATATACTAGCCCACTGTAAAGTTCATCTAGACCCACGGTACTCAAACTCCGGACTCCGGTCCGCCGGCGGACCGCGGGGCATGTCTGTCCGGACCCATTTAGATTTTGAATTAGGCAACGTAATTGCAATGTATTTTCAAAATTATTTTAATGCGTCAAAAATAATTTCTAATGTGAAATAAAGTGTCACCAAATATCATTCATGGCAATCTAGCTTTGTTTTACTCGTGTAGCCACCTTGTCCAAGTGACAAAATCATCTGTGTTTGTGTCCGTGTCTGCCAGTCGGCTCTGTGAAACTAAACACTGCCAGGAGACATTCAAGACGAGAGGGCTTGATGACAGGGAATATGAGCCTATCACTCAAAGCGATTTACGTTTTAGCCAATCAGAAGTGAAATAGGGCGGGCATTTGGGGAAACACGTCAGCGAAACCTGTTAGCAAGCCGCATGCGCGAACCTGACGAGCCGTTAGCAAGCCGCAAACCTGTTTCAGCGAGCACCGTCATGTCTCTGTCAAAGTGCCAAAAGAAGAGAAAAGTTGACGAAGAAAATAGAGAATTTAAAGCGGAATGGACAGAAAAGTATGCGTTCATTCTGCCCAAATCCAGCACAAGGCCGATGTGTCTCATTTGTACGGAGACCGTCGCTTTAGTGAAGAGCGCGAATGTGAAAAGGCATTATGACACAAAGCACGCATATTTCGAGGCTCAGTTCCCACAAAATTCTGAGGTAAGGACCACGAAAGTCAACCAGTTAAAATCATCATATGAGGGAACACATTCACTGTTTCGAAAAACACTGACACTGCAAGAAAGAGTAACTGAAGCATCATTTCGAGTGGTTTGGGTGCTGGCCAAACATAAGAAGCCCTTCTCTGATGCAGAAATAGTGAAGGAGTGTATCAACGAGGTTGTTGAGGCAATGTTTGAGGGAAATGAGAAGGATAAACTGTCAGATATGTTTGATAAGATACCACTATCTGACTCCACCGCAGTCAAAAGAGTGGAAGTACTTGCACACGACATAGTGCAGCAATTAACTGAGGACTTGAAAAATGCGCAATGCATCTCACTTGCTGCGGACGAGTCCACAGACCGCACAGATAAAGCACAGCTATGTGTCTTTGTGAGATACCTCAGCAGTTCAAAGGGGGTATTCTGTGAAGACATACTGGGTGTGGCACCTCTTCTTGGCCACACCACTGGAGATGACGTATCTAAAGCCATAATGCAGATGCTTAATGAGAGGGGAATTGATATCAAGACAGTCGTATCAATTGCAACTGATGGTGCCCCATCCATGACTGGAAAGACAAAGGGAGCTGTAAAACGTCTGAAAGAGCATCACCCAGGCATGCTGGCATACCACTGCATTATACACCAGTCTGTGCTTTGCGCCTCTCTTGGAAAAGAATATGCAGATGTCATGGAGAATGTCATGAAGCTTGTGAATTACTTAAGAGCCTCATCTGCCCTTCAGCACAGGCTTTTGCGAACTTTCTTGACTGAGGTGAGGTTTTCATTTGAATTTCTAGCTTTATTTTCTGTATAGTAGGCTATTGCATGTTGTTGTATTTTAGGCATTATTTGCAAATTAATTATACATAATACATTTAGGCCTACCATTATGATATTAAACAATAAATTAAAATCAGGTACCAGAAGTGCTGTAGTAGGCTATGTAGGGCTGTGTTTAGAAGTCACTCAAGGTATGCTATCTTTTCTGTCTCCCTCTACAGGCCAATGCTGAGTATGACGATTTACTTCTCCACAATAATGTGAGATGGCTGAGTAAGGGGAGAGTCTGGGAGAGAATTTGGGCAGTGAGAAAGGAGATTGAGGTTTTTTTGTCAGAGCAAAATAACACCAAAGCCCAACAGTACTTGGACTTTCTGCAGGATGCTGACAAAATGGAGCTTGTAGCTTTTTTAGTGGACATAACCTCTCACCTAAATGAGCTGAACCTCAAACTTCAAGGGAAAGATAATACTGTGTGTGAATTGATGGCAGCAGTACGCTCATTCCAAAGACGTCTGGAGATCTTCAGTAGTGACATCAGAGAGGCACATCTCCACTTTCCCTCTCTTCTGGAGCACACAAAGGGCAAACACAGTCACAACCATGGGGCCTTCTTGGAGAAGTTGGCTGAAAATTTCAAAGGGCGCTTTGACAGCTTCAACATAGGCAAGCAAGTACTACTCTTTGTTGGACAACCTTGCCAAGTGAAGCAGATTGAGCAGTTTGCAAAAGAGGCCAACAGCATCTTCCCATGGGCAAGTCCTGCAGCTCTGCAAACAGAGCTCATAGACCTGCAAGAAAATGTGGCTTTGAGTGAAGCCAATTGTGACCCTGTGACCTTCTGGACCAAGATGGTTACAGCAGGAGATTTGCCCAACCTTCACAAAGTTGCCATATTTGTGCTAACCATGTTTGGCTCCACATATAGGTGTGAGTCTGCATTTTCCACCATGAAGAAGGTTAAAGACTCATTCCGCAGCAGGTTGACAGATCAACACCTTGATCAGTGTCTCCGACTGGCAATTACACCTTTTGTACCAAGGTTCAAGCAATTGGTCGCTGACAGACAGTGCCATGCGTCTCACTAGTCAGGATTGTTAAAGGAGCCATAATAGTATTTCTTCACTTGGTGCTGATGAGTGCTGATTTTCATTTTTCATAATTTTCATTTGGAGCTGTTGAGTTCAAAGACTCAAGTTAATATATTATGTTAATGTTACATACTAAAATGGTTGATCACATTGATCGTTTCACTGTAATAAACGTTCTTGCAATTTATCCGGACCTTTGACTTTCATTGGAGAAAAAATATGGACCTTTGGGAAAAAAGTTTGAGGACCCCTGATCTAGACACATACAAATAAAAATAGAAAAGCTTCAAAAAGCACATTGCCTTATCCACATTACATGCAATGCCATCCTTTGACTAGGAAGTGGAAAAATATTGCCTGTTGTCCAGTCCAAATGTCCTAGTTATGGAGCTACTGTGTAGCAAGTCAGGTTGGACTCACTCAGGCCATGAGATACTGAATCAAATTGCTGTTTTCATTTACTCTTGTTTTACCTAAACAATATGGTACGGTCAAATGAAAATATGTTACTCTTAAAGTATTTTCTAATGAAAGTGTTTTATTTGAAATCACTCAGATCATTTATACTTCAAAGATTTTAAATATCAAAAGTTCATCTTTTATGTTTTGCTGCTTGTTGATAGTGTTTTGTAGGTCTGTGTGTTGTGTGTGTCAATGTGTGTTTTTCATTGTAACATGTTGCCAGTGTTTTGCATCAGTGAGCTTGTTTTGAGACATGTATGAAGAGTTTTGTTGCTGTGAGCGACTTTTGGAGGCAAAATGAACTGAATTGCACAGGTGCATTTTAGTGATGCACACTGTGTTAAGAGTTTTGCACATGTGGTTTCAGTTGTGCCCACTGTGCTTTAGCAATCGAAAAAAACTGTAGGTGCCGTTCACAATGGACAAACTCACGTTTTGGTCAATAACACACACAAACAGACACTACTCCTCCGCTGAACTCTCTGCCTCCATGCTCTCTGCCCCTCTGTGCGCATGGAATGTCCAGAAAGTAATATGAGCGCGGGCACGGCGAATGCGGGTGCATGAGGGAAGCAGCCTTTCCAACAGCAATGGATGAATGTTTCCGTAAGGTCTATATACCCTCTGTCTAGATCAGGGGTGTCCAAACTTTTTTCACTGAGGGCCACATATAGCCTGGAAATCCAGACCCTGATATCTTGTGAAACACCATATTACTCAAGCATGTTAGCAATTTCGGCGCCAAAGTTATTGCAATTGAATGGAAATCCATCAAAAAGTTAGCCTGGAAATCCAGACCCTGATATCTTGAACGATAGAGGGTCTGGCGACGATCAATTGTAATTTCCAACTCAAGGGGCGGCTCCTACTCGTGCATTTAAAATGCCACTGCACGCAGTTGGATAGCACTACAACCAATCAGAGCGACGTATTAAGCCCCGTTCGTTTAGCGAACAGCTGTTAAACTGTTAAATTAAACGTTTGCCGTTGTCGGTCGGCAAAATAGAACATTCCACTTACTTGCTAATGAAAGATTTGAGTGCCGTCTTCCAAATCGTTAAGGGTCGAGGCCAAAGCAGTCTCAAACTCACACAACATATCCGCAGCCATCTCTGATGTTTACTATCACGGCTTCGACGTCGCATGCACGTCACTGTCGTCATCCGGTTATGTCCTCCCCAGAGTACCATATAAGGGGCTCTGGCGCGCCCGCCAGATTTCTGTCTTTCTTGATAAGCTTCAACGGAGCGTGTCCAGACCAACACGCGCAGCAAATTTAATTTGCCAGCGCCTAGTGGCAGGTCTGGGAATGCCAGGCTAGGCCACATACAGAAAAATCTACAAAGGGCCGGGCCACTTTGCAAAAATAACACATTTATCAGGACATGTAGCTGCTCAGTTACACAGTGTCTTCGTAAATTGTAATCCTTCTTCACGGCAACACTTTACTTGCACGTTAAACAGATACATTCCCCCTCTTGTTAAATGCCATTGATACACCCAGTGTTTTCTGCTTTTGCGTCCAATGTCCAGCTAGGTGAAAATAGTAGCAAACCGAGATCGCGACCGAGATTTTTTTAAGTTTTTAAAGAGAAATGCATGAATCTGGTGCACTTTGAGAGGGAAATTAAGAGGCTAAATCTAAAGAATTTTCTATGAAAAAAAATGGAGACACTGTCAGATGAATCAGAAGCTATTGGAGAAGGACACATGGATTTTCCATAATAATATTAATTTAAAATAAAATACTATGCAGGTTCCTCTGGGATGGGCTTGGTGCTCTTTTTCTTTTATGGGACATATTTCTCTGTAATATAATGAGTGCATTTAAATTATTTAAAAATTAAAAGGGCCATATTACATTATATTTTTCAAATGTGCCACGGGCCAATCAATCAGTTTTGACACCCCTGCACTAGTGGGTTAACTAAGAAATGAAAAAAAAAATGTTTTTCAAAGGGCCAAATTATATTATATTTCTAAAATCGGCCGCGGGCCAATAAAAAGCGGGCTGCGGGCCGCAGTTGGCCCGCGGGCCGTAGTTTGGACACCCCTGGTCTAGATGGTGAATTAAATAGGCTTTTCACCTCATTCACCAAGAAAATCAAGATGTTGTTGATTATATTTCTATGTGTCCTATAATTTGGTATGTCCATTTCAACATTCAAATTCATGCTCGGCCCTTTCAGAAAAAGTGTTTGAGAGTGCATGGTAAGGCCCTGTAGGCTATCTTAAATCAAATAATTTTTATTTGTATAGCCCAATATCACAAATAGACATTTGCCTCAGTGGGCTTTACATTCCATACAATATGACACCCTGCCCTTATACTCTTAGCTCGGAGAAAAAACTCCAAGTAAAAAACCCTTTACCAAGATTAAAAAAACTATTGAGAAATCTCAGGGAGAGTCGACAGAGTAAGGGACCCCTCTCCCAGGACGGACATACTGCAATAGATGTCATAAGTAGAGAAAATTCATGAAGGAATTTGATCATTGACCAGATGCTTACATGGTAATACTAAAGTAAAGTGTGAATAGTGTGGATGCAGGAAGACTGCCACAGGGGGGATCCACACCGTCTCGTCTCCACCAGGGAAAACTGGAAGAGGACAAACAGACAACCAATGAGCGAAGCAAAAATGAACTTAAAGTTGGAACAGGCATTTGAGTAGAAATAGTACTATCCTGATGGACGGTGAATGAATGCTGATGTGAGGCACTAGCAGCCAGGGTGCGTCCGAAAGAATACACAGCCAATGCACCGCTGCCACGGGAAGCAACCACAGCCGAAACCCCTGGAGGGGCGACCCTATCTTGCAGACTAAAAGGAAGACAAACAGTGAGCATTGCAAAATCAGTTTCTTTACCTCCCAAACTAGTTAGGCATTGGTGCAAGTAATATGTTCAAATCATTAACACATGTGATCTGCCAATCTAATTCAATAACACAATGGATAGGACAGTTCTGTTCAAAACCAAATCTGAAATATTGTGACACAGCTCATTATGGCTCATCATGACAGAAATAGTCGCCATTGGCTTCACCATTTGTCTGTCTTTGCCATGCCATTAATGGAAAGTAGTGCTAAATGATATTGACTGTAGGAAACTGACAATGTGAAGTGGATCCCATCAGAGCTTTGTTAGACTTTTGCATAAACAGTGGTTCCCAAACTTGGTAATTTGGCCCAGAAATGAGAAAAGCCTGCGTATTGAAATTTTTAAAATCTGGAAAGCCATTAGATGTTAATGTGCATGAACAATTTGCAATAATTCTGTTTTATCTTCTGTTTAGAGGTGTGAAGGGTGAGGTATTGTTCTGTTTTCTTATTTTCATTCTATATAGGTCTACTGAAAAGCACTTTGTGTTAACTTCACTGTATGAAAAGTGCTAAACAAATAAATGTTGATAATGTTGATTGTGAAACACTGTACATATTGGCTATTTATTTTGTATGTGTACATTGCACTACTGCCTTCTACTTTTTACTCTTAACATTGTGTACTTGGATGCTGCTATAATTTTGTTGTACACTGTACAATGACAATACAAGGATTGTGATTATAATGGTAGTGTTCATGCATTATTTTACCCTGGAACTCCAGAGTTCTCCTGAGAGCACAATTTGAATCTTTCTAGATTTGAGTGTGGATCCACGCTACCATTTCTTTGTGTTTGGAATCAGAAATGCGTCACCCTCCAAGCAAGCCCTAGGTACCACTGAATTAGAAGAAATTATCATTTATTTTTTTTGACCAACTGTGAAAATAAATCCAAAAAACGCTCATTTTGAGCTATGAGGACCTCGTCATGGGCTTCATCTTTCAAAGCCTGACTTTTCAGGAACCCCAACATGCCTCCCGCCCCCCCCCCCCCCCCTTTTTGTTTTGGCTGGTGGAGCCTCTTCACCCGCCTGCTGCGAAGGGCCAGCTTCCTCCTCGCGGTCCTGCGTAGGGCCAGCTTCCTCCTCGCGGTCCTGCGTAGGGCCAGCTTCCTCCTCGCGGTCCTGCGTAGGGCCAGCTTCCTCCTCTGGCACTAGGGAGCCAGTGAGGATGGGTAGTTTGATGGATGCACTCCCCCCAAAGAGGTCGTGCATCACACCAAACCACGGCCATGTTGCTGCCGTTGCCTCCCCACCGTCAGTGCCAGTCCCAGTGGGGGGATTCTTCAATTCCTGAATTACATAAATGACATGTTCAGAATTGTTTTTGCTGAATGCACTGACCAATGAGCTGAATATTGAAAGCATGAATACAACACAATGGTATGATGAGCTAATGTGCACCAGCTTATACCTTATATTTGCTTTTCAAATTGTCCCATTTTTTGGATGCCTGGAGTGGGGCTATCCGGACCCCCAGCCCAGCCTCTTTAACCACCTTTCTGTGGGTGAGAATAAGCATTAGTTAATGGGTCCACCCCACAAAGCAGAACTGTGCATGAACTAGTTGAGAAAAAATATTAAGCATGACCATTGTATAAGGCTACCTGTACAAACAGTGAGATTTGGGACCTTAGGCTAAATAAATATGTATAACTATGCATGTATGAACTAAACTTCGAACTATGAACATTGCCACGATAATGTAAATTCCAACTATAGCCTAGGGGCATGTGTGACTTACTCCCAGGCGTCCTTCACTGTTCTCTTCCGCCCAGTAAACAGTCCATCAAGGGCCACTCTCGCCTTGATTATGGCGTGGGTATCATCATCTGAAACTACAGCAAATTACGGAGGGCATAAACATAAAGCATACCCATAGCAGTGTTATCAATGCATTCCCAATGAATTTCTTCAATCAATTTTGAGAGCGTCTGATCGCACATGCAATCAGGCAATGTCCACACAAGCGTGTAAATTACATTACATTAGCCTACATTTTATTTAGCTGACGCTTTTATCCAAAGCGACTTTCAGTAAGTGCATTCAACCATGAAGGTACAAATTCCGAACAACAAGAATCACGCTAGCTTCAAATAAACAAAACTATAAAATGCCACATATAAGTGTGGTCTACTTTTTTTTTTTTTTTTTTTGTAATCACAGCAGTTTAATAACAGCGTAAGATATTGTTTTGAAATGTAACTTACTTGGGATTCTTCGCTTCTTCTCCATATTCTTCTCGCTTCTGTTTTACCTCTCGTTCATATTCGTGTAGAGTCGGTAAACTCCATCGGTGGCTTGTTGCTTTAAATATTGCCGCCGTAAAGGATTATGGGATACCACTATCTCCTTTCCTTTCGCATAGGTTGGTCCGGAGTAACCTATGCTAAAGGAGGGTTAAAGGATGAATCGAGGCTCCTTTCCTATGCCTTTCCTAAGCATTTTGAGAATTCGGATCACCTATCCGCCGAGTACTTCCGGTTCATCTCGATAGGAAAGAAAATGTCCTATGCAAAAAATACTTTTCGGATAGACCCTTGGTCATTTTCAAAGTAGCTCACAAGCTGAAAAACAGTGGGCACCCCTGGTCTAGAGAGCGTTCCCATCATTTCCAGCTTCCTTATTTTTTTGGGCCACAATACAGATTAGCGCCGCCTGCTGTTATGGAGACATTACGTCCCGCGCAAGCGCAGAGCGTACGGAAAGTCAGCAGTCGGCTCGATGTGTTCTTGGCACTTTTTTGACTGGAGCTGCCTGAATCGGCAGACTCCATTTTCGGGTAGTCGGACCGGTGTGTCCTGGGCTGGCCATTACAAATACTTGTTTCCGCTCTCACTGCCCTTATCTTTCATTGTCTGAAATAAACAGCTCTTGAGATAACTGTGAAATCCTAGAAAAAAAATGATTTGCATTGGCTTATAAATGAGCCACTAACCCTGCATTCCGCATACTCTTTCTTTTAGGGTTAATCTGGTACGGGGGCTGGCCCATCCACCCAACACTTTAAAATAGCTGAGGGAGCTGATTCAGTGCACATGTTACAGGCCAGGTTGTCCCCTGTCTATTTGTCAGTTCTAGGTGCAGCTCCCTTAATTGCTGATTGCAGCCACCTGAGTGGAGTCTATAGAAGCAGCTCCTGCACTCACTCTCCCTCCCTCCTGGATGCAGAGCAACATATTCCGTTGTTTCTGCTTACTTTCAATAAATGTTATCTTCATCTTCATTTACAACCTACCTAGTGCCTTTTCCCTTTTTATGTTGCGACTATCGCAGCCGGCCATAACAGCACACTCTAAGCGTGACTGTATCACAATGTATTGATAATGTTTTTCTTTCTCTCCCCCCCAAGCTCCAGCCTAACAGATGACCCATTTATTTTCTTTCATTTACATTATGACTTTGTTCCATTTTGTGTTTATTCAGGCCCTATAGCAGGGGTGTCAAACTCATTTTCACAAAGGGCCGAATTACGACTTGATAATCACACGAAGGGCCAGACATGTCGCTTACTGACATGCCTTCTTTTTAATCCAAAAATCAAACAACATATCTAGGTATATAACCTGCGTACATACGGGGCATAGGCTAGGTTTTGTTTACATATTTTGGGGGACAAATTATAGGTGGGGGGTATGGGGGTGCTCCCCCAGAAATGTTTGTGCGTCAAACACTTAATTTCCTGTATTCTGGTAGTTTATTCTGTTTCTGTTTTCTGCGTTAATTTATTGTAGAAATGTCTTTATTTTTCTAAAGGAAAAGACAACATTCAGGTTCCTGGTGAAACAAATATAAAGGACTATAATGCAGTAAGGCTCTCAGGCATCCTGGATTGAGCCACAATATGTTTTCTCTTGGATTTTTCTAAACTTTCTGCATATTCAAAACATATCACGTTTTTTTATTTTATTTTTTATAGGAATCATGACCCAGCACCAGTGTTAACTATTTATGACACTTTACATTGGTAATGAAATGCAAAGCCACCATTGGAAACAAAAGGGGTGGGCTATCAGCGGCTATCTAACATTAGCTAGTGAGCTATATTGTAACTTGAGGCAAAAGTTAGAAACCAGATAATAGCATTCATCCTTAGACAGTTGACACAATCAATCATCAATATTAGCATACTATTTAGCTACATAGATTGGCCTATTTACAGCCATTAGAAAACTGACATCTTTTCTTCAATGCAAGTTCATCAATTCATGGCTTAAAATCCTGAGCTGTGGAACTTTCAGAAGACATTCCTAGTGGTAAGCTATGCGAGTGTCCTAACGGTTGGGAGCGTGTGCGACGTGCAGATATGGCACAGGCTCCACATGAGAGAGAATTTTATTTTTATTTTTTTATGCGGGCCGAATTTAATGCAATTGCCGAATTGGTTCGCGGGCCAGATTAAATATCGAAACGGGCCAGATTTGGCCCGCGGGCCAGAGTTTGACACCCCTGCCCTAGCGTCTTTAATTGTGTTTGTCTTACACATTCTTTAATATTACATTCATGAGAATCACAAATTGCATTTCTAACAACTGCTGCTGTAATTGTTGTGCATGTGACAAATAAACGTCAATGTTTTGACATCTTAAAGTCAAAAAGCATTGTCTTTCTGTTTAATGAATATTCAGTAGACTATACAATTTATGGTCCAGTTGAAACAATGTAAAAAAGATTCTCAGATATTTTAATGCTTGCAAGCTAGAGCCATCATCTGCGATTCACAGACAGGAAAGGAGAGAGAGGCAATCTCTCCTTAGTATTAATAGTATTGAGGATTAGGATTAATACATTACAACTGTAGACGGTGTGTAGATGTTTTCAGTTACAGTATTGTTCAACCTTGCTCCACCCCATCGCTTGTCCTAACTTCCCAATTGTTCTGCCCTTATCTGAAAAACACAACTCATTTGTCTACCACCTGTGTTGCACACATACACACATAGACGTCGATTACGGGGGGGATGGGGGGTACATGTACCCCCCACTTTTCGTCAAGACTCATTTTGTCCCCCCCACTTTTTAAGCCGGACATGGAGTGCGTCCAGCCGTATTAAAACACAGCGTTACGGTCTCTCTCTCTCTCTCTCTCTCTCTCTCTCACACACACACACACACACACACACACACACACACTAGTTTGCACACCAGAGAAAACATGCTCCGAAGTCTCCGCTAGTTTGAACACCAGAGAAGACTGATGCATTTCAATCAGCAGCAGAGAGACAACGGCGAGTGGCTTTAAGTGTCCCGTTGTGAAGTGTAAACTGTAGGGATTACCATCCTCTATGCCCACTAATGACTGTTAATGTAGCGGACACTAACAGCAGCTTGTGTCGCGGCACATGGATACTGACGATGTTGTTTACAGTGACGTGCGGTCAGGGTAGGCGCCGTGTGCAAAAAAATAAAAATAAAATAAAATTATATTTGTATTATTACTGTTACTGTTAATTATTTCGATCTTTACATGTAATCCGCGATTACTTTAAAAAAGTGTAGACGTTTTGATTCGAAACGTGGCAGTTAGTAAGTTATGCCAAAAAAATATTGTGCCTTTGCTGTTTCCCATTCATTGTGTACGGCAAAGAATCAGTGCCTTTGCGCCTATTCATTGTGGACGGCAAGAAAAAAGTTTTCGCGCATGCGCACTTGATTCTGTATTATTTAACATGTACGCAAATAAGCATAATTCTTTGTGCCTTTTTTACGTAAATGGTATGCATTGCCACATAAGCCTTTACATTACATATCATTCATGGTCCAATTAAAATCGAGATATTACTAGACATTTACGCAGCTTAGGCCAACGTCATTACGTTGGCTATGCTCATTCACGTCGCATTACCCCCGCGGATTTTTAAGTCAACATTGCAGCTGCCGTGCCCGCAGATATTTCAGACTGGAGGAATTTTAACAAATTGGATTATAATTTAAAAAGGAACAGAATGAATAGCAAGAGAAAGGCCTGCGCCAGCCTTGGACGGTGTACAGCAGCAACAGGGACAAACAATGTTCGAGCATTTCAAACGGACAGGTAGCCTACATGAACGGAAGGATGCTAGCTAGCTGTGCTGTCAGTCAGACTGTCACTGGATTACTATCGTCTTGCTTATTTCTACAGCCAGGCAGTCAGATTGGTGAGTCAGAAACTTTTTTGGGGTTTATTTAATAATAAAGTTGGATGAATTGATACCGAGTGCAATCCATTCTGCATTTTATATTCAATTGAGCAGTTGTGTTTTCATTGTTACTGACGGACAAACCTAAGCTCTGCAATGTGGATAAATGGTTACATTCTGATGCTGGACAGGTCCATGGGGCATATGCTACTGGTACTTTATCTATTAAGATAAAGTTTATGGAGTGGAGTTGCCATCAGTTATGCTGTAGTCCTACATAATGATGAATGCTGTCTTTTATTTTTAAGTTGAATAGAAGTAGTACCGGTAGTTTGAATCGGCGAAGGTTTGACTTGTTGCCTTACGTTTTTTCGGCCCTCGGTGTGAGGGACGGGTCCGTTAAGTCGATGGATGCGATGTTTAATCATTTAGACCAAACTACAGTAGGCTACGGGCAAACCTGAAGTCACCGTCGTGACATTTCATATACGTCCCGTCTGTGTGTGTGTGTGAGTGAGTGAGTGAGTGAGTGAGAGAGAGAAAGAAAGGGAGGAACTTATTTGAAATCGGCCGTGCGTGCCTGTTTGTTGTTTATTGTTTTTGATTTAACAATATATAGGTTTAGAGAAATCTGGCTTTCAGAACTCAGTGCCTACCCACTCACTGACCTCACCGCACGTCACTGACGATGTTGTTTATCAAGAAGTAATTGAAGCTGATCATGGCTATGCTACTAGCTAGGTTGCCATGGAGACCGAGGCGGAGTAATATTGTTGTGCGACAGTCCAGCCGTGCTTCGGCTCGATCAGATTGCTCAGTCGGAACTACCTTCCCAAGCTCCTTTTGTTTACGTCATGTTTGGTTGGGCTACGGGGAGCAGCTAGTGGCTCATATGTCCGCTGCTTTTTGAAAACGCTTTTTTCATCAAATGTGTCAGACATCAGTGTTTTGTATACATTGTATTCATTAGTGAGCGGGTATGCCGTCTTTCAGAACCGTTCATTACCTGCACTAAAGAGAAAAAAAGATGTTTCCTCATTGTCCCCCCCACTTTTGAAAATGCACTCCAGAATGCCTGTTTGTCCCCCCCACTTGTTTAGCCAAATCGACGTCCATGCATACACAGGATCGTATTAGTAATACACCTCAAAGTAGTTTGGTTAAAGGTGCTACGTGGAACTTCTAAATATTTCTGAAACGGTTTAATTTTCCTGATCTTAAAAGCTGAAGCAAGCAGATTGATCATGGAACTGCTAAATTTGTGTATCTGAATCGGAATCTGATGAAAATGGGGGCGGGACCTGATAAGACTTTGGCTTCTCCTGTCACCCTTCGGACAACACAAAGTAAGATGTATGAATATGTGAAAGAGAAAATTGTGTATTGTGTGGAATTGTCAGAAATAATAATAAATAAATAAATAAACAAATCAACTGAAATAATTTAGGATAATTTGTCCCAGTCTACTTCAAAGTTGGCTATCGGAGCCCTTTCCTTCCTGATGCAGGCAATATTATGAAGGACTGCGCAGGCAGCGGTTATGTCACATGCCGTGACATGAGCCGTCTGGTGTAACAGGCATTGGAAACCTTTCTTCATAAGTCCGAATGTCATTTTGATGTGAAGTGGACCTGGCTTGGCGTTGTTTTGTCGGGTGTCCCTCAATAAAGCTGGGCCTAAAACAGCACTGAGGTCAAGCAGAGCAGTGTGCGGAAGATGGAACTGGGTCATTAGCCACTTGTCATCCTTTGCCAACAAATCTTCTTGGTCCTCAAAGATTCTCTCCCTCCGAATCCTTTCAGCCGTTTAACCTTTCTTTTGTTCTGGCTTTTATATCTCAATCAGTGAAAATACTGTATAACCGTGATGATTGAAGTAACAGGTGAAACTGGAACAATATGACACATTCATAACACAGTACACAATAATTGATCATTGATTATTTTCTCTTTATTGTCTGCACATCTTCCCACTTTTTGCTGGGAGATTTTCTTCAGTCAAGCTTAGGGTCTAAGGGCAGAGGGTGCATACTGTGTACGGAATGTGAAGCCCACTAACGAAAATGGCTATTTGTGATATTGGGCTATACAGATAAAACTGATTTCATCATTAGATGTTTATTAATAACCCAGGTTAATTCTAATGAGTTGGTATAGCTTGGAATAAACACAACATAAATAACTAACCAACCAACTAATAAATAAATTAGAATTGCTTTTTCAAAAAATAATAATAAGAAAAAACAGAGCGCTGGGTTAATGTAAAGCCTATCCTATCCTAATTAAAATAATCGTGGTCTTGAAGGGCCGGCACTAAATCAATGGGGGCAGATACTGCTGCTTCCAGGAGATCCCTCACACCTTCCCCTGTTTCTGCTTCCCTGTGACCAGGTTCTGGACAATTGTGGCCAACTGCCCCCACGTCGACCTCTTCAGGCTCCAGGATGTCCCCATGTTCCAGGCAGAGGTTGTGGAGGATGGTGCAGCAGGTGACCACAACAGGAGCAAAGGTGTGGCTCACCTCCAGCGACCTCAAAAAGATTGAGCGCCAACGGGTCTTCATCATTCCGAAGGAACGTTCAATAATGGACCTGGCTCTGGACAGCTTCACATTGAATCGGGCTTGCACCGGATTCAGAGCACGGGCCCGATATGGTGTCATGAGGCGGATGGGGCCAGTTAGGCAGGGGTACCCACTGTCTCCCAGGATGCAGCTCCCGTCTGGCGGATACAGCTGCTGGATGTAGACCGGGCTGTTCCTCAGCACACGTGCATCATGGACAGACCCAGGGAACCCACAAAACACGTCAAGGAACTTCCCTCGATGGTCACATATGGCCTGCAGCTGAATAGATGGAAACAGCTTCCTATTAAAATAGCAGGCTGCATCCTCTGCAGGGGGTTTTATTCGGATATGGCAGCCGTCGATAGCACCAACTGCCACGCGAAATGCTGGTGAGCCAGCCGCCCGGGCAAATCCAGCACCGACTTCCTCCATTTGGTCCGGTTGAGGAAACCTGACGATCCTGTTCATCAGACCTACACTGTAAGCAATTGCTGTTAATTTACGGCCAAATTTTAACAGTAATTTACTGTATTCATGTATTACAGTTATTTACTGTACTTAGCAATGCATTGTGGGAAGGTACATTTGAAAAGACAGCTCAGAAGCCCTTAACAGTATGATAATGTTTTAAATTACAGTATACTACAGTATTTTTTGGAAAGTGGGCGGGCAACGGCCTTTTTCAGGAACATTAGTTTGAAATGAGCCATTCCAGATAGGACAAACTTCGAAGGACATGTGCTACGCATCAACAAAAAGTCCAGCATTAGGTCTACTCTGCATTGATCGAGTGGAGCGTCTACAAATGTTAAGGTAATATGTTTCTGATCAATTATTTACTCTTAAAATGTGGCTTTAGATAATGTTTGAAATTAAACTAATGCTCAGCAGCCTGTGTATCAAGTGAGTATGTGATTTTAGAATATTGTTTACCAGTGAAGATGAGTTAACTAGCTCAAACATTTATACTTAAGCGCATTTTAGAGTCCATGTATGTTCAAACCTAACAGTGTTGAGCATTAGTGAGTCTTAGAGTCTTAGTCTTTAGAGTAGTAGCCTACTGGTTGTTTTTAGCTAGTGGATAGCCTTTAGCTCCTTGTTAAGAGCTGACGCAGTGGAGCTGATTATCATATCATGCCACCTATACATTTGAATTGAAGCCTAATATATCAACTGTTTCAAGTGTAATACATTGTCAATTTTGAACCCATAAAATAGTACATTTTTTACAGTCAGTGTCTAATCTTTGACTATTCTGATTTCAGATGCTTCAATGGTATAGCCTTAATCTGGAGAGAGGCACAAAGGCCATCCGGGGAACAGTTCCCTCCAAGAAGACATGGTGTGGGGGTCCAGAAGAAGTCAGCTACAGTCAATACACATGTATCAGGTCAGTGCATTCTCTCTCATCTCTCTCTCTCTCTCACTACTACACTTTTGATTGAGTGATGAAGCAACATTTAGTCACAACAGACTTCATCAGCTTTTTCAGCAGTTGTTTCTGTACATTCCCAATTCTAGATATATTTTGACAATTTTTTTTGTTGCTGTTTTACAGTCTCAACACTGGATCAAATCAAGATGAAGGAGCAATGACAGCAAGGTGATGGTCATCTCTACCCGACCCAGAAGACTCCTCTCAGATACCAGCAGTCTACAAACAGCCAGACTCTTTCTGGAGCTAAGAATGCTCCTATCTCACAAGACTCTTTAAGAGGTAAAAGACAAGCCTATACCTCAAAGGATTATTTTAAGAGGTAAACCACAAGGCTTCCATGAGTTTCCCAAATGATCATATATATGTTTAACAGAGAATGCATTGTATTAAATAAATCAAAATTGTATAGCTGTATTTGTTAATACTGCCCTTAATAAAAGTCTGTTTGATTCACAATATTTTAAGTTGTTTACTGCTTATTTTGCATCACTTCAATATTAATGTATGATATGCATATGTCTTTAGGCCACAGAACAAAACATGTGTAATGTTAGAAGTTTGATATTTTAATTTGCTACATTGAGTTATTGTATTACATTACATCTGTCTAAAGCAAACATTTATCAGTTATCTACTTGCAACCATCTAATCAGAATGTTAATTTATTTTCAAACTGAGAAATACTGCATTTCACTTTTACTTTGAAAAACTGTAAAATATTCAACAGTAAGAATACTGTAGAATTAACAGTAACTTGCTGGCGTCTCTGCTGCCAGTATCTTACTGTAAATTTAAAAAAATACAGAAATATACTGTTTTTTCGATTACAGTAAAATAATGTAAATCAATTTAACAGTAAGGGTGCTGTAAAATAACAGTAACTTGCTGGCGTCTCTGCTGCCAGCATTTTACTGTTATTTTACAGAGAAATTATTTACAGTGTACCACTGCCCAGCTGATCTTGTGCACAATCCTGTGTACCGTGGTTTTGGGGATGTTAAATGCCCTTGACACCACCCTGTATGAGGCTGCATGGGCCAGCCAGTAAAGGAAGACCAGGACCTCCAGCTCCTTGCCCCATCCATGATCGCACTCATGCGGAAGAGTAGCCGTGAGAGCAAGAATGGAGGTTCTTGTCAGGCGAAGGTCAGGGCGGAGGTTGGAAACCCCATCAAAAAATAACTGGAGTATAGGCACAGTTGGGTTTAACTGGCAGTTTGTTGTTGTAGGTTGGATGTTCTATAAAATAAAAGATCAAATGTTGATGTATGCAAGACTTATTTGAATTCCTGTTCAATCCTGCCTGTTCACTGTTTTATATCGGGCCAACTGTTTTACATAGGCTATATAACTATTCTAAATCCTGCAAACACTGTTAGGCTGGTGCTAGAAAAGCTACTTTCATTGTTTATTTACAGTAAGAGATACACTATTAGGACTGAAATGGCCAGATTATACATACAATGATGCATACCAGAATCCGCTGATTTGGCCACATGTGTTCATACAAGAAAGGTAGTCAAAGGTAGTCATAATATTTCAAACACACACACACACACACATATCTCATTTGCTACGTGTGGAATAGGGTAGCATGCCTATGGTGACTAGTTGAGTAGAGATAGTAACCTAATATGTATAAATGAATTGGACAAAGTAATTTCGAAGATAACCAGGTTAGGTAATTGTTATTGTCAATGTCCACAAAGTGGAAAATGTTCTTCTGCTTCACCACAAACAATATGAGCAAACAAATAAATATGATTTGAATTAGAATGATACACTTTATTTGTAGCCTATATTTTAATCAACAATGGGGACTGCACTGAATAACAACATCGAAATGAACTAATTACATTTACAATGACAGTGAAATGCTTTTTGTAGCTTTACAGATAATACAGAGTTTTCAAGTTAATTAAAACATACATTACAGAGCAACAGCATCCGAGCTCTCCGGATTGATCTCCGAGTGTACGCACGTCTCTCTCGTGCTCGGCGATTGGCGTCATGGATCGCTAAGGCAACCATCATTTTGAAATTATTTTGAAGTTTTCAAATTTGGCGGATGAACTGCGACGGATATAAGCAAGAAGGTCAAAGTTCATGTCGCATTGTTATGACCTCATAGTATGTCCCAATTGTGTGCTTACTGCATCCTAAATAGATTATTTTTATCGTCAGATGTAGTATGTAGAATAGAAAAAAGAAAGAGTATGCGATTCGGAACGCAACCATCATCTGAAGATTTGAAGACCCCAGCCATGATCTCTCCTGGTGCAACATACATGGTAACTAGGCCATTGAAAAGGCCTGTCATGAAACCCAAAAATCCACCCTCATATCCCTTTCCATGTCAAGCCTGAGGACTGGCACCTGTATGTTGAGTCTGTCATATTGGATGCATTGATATGTCTCCCTAACAAAAAAACAACAATACACACTACACTAAAAAGGATTTAAGATAGTAGCCTACATTAAAAAATTTAAAATATTGACAGCATAAATATACTGAATTACACTCTGTTGGCTGGCAGCAGGTGAAGGACCCAAACGCAGATGATGTCGTGGATGTGATGATTTATTTAAATGAAATAATATTAGAACCACCTGGTTCAGAACAAGGAACACGACAATGATCCAACACCAAACAAACAAGACAGAGGAGACGAGACAAAATAAAATATTACATTGCAACTATTTACATGTGTACAAAAACGTGATTACAAATAATCATGGTCCAGCATCTGCTGGGCTGGTGCAGAGATGCGGCCTGCGAGTCTTGTCCTCCTTGCTGCTCCACTGACCTATAAGAGAGAGGAAAGGCATGTTACTCCGTTATAGAAATTGCTGATACGATCAGTCGTTAAAAAGACTATTGTTTTGAGCTTAACACCTTGCACCACTGACCTCAACTGCACAAGGGGCTTGTTCCATATTGTCCCTGCATTCGTCCTGCTCAGCCTCCTCAAAGTCCCCAACTCCCAAGCAGATGTTAATAAGGGCAGCACAGCAGGTAATTATGGCAGGGACAAATGTAGGGTCCACCTCCAGGGCCTTGAAGAAAATGCAACGCCACCTTGTTTTCATCATACCAAAGGCCCGCTCTATGATACAGCGGGCCTTGGCATGATGAAAATTGTAGCGCTCCTGGACTCTGCCGTGTAGTGGTTCCCTGTCAGGAGACAGACTGGCTGCTCCATGCAGGGCTACACACCATCCCCTACAAGGAAGTAACCTGCAGGAGGGTACAACACATCAGCGAACAGAGGGCTGTTTTTGAGGATTCTTGTGTCATGCACTGACCCCGGGTAGCCTGCAAAAGTATCCAAAAACTTGCCACAACTGTCACAGACTGCCTGGAGCAGGATGGAATTAAACAGCTTCCTGTTCAAATAATCATTGGAGGTCGGACCTGCAGGTGCCTTGATTCGGATGTGGCAGCCGTCAATTGCCCCCACACAGATTTCAAAGGCATCTTGCTGTGCCAGTGCAGCAAATCCTTCTCCAACTGCATCCAGCATATGGGGCTTTGGGAGGTGGATGCACCGCTTCCTATTGTCCACAATCTTCTGGGCCACCTTATGGACAGCACGGAAGATGCTGGTCTTTGGGGTGTTGAATCCCGGCTCAAGGGAAGGACAAAAGAGAAGACCACACAAGAAAGTTAGTTTAACCAAATTATAATTTATTTAACCAAGTTTAAATTAATCTAATAAATGGTGCATGAATGTCAGTAATCAGTAGTGAGTGCGGTGTCTGTGTGAGTGAAGTGTGTGGCATGACACAAAAAATAAACATCAAAAACTACTGTACAAGAGGCACACCATATGTCATTCCTCAACATTTTTCGTACCTTGGTGAAAATCTAACTTCCCTGATTTGGTCTGACTCTAGACTTTCAGCTGACTGTGTGTGTGTGTGTGTGTGTTAATGTGTTTATGTATGATATTTATGTTGGAAATTGTACTTTCTGTGAGTTATGTTGTTCATTGAAGAAAGATTACTACAAGTGTAATTTGTGTTTAAATATAAGTGTTACGAACTCCCTCGTTGTCCTTCCCCTCCTCCTTGCTCCTCATTGCTCTCAGATGCTGGTCGTCAGCCTGATTAACGCTGCTGATTTTGAAGGGGAATCTTGCTCTGCATTCCGAATAGCATACTCATTCTTTAATCTATACTACATCCGACGATAAAAATTATCTAGTTGGGATGCAGTAGGCATACTATTGGGACATACTTTTACTTATTTAGTTCATCAGAACATTGCGCCTTGATCTTGCGTCTTGCTTTTATATCTGTTGCATCCCCGTTTGTTTTCATATGGAGGCTCTGTCGATGCGACGTCACTTCAGGTTCGCACTGGATTATGGGTCAGAATCGCCCAAATAGGATGCTGTTTTCAACACTAACAATCTTGGCCGGGTGTAATAGACATCCGGGTCTTTCTAACCATCCTAAATCCGGCCTAAAGAATCGAGACATCCTAAATCTTTTTTCTTCCATACTAAATAGTAGAAAGTATGCGATTCGGAACGAAGGGTCTGTGGCCTCCCCGATTCTGACCCACAATCCAGTACCCACCGGAAGTGAGGTCTCATCGACGGCGCCTGTTATGAAAACAACCACGGATGCAACAGATATTTATTTATCTAACTTTTATTTATACTCAAGAGATCATTTGAGAGGTGACCCTCATTTGCAATGATGTCGAGTCAAACAAATGCAAAGCTAAAAAAAAAACAATAAATATGCAATAAAAGCAAGAGGCAAGACCAAGACCAAGGTGCAATGTTCTGATAAAATAAACAAGTTAAAGTATGTCCCAAGTGTATGCCTACCTACTGTTAATTTTATTTTATATCTTAATTTAGGTTAAAGTTTATTGTAGGTACTGTTAGTTTTTATATTTTAATTTAGATATATATCTTAATTTTAGCCTAATGTATGTTTAATGTATGACTTGTTTTATGCTACTGGATACCTGAATTTTCCTCGGGATAAATAAAGTATCTATCTATCTATCTATGCTAACTAGATTATTTGTATGGTCAGTAGTACATAGAATAAAAAAGAGAGTACGCGATCTTGAACGCAGGGTATAGCATGATATGATGCTGCCCTCTAGTGATCAATGATTGCATGACACTTTGTGCCTCTTTATTTATTTATTTTATAACTTCTATTTGAGCCCTTGCAATTATATAGTCCTTCCAGCATAATTCATAATCTGCATCTTAATTTTATTTGACAGGGACAGTGCATATTCATTTCTATTAATATGCCAGATTTAGCCAAAGGGCAAAATGTCATCTGTGCTCCCTGGCCAGATGTTACAATAGACTCCTTACTAAGCAGTTAAACAAAGCAAGAAGGGCGGATAACACATGTAACCTAATCTAAAGCACCACTTTGTGATGACACATTATTCAAATCTACATATAGAAGTAGTCAGTAGTCCGAGGGATAAAATACTTGAAGCATGCAGGCCAAACAAGAATTAGCATCAGACAAATACCAATAAAGGCAGCGTCATCATATTATCACATTTTGTCTATAACTTTTAAATGTATGTTTATACAAAGGCTGTATTGGTTATTTGTACATCATGGACATCAGTGGACATATTTTCTTATGAATCTAACATTTTCTAGATTTAAAAGGAGAAGTGATTTGGTCCGTTTAACTAATTTCCTGTCAGTGACTGAAGTTAGCAGTCCCCTCCGTTGTCACTACGTCTACATCAGATGAACACACAGCCGTCTTCGTCAGATAGTGCCGCGATGGATAGCAGCGAGTCATCGTTCACGGGCACATAGACCCGCCTCTTTATAGCTCTCTGTCCCTTGATTGGATAAAAACGTTGTACAAAAATACAAAAAAATTGTATCTGGCAACTACTGCAAAGCTGAATGACTGGGAGAAAGTATACAAACAAAGATATTTCGCTTACTTCTCCTTTAATTTAGACTATTTTCATAAGTGTGCCCTGAAATTAAGGTTGCAGTTAGAAGCATGCAAAGGTATTTCAATTATTTAACCATCTGTAGTTTTTCTCCTGGCATATGAATAGCTGGGTATTCATTTGTTTTAGAGAAGAACATCCCAACAGTTATAGACACATTAATTTGGAGACAGAACTGATTGAGCTATGCTGTCATTTTTCACCACAACATTTGTTTTTGGCAGCAATTTCACACCAATGTGTCACTCTTTATACATTGTTTTATTGCAAAACAGCGGAGTTGAGCAAAATAGTATCACAAATAAATTCCCATAGTCCTAATGTGATATTGCACTAAATACCCTATACATACTGTATGATTAAAATATTACACAGAAACACACACAATGAGACATATATAATAACTTTACCTCATAAGCAAGCTGAAATGTTACTAAAAATATTTTAATCTATCATTTATTTCCAACAATTTTCTTTTATACATTTATTTTTTTTCCAATTTTGTTTTTAACATTTCACATAAAGAAGGTTGAGATGAAAACCATGAGACTGAAAGAGGGAAATAGATTATTTTGTCAATATACTGTATTTTGTAATTACATTTTTGTAATGAGAAGACATCCAGACCACTGGATTATAGTGTCTTGTGTCTAAATATGACAGAATAAAAAGAGCATTATCGCAAGCATAACTTCTTACACTTTCTATGTTCTATTGTCCTACACAGGCCACCATACCAAATGAAGCTGCCCTTTTAACTGCAATACATTTCAGAAGTACCAACAAGTATTTGAGATATCTTCATTTGTCTATGTTTGTGTCTCTGAGCTTGACGGTTTTGTTGACCTTTTACAGTATGTGTATGTATTCAAAGCATGCACTGCGAGACAACGGCACATCAGTGTCCTACATGGCTGTAATACTGGGGTTTTCGGGGTCAAAAGTCATGATCTCCATGTGGATAAGACCTGAATAGAAAAAGAAAATAAGTTTTAAAATAAGTTTTACAAAAAACAATCTTTTAAAAGCACCATAGTGTAGATGTGTTTTTAAGTAGCATAGCACAGTACTGATCATGTTTAATATACTAGGATAGTTGAGATTTAATAAGATAATCGATTCTCTGCTAGGATTTCGGCTTGAAAATAGCCTCGTTCGACTTGGAGCCGTCTTGCTCAGACCTGCGCAACTATGACGCGCGTCTTGCTGAGCACACAACAAAAATGCTGCAAACATGCTGTGAGCACAGTAAGCCGAGCGTTATACTTGCGCAGGTCTTAGCAAGACGCCGACATCTCTACTGTGATTTGTAGGTCCGCCCCCTGAAAGTTGATCAGCTGTCAGTTTCGCTTTTTTTGGGGTCAGTCAGGGTGCATAACAATATAAGAATAAAACAAGCAAAACAGTGACAGTCATGCCAGGCCAGCAGGCGGTGATAATGTGTCATGTCAGGTCAGACAACATAGAAGAAAGTTGTGAAAACAAATCTGTAAATTTCAAAAGCAAAAAAAAAAAACGAAGCAGATTCACACGTTTGTGTTGAATATATTGATTCCCCTCTGCTGGCCGTAGTAATGCTGTAGTAACGATAGGTCGCCTGTGAAACATTTGGCACGCGTCCAGTCGTCCACTCGAGCCTCCACTTCGTCTCAAATCTCTGTTTGACCCGTTAAATGAGACGTACACACTGGACGGTGTTTACTTAAAGCTCCATTTTCAGTTATCTTAAAAGGTGAGGTAAGGGATTCTGGAGAATTTGTTGACAAACCACTTTTTCAAAATCAGTGAATATTTCTTCACAATCTGCTACCTGTACATACGGTGTGGTGTGTGTATGTTGAAAATAAATCTGGTTGACATTCCCTTTGTTTACATACCAGTTTACAGAGCCTAGGCTGTTTATTAAACCTTTTTTATGAAGGAAATATTCACTGATGTTGTCAACAAAAAATCTCCAGAATCGCTTACCCCACCTTTTTATGTCCATTTATCCACGTCGTAGCTATGGATTGGACAGAAAGATCCGATTCGAACTTAGTAAAAAATTCTTCGACAGCGGCCCTATTGCTTTTGTAAAAACTCAAAACAATCTCAATGTAACAATCAATGCAACCTCTTCTAAACACAACCAGACTTACTCTTCCACTCCCCGACAGCGAGCTCCAGGCTCTCGAAGGAGTCGTCGTACGGCCCGGAGTCCGGCTCAAACTCTGAGTCGTGGTATTCACCCAGGAAAGGGTGCGACAGTCCCTGCTTCACTGTCAGCCTGGTCTCTGGGTCCAGCAGTAACATCCCCTCCACAATGTCTAACGCTGCAAGCATACAACCATACTTCAGGAAGGTTTCTTGACAGCTAACATTCTGGCTTCTTGACTAAAAACTTCAAACTAATCCTCCGGTTAAATATGTCCTTCCACCAGAGTTTCACGAGTCATTCAATCTCCTATGTGTTAAACAGTAGAACGTTAATTCACTGAATATGTATAAGGCAGGTACACCTTCCATGTACAAGACCTTTGGGGGTATAATGGTTCACCTTGGTAGGCAAAATGTTGCAAAGGGGTATGGTAAAGTTATAAGGAAAATTGGTGGTTTTGCAATATATATACAGGTGCATCACATGTTTTGAAATGCTGGATTTTTTGATTTCCACGAGCTGTAATACATAATTTAAAACAAAAACCCTTCCATGATAGTCTAATAATATGAGATGCGCCTGTACAGTATTTATATTTTTCTTTTCACAAATCTCAGTCTGAATGTAAACAAGTAGAAGCAGTTCTTGCACACCATTATCCTCCATGGTGGGAAACACCTCCTTGAAGTTTTTCTTCTTCTGTGGAGGAAGACCTTGCACAAATGTCTGCGCCTGGAAAACAGTGACGGGTGAAGGGTGTGGTCACATTTCATTCCAAAGCATTGGCTTAATATACAGCCAGGAAATATTAGGACACAGACAGTTAAAATAATATTGAAATGTCATTTTACCACGTATATTTGAAATACATGCTTATTCCAAAAGTGAAATGAATCATCATTTTAATATTGCATGTAGTCTAGACCAAACTTGCATCTTTACTCTGCATCTTCTGAACCAGGGAGGCGTCAGGGGTCCCTGTCAGACGGAGGATCTTCTTCAGCTGATCGATACCTGAAGTGGCTGCTGAAGGAAACCTTGTGATTGGCAGTATACACCTTTATAGATCTACTGTTAGAGCAGGCCAATATGTTGACCACATAGGTTGCACACATCCTATCAAAATGTTTTGCTTATTCAACAACAACAAAAATAAATGAAAAAAGGGAGTATTAGGTCAAATTACTAATTATTTTAAAAATGATTCTTGTCAAATTACGACTTTATATTTGTAATTTAATCTATTTATTTTTTCCTCACCGTGGCCCTGATACTCCATCGTACTTGAGAGCCACAGTGGACACTTTAAAAGTTTTTATTTATAAGTCTGAGAGGTTCTTCCTGGAAATCCAGACCCATATCTAGAACGATATAGGGTCTGGCCTCGATCAATAGACCTTTGCAACTCAAGGGGCGGCACCTACGGGTGCATTTCAAATGCCACTGCAGGAAATTGGATAGCACTACGACCAATCAGAGCAACATATTAAGCCCTGTTCGTTTAGCAAACAGCAGGTTAACTGTTAAATTAAACTTTTGGCGTGGTCGGTCGGCAAAACAGAACATTCATCTTACTTGCTAATGAAAGATTTGAGTGCCGTCTTCCAAATCGCTAAGTGTCGAGGCGAAAGCCGTCTCAAACTCGAACAACATATCCACAGCCATCTTTGATGTTTGCTATCACGGCTTTGGCGGCACATGCACATCACTGTCGTCATCCGGTTACGTCCTCCCCAGAGCACCATATAAAGGGCTCTGGCCCGCCCATATCAGATAGAACGATTTGATTAGTAGCTCAGGATTTCATGACATATTAAATGAGCTTCAATGGAGAGTTTCCAGACCAACAGGCACAGCTAATTTAATTTGCCAGCTCCTAGCGGCAGGTCTGGATTTCCAGGCTAGTTCTTCTCATGTAAATCGGTGAAATACTGTTTGAAGACTCACAATGCTGCCTCTAACCTTATACTATGGGTGTGTCAGAGAAGTGAACTACAGGCTCCGCAAATGTAAACAAATCCCCCTCCTCTGAAACTGCATAGAGCAGCTTTAAAAACTGCCTAGGAGAGTGTGTCCTTATGGCTACTGTAATACATTAAACATTACAAATCCAGTGAGCTGGGTGTTTGAGGATACTGTCATGTCCTTGGAATAGAACCTGGCCAGTAATCATCTCAGCCAGGATACAGGCAGCTGACCACACATCCACTGTAAGGGAGAGAGAGAGAGAGAGAGAGAGAGAGAGAGAGAGAGAGAGAGAGAGAGAGAGAGAGAGAGAGAGAGAGAGAGAGAGAGAGAGAGAGAGAGAGAGAGAGAGAGAGAGAGAGAGAGAGAGAGAGAGAGAGAGAGAGAGAGAGAGAGAGAGAGAGAGAGAGAGAGAGAGAGAGAGAGAGAGAGAGAGAGAGAGAGAGAGAGAGAGAGAGACTTTTGAATAATACAAATGGAATACTGGTTCATAGCGGTTTTGTATTAAAGGAAGGTGATATTATTACCTGTCTGACTGTAGTGCATCCAGTTGAATATGACCTCCGGGGCTCTGTACCAGCGTGTCACGACATAGCCAGTCATTTCACCATCGGTCTGCCTGGCCAGCCCAAAATCCAGGATCTGAGAAGAGTTACACTCTAGGTTCACCACTCAGAAGTCTGAAGTCCATTTGGCCTTGATAGATTATACAATATTTGTGGCATTCCGTTGACTTTTATTGACTGTTTTGATTAAACATCCCCACCTTTAGTTCACAGTTCTCGTTGACCGCAAGGTTACCAGGCTTCAGATCCTAAAAAACAAAGCAGGTGAGTTTTTAAAAAAAAGCAAAGATCAATGCAAGATAAGAGGGCAGCAGTGACTCCAGGAAGTCACTCGCTGATTTAACACAAAGCTAAGCAAACTGGCTTTATAGCAACTCCCCTACATGCATGAATAAACAACACAGACACGCAAGCTTCCCCCCTATGCACATTCCCATCCAACGTGCAACCAGGACAAACATGAATCCCATTCTAACTCTCCGCAAGGAACGTGTTTTTTTTTTCCCAAAATGTGGAACTATTCCTTTTATACAATTCAGGTAACTGAAATCAAGTGACATCTTTTTAAAAAGTGTTAAAATACTAACCCGATGAATGATCCCTGCAGAATGAATGTACTGTGAAGAAAGAGAACGTAGATTTAAGCACACAGTATAAACCAGCACACACACACACACACACACACACAGATAAGAGGGTCACACAATCTTGAAGGCAATTATCACAAGCTAGTCTTGTTTTCCCATTTTAAAAACGTGCTCTCGCTTTCTTTTCCATGAATCAATTTGGGTCATACATTGACTGGCAAGAGAGTGACAAGGCATAAGGGCAAGGCAGCCATCAACACTACTGTTGTCTGTCTGTGAATGGCATTTGAGACAATTATAACAGTAGTGAAATGCAGCATTTAAGTGAGACCTTTAATGCTTATGCCACTGCCATTTTGTGTGCTGTCACAGCGTACATACCTTACAAATATTTACTGTAAACACCTCACCAGAGGCTATGTTCATTTCAGTTATATCAATGCAGGGAATGCTCACTAACCTTGAGTCCTCTTAGAAGCTGGTAGAACAGGTATGTGATGATACGGTCGGTTAATCTCCTCTTCTTCATAATGTGGCCCAGATCCTGGGCTACTAAAGGCATGACTAAATAACTAGAGAAAGAGAGGCAAAACAACGTGAGAGAGAAAGAATGAATGGATGGACAGAAATCAACAGAAGGGACATTTGTGGATCATGGTCCGTTTATCTTTTGAAAATTCGATTTGTGTTTTACAAAAGGATATAAAAAAACAAAAAATGTGTAGTCATTTGATTTACGTTTTAAATACAAAAACCAAAAGGTCTTTGTAACGGTCAGAAAGGCATGGACAAAAACCAAAAAGGATTTGATTAGAATTTTTTCGTTATAATAATAAAATTAAAACCACTGGAAGACAGAAACCGAAAAAACGCACGTCGCAGTTTACATTGTAAGAGCGTGTAAGAGGACGGTGCTGTTATTGTAACAAGAACATGAAAATCAAATCCTTTCTTGTTGTGGTCTATCCCTGTCTGACTGTGATAAAGAAAAAAAGGCCTCATATTTTATGAAGTTTTGTATTTTAATACGAACAAATCAAATAAGCACTAATGTTTGTTTTGTTAATCTCCTTTTTGTGAAACTAAAGATAGAATGACCAAAAGATACACGGACCGTGGTGAGGGAATACAACTGCAAAAGAAACAACAACCGAAACATAGCCGGGAACACATCTGCCCTCACACATCCCTGCTTGAACTTCTCATAGTACATGCACACACATGCACTCAGGGTCTCTCAACAAGCTGCGACAACTAGCACAAGAATGTGTTTTTTTTTTTCTGACTGCCAACTCACAAGGTTTGGAATTTGTCCAGGTTGAAGTCAGGTGTGAAGACATCGAGAAGGCAGATCACCTTTAAGAAAAGAAAAAGACTTAGTGAAGACATTATCATAGAAACCCTATCTGTTCCAAACTAATTAAAAAAAAACCTTGCACACATATGTAGAGCTCTACATTTACCAAGAGGTGGTCAAATGCAGGGCAGGATTGTTACTGCACTGATATCATTGTCCTTGGAATAAAAAGAGTGGGGGTTTACTGAATTTGGTCCATACCAAAGATTATGTATGTCAAAGGCTAAGTGATATACAGTGTTTGTATTTCCTGAAAGGTTTGAACTGTAAACACTGGGTCCGCTCACAACACAACAGTCCTGGCTTGTCAGTGAGCAGTGATGGCATTATGGGCTCTAGTATAATGGTCAACAGTGTTTGCGCAAGCTCAAAATGTATTAGCCTGAGATTTACCTGCCTGATTGAAAAGGGATCAGACAAATCCTCTGATTTATCAACCGTAAGACAGGGAGTGTGAGCAACCATTTAATGGGAGAGTTCAGTATTATTGAAGTAGGGTTGTATGAGGTATTTATAGTTAGTCTGTTACCTTATGGAGATGGCGATTTTTGCCACGTATATACATGCTTCCTTCAAACATCAAAGTCTTTTCAATTGCACGCTAAATGTAGGATTTTTTCACTGCTGATTGCGGACTTATACGCTACACAGCACTAGCAGACGGCTGTTTATTTTGCACTTATTTCAAGTTCGGTTATGTCTTACTACACCAACGTGCAGCGAATCAGCAATGCAAAAACCCTATATTTAGTGTATAATTGAACCGATATTTACTTATTAAGCAAGCATTTGTTTATTTGCAGATAGACTTTTTCTTCTTGCCCCCTCTGTAACAGTACAGTACAATGTTGACCTCTGCTACTGAGACGTCTCTTCCAAACTCCCTTGGATGATCTGACAGCCATCTCCATAAGGTAACAGACTAATTATGGATAAGTACTCCATTCAACCCCACTTCAAAAGTACTGAACTATCCCTTTTAAAAGAAAGATTTCCATCCACGCCTACTCTATGCTGTGCTTACATTGTCGTGCTGTATGTGGCGCAGCAGCCTGAGTTCCCTGTAGGCCCGTTTGGCGTGGATGAGTGACTGGAAAGGACGATAAAGCTTCTTGATGGCCACCTTCTCCTTGGTCTTCTGGTCAAGGGCAGAACTACGTGGGAACAACACACAGTGACATCTATCAAACATCTTTTGCAGGGCTGGGCGATTTGAACTCAAATCAACATTACCATTAATTGAACATTTTATCTCGATTATATTAAGTGAACGATTATTATTTTATTTTTTTAACCCTCATTCTTCACTGACAAGGTTTTCTGGGATATTTTTGATAATTAAAGAGTGCATATCTTTTTGATTGTTCATTTTTTTTATGAAGCACAAATGAAAGATTTATGGTTATTTATTGAATTACAAACTGAAATCAAAGGGTCGCTTAAAAATGAAAAGGACATATTTTAGTTTTGAAGTAAAAGTAAAGTTTTCTTGAACAGTAGAAAATCAATACGTTGCATTTCTTGCCAACAAAGACAATTATCTTGAATATTCTCATGTGAAAAGTAGAAAATAACTTGAATTTCTTGTAATTTTTTTTTTTTAAATATTGCCATGTGCAAACATGTCAACAGAACACTGCTGATTGCATCAAAAGAATACATTTAAAACAATCTAAATAATAGACATGGGAAAGATTACCTTTGTTAGAGGTTTTGAATGTTGGTTTCCATTATTTTTCTATTAATTGCCCAGCCCTACATATTTGGATTAATTGTGATTTAATGCTTTAATAGTTGATTTATTATAATTGAAGACAAACAAATTGCTTGGAACAACAAGCCTTTATAAGCACAATCTGAAATGAAACACTCAAATGTCACTATTCAGAAATGATGTCCCCCTCTGTTATGGACTGACCAAATGTGATCCTATTAGTTTGAGCTGTCTGCCTGTAAGTGGCTTATCATTAGATTGAACTATGACAGAGTTATCTTGGTTTTTTTCAGCAGACATCTTTTTTTTCTGTGTTGTTGGTGGAGGAGATTCTTGTCATATTGGAGGACCTGCATTGACTTGCTGACTTAGCCCCAGGCAGACAATAGTGCTTCTGTTAGCAGATGAAAATCTATGCCTCTTGGACCGAAAACAAGTAGGCGGGGATTGGAATGCTGATTTAAGGCCTAAAGTATATACATGTAGCATATAACTATTTAGTATGTGAGGCATTTACATATTGTTAAGTGAACAACAAGAAATTAAGCACCTTTGACCATTTACAAAACAACATTCCTATGTTATCTGGCATTAAATCATTTTCCCAGTGGTCCTGGGCCTACTATTGAAATAATCATGTATTTACTGTTAGTGGGTAACTGTAATCTTAAATGATTATGTAAAAATAAACATTTAAATGTCCCTATAAAAAGTGAAAGTTGTAACTAACCTATAGGATTGGGATTTATTGACAGTTTAAGATAGGAGCTTTTTTCTTTTTTAATTTCAGTATTTCATAATAGGCCTAGTTCTTATAAACATGTCATGATTTAAAATGGGTGAACTATTTGTAATACCACATGACTTAAACACACAAAATAAGAAAAACAACTGACACGCACTACTGCTGCAGTTTCCTCGTCAGTGTAGCGGGAGGTCGTGTGCCCCATTCCCGGGGTAAAAAAACCACAACAACTTACCAAACGGTCCCGTAAGCTCCAGAGCCGATGGAGCGCAGCGCGGTGTACCTCTCCGGGACGTCCCAGGTGGTTTTCTGGATCTCCTGTCTGTGGTAACCCGGCCGGACGGGAGAGTCCTTCACTGGAGAATCCATAGCGCTGGTAGGCTACTTGCTTCAAATCAAAGCCGTGTTTGACGTCCGAAAAGCCCCGCAACAGTCTCGGAATGTCCGCAGCCTGACAGGTGAGAACCAGCAGGTAGGAGGTAAGGTAAGGGCAGCTAAAGAAACGCCCCCCCCCCCCCCCCCCCCAGCCTGCCCCCGCCCATTCGGCACATGACGACGGAGCTGTCAGTCCCACAAACACACACTTCACCTTGCTTGGGGCATTTACAGTGGGCATTTACAGTGGTTACAAGGTGAGTTGTACTAGCGCTTCGACACAATGACATGACATCGGAGGAATGTTTGGTTAACTAAAGCTACTTAGACAATGTAAAATTAAATTAGCACATTGAGAATGTAGGCCTATACTATTGTGATATGAAATTATAACTGAATATACAAATAAGTCAAATGCCACTGAGTTTATTGCAGAAAAATAAAAAGTACCAATCCATGTTTGTGGAGCTGTTGTAAGACCGAAGGAGCAGTGTGTGTGTGTGTGTGTGTGTGTGTGTGTGTGTGTGTGTGTGTGTGTGTGTGTGTGTGTGTGTGTGTGTGTGTACTGCAGGGTGCCATCATAACATGGATGTCCATCACTAGGTTAGTAGGCTAGACATATCAGTTGATGAAAGTGGTTAACACCTTAAGCATATTGCTTTACTGCTGAAACTTCATGCTAAAATCATATTTCATTTGATCAAAAACCCTGCAGACGTGATAAGGAGTGGAGGCAGCTAGTTGATTCTTCTTCTTGATACCAGCATTGTTAGTTCTTCAGAGCGTGTACAAATCATGTTGTTATTGTTGTTAGGAGAAACATGACAGATCAGCCTCTGACCAATCAGGAGAAGACAACTACACATAAATAACCCAAGTTCACACACGTGACACGTTTTCAAATAGTATACTTGCTAACACATGCGTGCGCAAACACACACACAAAAACTCTCTCTCTCTGACCTCTCAGACCCTATACCTCTGTGGAATCATGACTTGCATTAATTTGCTGTTCTGCTAAATACACACACACACACACACACACACACACACACACACACACACACACACACACACACACACACACACACACACACACACACACACACACACACACACACACACACACACACACACACACACACACACACACACACACACACACACACACACACACACACACACACACACACACACACACACTTTTGTCCCTAGTTCAGCTCTAAACACTTTCAAGGGTGGCTGGATTTCACCAACTTTAGAATTCAACACCCTCCGGCCACATGAACAACCAAACACAGTCACATAACATTCACATTATCCATACTCATCTCATCTCCAGGTGAGCGTAACAGGTGCTCAGACTCCCAGATTTACAGTCCACTGATGTATGGGATATGGAGATCCCATCCTGGATCTCTGATGATGGAAATTAGTTCATTTGCTAGTTGACAAAAAAACACTAAGTGCACACATCAGTGCCAACAAACAGTGATAGTCTGGGAGCTGCTCTTTACTTTAATTCCTTCCTTTTTTCTTTTTGCCAATGACAAAAGTGCAAGCGGACCGTCATTGTTAAGCAACAGTAATTATGTCGGTAGCATACAGTATACCGTAGCCTTGTTTTGACCCTTTCAAAGCTTGAGAAGGCTCTTTAAGTTTATATCTTTTTTTCTTAATTAAGAATAACACATATTCATCTAATGACTTACAGCAAAGTGTAGGAGAAACATTTACAGACCAACTCTAAAGTGAACACATGCACACTCAGAGCAGCAACCACCATCAAAACCAGACCAAGACTCTGCATCTAAAACAACATTACAGCTTACTAAAAAATAAAATAAAATCAGTAACCCTTTACAATATAGTCCATTGGAGTTTTGTCTTTGTGGACGTGACCTGAAACTTCTAAAAAACTAAACACTGTATCCGTTCTCAAAGGAAGCGGACTATTGAGGAAGGACAAGCTCATTCATTTACACTGGGACTTTATTGCATCACATTAAGTTGTTGTTAGGTTCATCAGTTAGAGAGCAGTATGTATCTACAGGAATATGGTCAAACATCAGAATGGAGTTATACACACACAACTAATCCACAAGCAACACTAATGTGCAACAGTAAAAGAAAATAAGTTTTTTTTTTGTTTTGTTGGGATGTACAAAGTAATCATTTGCAACGTTAAAATTCCTATTTCTTTCCTAAATTGGATGAAAATACAGAATGAGAAACTGAAACTGTCAACATAATTGTGAGACGGCTGAGAGTAGATCAACAGATATAAGAAAAGCATTCAGGTAAAACATAAAACAATTATTTCCTTAAAAAAAAATCATGGACCATCTGTTTGGGAGAGGTATAACCCCTATCATTTTATACGTCAGAAAAATATTAACCAACAACATATGCGATAAAATAAATAAGAAAATAAATTAAATTGGAAAAAAATTGGAAAAAGACTTTCACGTGTGGAATCACAGAGCAAGAGCCAGCACAGGCACCTGCTTTCATTAATAATTTTTGTCTGATTTGAAATCTAGAGAGAAGTGCTAAGTATTTCTAAAAGATAGAGAGGTTAAGCTTTTCTCTGAAGTAACACTTTAAAATGGTGGCATTCGCTTTTGACACCAAAAACATAATTAATGAAAATTAAAGCTTAAAATCCAGGCACAGGATAACCAGGAGCAATCTTTCTTAAATAGCGGAGACAGCAGTTCCAATGGAAGGGTGTGAGCCATTTTTAAAATACAATTTCAAAATGTACAAGTGGAGCTTAATCAATTGCCGCCATATCCTTTTAGTCAATAGGGGAGAAGATAAGAATTCATTTAGCAATGGCCGATCGCCTTATTTCAATGAGTTACTACAGAAAACAGTAGTGCAATAATGGCTTTCCTCAAGTTAGAATTCTGACTGTCATGTTTTTTTTACTTAGGGACGGTTAAGTTAAAGACTTACGTTTAAGTAGCTCTGCCACATATTTTGGGAAATACGCATAAAAAAAACTGATATCAACATTTGCAAAACATTCCCCAAGCAAAAAAGCAACATTCACAACAGCAGTAGGACAATGCTAATCTTCTGAACACAATCAAATCAACACTTTTTACAAAACATTGGGTTTTAAAAGTTCAAACTACAAGAAGGCAGCATCTATCAGAAAAACATGGAAGCTCACAAAAATGCAAACCTGTTCTGGAAAAAAAGAACAACAGCCTGTTCCATATCAGCTAATGCCTCCTATAGAGTAAGACTTGGAAAGAATGATTTCAGGGAAGCTGAAAGGCAGATTGAAAAAAAAAAAAACTCCTTTTAAAAAAAATTACGAGTGGTTGACTCAGGTCTCCACAAGCACTTCTTCCGACAGTGTCATTGTCTTGTTTGTCCTTTTACGTAAGACATCTTGTGTTAAAATCAACAGTTGTCCATTTTAAAGTCCTCCTCCTTCACTTTTTCAGACTAATCACTTGTCGCTGCAAAACGTGTGGGAATGCCGTGTGTAGAAATACGTACGTGGAGTCACAGGAAAAACAGAAAAAGAAATATCTTTTCATCTCATTTCTCCTTCTAGTTTTAAAAATTCCACACTGGACACCATTGAAAAGGACATTCCTTTTGTTCGGAAGTGCTTCATCAGTGGCCCTGTTATTCCCAGTATGTGAAAATGGAAAGGGGGAGGGGGGGGGTGCGTGGCCAATGTCAGTGATGGCTCTTGATATGAAATCAGTCTGTCAAAACTATGCGCCAAAAGTGTTCCTTTGTCCTCCTATGTCTTCAAAAAAGAAATAAACACATTATCTTCCTTTTCTGGAGATAGAAAGCCCCTTGTCCAATCATTGTCCTCTGCTCTAAGTCAATGGGGAGATAGATCTATGTTGGTTCCTTTCTGGGTCATAGGTCTGTGACTTTGTTTTCTACGGCCGCAGCGACCTGTTGCAGCCTGTAACCCAGCTGCATCTTCTGGGCCGTGCAGTCCTCCTCCAAGGCCGTAATGATCTGGTGGAGGAGAGTGGGAGTAGAGATATTTGAGCTGACAATGGTCATTAAAGGTGCACTATGCAATTTCAGGGAAAGGGGGATTTGTTTACATTTGCAGAGCCTGCAGTTAGTCTACAAAACATATTTACGTGTAATTCTTAGTGTTATAAACAAGCGTAAGACTAGACTATGTCTGTAAAGCAAACTGTGGGGCCCTGCTGCTGTACTGTCGGCGCACCAAGATATATAGACTTTTTCTTCCTGGGGTTATCACTCGACATATAATCGCATATTACGGTTATACTTAAATTTTTCTTCATATTCCTTCAAATGGTTTGCTCCATACAAAATTAATAAAACGTTTTTAAACTTGAACTGTATAGAAAATACTATATGTTCACCATGAGAGGGCGCAGTTGAAATGGTGAGTGATTAGCCAACTAAAAACTGAAGATATAGGCTATGAAACATATCAAAAAATATTTTGTCATCGACTTCTCTTCCATTATACTGCATGTACGTGTGGTACAGTTTGTCAGTCATACTCACTTGATCGTAGTATTTGTTGATGTACTTGTACAGCTCATGTAACGCCACCATGCAGTTGACTTCAGCAGTATAATTCTGTTGAGGGGAGAGTACAAACAGAGTGAGTGGAGGGTGTTGATTATATATAGGATCTATTTTCTACTAAATGGAATCAAGCAAAGCGTTTTTTTTTTAACATACTCGAGAGAGTTCTGCTAGAGCGGAGTTCATCTCCTGGTCACTGGCAGAGATGGTCTGACGGATGTCTCCATAATATCTGGAGGGAAAGGAGCAATGAGACATAGGACAAAGTTATGTATAATAAAAATAGCTTAGTTTAATATAGCCTCTTTCAAAAAAAAGAAAGAAAATGATTGCTGAATAATTACAAATCAATAGCGAATAGTGATACCATTTGTAACTATTTTATTCTATAAAGGAAACACACAATGTGGAATTTTATGGAATTTGATGTCTTAAGTAAAGATGGGAGGACATGTGTTTTAATTGCAAGTTGTGATAGAAAACAGTGGTTCAAGCATCTGTCCTGTTCTTACCTCTCCACCATCTGCTTGTAGCGCGGGATGTCTCTGGCGTACAGCAACTTGTTGATGGGAGAGTCCTGGAATGACAACATGGACAAACGTGTTCTGAATATAGAACGAGACAGGTCATACACCGCTTTCTTTTAAAGATGATTTTTTGGGGAATGTTCCATGCTTAATTGATAGTGCGGAGAGACAGAGTTTAGCCCACCTCAATCTAAACAGAGATGTTTAGATGAGGTTCAGCTCTATGCTCAGCTTCTTATGTCACACATTTTGAACCAATCACAGCAGTTCTCTTCCCAAACGTTCTATAAATACAATGACTGCTGCCATGGAGACCGTTTGATAGGGACCACACTGTCCTGTCAAACGATTCTAGACAGTAAGAAAAACGTGTTTCTACAACTACATTCTTTAATATTTATGAACATTTCTTTTCGATCAGATTTCGATATCATGTATTGACTTTGTTTGACTATTTTAGAGCAGGTTTTTCCCAGAGGCTTTTTGAAGTGCCTGTCTCACCCGTCCCAGCTTGTGGTCGGCGATGGTGCAGGAGTCCATGAAGGTCTGGGCGATGACAGACAGCACGGCGTCCACGTGGTCGGAGGTCTGCACGTCAAAGATGAACTGAGGGTTCTTCAGGATGTTGATCCAGAAGCGCAGCGGTAAACTGTACGGCAGGGGACAAGAGGGTTGAACAATGGTGATCCACTGTTTAAAAGTGTGTACGGAGACAGGATATATTTAAATATCAGAGAAAAAATTAGATGCTTCATTGAAACTACTGTTTTTCGGAAGCACTGGATCCGATGGCTGCAATTTACTTATTGGATTTTGGACTGACAACTCCTTAGCATGTACCAATTCCACCGCCTATTTTTACATTAATTTCTTAATTACTTTAACTATGAAAGAACATTTAGGCATTTATTACAATAGGTCCATGGTCGAACCAAATTGCACTATTTTGAAAGGACACGTTGCAGCTTCCTGGGCTTGGTGCCGCCCAAGACAATTGTGATTGGTTTAAAGAAATGAAAGAGGCCAGCCCAGTTCCCCCCCCAATCCCTGAAACGATATAGCGTGTGTCCAGCCTCCAGACCATACTAATACTAGCTGTAGTTTGGTCTGGCTAAATGAAATCTAATAATGTAATGTCTTCAGTCAGTGGATGCTGGTTTTTATTGAGCGTTGGTGGGCGCTCTTGTGTTAGTGGATACCAGCTTACCTGTTGGTCTTCCAGATGTGGATGGTCTCTGGGTCTGTGATGTTGTGCTGCAGAGCCTGCTCGTCCAACAGGTCAAAGAAATACTTGACAGCCAGAGGGACAGGCCGACTGGTGCTCAGTATGGCTGTGAATAGATCATCTACAAACTTCTGCAGTGTGCCCTAAGACAGAAGGGAGGGACACAGATGTACATGTGTAAAGGACTGTTTTAAAAGTTCCTGGTAGGAGGTTTAAAGACTGAGAGCTGTGAGGATAGAAAGACTTGTTTTGTGTTGGACATTGTACTACAACTAACCAAACAAATCTTTCATTAAATGATGTGTTATATATATGGGTCTGTACAATACAAAAACATTGTCTTATTAGCTGTTTTATAAAAAAACAATACTAGAAGTATTAATGTTAGGGGATTTTTTTGTGTACAATTTTTCTATGTACACTCCATGACAACATTATTAGTATGAATCATGTATTTGACTCTACAGGCGAAATGGTATATATATACATATCTTATATACACAAGTACACAGAAAATGACAATAAAGAACCTTGAACCTTGAACCGATATACAGTACATTAATAAGAGCTAGCGAGCCTTCAGATGGTGTGTTGTACCTTCATGGAGAGCAGTCTTGTGAGGTAGATCTCTGGGATAGCCTTGGCCCTCTCTCCCCCCCTCTCCCTCACACTGCCTCTCCTGTGTTTGGGCAGATCAGTCTCCTCACTGGCCTTCACCAGGTGCCACAGCCTCACTCCTCCCTCCTCCCCATCATCCAGCATGGGCGTTTCTAAGAAGGAAGGCAGAAGTTACACACTACCGCTTTAAGTCATGCACATTGCAGGCTTTAATATCATGAGGTCAAAAATTACACAAGTCAAGACGTCATCCTGCAATGATTGACAAATCGGTTGAAAATGTAAACAAAGTTATTGAAACACTATATCAACATGCCTGCTCTGGGTTTAGTCCAAAGCGTCTTTGTTAACATTATGGCTCATCTGCATAAAGGAAAGCTATGCCACTTTCACTCCCATAACTTCCTTTTTGTATGTGGTCATGTCGTGTCAATACTAATGTATTTGTGTAAATCCTGTGTACTCACTTTCTCCAGGCATGTAATCATGGCTGTCATGCAGGTGATGTTTGCCGTTTCTGGGCACCAGGGCCACCGTCGCTCCATCGGGGACCTGCATGGCACAGATTTATTCAAAACGTTCACACTTTGGAGGGAAAGGTGCCTTAAAAGGTGGAGTCAGTGATTCTGGAGAATGCATGGGTCAAAATCAGTGACAACCTCCTCACGATCCCAGCTACCTGTCTGTACTGTGTACTGTGTTAATAAACAGCCTATGCTTAGGAAACTTGCATGTAAACAAAGGGCTTGTAAACAAAGGATGTATCACCGTAGCTAGGAACATGCCAGTTTACAGAGCCTAGTGTTGTTTATTAACACCAGACTATTTACATCGCATTCACACTACGTGACAAATTATTTCTCCAGAATCACTGACTCCGCCTTTAAACAGTTGGAAGAATTGGAGAGAGTGTAGTCTCCTCTGACAGCCTGTTGCACTGACCTTGTAGTGTTGCAGTGTATTGAGGCGTTTCCATGAGCCCTGTACTACTGACGTCAGGTCCTCGTCTGATAGGATCAGGTGACCCGCCACGCCCGCTCGCCACTCTGCAGGGACACGTGTATGGGAACCTCATAAATACTGCTTTTCCATTGCAGATTTAAGACTGAGTTTCATTTACTCAACAATAAAGATAGAAAGTATAGGACACAAGTGCTGCTCCAAATCAGAAGGCAAATGGTACAGAGTTGCTTTCCTCTCTTTTGGTAACCCAATTCTTTCAATACTTGAATATTCTGGCAAAAAAGACAGTACCCCACGATCTAAGGTTATAATGAATATGAGCAACCCACTTTTAACAACAGTGCAATGCTGATGAGGAGCTGGATGTTGTTGAAGGAATGGTCTCAACATCTTTCAATTTTAAGCTTTTTGCCTTACTCTCCAGCTCAAGAAAAGGCGACAGAAACCCGTAACTGTGCGTGCATTTTAGATGAAGGAAGGGGCAAAGGTCGCTCATCCAGGTTAGCTTAGCTCAAACACTGAAAGTCAAGGGGAGCAGGTCAAAAGAAAAAAAACTTCACTTCAAAAGCTCCTGTGTTTCCATTGCCTTTTTTCTTGAGCTTGAGAGTGAAGCAAAAAGCTAAATATGAAAAATTACATTGAACTATTACTTTAAACACAGTAGGACTTACCGAGGTTTAAGGAGTCGATGTGTGGCCTCTGGGAAAATGAGGTTCCCTTCCAGGTTTGTTCCAGAAGTTTTTCTTTCACCTGGGTGATGGTGTCACAGTCCAGGACTTTGGCCGGTACTGTCTGGGTGGTAGCGGCCTTGCTAGCAGCCGCAGCCGGTATCACAACGTTTAGGGTCTGCACAATATTATCATAACACAATGGAGAAATTCAGTTTGTGGTGAAACAGTTTGAGTACAACTTTTCTGATTAATTAAAGTTGAAATCAGCTATTCTGGAGAACACTTGCTTGTGTCAAAATCAATGAATATCTCAACATCAAAAAAATATATAGGATTAACACAGCCTAAGCTCTGTAAACAGGTATATAAATAAAAGGGTATATATATACTGCACACACAGTATGTACAGGTAGTGGATTGTGAGGAGATACTCACTGTTTTTCACAAAACAATGTTTCAATAACAAGCATTCTCCAAAATTGCTGACTCCACCTTTACAATTGAGTAAAAGTTGAATTCAAATGCAAACAGAAAAATTAAGTCCTACCATTGATACAGGTATATTCAGTAGTTACAACATTCAAGTTTATTGATCAAGGTTTATTAAACACAGTAAATGTGTCTGATTGTATTGTCATGACTGTTGCAAAAAAAATCATAAAATAATATTTAAAAAAATACATAATAATAATAATGTAATAAAAAACAAATATGCAATTATGTTTTCTAACCAGCGTGCGATACTCCACGTCCTCTCTTAGTAGCCGGTTGTCGTTCAGTGTGTACTTTGCTTTCCCAGTGACAGCGTCCACTGGTCCCTTGTCTACCTGGTGCTTTATGGCTCTGAACAGCATGTAGAAGGACTCTCCTGCTGACTCCTGGACAGGGCACACAGACGGAAGGGTCAACACTGTCCTAAGCTAGATCAGCTGAATGACTGGACGCTACTCAAACCTGTGATATTGTGAATTCATACAGTCATATGAAAAAGTTTGGGAACCCCTCTCAGCCGGCATTATAAATGACTCTGCTTTCACACAAAAAAGATAAAAGTGGTATGTCTTTAATTTACCAGGAACAGCTAAGTACTGGGATGTTTTCCAAACAAAGATTTTTTGAAAAGCAGTATTTAGTTTTATGAAATTAAATAAAATGTGAAAAACTGGCTGTGCAAAAATATGGGAACCCTTGTGGTCTTGCTGATTTTAATGCATGTAACAGCATGTAAAACTGAGGACTTTAAACACAAAGTTGGTTGGATTATGTTGTTAAGCCTTGAACCTCATATAAAGGTCTGTTTAATCATGATAAAAGGTATTTTAGGTGCCTAAATGCGAGTTCCACTTCTCTTTGACTCTCTGCAGAAGTGAGACAGAATGTGATCATCAAAACAGCTCCCAAAAAATCTTAAAAACAAAGATTATTCATTGTCATGGTTTAGGGGAAGGCTACAAGAAGCTTTCCCAAAGGTTTCAATTGTCAATTTCTACTGTAAGGAACGTTGTCAGGGAATGGAAGGACACAGGCACAGTTGCAGTTAAACCCAGGTCTAGCAGACCAAGAAAAGTACAAGAGCGGCATATGCGGCGGATTGTGAGAATGGTTGCACACAACCCAAAGATCACCTCCAAAGACCTGCAAGAACATCTGGCTGCAGATTGTGTATCTGTACATGGTTCTACAATTCAGTGCAATTTGCACCAAAACATCTGTATGGCCGGGTGATGAGAAGGAAGCCTTTTCTGCGCCCACGCCACAGATACAGTTGCATGGAGTATGCAAAAGCTCATTTAGACATGCCAGCTTCATATTGGAAGAAAATGCTTTGGACTGATGAGACAAAAATTAAGTTATTTGGTCTTTATAAAAAGCAGATGTTTTGGTGCAAATTGCGCTGAATTGTTGAACGATGTACAGATACACAATCTGCAGCCAGATGTTCTTGCAGGTCTTTGGAGGTGATCTGTGTGTTGTGTGCAACCATTCTCACAATCCTCCACCTATGCCGCTCCTGTTTTTTTCTTGGTCTGCCATGCCTGGGTTTAACTGCCACTATGCCTGTGTCCTTCCATTTCCTGACAACGTTCCCTACAGTCGAAATTGACAATTGAAACCTTTGGGAAAGCTTCTTGTAGCCTTCCCCTAAACCATGACAATGAACAATCTTTGTTTTTCAGATCTTTTGGGAGCTGTTTTGATGATCCCATTCTGTCTCACTTCAGCAGAGAGTCAAAGAGAAGTGCAACTTGCATTTAGGCACCTAAAATACATTTGCTCATGATTAAACAGACATTTCTATGAGGTTCAAGGCTTAACAACATAATCCAACCAACTTTGTGTTTAAAGTCATCAGTTTTACATGCTGTTACAGGCATTAAAATCAACAAAACCACAAGGGTTCCTATATTTTTGCACAGCCAGTTTTTCACATTTTATTTTATTTCATACAACCAAATACTGCTTTTCAAAAAATCTTTGTTTGGAAAACATCCCAGTACTTAGCTGTTCCTAGTAAATTAAAGACATACCACTTTTATATTTTTTTTGTGAAAGCAGAGTCAATTATAATGCCGGCTGAGAGGGGTTCCCAAACTTTTTCATATGACTGTATGTACTTTACATATATATATATTATTGTTTTTGTTTCTGGTTGTAGCTTGTTTTCTGTTTATTTTGTTGTAGTTATTTGTAATTCTGATTTTATTGTTTATCATTTGTCTATTGTATTTCTTTTTGACATGCTTCTGTCAAACATGTGATTGTCTGTTGTTTATATTGTATGTTTCGGACCCCAGGAAGACTAGCTCTCACTCTGGTGTGTTGCTAATGGGGATCCTAATAAATCAAAATCAAAATCAAAACACAACACAAGTTTATTCCAGTGTTTATCAATTAACATCTTGACCAAGATTGATACTTTAATTTGAATTATTATACTATATTATAAGTTATCATTATATTCTTATTAAAGAGAGAATAATTATATGCTCAACGTCATTGGAAATGAGGGTCACCCTTCAATGATCTCTCGTGTATAAACACAAAGGTTAAATGAAAAACATACTGTATAGTGTACGTACCCTCAGAAATGTAAACAGACAAATGGACATCCAGTTCGTCAAAAGCTTCTCAACCACCGATTCCGTTCTGGGAAAAAGTAAAAAGTGCACATGTGAGCAAAGGGAATATTAAGAAATGACATCATTCAAATTCTAAAGTCACCTCTATAAAGCATAAACCACTGAGGGCCACACACTCACCTGCGCAGCATGAGTTTGGGGTTCTTGGCCACGTACTGCTCCACTAGGTCATTGAGCAGTGTCTTGAGGATGTCAGTGAAGTACTCCAGTTTACCATGCAGGGCCACAGTCAGCAGAGAGGCCACATAGGCCCGGTCCCTGGGGGAGAAGGTCCGCTGCACCTCAAGAGTGTGGATGAACTGGAGGGGTTGAGACAGGGGGGAAGGAAAACAGCGTATTGTATAACAGCAAGTTTTTTGTACATGGACATTTTTACAATAGACCACAGCATGGAGCAACGACAGGTTATTTTCATGCTGGTTTTAATATGGAGCGCATACTGTAACAACCAGAGTCTATTGAATGTAGTGCCACAATGTGATGGTTTATGTTTATTTATTAGATATAGTGCAATGGAGACCTGGTGTTGTATGTTTGATTGTTAAATATGAACAAAATTACAATAAAGTTGCGGTGTGGGAATCCCGTTTGTAGCCGTAGCTACAATCTCAGCTACTTTCCTCCCCACACACACCCATAGACATTATAAAGGATAGACGCGGCATTGGGCGTTGAGCGCGAGAAATGTGGGCGCCATCTTGGACCGGTCACACGTTCCACTCAGTGTAGTCTGTTTGGCAGGTGGAATGAACTGTCAGCGCATGTAATTAATCATATCTCATTAAATACCAAACTGATTTTCACGCGGTTTTCTTTGCTGCAAAGCTCATACATGTAGCTAAGATACAGGGCACAAGTTTTGACGTGTTTTAATATTCATAGTGGGCTTAACAGTCATAGAAGATTCTGATATGATATAAGTAACCAGACGTCCGAGTCACACACTTCGTCCGGGAGGAGATTGAAACGGAGGATGTGTTTCTGCTTGGGGAACATATTGAGGAGACACAGTTTGGCATCGACAACCACCATTCCGACTTGTTGTCATTGGTTGTGTCTGTCTTTCACAAATTAAGGCTGCACCACATTGCCAAACTCGCCTCGCTTGAATTTCTCTTCGGGGTAAAATGCAATTGTAAGGATGGTTAACTTTATTTTATGCATTTGAGTATTATTGTTTGCTGTTGTTGTTTGATTTTCCCTTACTTTAATACTTTTGACTGCTGTGGTTTTGTATTGAATGTGTTTTTAAATGTAGGCTACCGCGCTGCAAGGCACGCATTGATTTCCTGTCTGTGTCTGAGGAACCAACTCGAGACTAGACTGAACTTGGTATTCCCCCCCTAGTATAGAACATTGGACAACCAAGAAGACTTTGCTTTTAAATAATCCCGTCCTCTTTTAAGAGGCAATTGCCTAACAAGCTTGTGTTTTAAATTAGAGAAATAAAACATATTTTTACATGAACACTCATGTTGTCCTTCTCTTTTAATGAGATATTATATACACTGGTTTTTATTTATATTTAATGCCTTCATGGGAAACATCCACCCTTCATATGTACTATGCTCGACTACTCCTCCTAAATTGCCCCGAGCTAACTCCAGTTTAGGAATAACTGCCTTTTCATGTAGTGCCCCTAATTCATGGAATGCTCTGCAGATCAATTTAAAAATGACTGCTCTTCCTACTCTTGGTTTATTTGAATCTATGATTTCTGAATTTTACACATCTGACTGTAACTGTTTTAGCTGAATTCATTGTTCATTTAGTATTTTATTTTTGCTCTTGTTTTGTACTTTGTATAGGCCTACTTTATTTAAATTAGCCTAATATATGTTATCATATTTTATTTCTGCTCTCTGTTTATGTTATCCCTGTGATTGTCTTTATTGTGTATGCTCGTCACTGTAAATGAATAAATATATTTATATATAGCCTAATCATATATTGTTAACTTATTAAAATAGCTGACTTTACTGCCCCTATCTGTTTCTGCTTCTCTATCATATTTAGTCTAAAGTGTGTGATTTGCAAAATACCTATCATAGCCTACATCACATAAAGGTGACCAGACGTCCCCATTGTTGGTTGCCTGTCCCTGGCTAAACAGAAACAACTACCTGTTCCCGTTTTGTTGACACCTCATTAGGTTTTTCAATCAGATTGCTAGTCAAACTGGAAATGTCTCCGTTTTCCCCCTTTTCTGGGGATGTTCCTCGTTTTGATCTCGGACGTCTGGTTACTTATATCATATCAGAATCTTCTATGACTGTTAAGCCCACTATGAATATTAAAACACGTCGAAACTTGTACCCTGTATCTTAGCTACATGTATGATCTTTGCAGCAAAGAAAACCGCGTGAAAGTTTGGTATTTAATGAGATATGATTAATTACATGCGCTGACAGTTCATTGCACCTGCCAAACAGACTACACTGAGTGGAACGTGTGACCGGTCCAAGATGGCGCCCGCATTTCTCGTCAGCGCCAATTGCCAGTAGCGGCCAACGCGGCGTCTATCCTTTATAATGTCTATGCACACACCAGCCCATGTTACAATACCTCATGAGTGAGGGCTTAAATGTAATGTATAATTCTCATAAAAAAAGAAGAGTATAAGGATATTTGATTTCTCCCAAAAACAAACCTGAACTTCCTGAAAACAAAGACTTTATTTGAATCACCTGCTCTAACTAACACATTAGAAGGCTGTTGGCTTACCTTGGTTAGGAAGAGTTTACTGTTGAGTAGATTGGAGAGCTGAACCAGCCCCTGTTCCACAGTCTGCCTGCGACTCTCTGGGATGTCCAGGTCTCGCCTCAGTGGAGACTCCTGGTGGCCGGGGAAGAAAATGCGCTCGGCGTACGCCCGGTAATCCAGGAAGGGAATCCCTGAACCAACCAGATCACTGGACATGTCCATCATCTCAGTCATAAGGTCTGCAGGAGGGGGGAGAGAGAGGGAGGGAATGAAGGAGGCTTATCTGTCTGTCTGTCTGTCTGTCTGTCTGTCTGTCTGTCTGTCTGTCTGTCTGTCTGTCTGTCAAATGTCCATTCAATATATTTTGGAAATCTACTTTTAAAATGACAAAATATTGGGAATTACAGGAACTAACTGGAGGTGGGGGATAATTTTAATGAACTCTCATATCCAAACATAAAGATAAACATTTTGTTTTGTCATGTCATAGGCAGGCATCCGTGCAAAATAATACAATTAAAAAACATTACATTTCAACAGATTTACTTGGAAGTAGAATTTTATCGATTTATTATTTTATTGAACAATCTATTCTTTCATTTGACAACACAAACATGAATGTTGAGTACAAAATATTACTCAACAATTTAAGTAAGTGAGGAGATTTGTTTTGTACCTGTGAACTCTTTCTTACAGCGGTCCCTCACACTGGTCTCCAGGTTCTCCAGCTGGATCTGAACCTTCTTGTAGTCCCTCATGGCCTGTTTGCTCTTCCGCCTGACAAACAAATAAGGATGCACAGACAACAATTAGGTCAGGAAATAAAGCCAGGACACTTCAAACAGTGTTCCAGGATTCCACTGTTCCTGGGAAAGAATATAATAATAATTGATAGGTTTTATATAGCGCTTTATTGCCTAGGCACTCAAAGACGCTTTACAGGGTTCCTGGTTCAATTCGTTCACACACAGTCATACCGGTGGTGGTAAACTACGAGAGTAGCCACACAGCTGCCCTGGGGCAGACTGACGGCTGTTTTCTTAAGTTGTGAGAGTATACTTTAGAAAATGTTCACTTCTCTGACACACACAGTGCACCTTTAAACCTAAAAAAGGTTAAATAAATAATCAACACTGTTCATACATGAAATAAAAAGAAGACCAGTACATTTGAGTAGGGCTGGGCGATTCTGACCTCAAATTTTCACGATTAATTGAGAACACTTTACCTCGATTTAAGATTAATTAATTATTATTTTGTTTCATAGTTCACCAACAAGGTTTGTACTGTAAATATGCTCAACTTTTAATAACTTGAAACTCATCAAATAACTTGAATCTCTAGTTAACACATATTGGAAATATAAATGTCAATAGATCACTACTACTAAATTTGAGTCCAATTGAAGTGAGTGAACTGAGTGCAGCTGGTGTGTTTACCTGTATATGAGAACTATGATGAGCACAATGAGAGCCACTATGGAGGCTCCCACCCCCACTCCCACCTGAGCCTCCAGAGGAAAGGTAGAGCCGGCCTGGCTGTCGTACTGCACTCGGCCCAGAGAGAAGTTCAGGTTCCCCATTCTCACCTGCACAGTAACAGACACAAAGGAGAACATCTGTTGGTGTGGCCATTGAGATTAAGTTGAAGGTGTTTGGATTTGAAGGTGCTCCGAGGAACTTTCATTTTGTGTTTATTCTTGGACCAAAAGCGGTAGTGTTTACTACGCCAGCTGTAGTTCCTGGGTGAGTGTACCCATGACAAAGGCATTAAGACTATATAAAAATAGCATTATTTGGACTGATGGTCTCGTTTGCCGTTACATGTCATTTATGATCATCAGAAGAAAATGAGACTGTTTCAGAGATATTTAAAAGTTCCCCGTAGCTACTTTTAACAGTTGAGTTGTTGTAACACTAGTATGGTTTAGTTTGCAATCATGCCTCGTTGATTTTTCTAATATGATTTGATCCTTTAATCTCTACACTCTTAACCTCAGCTGATTGTCAGTGTGTACCAGGGTAGGCCACAAACCTTATTTAAAAGGGTCTTTTTTTTATTAAATGTTGGGAAATACGTTATTTACTCTTATCATGTTATCAGCAGGGTTCTCCAAATCAAATATAAGACTTTTAAGAAATGTATAACACCTTTTTAATTTAAATGTAATGCCATTTGCACTCTCATACAAGTTGACTTACGGTAAACTCCGGCAGACTGTCCAGGCCCTCCTGTTTGATGCCTGCCTGGACTGAGGGCTGCTGGGCCGGGGGTTCACAGTACAGGTGGTTGTGGGTCAGGGTCTTCACAGCACACAGCCCCTCCCCTATCCGAGCCTCCACCTCATGCTTGAAGATGGCCAGGTCCAGGTTCTCTCCCTGGAGAAAGATACACAATGAAATGTTCAATTCATTTTACAAGGTAAACTGGAGTACTTCACTGACATCCTCAAGACGCTGCTCAATGGTCTAGTGCAGGGGTGTCCAAACTTTTTGTTTTACCAAGGGCCAAATACTGAAAAAAATATACAAAGGGCCACTCACTAGAGGTGAAATATATCGCCTCACTTTTTGTGTATTAAAGTTAGCGAGATCAATTAAATGTTAATACATTATGCTTGATAATTGATTGCTTAAAGAAATAAAAAAAAATTCTACATCACAGCTTTCCATTCATGGGCTTTCATTAAGTTTGTTACAAAAAGGGTTGGCAGTTCATTCTCAAATCAGCAGCTTCAGATTGCTTCTTAGACAGGATGGTGAGCCCCCTTCACAGCCCTATATATTCGATCCCCCACTCTCCCGCGTCCCAGTCAATGGCGTTAACCATTACAATTGACCAGTCCTTAAAAATATTTGTTTTGCCTGCTGTGTCTAGCTTTAAACTGCTAAATTGACTCCATGTATGATGAACAAATTTCTGGGTTGATAAGTCAAACTACTTTTAAAAGGCTGATCTAAAGCCTGCAATTAACAGTGTAAAGAAGTGGTAAAGTCAATTATATAATAATAAGAATATTTATAATTTATATAGCGCCTTCCAAGGGGACCCGAGGCCACTTATATGTAACTCCACCCTACCTCCACAGAGATGACGCTGCCAGGCTTGTGGTGGTAGGGCTGGCTGGGATCGTCCCGGTTGAGAGGGTAGAGCCGTGGGTCTGGCTCATAGCTGAAAGCTTGGTTCCCCACCGCGCTGAAGTCAAAACGTAGGCTGTCCAGTAGGAAGTGAACCCTGACCGTGGCCCGCCTGGCCTCAGGACCCACCGCCGGAGTGGGACAGGAGATGAGAGAGGAGCTGTTCACCGTGCAGCGAGACTCGTACTGTACAAAGGAAATATATAAGAGAAGTATTTATCTATGAAGTATATCTATTAGGATCACAATCACCACGCTTATATTACACTGCCTGGCCCAAAAAAAAGCCACCTACTACAATCTGGATTTAAAGCTGTAGTGCGTCTTTCGTTTACATTCAAACCATGGCCAAATGAGTTGACACAAAGTTGATTACGTCTATCAGCTCCACAAAAATCTCTCTATATGTCTTAGTATTGCAGCATTTACAAACTGGTATATTTACAATATACCTGCTTTTATATTCTGATTTAAATTTTGAATTGACTTTTAATATACCCGTCTTTGCTTTTGTTTATTGTGTGTTGGCTTTATTGCTACACCTGTTTTGAATGTTCTTGTTTACTCATTTTATTGTAAAGTGTCTTTAAGTACCTTGAAAAGCACAATTTAAAATACATTTATTATTATTATTATTATTATTATAGTCAATACAAGAACTTGGCAAAAAAGTCAGTTCCGTAACATACCTCAAGTTAAGCAAACTTAAATGTCAATTTCTAAAATATGTGCCAGACATACAGAGGAATCCAAAATAGGTTTATCTCCGACCAACGGTGCAATAAGTACAAAAGGATAAAATAACAGAAGTGATATATATTAAAAATAAATGTATTGACAGTGCAAAAAGTAAGGCACATATATTGAAAATACACAATATCAAAAACATAATTGACAAAAGGTGCAATATACAGTATTATACAATATGCAGACTGAGTATAAATAGATATTGTACATGTTAAGATTGCACTGATTATTAAGTGGGAAAGTGTCCCTGAGAGTCTGACCTGTTTGACTTGACAGAGCGTTCCTTCAGGACATTCTGCCTCTGGGACGATCCTCCTGCCTCTCTTCAGTGAGTGACCAGCGCTCCGTCTCTTTCCGGCGCTGCGTCTCTTGCGGGGAGGGAGCGTGTCAGGAGGGCTGAGGGTCACTCTCATCCTGGGCTCCTGCACCACATCCAGGTTCTGACCAGACACTCTGATGACCCGCCCTCCCCTGCAACGAGAGACATTTTTTAAAAATCATGCTTTATTTATTATATTTTATGTTATGGTGAGATACTGAAGGCAAAATGTAATTTTTATTCAAGCACTTACTCGTATATTTTGAGATTTTTGGACTACTTTGCTTCCATAACAGGGTTTTCTTTCATACCAGTTTATATCAAAGGTCCACAATGGATGTATATTTAGGTGTCCATTCAGGCTAAACTTGGATGTGTTTGTTTATTTCTCCTATACAACCATCTTTTCTTAAAATCATGTACCACAAGTATTTTTTTAAGACCTGTGCATTGCAGTTTTTGATTTATTAAATTTAAAAAAAGGCTGTATCCAAAATCTGTTCTGTTAAACATTGGACAATAATTTGTTGCAAACATAAAATAAAGATTTAAACTCTGGCTTTATTCAACACCTACATTTTTGTTTTTTAAAGAGATGCAAATGTGACACATAATTAGTTAGATATTGGCAGATTTGCATATTCATTCAAACATTTCTGTAAACATTTTTTTTATAAAAACATACATAATTGGTTAAATGTATGTAATCAACTGGCAAAGTTTCATGATGGAATATAATAAGTTAAAACATTTACCCAAGTCACCTGCAGTGTCTCACCTTAAGACATAATTTACAATAACACAACGTCTACTAAGTACAGGATCAAATGTTCATTTAATTGAGATGGATAAGCTAACCTGAGAAAGCTTTTGGACGGAGCAGCCATAGTGATGTTGGGGTTGTGGGTGTAACGGTAGACCACTCCCTGTAGGTGGCGCTCAGCCCCTCCAAAGCGCACAGTGAGGGCGTGTTGGCCTGTTCTGTTGCTGCCGGGGGTCAGACAGCTCAGCTCATTCTCCTGGATGTGCAGCCTGAAAACAGAAGCACACACACACTTTTACATTTCATCAAACATGGACTTACCATGCTTTCCAATACCCATACTTTCTGCTATTTATTATGGTAGAAAAAAGATTTAAGGATGTCCCAATTCTTGTGGTCAGATTTAGCAAAGTGTATCCCAATTTATGTGCCTAGTGCATGCAGTAGGCACATAAATTGGGATACACTTTGAAAAAGGAAAGAGAATTGGATTTGGAATGCAGGGACGGAGCCAAAGAAAACTTTTTGTTGGTAGAACTCGAATATTAAAACTAATTTAAAAGGTAGGCTCAGCAATTCTGGCTAATCACTTTTTGTCAAATCAGTGCCTAGGCTGTTTATTTTCAGCACACTCACAGTACATACAGGAAGCATATCTGGAGGAGATATTCACTGATTTGACAAAAAGTGATTTCGATGTAGATATATGTTTGTATGTACATAGTAATGTAGTATTTTTTGCAAATTAAATTGAGACATTTACAGCATACTTTTTTTTTTACTTTAAAAAAAAATTGTTATTACCCTTAACAACACAATGAACTATGTAAACAATAACAGTACACATAAACAGTAGTACAAATATACAACAAGTACGAAGGTAAAAAAAGGGATCACTTACAGCATGCATGGAACTCCTCCGATCAGGATGCTGACGTCACTGGGGTGTCCGGTCCTCAGCCTGTGCCCTGTGATGGTGAGTGCCGTGCCCCCAGCCCGGGGCCCTCTGTGGGGGAAGATGCTGCTGAGGAGGGGGTCCTGGAGGGGATGAAGACACCCAGAAGAAGAGCAAAGAAAGATATGTGGGTGAGAGATGGAGAGGAAAGGGAGTATATAATCAATAAACCGATAAACCGTGTGATTTATTGGGCAGATAAACGAGACACCAGGGGCATTCTGGGAAGAAAACAAAACACTAGAAGGTTTGGTTGCCTCACAGCCAGCGACTGAGAACAATTCATTAGCTTGTCACTAGAGCTAATTAATTAAGGCTGTTGTGGAAATCTACAATCAGTTTTACTGTAAACATGTTGTTAAGTTATTACACTGCAGTGGTTCCATTCGTGGGCGAAACCACCACTTCTTTGGGGGGGGGGGGGGAGGGGGGGGGGTGCCAATAATGAGAATGGAACAATTTGCCCCCCCACCCACCCTATCTGCAGTGTAAAATGCATTTGCTCTCTCCTGTTATCTGCAATTTATATTAAATCGATTTACATATTTTAAAGACAAACTACATTAATTTCCCCCAAAAGAAACTATCCTGTCTCTAAATAATTCCCAGGGGAAGGCTCTAAGGCAGGCACAGTGTTATAGTAGGGCATAATTAAAGGAAGGCTGTGAGCTGGAAACTGTAAAAACAAAAAGTGAACACATTTGTATGTACATTCTACCAAATGAGGCATTTCAAGATTGTGATTTAGAAACAGCAGAGGTCTCGGGCGCTGTGTCTGTTTTGGTTCCACACCCAAATAACGACTACCGAGGAACTGAACAAAAACTTGTGTGTATGGTGTGTGTCTGTGTGTGTGTGTGTGTGTGTGTGTGTGTGTGTGTGTGTGTGTGTGTGTGTGTGTGTGTGTGTGGGGGGGGGGGGGTGTAAAAAATATCAAAGTGACTCCTCCTTGTGAACTGGGTGTGATAAAAATACAGATGTCCCTGTTATTTAAATGCTTGTTTATTTGCTTCAGCTTCATTATAAAATCAACCAATGCATAAGGGTGTAGTGGGCGTTTCTGCAGACATTCAGTGGGTTGACATGCACTGATAAGCAGGACTACAGTCAGCTCTCTGTAGTAACCTCATTTAGAGCAACTCACTCCAGGCCAAAACATTGTTTTTCTCAAGCGCTGGTAAATTTTGAGATTTTGTCTATTTTGCTTCCATAACATGTTCATACCATAGATAGTTTATAAAAGGTTCATACTAGTAAAAATAAAAAGGTCCAAAATGTACATGTAGGTGTGTATTTGACTAAATCTTGTCTGTTTGCGTCTGAATATTTCTCCATACAACCATCTTTAACCCTATTATCTCAAGATGTTCACTACTGTAACCAAAACATCTCAACTTCTAAAGCACTCACATTAACATCATCTTCGAGAATCATTATTAGCACTATTTTGAATGTTATTACGAAAGGATTTGTTCATATGTTTGTTAATTGTCTGACAGTTTATTCTAAAAAAAAAAAAAAAAAAAAAAAAGATTTTACTCTTTATCCAACTAGATTTTTATCTAGATTTTTGGATTTCTCTCAGTAACCAGGTTTCTTATATATCTTATATTTGCATTCACCTGGAAGCGGAAGACCTGTGCAGACAGCCCGACCCCTCCACCCCTCACTCTGACCGAGGCCTGGCCGCTCTTCTCTCCTCCACTGCTGGTAGTCTCACACACTATCCTATAAAGACATGAGATGCTTGCGGTTACAAAAGCAAAATTGGGAAAAAATTATTATTGTTTTATAATATAATAATAAAAATCTATAAATGTGTATTTGTTTCTTGTCTTTTTTCTTTATATAATTTATTGTAGGAGCTCAAATAGATTATCATCTTAATGTTATTGTTCACATATACAGCATCCTACACATGATTTATTACATATATACATATACAGTAATAATGATAGTAGAAATAATGGGGGGAGAAAATATTCTTTAATATATTTTAAGATTGATATATGTATAGAAAAGAAAAATAGAACACAAAAATGGAACATATAAAAAATAAAATGTAAGTAAATTGATGGCTTGCCTTGAGGAGACTTCATATCTGCTGTGTATGACGTTGCAGGGGACCCCGGCTACTGTGACTGAGTTCTGGATGTCCTCTGCTCTCTGACCCAGGTTAGAGCCTGAGATAGTCACCAAGGTCCCCCCCTCTACAGGGCCCGATACTGGGCTCAGCTGAAACACACAGAGTATGCACATGAGGAACCTTTCAAATAAAGTATAATAACAATAATAATAATGTCTTGGTTTTATACAGCACCTTTTTTAAGAAACTCAAGGAAGCTTTGACAAAAATACAGGGTGGATAGTATGCTTATGGATGCTTATGGATATAGTATGCTTAAAAATAACCGGATGTCTACTACAGAGGTTTTTAGCATGCTATTTGGTTGATTATGACCCCACAATCCAGTGCACACTGGAAGTGACGTCACATTGACGGAGCCTCTGTATGAAAACAACCGGGGATGCGACGGATATAAAAGCAAGAGGCAAGATCTCACTCTGGTGTGTTGCCAATGAGGATCCTTATAAAATACAAATGTAATCAAATCAAATCTCCCACTCTCAAAGAAAAACATTAAATAATAATAATCTTAAGAGAGAGAGTTCAAAATAGTGGTTGAGAAATGTCTTACAAAGTGAATGACAGGTGCTGGGCAGGTGTGTTGGATCTTGTGTGTGCAGGAGTCCTGGTAGACACAGTGGGAGCCGCCAGTCGCAGCAGCAGCCCCACCTCCTCCACACCACACACAGCCATACTTAGGGTCCGCCGTGCGACAGCGACTGCAGTCTGATCGCCCCACAGAACAGTTGAACAGAGTCACTGAAAGAAAGGCAGAGAGAGAGAGAGAGACTGTGAGGGGAAATTACATCAAAACAACCATACAATATAGCCACAGATGCTACACATAATCAGATTGGGTCCCATCTGCACATTGTCAAACATGCTCTCACAGTATAGCATTGACACACTGCTAAAACAAAGGGCTGGGCGATTTGACTGCAAATCAATATCAGGATAAATTCAACGATTATTTTGTTTTTTTCTGCCCTTTTTTCGCTGACAAGGTTTGTACTGTAAAATATGCTCAAAAAATAATGTTCTCTTTAAAAAAAACCTGTAGAAAATAAATAACTTGCATTTCTTTACTAATAAAATACACTATTTTAAAGATTGCCATTTGAAAAACTGAAAAGTACTTGAATCTCTGGTAAACGAATATCTGACAAAATATCCTGGACAGGGCCCCCTATCAATGTAATCGACACGTGCAACTTTATGTAGAATACAGTGTCTGAATTCCGATTGATTAACTATTGATGAATTGGCCAGCACTAAACACACTACTGATAGTCCCTTACCATACAGGTCTTCGGTGCTGTCGAGGTGGAAGTGGTTTTTCCTCCTCACGTTTATAATGGCTGGGTATTCCTCCATTAAGCCAGCATAGGCATACTGAAACAAGAGCAGCAAATAACAAGGAACACCTTAAGCACTACTTATAATGTGTGGTATATGAGCGGATGTTATGCACACCCATGTTACAGTGTGAGTCCAATTATCTGCTTAGGGGAGCAAATTCATGGAAACACAATAAAACCTACCGGTAATTTAGACAGACAGCAGTGTATTGGTTCCTGTTGGTATGACATGCCACTGGTCCATTGGAGTTGGTTATGACCCTTTTCTGTTTGTCGATTTAAAGGGATTTTACACTCAATATGAATGCTGCTAGATGGGTGTGGTGGCAGGGGGGGGGGGGGGTTATCGGATTGAGACATGCAATTGATTTCAGATGGTGAAAGCTAGTAATTGGTATGTGATGTATGTGAACGAGTGCCTGTTTGAAAATAGAAGATCTGTGTGATTAGCATGGGACTAATAGCCACCATAGCTAAAAACACAAAAAGTGCTCTCTTTTTAAGCCTTCATAGCAAATTTTAAATCAGCGTGTTACCAGAAATTATTGTAGATAATATTTTTGGGAAAATAGTTTTTTTTTTCCTGACCTGGTGCGGTTGGCAGGTGATAAGGAAGACGGAGTGTTGTGTAGCGTCTGGCTCCACTGAAGCCTCCACCACCACAGAATGATTCTCGATGTCCAACACACACTCGTAGTCCAGGTTCACATCCTAAATGTACACGCAACAGATGTTTAGTCACACAAGACACATACGTTACAGAATAAAACTTATTTCAGCTTTTTTAGGTACAAACTGAACATGCGTCTGCTTCCATGAAAAAAAATGCCTTTCCTCTCTTTTCGTTTTGTTCCTTTCTAACAGTGAAAATCTTTCCTGAACCTAAAGACCAAGCCCCAACCACAGTGAGTTCTGCCAGCATCCAATGCGGAAGTGACACAAATTGCAGTGAACTGAGTGGCCACTAGGGGCAGGTTTCAAAACAGAGCAATTCCTCATTGACTCCCATGTTCAATATGCCGTTTTCACAGCATTATTAAACCTATTTAAGGCCTGGTACAAAAAAAACATTCTAGTCTGCATGTTTAGTTCATATCTCCATGACAACACTGAGGGGTGATTTTTTTTCTAGAAGGCTAGTTTTTATTCTACTGGAGGTTAAAATAATGAATAATTAAGGGCGCGGTCTCTTGAGTGACAGCTGGCCCTCACTTCACCTCAGAGGTGAACCAAAAAAAAGTTACCCCTTAACTCTGAAGAAAATATCTGGTTTAATGTATTAAAATAATTTCCAGGATGAATATGGTAACACATGTATGACCTGCATAAACACAGCTTTAGTGTGCTCGCTCTCTGCTAAGCTAAGGGGCCTGTTGCCCTATGCATGGTGGACCTTACCTTGAACAGGTGCAGGTGTTGTCCCACCAGAGTAATTTTCCTCTCCACGTTGACAGGCAGCAGAGAGGAATCCTCAACTTTCCCCACACACGGACATTCCTGACGGCACATTATTCACCATTACAATGAGAGAGATAGCAACATAGAGATAGGCAGCTACACTGTATAAACAAGTCTAGAGTGTACTCAAACTGTCTGTTAAAAGGTGCATTATGTAACTTTGGGTGTGTCAGAAAAGTGAACATTTTCTAACGTTATAATCTTATATCTGAATAAACAAACCTTACTTACAGGAAAATAGGATCCCTGGAACACTGAAGTTAGAAAGCTACCTGAAAAAGTTCCTGTTCGACTGTTGTTGTTTACAGCAGCAGGGCCCACAGTATGTTTAAACACCTATTTTTAAATTTGGTTCTATGGGCCTCAAAATGATTTTATTTTGATTTATGATGATATAATTATTCAAGACTAAGAATTACACGCAGAGTAATAATGTTTTGTAAACTAACTGCAGGCTCTGCAAATGTAAACAAACCCCTGAAACTACATAGTGAACCTTTAACGGTGTCTATCATAATCATGGTCGTATACAGTATGTATATGTGTCTATCTATCTGTCTGTCTGTCTGTCTGTCTGTCTGCAAAAAGCATTATGGTTAAGTAGTACTGCTGCTCTGCAACTAAACCTGGTTCATGGTCATTCAGTTCAGCGCTCTGTTCACTCACTCACTCACTCACTCACTCACTCACTCACTCACTCACTCACTCACTCACTCACTCACTCACTCACTCACTCAAGTTCTCCTGCCCTGATCTTAACACATGTTGTATAGACAATGTGCATGGGTGTGTTGTTGTCATGCTACAAAAATCACCAGAAGAATTTCACTGAATTTCTTTTGACTGCAAATAATAGCCTTACAACAACAGCAATAGCCTAATCAAAATAAACATAACATCAAAGTGGGGGCAGCTGTCCCATCTTATACCCCCACACCTAGCAGAAAAAGGCAGCTATTGGACACTATAAAAACAAAAAGGGAAATCCAAACCAAACATTCAACTTCAGAAGAAGCAAAGACCTAATGAACCACCACCACCAGAACATACACACACCACAGCAATGGAACACTGGACAATTAAAAAAACACAAGGAAGGAGCTGAACTCAAAAACTAAAATGGTTGCCATGATCAGGGATAGCAGCTTGCATATGTATATGTTTCAAAAGTGAATCTGTATTATCAGCTAGCATTGAATGAGGTGAACAGAAATTGTTTCGCGAGAGAGCGTCCACTTGTCAATAAGGCCTGACAGTCAGGTTTAGTGCCTTAACATTTCTCAGTTCCATCCTCGCATGTGAGATTAGATTGATTTTGTGTTGGATGTTTGCCTTTCTAGCTGCAGCGAATACAAATGTCAAAATCAGTATTTCTCATTGTGTACATTAGCATTTTGACTGCAGATTAAAGCAGAGCTATCACTGGGTCCATAATGCAGAATTAAATTTAAACTAGAACTGCAAGCAGTTGTGAACGGGGGCCAAGCCTTCCACGCGAGTCGGGACAGGGCGTCGTCGTCCGCGGCGCCGGCCCCTCGCTTCACGGAATCCGGGGATGTAAAGTTTTTGAATGTGGGATGTTCGGTGTGGGAGTTATAGCCCCAAACGCGTTTTCTTTGCTTTTTGCGGTTTTGGTGCCCCCTATGGATGACATTCGCAAAACTGTGTTATGTAGAAAGATGCAGCTGACTTGTGGGCATCTGTGGATATAAAGTGTTTGACTGTGGGATGTTTGGTGTGGAAGTTATAGCCCCAAACGCGTTTTCTTTGCTTTTTGTGGTTTTGGCGCCCCCTATGGATGACATTTGCAAAACTGTGTTTGATAGAAAGATGTTGCTCAATGTACCGAAGAAGTGGATGTCAAGTTTTTGAATGTGCGATGTTTGGTTGGGGAGTTATAGCAAAATCAAATTGTCAACCTCTCCATTGTAAAGACACTTTTTTGAATTTTCCCATTTTCCCGCCGAAAGACTTAGAAAATGGCGAAAACAGGCAAAAAAATTGAAAAACTCTTTTTTTTAATAAGTCCGGCCCACATCGGAATTTCATCCCCATATTTTTGACATAGGCTCAAGTATGCCCCATGATAGTCTCCCTTGAGTTTCAAGAAAATCCCTTTTTTTTTTTTTTTTTACGGATTTGCGCCAATCTTTAAAGCGCTACCATTTGGTCTTCCGATGGTCGTAGAAAAATTATTTGACCTTCCTTTGCTCGTGGGAGTCGGTAGAGCATAATGCTTTTGGTTTCGTCCAAATCGGGCGAAAACTGTAGGAGGAGTATGTTTTGGTGACTGACACAGTTTTTGCGATGTAGCGAAAAATGTATATATACGCAAATGGGCGTGGCCTATCTCAAAAGATGCAGCTGACTTGTGGGCATCTGTGGATGTAAAGTTTTTGACTGTCGGACTTTCGGTGTGGAAGTTATAGCCCAAAACGCGTTTTCCTTTGTTGTGGCGCCACCTAGTGGCTGGGATGTCTGAATTTTTTTGTATGCTGAGAGACCGGGGGTCTGAACTAGTGCTGCAAGTGGCATGTCCCAACCCTTTACGGTTTGGGCTGCAGCACCACTTCTAAACATGGAATAATAATAATAACTAGAACTGCAAGCAGTTGTGGACGGGGGCCAAGCCGTCCCGTGCGACTCGGGATGGGGCGTCGTCGTCCGCGGCGCCGGCCCCTCGCTTCACGGAATCCGGGGATGTAAAGTTTTTGAATGTGGGATGTTCGGTTCGGGAGTTACAGACCAAAAGGGGAAAAAATGGCAGAGAAAGATGCTCAAGTGTGTTGTTGGCGCCCCCTTTTGGAGCAATTTAAGGAAAAAGTAGAACCAACCATAGGACAAACATGTGTGAAGTTTGGTGTCAATAGGATGAATCGTTTTGGATTTAGGAGCAGTTTGGTACAAGGTAGCTAATGTGCAAATCTTTAAAGCGCTACCGTTTGGTCTTCCGACGGTCGTCGAGAAATTATTTAGTCAACTTTTGTTCGTGGGAGTCCATAGAGCATAATGCTTTTGGTTTCGTCCAAATCGGGCAAAAACTGTAGGAGGTGTGTGTTTTGGTGACTGACACAGTTTTTGCGATGTAGCGGAAAAAAAAACCATACGCAAGTGGGCGTGGCCTATCCCAAAAGATGCAGCTGACTTGTGGGCATCTGTGGATGTAAAGTTTTTGACTGTCAGACTTTTGGTGTGGAAGTTATAGCCCCAAACGCGTTTTATTTGCGTTTTGTGGTTTTGGCGCCCCCTATGGATGACATTCGCAAAACTGCGTTGCATAGAAAGATGCAGCTCAATGTACCAAACAAGTGGATGTCAAGTTTTTGAATGTGCGATGTTTGGTTGGGGAGTTATGAGCAAAATCAAGTTGTCAACCTCTCCACGTTTTTGAATATTCCCGCCAAATAGTTCGAAACAGGAAGTGAAAGTGCAAAACTAATTTGTTGAATAAATCCGGCATACATAGGAATGTCTTGGCCAGATTTTTTGTATAGACTCAGGTATGCCCCATGATAGTCTCCCTTGAGTTTCAAGAGAATCCCTTTTTTTTTTTTTTTCGGGGGGATTTGCGCGAATGTTTGAAGCGCTTCCGTTTGGTCTTCCGATGGTCGTAGAAAAATTCTTTATCTAACTTTTGCTCGTGGGAGTCGGTAGAGCATAATGCTTTTGGTTTCGTCCGAATCGGATAAAAACTGTAGGAGGAGTGTGTTTTGGTGACTGACACAGTTTTTGCGATGTAGCAAAAAATCTTTCTCTACGCAAATGGGCGTGGCCTATCCCAAAAGATGCAGCTGACTTGTGGGCATCTGTGGATATAAAGTTTTTGACTGTCGGACTTTCGGTGTGGAAGTTATAGCCCCAAACGCGTTGTCCTTTGCTGTAGCGCCACCTAGTGGTTGGCATGTCTGAATTTTTGTGTCTGCGTACCAGGCACGGACCTGGATAAGCCCGACAAGTGGCATGTCTTCACACTTTCTGGTTTGGGCTGCAGCACCACTTCTACACGACTCCAAATAATAATAAGAACTAGAACTGCAAGCAGTTGTGAACGGGGGCCAAGCCTCCCACGCGACTCGGGATTGGACGTCGTCGTCCGCAGCGCCGGCCCCTCGCTTCACGGAATCCGGGGATGTAAAGTTTTTGAATGTGGGATGTTCGGTGTGGGAGTTATAGCCCCAAACGCGTTTTCTTTGCTTTTTGCGGTTTTGGTGCCCCCTATGGATGACATTCGCAAAACTGTGTTATGTAGAAAGATGCAGCTGACTTGTGGGCATCTGTGGATATAAAGTGTTTGACTGTGGGATGTTTGGTGTGGAAGTTATAGCCCCAAACGCGTTTTCTTTGCTTTTTGTGGTTTGGCGCCCCCTATGGATGACATTTGCAAAACTGTGTTTGATAGAAAGATGTTGCTCAATGTACCGAAGAAGTGGATGTCAAGTTTTTGAATGTGCGATGTTTGGTTGGGGAGTTATAGCAAAATCAAATTGTCAACCTCTCCATTGTAAAGACAGTTTTTTGAATTTTCCCATTTTCCCGCCTAAAGACTTAGGAAATGGCGAAAACAGGCAAAAAAATTGAAAAACTATTTTTTTTAATAAGTCCGGCCCACATAGGAATTTCTTGCCCATATTTTTTGTATAGACTCAGGTACGCCCCATGATAGTGTCACTTGAGTTTCAAGAAAATCCCTTTATTTTATTTTTTTAAGGAATTTTCGCAAATCTTTAAAGCGCTACCGTTTGGTCTTCCGATGGTCGTAGAAAAATTATTTGACTTACTTTTGCTCGTGGGAGTCGGTAGAGCATAATGCTTTTGGTTTCGTCCAAATCGGGCGAAAACTGTAGGAGGAGTATGTTTTGGTGACTGACACAGTTTTCGCGATGTAGCGAAAAATGTATATATACGCAAATGGGCGTGGCCTATCTCAAAAGATGCAGCTGACTTGTGGGCATCTGTGGATATAAAGTTTTTGACTGTCGGACTTTCGGTGTGGGAGTTATAGCCCCAAACATGTTTTTTTATTGTTGTAGCGCCACCTAGTGGCTGGCATGTCTGAATTTTTTTGTCTGCGTACCAGGCACGGACCTGGATAAGCCCTGCAAGTGGCATGTCCCAACCCTTTACGGTTTGGGCTGCAGCACCACTTTTACGTAAGGAAAAATAATAATAATAATCCCTACAAGAACAATAGGGTTCCCTGCCCCGCAGGGCTTGGGAACCGCGTTGCTCTGCAAAACGCGGTCCCAGCCCTACTCGGGCTTGGCCCCCTAATAATTCCTACTAAATCAATAGGGTTCCATGCCCCGCATTGTCATGGAACCGCGATGCTCTGCATTCCGCGGTCCCTTGCCCTTCTCGGGCTTGGCCCCCTAATAATAATAATTCCTACTAAATCAATAGGGTTCCATGCCCCGCATTGTCATGGAACCGCGATGCTCTGCATTCCGCGGTCCCTTGCCCTTCTCGGGCTTGGCCCCCTAATAATAATAAAAGGCCCAACAAAAACAATAGGGTTCCCTGCCCCGCAGGGCTTGGGAACCGCGTTGCTCTGCAAAACGCGGTCCCAGCCCTACTCGGGCTTGGCCCCCTAATTAACACTTAACTGAGATGAGAAAACATGATTACCACTCTCATATCTGGGTAAGTTTAGCTTAGCAGTGAGGAAACCGCTAGCCTCGCTCTCTTGCACAGAGTAGACAAACTAAATAGAAGGTGTTAATGAGTGAGCTTTAGAGGTGCTGTTAGGTGGATATTCTTGGCTTTGTACAGAGCCAGGCAATTCAATTTTCAACGTTAAGCTAAGCTAACTGCTTTTCTGGCTGTAGCTTCATATACAGACAACTATGACACAGGGTGACACCTCTGTCTTTCTTCTTATATAACTCACTTTCCCAAAACTTTAAATTTTTCGTTTCTCATGGTGACGTAGGCAAACAGTACCATCCTTAGACTAAAGCTGCACACGTGACATCTGCTGCTGCACTCACCCGAAAATAAGACTCTGTCCAAGAGGAATCGGACTGGTAGTTTGCTGCAAATTCAGAGTCGGGTTCAATAACCGTTTGAGGCGATTGTGTTGTATAGACGAGGGACTTTTCTCTGGCGCCCTCCACAGTCTTTCCCTCTGGCTCCTCCCACTCTCTCTGCGGTGGAGCTGAGTCCATGTCCACAGTGGTCTCCTTAGTGTCTCCCATAGAAAGCTCTGTTAAAATGGCCACTACGCCGGAGGTGGTCGCGCTTACATCGGAAGAAGAAGAACCCATCGCTTCACCCAAAGATCTCAGCTCAGAGTCTAACTGACCACTAGTGCTATTGGGAGTTGATTCAGTGATATTCCAGGTTTCAATCCCTCCTCTATTTTCTGAAAAACCTATTGTAATGCCATCATTTGCCTCTTCTGTTGTTCCATTCAGAATGGAGACGGAGGAGAGGTTTGAGGTAGGGACATCCGTGTGTATGGTGGTGGTGGTGGTGGTGGTGGCCTGGGTGAAGAGCCTGCTAAAGGGGGACGTTGTGGCCATGGCGAGGGGTGTTGAGCTGCTGGACGCAGCGCTAGTAGGGCTGGTGGTGGGTGGAGACACTGTGGACGTCGTGGAAGGGAGAGTGGTTGTGGAGGGGCTAAGGGTCTCTGTGGGTGGCGGCTGTGTTGTTGTTGTTATTGTTGTTGTTGATATTGTAGTTGTTGTGGCAACTTGTGTGGTGGTTGCCGTAGCAGCCCGTACAGTAGGAGGTAAGGGTGTCAGTGTTCTGATGGTGGGTGTGGGCGGTTTGAACTTGACGATGGGAGTGAATAAACAAGGGAGGGAGGAGAAGACAAGAAAAAAAGACAGTGGGAAGACAAAAAATTAGGATAAAAAAACTTAAAGGGTAATGCAAAATACATTCAGGAGCAACTCAGGAGCGACGTAAAAAAATAAACATACAAGAACAGCAAACAGACAGCCCATGCAAAAGATAATACGTACAAAGAAAGTTGCATGATACATGCACAGTAGAACAAAGCCACTTTCATTTCAACATGTCTCAAGCAAGAAAGCAAAAGGTTTTCCATTTCAGAATTGGTGTGGACTCACATGATGGTTGTAGATGGTGACTCCGTGGCTGCAGGAGGGTGTGTGTGTGCAGACATGCTGGTGGATACACCAGTTACATCCCCAGCGACTGCTAACACAGCCCTGGCATCTAAGTAGGGGAAGCAGAACAACAAAAAACATGACAAGAGATTAGTGACAATACAAATGGAAATCATAGCAAAAACCAGCATAAATATTAATATATCATAATAAATATAAGCCTACAGTCTCAGGGGATCTTATGCTTTATATATACTTTACTGTCATTTTCACTTGCCCCTTGAGGCATCTTGTTCTCTAGGTTCCACTTGGTATTGATACATTCTGAACTGTAGCAAAAATAAAATAATTGTAAATATAAATTTTTAGTATATTTTAGTGTACTCACGGCCTGCGTCCAGAGAGCTGCTGGACCAAGCTGCAGTTGTAGAAGGTGAACTCTGTCTCTGCTACCGTCACGTTTATGAAACGCAGCGACAGGGTCACCATGACAAACTCTGCAATACCACAAAGCATACGCCACGATGGGTCAACTTCACCCAGCAAATTTTTTTAAATTGATAGTCCTTGTTTCATGCAACTATTGTATTTTTTGTATTCATAAATTTGACCCATTGGCTAACATTGCTAACAATATAAAAAGAGGATCACCATCTCCATGAGCGATGGGGGGCAGACTGCTGGCATCGGGGGTGGGGCATGTCACTCCAGTGCTGGTGAGTGAGGCAGGCGTCTGTGTGTCCTGGAAGAAGCAGGAGTAGGCCTCTGCTTTCCCTAGACTAGGGAGACCCTCCACTGACACCGCAATCTGAGGTAAGATGGAATGGGAAACAGACATCAAAAGAATGGACATGTTAAAGAGTTGTTCTTTCACTCCACCAACTGAGGGTTCAACTTCTATCTCTAAAAAGCTTAAACATTTGTGTAGGGCTAATGCTGCATTCACATGGAATCGGCAGACAGCAAACTGGATATTTTTATTTATTTTAAGCTATTTTTTATATAAGCAAACCGGATGTCATTGAAGTGGAAGAGAGTGCGACGGCTTTTACAACCAGATGTTACGTGGCTCCTCAAATGCATCGTGGAACTCAAATGAATCAGTAAACTTACGTTATGGAGGGAATCTAACATTACATTTTGGGGGGGAATTTAACTTTTGTTTTAGGTTTTCAATATAATATTATAAGAGAAAGGTGTATTTACAGCTTCATGCATTGAACATATTTTGTTTATTTAATACATACAACTCCTTGTAAACAAACTGATTTCAGCATTGCAACACATGGTTATACGCGCTTCGTTTGGTTTCCCTATGCCATCCTGCCATCTGTCTGTCTATTTAGATTGTTTTATGTTTTTGCCGGTCAGGAGTTGTCACCCGCTGTCTAACCTGCACTGTCTGCCTGATTCTATAGTATGTGACTGCAGCAATTGCGAACGACATTCATGAGTTTCCAAAATGTCTCGAAACGGTCATTGGAGTTCTCAAATTCCTTGTGAGTCGCAGAGCCTCGCTATCGTGTCGCTGGAATTTTTAACACAAATTTGCGAGGGGTTGGCGATAGTCGAGCGAACGTCGGGCGAACATCGCACGACTTTATGCAAACTCCGGTCAAATGTTGGTCCAAATTTCGCCAGAGGTTCATGCAGCATCCACAAACATGTCGTAAGTACGAAATTCAGTGTGAATACAGTTTAAAATAATCTCTAATTTGCAGATTTTCCTGCAATTTTGTGTCTCCAACTAGTCTCAGCCCAGTGAGATAGGGCCTTTACAAGTTTAGGACTACAACAGACACACAGTTAACAGTTATTATTTTCTCCTTTGAATTACATTGGTTTTCTCCCCGCGGCTGATGTTGTGTAGGCTGAGTTGCTGGATGGCGAGGCACTGCTGCGTCTGGTTGAAGCTCCACAGCCACTGGCCCTGAGCAGACCCTTGCTGGCACTCCCCCTGCTGGACACAGCTGGGACATGACAGAGAAGAGTGAGAGAGAGACATTGAGGACTAGGGCTGTGTATTGGCAAATTACTTCACAATACGATACACATCATGATACATGGCTCACGATGCAATATATCACGATACATTATGGTACGATGCATATTTTGACATATTGCGATATTTCAAATATGAAAAACAGATTTGTAATACAAGTTGTTAGATCTGGGTGGTCTTTATACATCACATTAAATTGATAATTAAAATTGCAAACTTTAATTCAAATTCAAAACTGAGCAATTTGAGGCAACTAGCCTTACTGCGACATCTACATGAACAGAGGTTTTATATCACAACCCGTTTAAAAACCTGAATTTCTTTTCTCTAAAATATCAATCCTGGAGTTGACGATACGATACCGATATCACGAAGATAAATCTCACGATATATTGCCGTATCGATATTTTAGCACAGCCCCACATTGGACTAGAGAGCAGTAGAGCATCCTGTTACATGTTAACATGCACAGTGACTTACCGTCCCTCCAGCACACACCAGCCACAGTAAGGGTCTTTGGCAGACAGACAGGAGGCACAGTCCGGGTGATCTCCACACTCTGCCACTGGACGCTTCTCTACCTGTAAACCACAAGGAAGGGAGGGTCAGCACTCAGAGACTCATTTCAAGACAAATGTATGCAGTAAACTGAGTGGACCCCAGCGCTATGCTTATAGTCTTTCCCTTGTCAGTTTCTCCTATGTGGTCTTCACTGTATAATGAGGTAAACATAAGTGAGCAACATACAAAACAACTAAATAGTTCTACGAATAATGATAAATGGAATTATCTGTACTTATACAACAGTAGTTTTCTTGTTGTACTTTACCACTCAAAGCGCTTTACACTCATGTGGCTTGCACCCCATTAACACACATACTGTACTTATGCACTGATGGCGGAATATACAGCCCATTTTAAATATTCTAAGGCTGATCATACTATATTGTTTTGCCTCTCACAAAGCCATTCACACTAATAATAGAATGATAAACCACAAACGGGCTGCTGCATTAATGATATCTCAATTTCGGAAACGTATTGACAAACATTGCCCAGCTTGAAATAGAATAAAGTGAATTATTGCTCAACCCACTAAATAAATCAATGTGCTGGTTTGTAATATTGTGGTTAGGGATAAATAGAAATCAGAGTACTTTGTTAACCAACATTAGAGTGCCTTTGGATGTCCAGGGTTCGCACACATTTTTACCAATACATTTTCAAAACTGTTCCATGACCTTTCCATAAGAATTTACCCAATGTCCATAACCATATTTCACAATGGAAAACAGTTTTGTCATAACTTTTCCAGGAAGTTCGTGACCGTGGGAATCCTTGGATGTCTATTGATGGCTGACCACAATGTTGCAGACATACTGTACTGCAAGGTTAAGTGTGTGGCTGATGGAAAAAAAGCAGTCTAATGCTTATATCCCTCTGATCAAATATTGTGTCAAATATAACTTGATTATTATATTCGGAGGAAGACTAGAAGCCTTTCAGAGACTAGACTGTCAGTTTCCCATATCCATTTATCAGCATGTATGTCTACCGACACGCACACACACACACACACACACACACACACACACACACACACACACACACACACACACACACACACACACACACACACACACACACACACACACACACACACACACACACACACACACACACACACACACACACACACACACACACTCTGTGTAGGGAGTGTGCCAACACAATGAAGCCCACTTTCTCTAGTCATTACCATTGTTGTGTCTGACCTACAGCCTCCTGTGCTGACTGTTGTACTCCCATGGCAGCGGGGTGAGTCAGTGACCTATGATCCGGACAGCCAGCTGGCCTCTCTGTTTTCTCTCATGCTCTCTCATGCCTCGTATTCTTCTGTTCTTTTTATCTTGAGAGAGAGGCACCCAGCTTGAGGAAGTATCAAAGGCTGAAAAACTCCAAGAGACAAATGATAAATTGTCCCACCATGAATGACAAGCCGTGTTCAGTCTCATGCATGGAGACATCTGGGTGAGAGGCTCAATGGACAGACTCCACAAGAAGGCTACGGCTGCTTATACCACTGTTGAGTCCTTTGAAGATTAAAAAATAAACTTGCTAACAAAATCCACTGGAGTCCAGTATTTATATATACAACTCAAACTCAAACTGTCCAAAACTACCCTTGAAATACAGCCTCTGCACTAGCAAATTTAAATTTTCTCTGCTGCTTACTCTGGGAATGAACCATTGGAGCTCATTAACTATGTCAGAAAATTCACCAAGTCACCAATCAAATCCTACTATCTGATATGGTCGGGCGTAACTGGATAACGACAGTGCTGCGCCATCTTAGTCGTGATAGTAAACAAAGATGGCTGCGGAACTTTGGCCTTGACACTTAGGGTGTATTCACACATGCCGTGTTTAGTTCGGTTGAAACGAACTCAGGTGCGCATCTTTCAGGCAGGTGTGAATACAGCAATCGCACTGGGGGGCGGACCAAACAAGCACTCTGAGACCCAGCTGAAGAGGTGGTCTCGATGCGCTTCCAAACGCATTCTGCTGCAGTTCGTTTGTGGTGTGAATTTGTCCGGACTCGATCCGACCCAAATGCAGGAAGCACTGTGCCTTTTATTTATTTTCTTTTTTAATAAATTGCCATCAACTTCACATTATGGGAAAGTGTGGTTGTCGCCGTTATTAGGACCATAAGTTGTGGTTTGACCGGGAGCCCAGAACAATATATTAGGCTACATTTGATCGAGAGGACGCGTAAAAAGGCTGAATGCATTCAGCGATCAGATGAAGGAGAGGGGAGCATCTCCCGCACAGTGCCAACAGGTTCACGCTGCGCAAGAAGTGTGTGTTTTTATTTTTCTTCCCATGTACGGGACCGTCAAGACCGTGTCAGTTTGGAGCTGAACTGCGCCGTACTAACACCCAGCTGATACACAGCTTAATCAGCCGAGTGTCAGCTTGAGCCTATTCTTCTCGCGAGCTGCACGTCCAGCAGCAAAAATACAGTAAAAATGATGTTTCACATCGTAGACTACAAGCCACATAACGTGGCATTGTCATAGGGCTACATATTATAACCAAATGAAACAAAAATAATTTAATGTTTTTCTTCTATATCTATAGGCTTGATGTAGGCCATTTTATTATTTTTAACCCCAAATTAAATCAATGATATATTTCACAGTTTTACTTCCTGCTTCACTTCACCCAAGAATGTCTGTCCAATGAATGAATGACCTCAGATCACGTGTGGTTTTGCTTCGTAACGCTGGTTCACTTGCAAAAGGGGCAAAATGAAAGTGGACCACACCAAACAAAAAAAATCTAAACACTATTTGGTCTGGACCAAAGCAAGTGAACTAGCGGACTTTCCCAGTGTGAATACACCCTGAATGATTTGGACTTTCTTTAAAAAATGTACATAAGTTTGCACTCAAATCTTTCATTAGCAAGAAATATGTATTTGTTGTTTTGCCGAACTGATACGGCAAAGGTTTAATTTACCAGTTAGCCCCGCTGGTCACTAAACCGTCGCTCTGAATACTTCACCTTGTTCATTGCTCCGATTGGTCTTAATCTGTCGTAGTGCTATCCAATTGCGTGCCGTCCCTTGAGTTGGGAAAGTCTATTGCTCATTGCCGGACACTTCATAGTTCTAGAGGGTCTGGAATCCCAGGCTAGTCCCGAACAGCATTACTACACCCTGAAGACTTACAGTAGTTTTGGTCATGATGTAGATGTGAGCCCCATTCTGGTCCAGTAGAAGGTCACTGTTGATGGGTGAGTTTTCCAGGATGGTCATGTTTGCGTAAACCTCCACGTGGCCATCTCGGCCCAGATACACCTGAAGCAGAACATCAGAAAAACAAGACAGTTGATCAATTGTGGCTTATTAAATATATAAAAAAATAATATCACTAGCATTTGTTATATCTACAGCCTTTTTGGAAGAGAAAGTGTTAGCCCACATTCCTCACAGTGTAAAACTTAAATGAGAAGCCGACAAAAAAAAAAGAAAAAAACCTCAAAAAGGAATATCATATTCAGCTAAGGAGTCATACGCAAATCAAATCACACTTTGTGCCGGATCGCAGCGGAAGTGGCCGTGAATGTGATTATGGCACAGTCAAATCTAATATGAAGCGGAGGAGGAGGACACCTCTGGCTTAAGTGATTCCCAGGCCTTCAAAGTCTCATGTTACCTCCTGCTAATGAGATTATCAGGGTTTTTTTTCATGCCTCTTTCCATAAGGCTCTCACTTGATCACTGTGAACAGAATGGAAGAGGATGCACTCAACACATACTGGCATGATAAGTAGCTTTGTAATGCCTGCTGACTTACATACATGTATGAAGGGTGTCATTTGGCATGTTAGATCTTGTAGAAATGGCTGTTGCTGTATTGATGATGGAACTTCCGATGTGCTACTGGTGTTAAGGAGCTTTACACTAGGTAGAAAAAGAGCCATACATTCCTTGATAGGATTTTCAATTCAGAAAATTACACACTTATTATTACAAACGCTTATTCCCTCTTTGTCAGGACTTAGATGAGAGGATCGAACCCACTTTCATGTCTTTGCCCTGAATATGTAGCTAGAGACGGTTTGAAAATAACATCTGCCTAACAGTGCCTATAACACTAACTAATAACCCCATATATATATTTGTTTGATGAACCCACATGAAATCTCTGTCAGTTGCCTGTCTACCTCATAGTGACAACACTAAAGGAAGGGATTGTGCCAATAACTAGTCCAGCAATATCCACAACATGTCTTTTTTATCACCTCAGTAATTGTAGGCTACTGATTCAGCAAACGGGCAAAAACATGTTTCTCAGTGAGCAGAGATGTGGTAAGGAATGACTTACCTCTGGGTATAACTTAGCTAGCTGCTTCCCATTGTAGCTTCATATTAACAGAAATCTATGATTTAAGTAGCAAAGTTGTCATCTAACCCTCTGAAAACAGCCAACAAAGGCAACAATGCCTTTGATAAAAAAAAAATCCTTCAGTGGTCTGATTTATACTCTTTTGAAGTTGCTGACAATTACTTTGTCACAAGTCATACTGCCCATCCAAAATAAACTGGTCACACACACACACACACATATGGATGCTGTGGAATTTGTCCTGCTGTGATATGATAATCCTGTTACAAAGCTTACTTTGGATGGCCACATGGAGCGCTGCTTTGATCTGCTACCCAAAAGCACCATGTCTGACTCTGTGTCTCACTCTCTCTCTCTTTCACACACACAACCCCCCCTGGAAACTACATTACGGAAGTCTTCCAAATAACTTTAAAAAATGCATCAAGTTTCCAACAATGGCACAGTGCGGTCCACGGATCAAAAAACACATGTATTAAGCAGGGGGATCATGTCGGTATGCTAGTGTGTGTGTGTGTGTGTGTGTGTGTGTGTGTGTGTGTGTGTGTGCACACGCGCCCACTGGAAAAATGTGACTGTTGGAATGACTGGAATCTTCCAGGCTGGTGCCATAATGTAGTATAATGGGAACTGGCATCGCCTAAAAGACAAAACCCTGACATTGGTTACAAATGTTTTATGTGGTGTGTAAGGTGTGTCTGCTAGGCTGGGAAATGATTCATAGACATGCAGAGACATCTCGGACAGGGCTGTTGGGATCATGGCATTAAGTAGTGGTTACGTGTGTCTATTACAACAGGACTATTAAGAAACTGCCCAAATTGGGACGGGCCTAATGTTCCAAATATTTTTTGTGATACACTGATCATTGTTATCCCTCGTAACATACTGGTGAAATGCTTAGGGCGTCTCGCTGACTTCCACCTAGTGCATGCTGGGGCAGGCTCCAGGATCAAAGTACAGTACATATAGTAGGGATGACACAAGAACCGATGCTACCGAAATTAGTCAATAACAGAAATTCAGAAAATGTGACGGCACTCCGTTTACCGTAAGTACCAGGGATGCAATTCTTCCGGAACTAACAGGTGCTACAAGTATTCTGGTCTGCCGTTTAAAAGAGTAAAAAACAAATAAGAAAGCGTCTGTCAAACAAAGACATATAGTATAAACACAATAACAACAACAACAACAAAAAAACAGAAGACAAAACAATATATACCAACAGCAGCAGAGCACATGAATCAAGCAGTCAAGTATCACCCAACAAATTAAAATGTTCTTAATAAAAGCAGTGTATGCTGAAGTACTGTACATGGGATGTTTTTTTTTTTTTTTTTTTTTACCGTGGTATGGAATTGGTCACCGTCGAGAACCATGGCATTTCACTTGCGTTGGTATGGACTATAACATTTCTAGTATGGTGACATCCCCTATATAGCAGGAGATGGGCTGTAATACCGGCCCTACCTTGTGCAGAGTCCCTTTGGAGTCTCCCAGGAAGGCGATGCTGTGTCCTTCTCTGACGCTGACGGCCACGGCGGTGAGTCGGGCGGTGGAGGTTTGCCACGCCGCGTTAGCTTCCAGAGCCGCGCGGCTAGCCATGGGACTGGGTGTGTGGTCCGAGCCACAGGGATATGCTTGAAGGGTATTCTACAAACACATGAACACAACACAGAGGGATCAGTTAGCTCAGCTGGATTGTGCGTATAGTGACACCAAATCTTATATCAAAACTGGAGATATTTTTTTTTTTCAACAGAAAGCCTCCAGATTTTCTTAGTTTGAATCAAACATGTTTTCCACTTTCAAAAAGATTAACCCATTGATGACGGCTGCTGCGCGATGCCACATTGGCTCTCCTGCCTGATGCTGCGTCGCGCAGCATTATTACTTTATCTAATTTTCATGGCATTCCCAGCATAGAATGCACTGTCATTGGTTCAAATACACATGAGGTGGGTTTTGTTGATTTTTTTAAGACCACGTGACCACCCAAAAGTTGTGTGGTTTGCCGAAAATCATGTCAATCAAAAAAATAAAAAATAAAAAAATAAAACAAAATAATAAAAAAAAATACGCCAGCTATGTCGGCGACAGAACAGTTAGTGGCGTTTGATGCGCAGAATCAAGGTCTACTATAGACTACTGACGAAAATCACACAACACATTGCATCTATTTATTATCAATATTTAATAATTTTCTAATTCATCTAATTTTGACGATTTTTTGAAAAATGTGTTGGTTTGTAAGGGCTAAGGGAGCACGTTTAAATACAACCTGTGAACCTTAACTTTTAAATGTATTTTATTTCATGTTTCTATGTGCTACACAGGCTTAGATATTAAGGTTTTGGTAGACTTTACAATTCATACTATTTTATCAGAAAACCCTCAGGCATTAAGGACATGCATCCTAGATTGCCATAGTCATCAATGGGTTAAGTTTGTTTTTCTAAAAGGCGTGTTTTCAAAATCAATCAATATCTCCTCACGATCTGCTACCTGTCCGAAATCTGGTGTTCATACACAGCCGATGCTCTGTAAACAAAGGGTATGTAAACAAAAAGGGGCCCACGGTAGCTAGCAGCATGCTGGTTTACATAGCCTAGGTAACAGGTGTTCTCCAGAATCGCTGACTCCACCTCTTACATGTCCAAGCCACTTGGAGAGCCCACAGACTAACAAATCCACATCTTTTCAATTAGTCTTTCATTCTTTCATGCGATTGCTACGGAAGCCTTCTGAATCCCTCTTAATTCCTGGTAAGAGGATTGCACCATAGATTAAAGTACACTTCCTTAGAGGCCAACTCGCTCTTTTTTGCGTTTTTGGCAAAACAACAAATCCTGCTTTACAGTAAGTCTCCCAAGCTCTGGCTCCAGATAATTGGCCCTGAAGGAGAAGGAGGAGGAGGAGGAGGAGGAGGAGGAGGAGGAGGAGGAGGACAGATGTAGAATCTTTTTATAGTCTAACCCGGGAGTCAGTTTATCAAAATAAGACGGTGCATTGTGGTGGTTGCTGCATGGCAAAACATGTGTGATCCAATACATCCCTGTCATCCCTCCATTTGATTCAATCAACTATCCTTCCTCGAGTCTAGATGAATGTATTCTTCCTCTCTGTCTGTCACTCTATAAGCTTGTCTTTCTATTCCCATATGTATGTACCCCCCTTTACTCTCTGTCTTTCTCTGTCTCTCTCTCTCTCTCTCTCTCTCTCTCTCTCTCTCTCTCTGTGTCTCTCTCTGCCTATATAAGTGGGTTTAAAAAGAACTCCTCTCCTTTCCTTGTCAGAGCTCATAAAGCAGAGGCACAGCTGATTGAGGCTTAGCTTTTGGGTTATTGATCCCTAACGATCCCATTATAAGTGTGTACGGGAGCGGCCACAGCTACTCCCGGCCAGGGCATTTCAGAACTATGGGTCTTCTTCTCTCTAACCAGGGCCTCATTACTACGCTGGCTGCATTCATTTTAGTGCAGTCACTCAGCTTCATCTCAGCACTCCCTTGTTAACTGTGCTTTTTCTGTTTACTGTGTTTTAGAGACCACTGAAACCAATTGAGCCAATTCACTTTCACATAAAGACATACAGGGGAATTATTCAACATGATTTATGAATGTATGTATTTAATGGGCCAGCATCTATGCGGTAACAAACATACAGACGAAAATATAGACCTGAGCATGTTTTTGAAGAACAACTCTTTTTCTTTGATCAGAGAAAACATTAGGTTGATGTTGTAGCATAAACACACACACACACACACACACACACACACACACACACACACACACACACACACACACACACACACACACACACACACACACACACACACACACACACACACACACACACACACACACACACACACACACACACACACACACACACACACACACACACACACACACACACACACACACACACACACACACACACACACACACACACACACAAAAATCCCCATCTTTCAGAAACCTGTTAAGTAGAGTACGCAATGTTAGTTGTTTATTTCTATTCTATTCCATTCTACTTTTTTTGTTTGTGTGTTCACTTTTTCAGTTGTGTGTTTGTGTTCCTTAAAAAAAAAATCCAAAAATGAAAGTATCTAAAACTAAAAAAATCCCCATCTCCATTGTCTCTCTCTGCTTACCATGGGCAGGTTGGCACAGCTGGACTTGACTTCGTACTCTATATAGGCCACCTCCTCTCCGCCCTGCACCAGGCCGTCCTGGGTGTAGCACAGGTCGCGGGTGTAGTCGATGTGTCGGTCCAGCTGGTCCAGTGGGTAGACGCACAGGGCCGAGGCATCAAAGGCCCCGCCGCTGTTTGTGGAGCTGCTGCCGGCGCGGCTGGAGAAGACGCCCAGAAGATCCTGGCCTTCCCTGCCTGCACCACCTTGTCCCACCTGTTGCAACAGAGGGCATGATGGGAAGAAAAGTTCAACTAAACACAGCCCTGGGAATAGTTTAATAATAAAACATATTTCAGAAAGCAAAGTTAAAAGGTGACGGAAGCGATTCTGGAGAATGTTTAATTTAATTTTTTTGTCAAAATCAGTGAATATTTCCTCACAATCTGCTACCTGTGCGTACTGTGTGTGTGTGTGTTGTGAAAAATCAAGTGTTAATAAACAGCCTAGGCTCTGTAAACTGGTATTTCTTCACCCCACCTTTTAACACACATGCAAAGAATAGGATCTAAGGGGGAGCTTGAGCCCCTGTCCTTGTGCCCCTAAAGTCCAAAAGTGCCCTTAATAAAAAAGTATAGTATACAGTATAGTAGTATCCACGAAAAATGCCTTACCAATTTGGAAAGTACTCCACATGCCCTACCCTCTAAAATTAACTCTGCAACTAGTCCTGACTCGTCATGGAAATAATGCTTAAGCCCCACCTCAATTCAGTTATAGTAAATTATATCACGCAGGTATAGGCACTGCGAAACCAACCAAAACAGATTGGCACTGCGCACTGCTGACCTATACCTTAGCTATAGGGTGTATATTTTGATAAGCTGTTGCTTCGTATAAGATAAGGATTTATATGGACTGGTGTGTTGTTAACATGTATGCAGATAGACAGGGCACTCGTTGTGGTGTATTGGTTACAGCCCAGAAATAATCTTGAATAGAATGAAGAATAAATAAATACCTGTGCAGCCTGAAGCAGGTTGTACGTCGTGGATGGAGAGGTCTTGGATCGGCAGACCAGAGGAACCTCCACGTAGGAATAGTAGGAGGTGTCATCCAGGCACACTCTGGCAGCGTAGGTCCTGTACTCCCTGGACGGTGACTTGATGTCCCGCCGGTAAAACAAGAAGTACACGTAGGAGCGCCGCGTGAAAGCCTTGACGAAGTGGTGGTCGTATTCTGACAAACGGCCCGCCACTGCCAGCTTGGCCGTCTCCTCGTAGGAGAAGATGGGTTCGGATGAGAGGTGTCGGGTGGAGATGGGCGGGTGGCTGGCCGTGTAGCCCCTACCCACGTACATCACCGTCCTGTCCCCGCCGCGAAGCCCCCCCACCACCAGCCCCACCGTCGACACCGAGGGGTCGTTGGCCGCCACGTACTGCGTGTCCACGGGCCTCTCGGTGGAGAACAGGACCTTCTGGATGGAGGCCAGGCTGCGTTTCTGGCAGGTTCCTTGGTGGATGCTGCCGCAGGTGATCAGCTCCAGAGACTTGGGGTCGACCAGCAGCAGTTTGTTGTGGTTGCTGGTTCTCCGGGCCTGGGGGCAGTTCAGCTCGGTGACCGGGGGGAGGCAGTCCTTGCTGTCGCTCACGGGGCCCGTGGTCTCCTCTCGCTCCAGCCGGAGACGGTCCGAGCCGAGAGAGTCCAGCTGGAAGAGGTGGTCCCTGGCCCCCACGTACACCCGGCCCACAGAGGGGTCCGGGTGCAGGGCCAGGTGCTGGAACTCCGTGTCATTGCGGGAGAAGCGAGGGTAGGAGCGACCATGGGAAGCAGTGGTAGAGATGATGGTGAGGATGAGGAGGAAGAGCAGGGTGGAGTTCAGAGCCTTCCCATGTAGCATGGCAAATATTCTGAAAACAGAAAAAAAGGGTTACATTTATTTATTTACATAGCACCTTTCCAGACAGACTTAAGCACATAACATGTATACTATCATAAGAAAGAACAGAAATAAAATAGGTAAAAGGAACAGAATATATTTAAGAACAGAAACAGAGAATATAAAGTATGATCAGAGAGTAGGGTCAGAAGCCTATAGCACTAGCAAATGTTTGAGGCTGAAACACAGCATTATGTTTAGCCTGACCTAAGGTTAAAAAAAAGAAAAATCTATATTTTCCTTATTGTCAACCCAAAAATGAAGTTACATTACAAGCAGCAATTTTCCTGTGGTCAACGCCAGATATAGCTCACTCCTCAGTGCCATAGACCAAAAACTACTGAAAACACATGAACCTCATTGAACATGTTCTTTCATTACAATGTACAAACGCACACACAATGTAGTCTATGTTGGGTAAATCCAAAGATCATAGTCATTCAGAATATTCCTTCTTTCTGGTGTATCCTACATGCCAGTTCACCAGTATATGTTAAAAAAGTGAAAGTGTATATTCAAAACTGATCATTCAAGACCTTGGCATCCATGGACAGACTCTGCGACAGACAATAAAGAAAGAAGCAGCCAGTGGATCTGGATCAAGCGGAAGGACCCTTGCTGGGCTCATTGAACAATTATCCCCACCCCCACCACCCACTTGAGAACCCAGGTCAGAACCCTCCAGGAGGAGGGTGAACAAGGTATGCGGTCAGCTCTAGGCCTGACTCAGGGAAGAAGACCCCCCTGCCTTGCATAGTCCCGTGGGCTGCTCCAACAACCAAATGTATTATGATTGGGCATGGGACACAAGCACAGGCTTGATCACCCTGTAGCTGGCCACCTTTGATGAGGGTGTCTAGTGATGAAAGGCCGAAACACCCACTGATTCAAAAGGTACACTACTGAGAATGTGTCCCGAAATTTACATCTGTCCCATATCAGTTCCCACGTCACTCAACATCAAGGCAAACCTCATGTGTGAGCATCAATACCATCCATTGGCACAACAGACAATTAATATCTTGTCCCGTGTATTTATGATTCAAGAGTCCCCTTTTGGCACCCCTCCAAAATGGTTTTATCAATTGCCAACTATTTCAATATTTAGAATAAAAATAGCCATGTTGTTCAGTCTAATTTACCCCATATTTACTGGCTGCTTCATACCTATTAGTTTCTTTATCACTTCTCGTTAGAACATTTCCCACAAGAGTCTCAAGTCAACCATAAAACAATATGACTTTACCACTATGTGAAGAGTGTATTGATTTGAATAAGAAAAACAAAAAACCAATAGCAGCCTCGGTATATCTTCCAGCTGGAGCATAAAGAACAACAACTGTCTCCCCGTGTCCACAGCAATCAGTCAACACCTCTGAGTAGAGTGCTGTGTGGACAGCGAGAGCCTCCGCATTAGACATAAAAACACCTTTAATTATTTAACAGGTTCCTCAGACCTTTCCCTGACCCCACTGAGGAGGGTCCCACACAAATAAATAAATAAATAAATAACTGCTGTACACCACAGTGCATGGAGGAAGTTTTCAACTGTGGATGTGAGCTATACTTTATATACTTTATACTATACGATATATTTTTTATTATATATACCATATTCTAAAACATGTATTATCGTATTTCACTACAGTTATTATAATTGTATTGTTATTTTCATATACAGTATTCTATTTCGTCTACATTTTATTTTGCATTCTTAATTTAATTTATATTTATATGGTGCACCTTATATCTACACTTTTTATCTGCACTGTGTCCTTGCACTACTTTTGTGTTTATTTGTGTCTCAGGTGTTGCTCTCTTCACTTGTGTTTTTCTTCTTCTATATTGCATTGTTGAGAGGAGCCTGGGACTTAAGAATTGCATTGTGACTGCTGTTGTAATTGTTCTGCATATGACAAATACACCATCTTGGATCTATAGAGTATAGAATATACATAGAATATAATGGAGCTCTGAGAAGGATTTATTTGTGCCCCAACACACAGCATAATGCCAGAGAGAGAAAACATGTGAAGAGAAAGCTCTACAAGAGTGTAATATTTAGATAAAAATACAATCTTGTGCCCCATTACCTTGCAAGTGTGAATAGATTGCACACAGACATTAGACATGCAGTGCCACCTCACCTAACTGTCGGCCCCCTGGGGCTGCAATCAGAACAAGCATGACAGGGTTAAAAGGGAAGAGACTGGGAATCTGTATGTGTGTGTGTGTGTGTGTGTGTGTGTGTGTGTGTGTGTGTGTGTGTGTGTGTGTGTGTGTGTGTGTGTGTGTGTGTGTGTGTGTGTGTGTGTCTGTCTGTCTGTCTGTCTGTCTGTCTGTCTGTCTGTCATGAGCAGGTGCATGTGTCTTAGGTTGTGTCTGGTAAGTGGGGGAAGTCTCGGGCCTTACTCTTTACTTATTCATGAGCAAGAATAAGAAGTATACTTAGTAATAACCTCCACGCCCACTGTCAAAAGGATTTGAGTGGTGTCGGTGTGTCAGTGTGTGTGTGTGTACGTGTCAGTGTGTGTATGTGTGTGTCAGTGTCAGTGTGTGAAGGAGTGGCCCATCACAGTCTGTTAAACAGGGCTGAAAAATCTGCACACTCCTTTGAGACAAGGGAGAGCAATAGTCCTAATAAAATATACATATATATAAAACAAACCGATTCTGTGTGCCTCATGTATTATTGAGTCAAATCTGCTACCATACCGGCCTCAGATACAAGTTCTGTTCAGCCATATTAGTGTTGTAGCTCTGCTGAGATTGCATTGGTTGATGAGGTAGGTTCACCACTTTGGTCCGCGGTAAAATAACTTAAATATTTTCTGATCGGCAATGAAACTTATTACAGACATACATTGTGTGTCTCGATCTAAGGTGGCTGAACTTGGTGAGATAGATAAATGTTATGTTTCTATTTCTTGACACAAAATGGAAACCATCAAGCTACTGACAACAAGAATAGTAGGGTTACATTTTGTTCATCAAGTTGAATGAATGATAGAGTTCATTTTACACTTTCTAGAGCGTATCTATACCTTTATTCAGCTATTTTCTTGAACTACAGCTGAATACAGTCAAGAGTCTCCGGTGCCTAGGCTACTAACCTTTCAAGCCAGATAGTTTCAGCCTTGACAAATTCCCACTGTTACTCTAAGCAGGCCTCCTCACCTGCTCTTTGACCGAACAACATGCTGCAGTCGACCTATTTATAGACTATGACGACCCCATCGCCATGGGAACTTCCTCTTACTACCAGCTATAGCAGAAAGAAGATCAGAATGAATGACTGTGGTGTGGGACAAAGTGGAGACAGCGGGGAGGAACAGAGAAATACAACTGCTGTTAATGTAAAAGACCAGAAAGGTGGTCTGATTCCATATTGAAGACCTATCAAGACGAGGCTATGCAACATCACTTCATTTATCAACCAAATGACAACTTAATAATGTTCTTTTTAATAATCAGCTTCAATTGTGGGTTCCAGATTTTCAGTTACAGAAATCGACATGCCTTTTAAAATAATTGCAAGCAGAAATCCATACAGTACGATCCACAACAATAGGTCCTGATCGCAGAAGGTTGATCTACAGCCACAACATCTGTCTGTCACAGTCTGCTAATGTTGCAAGTGAGACCCCTTACTCCTAACCGCGGTGTGAGTGTTTGATAGTAACACAAATACCAGCGCCACCCTTTAGAAGGAGCAGAGGGGCGGTTTCTCTCATGCTCTTCGCCCACAATCTCCAGAGTTCATCAGTTGTGCCTGGTATGCGGCATGTTCGGCCAACAACCCTATAAATAACCCCTGCTGGACCATTAGACTGTCAACTGAGTTTGGGGAGGGGGGAAAAAAGGGGGTTCACAAGGAAACGATTGAGGACATATTCACATGTAAGCAAAGCTATATGAATAAACACATGGGTGGTCATAGGAATTTCATGTCGCAATTCTCCTGGCCAAAATACCTTTTTTTCCCACAGCATTATCCCGATAATCATTAAAAATATAAATGTCTCTAAAAAAACAAATGTTTTTTCACAGACAGGATACATATCTACGCCCCCTTGAAAAAAAATCAGAATGATTGCGGAAATAAAAACAGGACTGTACGTTTGTCGAGCTAGACAGTTTTTCGAAGATACCCATGAAAATATACACTTGTCCCGATAATAGAAATTCCCCATCATCAAAATGTTTTGTTATTTATTGGGGTTCGCCTCAAAATCTTAAACCACCCCACCCGTACATGAGACATTTCTACAGAACTTCAGTCCTATTGGGGTGAAAAAGGCCAATGGAGTATAATGACTTGGGGTGTTTGCCAACCGGTGAATTTATAGACCCTTTATACACTTCTCAGATTGTGGTCTCATCAGTGAACTTTTGCCCCTTACCATTCCTGTCTGTCCCTCTCTGTCTTTCTGTCCATGTTTATGAACTGCTGAGAGAGTCTGCTGTGCAAGTTCATTTTCTAAAGCTCCTAATGAGCCGTGACAGCCTACTGAACGCCTAAGAGCCCATAAATATGTGGGGTCAGCAGCACATGGACAGTGGGGAGGAGGGGGGGGGGACTTGGGCTCGCAGCCACCGAGCACTGCCTTGCATTGTTATGCCGTGGTGGAGAGTCTGCTGGCTGGCGTCTCGCCTGGGGCCTACACACTCTGCACCACTAGCATCTGTGGGTCCCATCCAGACAGTACAGTAGGAGGGAGAAGCACAGTGCCTATATGAGATAAGCATAGCCACCAGTGACCACATGCTGTAAAGGCTATCAGGGAGAGGATACAGAACAGGCACCAATGTTTTTCCTCAACAATACACTCTTGATTTAATTGATTTAGAAGTAGGGACTGGAAAGAGTTGGCATGTCTCACTGATGTCTTTGAAAAGCCTGACTGCATCAATGATAGGATGTAAACACAGCAATGATCAGGTACGATCCATTGATCTAAGTGTTTCTCTTCGTCAGAGCTTTTTTGTTGTTGTTGATTGGATCGAGGTGTGACACAGATAATGCAATAGCTTCCTTTATTTTTGACCCTCCAGTTCACCCAGGATGATGAAGGATGGTGATGACAGTTGTCAATGGCAATATTCAATATTTAAGCAGGTCTTTAAAAACAGTCCAGGCTCTGGCCACGGCAGCCATGTATCTATGTTGACATCATAGCAGCGGGACACATGGTATGCCCCTGATTAACTCAAAGAAGAGAGAAAACGCAACACAGTAGCCTAAACAAAGAGCAGTGGACATATTTATCTCACTATTGCCGATGTGTCAACACCCAACGGTTTAAATAACCACACGGAAATTACTATTCTGTCGACCAACCTACGCACTGCAGTGTGTAGTTCAATCCTTTTGGGACACTTTGTGGCAGCTTGGTACCGAAACGAAAGGGTGACACAGTTAGCTTACCTCTGTACCCTTCCCAACGTTTGAAAGTGGAAACGCAAATAAATGCGTGCCGAGCTACAACGGACTGAACTGCACCGCTCAGTGGAAACAACCCCTAGAATACCACTTATCACTGCGATTGAACCTCCAATAAATGGATTACAGTCTATAAATGCTGGTTCGACCAAGCCCTAATCGTTTCCAGTCGTTGACTCAGACAGCCAGTTTTAAAAAAAACAATTTGCACTAATCCTCTTGTGGAGCTACATTTTTCTTTTGGTGTGAGAACAGACGAGCCATACACTCAACTGAAGTTATAAAAATGGAGTCTGACATATTTGGAACAATTTCTTCCAATGACAGACATCCCTAGCCCGATGATACGACAGATGGTAAAAAACCTCCAACAAACAAGCTACTGTGAGTCAGAACCTAACGTTCCCTGTGCATGCATAACCCAAGTCCACTTTTGGTTGAGCCCAAACATAATAGACTTGAGGTGTTATCACAACCTTCATGTCATTTTCAATTCACATGTACGATAGGGCTGTGCTAAGAAATCGATACGGCAGATGGGTATATTTTTATTAATTTTTATTTTTTGTATTTTTCCTTCTTCTTTACCTTGTATACTATGCTTGTGAACAAATTTAAAATTGAAATTGAAGCAGTTCTTTGTTGTGGATAGATGTCAAGCGATATGCACAAATGCTTTCAATAAAAAATAATAATATTTGAAACAGAAATCGATACGGCAATATATCATGATATTTATTGCGTATGGTAATGTGAAGTCATTCCAATACACAGCCCTAATACAGTGTGCTTGCGGGTTTTGGACGGTTAGATCAGTAAAAGCAACACTAATATTATGAGAGGCAGATGTAACACATGCTCGGCTCCTCTCCATTTCCGTGGCCTTCATTAGGGGTCAATGGCGGTCTCTTCCCATTGCAGACACAGAGGGGACTTGTCTGTGGGCCCCTCCGGTTTGGGCTGAAGGGGCCCTCTGTCTGCTTTGCTGGAGGGGGAATAGTGTCCCTTTCACAGCGCTCGAAACCGAGTGGCTGCATCCAACGGACACAGGATAAAAGCCACTTCCACAAAGTGCACAGACAGAGCACACTTTTTCTTGTGCACACACCCACACACACAGACAGACTCGCTCAGGCCCAGTTTATGACAGGATCTTTTCACTCATGCAGACAGTATAGCGCTCTCCCTGGGAAAGGCAGGTGTTAAGGCTAGCTATCTGACAGCATGACTCGCATCACCAGTGACTTGAATCGCGCTTATGATCTATAATTGATGATCTGTCATGATCTCTATTGCTATGGTCAGCGCTCAACACACCAGCGCATCTGTACAAAATACATTATCAAAGAAGGCCATTTTATGACACTATAAGGCCATTTATTAATGTGTCAATGTGAGAAAGAGGTTATAATGTACAATCAACTCTAGTTTAATGGAACTATTAAAAGTTCAAAGTGTTGAGCAGGCTGGCTCACTTGTAACACTGCCATAGCTGACTGAGACACTTCAATAGAATGTGGGATTTTCCCACTATGACAAGTCAAAATACCTGCTGTGAAACAGAAATAAACAAGACATTATCATCATCTAGTATTATGGGTTAAAATATCTTAAAATAAATCATATAATAATTCATTTCAAAACTCAACTAATCACTATGTTATCTAATCATAATGCTTTCATAAAACCACCAAGTGTTCACATACCAGTTTACAGAGTCACTGACTCCACCTTTGAGTGCAGTACAATTTGAATGGAACAGTGGACTACGAGGAGTTGATGTATGAGGAATGCGATTAATGTTAACAGAAGCCTGCAACGGTTGATACCAGCTAATCCTCCACCAGCAATAGGAAACACAGTTTTAACCAGCAGTGGAAGAGAACTTCCTTTGGCTTTAACTTTGTGTCCTGCAACTACTGCAGTACTGTTACATACAGTTCAGACCGTTTAAACCGCTTATATACAGTTTAAACAGGTTGATCAATTGATTGATTGGATTTGTTGAGTGTGCAGTGCCTTATGGTGCCATATGGACTTACAAGACACTAAACTGCAACAACAACCTGGAGGCCACATGACATGACCCTGAACTTGCCTCTATTGTACAAACACAGTAATTGACCTCACTGTGTATTTAGCTTAACCGGGCTACACACGTGCTATCAACAAGCAGGAAAGCTTTGTGAGATTGGCTTATGATTGCCATATCAAAGAAGAGACAGTGTCAATGGCAGCAGATGAAGAGACACCACTATTTGATGGACGAAGAATATCATTATGAAATAAAAACTAACTTTTGAAATAAAAACTCATTTTTGGAATAAAGATTTATGAATGTATGAAATGGTAGGGGAAGACGGGGGAATGTGAGACATCGGGTAGTGTGAGACATCCCCTGTATCTAGGACATGGAACACATTTTTGGTCATGTGAGAATATATGTTTTCAAGCCCCTCTCATTTCCCCTTGGTCATGAAAGAGAGGACCTCATGGTGATGTTGTAAGCATGTTTTTTTCACATAAATGTCTTATTTGTATGTAAAAGTAAATGTTCTTGCTGTCAACTTAATCGATTGTTGTGCCTAATCAAATTGATTCAGGTAGAAAAACTTCAATCACACATGTTGATTAACTACCAACATATGAAACCATGTGATGATGATAACTGAAGATTAGCCTGAATTGCTGAGAGAGGTAGTTTTTTCTCAAATTGTGGCAGTGGGGTTAAATGAGACAAATGCTGTGGGGTAAAGTGAGACAGTGTCTGTGCCCTCTTTTAATGAATCCATTATATTTGAGGTAGCAAGGACACTAGTTTGAAAAAACAAAAGACAATGTGGGCTGGAAGTGGGGGTTGATGGTTGAAGGGGTGTCAGAAAGGGCATGGTTTGGCACGTATGTATGTGGGGGACAGGAGAGTGACCTTTTACATCAATAGCCTCTAAGAAATATGTCTTTATTCAATGAATGATCCCAATAAAACAAATGCAGAACAAAAGACTCAAAAGATGGAAAATGACAGCTGGGTCTAGTCCTGTTCTGAGTCCTAGATTGTTCTGGTTCTGATTGTCCTTTGCTCTGACCCCCAGACACTAGCTGGCTCTAAGGGTTCTGTGTTCTGACCCCCAGACTGTGACTGTGTTTTCAAGCTAGCTGTCAGGATTCTAACTGTTACAATTTGTGTTGTTATGGTAGTTTTAGAGTGTAAAAAGTAGGTGGTTCAGTTTACCCCCTTGATTTTTCTGGTCTGTCTCAGTTTACCCCACAGCTGGGGTAAAGTGAGACACATGACAACTTTTTTTGAATCATATTTTCACTGCCTTTTGTCTTGAAAAAATTCTGCTAATGCGCATTTCTAGGAAACATCCTGAATTAATGGGAAATGTGTACATTTCAGTGATACATAATTTTAGCTCGCTAAAAGGGGAGCAAATGTAAAAAGTGTCTCAGATTACCCCGTTCTCCCCTACAAAGGCTGTCAATCGATATATGCAATTTAGGAAAGTATGTGCCTTTGGCGAAGGGGGAGAGCTCTCTGCATCAGCTGTATAGTTGGTGAGCAAGGTTTAAGAGAGATATTTGTATCTTTGAGACATGCCCTACCTACAGGATCAACAAGGTAGCCCCTCACGTCATGGAGTCGGCAGCGGAAAGGCCAACCTGACCATGAGCAGGTGACATACTCCAGTGGTGATTCTAAAGTAAATGTAAATCACTTTGGTGCTGTGGAGAGAGCCATCAGACAGGGCTTTGAAGCTCAACCACCCAAAATATTTTTTACTTTATCCATTTATAGTCACGGATGCTTGGCAATACACAACGTTACTGCTTCCTGGTTTCCCAAGCTACGGGGCGGGACAAGGGTCACAGAACGTGTGTGCTTTAATCTACCCATAAAAAAAAATTAACGCTGTTAAAAGGAGTGGATATTTTGGATAATGCATTGCACTTTATTCATTCAAATTATCATATCATTATGGTTTATTAATATATTCTATATTGAACCATTTTAGGCTACACATATTCACTCCCTACAGCTTTTTAACCGTTATAGGCTTCATATACTTTCACATCCAACAACTTTTTAAATCCTCAGTAGAAAGTTACTTGAAAGATGTTGTCATAATTCTTTCATTTTATGAGGATTGTTATCTATATGATTGAGAACATATGTTCAATGTAAAGTGTAACTGGTTTCTCTCAGCACGATGAGAAGGCCTCTGGCCTCCTGACCCTGACTAGGTGGGAGACTGGTGCCGTCATGAAAATATGACAGAGTGGAACGGATGGTGGTGTAATTCTTCAACAGGCAGAAGGATCAAAGAACACACACACACACACACACACACACACACACACACACACACACACACACACACACACACACACACACACACACACACACACACACACACACACACACACACACACACACACACACACACACACACACACACACACACACACACACACACACACACACACACACACACACACACACACACACACACACACACACACACACACACACACACACACACACACACACACACACACACACACACACACACACACACACGATTGACAATAGCAGCAGAGGGCTCAGTTGAACTTTTTTGATCCAGGGATAGGCTGTGGGACTCCCTGTGTGTCCCTGGATAGCAGTAAAATGTGGCCACTTAAAAAAACCATTTAGTTCTGAATCTTAAAATGCATGTTTGAATATATATTTAACGGTCATGAAAGAGTGCACTGTGTGAACCAAAACTCAAAAGCGGACCATATCATACAATTAGGATAATAATAGTAGAACGCATTTGATTTGGTTAGTGGTAGCTGGTTTCAGTGCCTTACACTGCCCTTTAAATTGTGTGTGTGTGTGTGTGTGTGAGCGAGCGTGTGTGCGTGTTAAGTGGGCCGATGGTGGGATCCTTTACAAAGAGCCTCTGCTGACAGTGTAGCACCACAACAGCGCGGCCAGCAGCCAACAGTTCCTGCCACAATTATAGACCTCAAGCTCTGAGAGTCAAGCCTCTCCGCCACACTCAATGACAACATGAGAAAGAAGAGGGAAGAATGGATGACAAAGCAAAAACCAGTTTGGAAAAACTACAGTAGCCTATGTTTGCTTACTGGAACACACTGCCTGGTGTCTTTTGTAAGATAATTGGGGACAGACACACCTTTACCTAAGTAATTCAGCCATGCAACTTATCTTTTAAATACTGTATAAAGCATTGAGGCATGTGGTTTGATTGTCGCCATTTAAAGGGGCAGTTCAGAATTTTTGAAGTGTAGTTGTATGAGGTACTTATGCATAGTTAGTGTGTTACCTTGTGGAGATGGCTGTCGGCGCAGTCATTTTAAGGAGTTTGGGGGAGACATTGCTGTAGAGGAAGTCACCATTGTACTGTTGCAGAGGGAGCCAATGGAAGAATGCTTTCTTGCCACGTATATAAATACTAACCTTAAAAAATACACATCTGTTCAAGTGTACGCTAAATGTAGCAACATCTTTTCCAAACTCCTTAAAATGACTGCGCCAGCTCCATAAGGTTAGACTAACTACAACTACCTCATACGACCCCACTTCAAAAACACTGAACTATCCCTTCATTATTTGGAGATGAAAAGGCAATTTATTTCAAACAAAATGTCAACAGTGGATTAGTAGTGCATGGGCAGGTGAAGGCAGAGAGACACAGGGTTACCCCTCCCACCGTGCTGGTGAACTTCGCAATTAATAAATAAAATCTAAACAAAATAAACTTAACCAAAAACCAATGTTTGACAGCAACAATTTCACAGTAATATAAATGGACTATTTCTTTGACCAAACGCAATGGCTCACTGTCGCAAAAATAAAAAGACAAAGGCATTTGCATTCTGTCTAAATGGGGACAAAGCAGGCCTTAAAAAGTTTGTCTGTGGCTAGTTTCAGAGCATCACGTCAGCTCACGAGGACACGGTCATTGTGTGACAGAATGTTAAGCAGGGACGGGCAGTGGGACGTGCATGCGTATTCATTTGTTTGTGGATGGCCTGCATACATTACCACCTACTGCTTGTACAGCCACATGTCCTTTTCCAAGTCACACACACACACACACACACACAGTCTCTCACACACACACACACACACACACACGCGCGCACACACACTCACAGCCACCGCCTCTCCTTTCACAGCACTCAATAGCCTGAGAAAAAGGCCTTTGTTGTCCCGCGTTGTCGTGACGACGTGCCTGGGCGGAGTGAATAGAGAGTGAAGGTCTATCTAGCACTCCCCAAAGTCTGTGGGCATTTTAAATCAGCCTGTCACACTGTCTGTGGTCCAGCACATTCTCCTCTGCCCGTTTGAGAAAGACCAGGGATGCTTTTTTAGCCATCTTCTTTTTTTTAATAAAATCAAATTTCATTTGATGAATCTGCGAACTCTGGCAAATATCAAGCCTGGCTTTATTATTGAATTACAGAGTTGGTGAGGGGGAAAACATTTCAAAATCCAGCCACGAGAGCAGAATATTATTTGCTAATATGACTGTTTTTTTCTAGGGGGTAGAAAAATCAGGTCTGGTCTGGCCTCTGCCCATCCTCCACTTTAATACGTTTTCATGGCTATGGAAAGATGTCCCTAAGCCCTAAAAGAACCACAATCTAATTCCCCAAGGAACTCGCTGCATTGCTGGATGTTTCTAACTTTGGAGCTAGGATCAGAAAAACATGATTTGTTTTATTCATGAGTCAGTTTTTGCAGCTCATGACCCGTGGCGACCCTTTTGAATCATAACATAGCCTAAGTCCCCCTCAGCCATTGTTTTGCTGCGCTGAATTTGAGTTACTGTAGCCTACTTCACCTCTGTTTTGCCTGTAAAATACTCGAGCTGTAAGGCAGAGCCCACCCTCTATACTTATTTTATTTTATATTAGTAGCTTCAAAATGGATCCTATCACACATTGTTCATTATAGTGCTTTTTATAGCTAAAAATACCCTGATGCCTACTACATCCGGCTGAGATTTTTAGTGTTGAAATCAGCATACTATTTGGAAGTTCTGACCCACAATCCAGTGCGTACCAGAAGGGACGTCATGTCGACGCAGCCTGTGTATGGAAACAACCAGGGATGCAATGCAATGGATATATAAGCAAGAGGCAAGATTAAGGCGCAATGTTAAGATGAAATAAATAAGTAAAAGTATGTCCCAATTGTATACCTACTGCATGCTAGCTAGATTATTTTTATGGTCAGATATAGTATGTAGAATAGAAAACATAAAGAGTATGCAAATTGAAGTGCAGGGGTAGAACAAATAACTTGATATAAAGCAAAGAAAGAGGCCACTGGCCACATATGCAATGGTATGTCTGCAACTATTTTGTCTGTGGACACCAAAACAACTTTAAAGTCATTTATCTCAGATCGGCACTCAAGGAAGGTACTGCCTTGTTCTTTTGTAAGGCAGCCCTCTCTGTCTCACCCTCTTGGACCAATCCCCTGGCCTGCCTGCCTGTCTGTCTGTCTCTCTCTCTCTCTCTCTCTCCGGGCCTGCTATCTCAGGCGCCTTTTCTGGATGCCACGCATTTTCTAAATGTTTGGTCAGGGATTCTTTTGCGGCTGTTGTCCCCCTGCACGGCTGGCGGTGATAAACGCTGCAGCAGTTATACCATTACATCACTGCTTAACTAGCTAGGAAAATATACTCTTTGAGGTCAGACCAGAGCGTGTATGTCTCTGAATAAGCCCTAATGAAAATGTGAATTCCCCTCACTAAACGGTAGGGTGAATATGTATCCTCACAATCTGCTTATTGTAAGTGCGCTGAAAAAAGAATCTGGTGTTAAGACACAGCCTAGGCTCTGTAAACTGGGGATGTAAACAAAGGGAATGCCAACAAAGGCACCACAGCAGTAAACATACCCATTTACAGAGCCTAGGCTGTGTACTAACACCACATTATTTTTCTTATGGACAAGAAGAAGATTGTGAGGAGATATTCACTGATTTGACAAAAAGTGATTTTGTCAACAAACACTGTCCAGAATTGCTTACCCCACCTTTAATGTGAAAGCATTGAGCAAAGACTTTAATGGTACTGCAGCTATCATTCATGTTTTCCATTCTAGAAAACAGGATGAAGCATTTGTGTGACATACTTTTAGAAACACATCATCAGTAGTCCCATTTCCCATGGCAGCGCTTAATTGAAATTTGAGACCCGACGTGCTGTGGTTTCCCTACTTCCTGTAGAACATCATACTGTACATTCCATGACCAGAGCTTCTTTTATTTTGAGTTGTCTTGTTAATGATTTAAGACATATGTCCCTTAACAACAGCAAACCTTTAGAAGGACCCATGGTGCAGTCAGCTATTAAAGGTGGAGTCAGTGATTCTGGAGAACGCTTGTTGTCAAAATCACTTAATTGTCAAAATCTGTGAATATCTCCTCATGATCCGCAACCTGTCCGTAGAGTGTGTGTGATGAAAAAAGTAATAATACACAGCCTAGGCTCTGTAAATGGGCATGTTCAACGGTGGGCTGCATTTTTTTTTTCATACCCATACCTACCAGTTCACAAGCATTCTCCAGAATTTCTTACTCCACCTTTAAGTTAGAAAGCTAGGCTAACACACTTCCACTTGAAAAGTGGAAGTGTGTTAGCCACTGTGAAACCTTGCCTGCTAGAAAATCATTGATTACTAGATGTTCCTTCACAGTCATGTTATATCAACAAAATATAATCAAGAAAATAATATCCTGCCTAAAAGCCATGGCTGGAATATACATTTATTTCCCTATTACCTCTATGTATCTTAAAGCAGTGCCAACTGGCGCTTGCAGTCAGCCCAGTTGACCTGTGTTGACCTGAACTTACTTAGGAGCTATTAGGAACGGATATTAAACCTGATGGGGACTCTTTCATGATCCAAATCGTGATGCTGTTGTTGTGGTTGTGCTTTAGTATTTCTAAAGAGACATTTGTTTTGTTTCTGACAGTATTTGCTTCTCCAGCCTTGGTTGTTGGGGGGGTTATACCTGCAGTGTTGGGCCCTTCATAGCTCACTGGCCTGGACCGCTCACTCTGTGTGAATGCATGCAAAAAAAAACTGTCTACTTTCAACCCAGACCTGTTTCATCTGCAGCCAGGGAAGCCATACAGACATAATCCCACTCAATCCCCTAAAAAGGGGACCAGTGACAGGCGTTCCTAATTTACATTTCATTGCGGCTCACGCTCTGACAGTCCTAAAGGGGTTTTGCGCTCACTGGGTAAACTGCTGGTGGGTACTTCCGGGTCACAGTGTGTGGGCCCGCCCGGCCTACACGCATTAGGATGGCTGCTTAACCAGCATGGAAAATGATAATGCTTTTCTAGTGCTTTGATGAACGCTGCCTAAAAGCTGCTATCTAAGTAGAGACAAGTGTATATACAGTATTTGATTAAGCTGTGATGTTGGGTTTATTTTTTTCTTATTTTCTCCCAAACTGTGTGGAACATTTAGAAGGAAAAAAACTGTCCGGCACTGATGAAGCACACTGATAGTTATCACTGATGAAGATGAGTTTGGTGGATACTCACAGAAATATAAGGGATTTCAAAAATTAGGATCGAAGTGCTCGTAATTTGTTATGTCACCTCAAATGAATAATACAAAAAGCACCACACACACACACACACACACACACACACACACACACACACACACACACACACACAATATGATATGATGTCCAATAAAACTAAGAGTCTCATACAGTATATTCAATATGATATGACTTCTGCTCATTCAGCTCCCATTTAAATCGGTGGTTTTGGAGTGTAGGCAGGTGGGAGTGATGCCCTGGCCTTCTGTCAACAAGCCGTGTGACTGACAGCTTCATTAGAGAGAAAATGGAACGCCCCCAACACCCCCAAAGACAGACACACACACACACGCCTCTGCCTGGTCTCTTCAAGTGGGAGGGCTTCAATTGTCAAACGCCTAATAGACTGTGCTCTCTCCATCTTACCCAGGAACCTGCGAGTCGTAAGTACGTGAAATTAACACATACACACACACACACACACACACACACACACACACACACACACACACACACACACACACACACACACACACACACACACACACACACACACACACACACACACACACACACACACACACACACACACACACACACACACACACACACACACACACACACACACACACACACACACACACACACACACACACACACACACACACACACACACACACACACACACACACACACACACACTCACACACTATCTGAATCTCTGGCAGAAAATCAAAGAAGATTGATGAGTTGAGCCAGGCCCGTGTTGAAGGTCTGAGGTGTGTGATTGTGATCGGGGGGACAAAGGAATGACTGGCAAAGGTTAAGCATGGGATAAAACCCCTCAGAGAAGCAGGGAGGGCATTCTACATGCCATTCATCACACCAGCTCGCTCTGTTCATCACTTGTCATCTTCTCCCAACCAATAAGCAGCAATGTCACTGGTGGATTGTGGGAAATCAGCTGTAGTATTATTCACTGTGATTAGAAAATCGGCATGGAGGTTCGGTTATGAAAGCACAATTTTAAAAAGGGGCAGTCAGTAATTCTGGAGAACGCTTGCTGTAAAAAAATCACAACAACAAAAATCTAATTCAATGAATATCTCCTCACGATCCCCCAAAAACATCCAGTGTAAATGCACAGCCTAGGCTCTGTAAACGGGTATGTTAACAAAGTGGGTCCCACCGTAGCTAGCAAAGCAACATGCCTGTTAACTGAGCCTAGGCTGTGTATTAACACCGTAACACTTTTTTCAGAATGGCTGACCTCATATTTAAGTATGGTGGCAGCACAATATACAATGAGCTGCACTATGAGACAGAGCCATGCTGCCACGGCCCGACTGCGTCTCCAAGAGGGTGTGTGTGTGTGTGTGTGTGTGGCTACAAATCAGTAAAATCCAGACAAATGCCAAGCAAACTGCTCCTGGATTGTGAGGTCTTTGTGTCGAGGTGGGGGCACAGCTCAGGCGTAGACCCAACACTAATAATATGGCTAATGGCTTAGGGAACCCCACTGCTTCTTTAATTGAAGCTGGCTCTCCCCAAGACCAGTGGAGAAAGCCAGATAAGAAAACAGCCAAGAAGAGGGGAGAGGGGAAGGTTTAACTTTGATCTTGAAAAGAAAGGGGTGTGGGTGTGGGTGTGTGTGTGTGTGTGTGTGTGTGTGTGTGTGTGTGTGTGTGTGTGTGTGTGTGTGTGTGTGTGTTGGAAGGGAGGGGGGGTGCAGAGCCAATAAGAATGTCCCCTGAGCTCTCAGGACACCTGGGATCATCAATGATTGATCAAACTGGAGGATTTAACCAAGAAGTGGGTAAAAAAAAGTACAAAAGGAGCTGTGTGTGTGTGTGTGTGTGTGTGTGTGTGTGTGTGTGTGTGTGTGTGTGTGTGTGTGTGTGTGTGTGTGTGTGTGTGTGTGTGTGTGTGTGTGTGTGTGTGTGTACAGGGGAGAGGGCAAGTCAATTATTACAATAGAAAGAACAGAATTGGATGAACAAGACATAATATTAACACAAAATTGACCATGAAATGAACAGTAACACGGACTCTATGAAAGCTCACACCCTGCTTAGAGCCAGGCTATAGGAGCTCTACAGAGACCCTGCTGCCTGAACACATGGTGATGGCTGTGCTCAGTCCAGCGAAAGATCAACAGAGTCTTAAACTGATCCACAATGACCGGTACTTAATTACACACACACACACACACACACACACACACACACACACACACACACACACACACACACACACACACACACACACACACACACACACACACACACACACACACACACACACACACACACACACACACACACACACACACACACACACACACACACACACACACACACACACACACACACACACACACACACACACACACACACACACACACACACACACACACACACACACACACACACACACACACGTGACATGACGGTGTCGGTGTATAGGCTATGCTGCCATCGAGAAAAGGAAACAATATTATTTTTTACGCTGTTCAAAAATGCCTGAACTCCAACAACAACTAGACCCTGGTGACCCCGAGGTCCAGTTGTCCACACATAAAGGTGAAACATGTTTTTTTTTTCCTTCTTGGTAGTTGGCTCTCGGGTGAAGCAGATTGGCTCCGAGGGGTTGCCTGCCCTTTGTTGCTCAATCTTTGAATACAGACTTGAATCCACTGCCTGTGTCAGTAGAACTGCTGCTCAGAAATGCATTATTAATGAGGGTAGTCTGACTGATGCTTGGGATTAATTACAGTAGCTTTGGAAGAAGACCCACCACAGCCCCCCCCCCCTACCCCAGCCCACCCCATCCCTTTATTTGCCTTTTTTTCTGAACCAAACCAAGCCACCCTTATTGTTCTTTTCATTTAGGATCAGAATAAAACTGTCCTGATACCCACAACCACAAAGCAGATGTAAATTATTAATTCTTCTCACACTCTTTTTTTTCAAAATTTCTCAGAGCTGTACACTACAGTGCTGTTGTCACCTGCTTAGTCACACTGAGAAAAGCTGACAGGCTAAAAGCGTCTTCGCCATCGCCCATTGGCATCCAATTTTGTCTATAGACACTCATTTACAAGAGCAGCACAACAACACGTGTGTGTGTGTGGGGGGGAGGGGGTTTTAAGTAATATGAAAAATGAATATTGTATATTAAAGCAACTAACTATGCGAACCAACTGCGCAATGCTATACATCAGGTGCTCACTAGTTGTGAATTTCAGTTCCTCCTCTTCAAACTTTATCACAGCTTAGTCATTTGTGGTAATTTTCTCCTTACAATTATGACTTTGTTTGAGTCTGTCATTCCAAATGCTCTATTTGGTACCCACCTCAAACACATACATTTACATTTACAGGCAATAAATGAATAAACAAAGGAGAAAAAAAACAGGACTGTCTCACAACCGCAAACCACTGTGCAATTCAATGCGTCATCAAGAATGAAATCAATATTAAAAAAAATATTAGCATACAAGATTGTAGGTTATCTTAATTATGTATAATTCTGAATAGTCATTTGGCTGTTGGTCACACTATACAATCAACATTGGCATCTATTCTGTCAGGGTTTGTCATTAGTATTTTAAATTTAAAAATCCTTGATCCTCCTAGTAAACTTTGTTCAGCTCTATTGTTGTCCAAATTGATTAGAAACACATTAATTAATCCAAACTGTTGCTCAAGCTGACATGATCCATCTTTTTCATGAACATAATAGGCAACGTGGTTTATTTGTGTATCTGTCCCACATACACCATTCTGGTGCTATATATCCAGTACACTCACTAATGTGTGTTAATCCAAGGCTGAAACTAGTCCCCAACCAAATGCACTATTTACTCCTGTATGAACTCTTTTTAGAAAAAATTTAATTACATGTGTGACCTTTTTTTTGTTTTCGGGTAGGGCTAACATCGTCCGGGCCTTTTTCATGGGATCTGTGTCTAGAATACGAAAAATAACAGCATAATGCCAGCATTGTCCTTTTTAGGTACTTAACCATTTCTTTCAAATGCATCATTCTAAACCCATTCATTTTGCTGTCAGACAGCTGACATGATTGAGGTACAATCATTTTTCCCCGCTAAATTTGCAACAACAAAATCAAGGCCTCGACAATAGCTTGATGACTGGGGGTGATCACCATATGAATGTGGCAGATCCTCTCCATCCACCTTCATTCATCAGTCCACACACACACAAAAAAATGCTCATTGTCACTGGGTTGTTGTTGCTTTCAATTAGTGGAGCTAACATCTGACATCATGGCTAGAGGAGGCTGTATTGATTGGACTGAAGGCTATAGAAATGCATGTGTCAAGGGCAACTGGGGTCAAACTGTGTGGACCCCAGGAAAAGAAAAGATGGAGAGAATGTAGTGACAGGAGGGAGGGGAGAGCGAGGCAGACGGACAAGGCCATGAGACACGAGGGGGGTGAGGAAGAAGATCCATTTAGATGGGACACAAAGCCTGGTGTAGGCCATGGTGTGTGTATGTGTGTATGTGTGTGTGTGTGTGTATGTGTGTATGTGAGTGTGTGTGTGTATGTGTGTATGTGAGTGTGTGTGTGTATATGTGAGTGTGTGTGTATGTGTGTGGAGGGGTGGGGGGGGAGGGGGAGAGGCCGGGTACTGTGAGTGGAAAACCAGTTAGACATTCAAAGAGTTAAAGTTAAAGATTGTTTGGCCAGTGTGTGCGTGTGTGATCTTGTTAGGGGGCTGATTCAGCAGCTGGACAAACAGACTTGATCCGACTACTGTTCAACAAATGGAGACCACTGCAGCTTTGGAACACACACACACCCACAGAAAAATAGACACACCGCACCCACACACACACAAACACACACCCACCCACCCACACCCACTAACACTGACAGCAGCTTCTGGTGGGTTTCTCATATTGCACACACCCACTTCCATGTGAAAGCATGATGTTCCAACAATAAGCATGATGGTGGGGCTGAACCTGCTGGGAGGTATTACTTGTGGGAACATAGAACAACAGAAGGGGTGGGGGGGGGGGCAGCCCACCTGGAGATGGATGAACAGACAGCAGCTACCATCTGTCTAGAGGAGGGCACCGTGTAGTCAAGCTAAATAAATGTCTCTGCGACAATGAACTTCAGAGACAGTAGCTAGCCTCACCAGCTAACAACACTTCTTAAGCCCCTTAATAAACATGCTGTCAATAGTTATCTGCATTAATATGTAGTTCAGTCATTACCATGTAACTAAAATAGAAATTAATAACATTCAAATTAATTAAAATATTGAAATAATGCCATCCCCATTGCTTGCAAACTTACAGAGAGGTTAAACAAAGTTGTGTATTGTGCTATACTGGCATACATAGGCATGGCAGCTGTATACAGTATAGATCCAGGGAGGTTCTCTCATTTCATCATGCAAACGACCTCATAGACATTCATCAAGTCGTGAATTTTAAAAGGGTTTGATGATTCCAGCTTGGAAATAAGCAAAACACAGGGAAAAAAAGAGATTTAGGATGGGAGTAGAAACATGCAGTTGCAAAGGGCCCATTATTTTGTAAGGAAAATAGACGACTGTGTGACTATTGGATGGTAATAATCTGTGATATCTGAGACGTCTCTACATGGCAAAGTCACAGGAAAATGATTTGAATCTACATCTGAATCTGAAACTTACTTTTAAAGAGGTGAAAACTATTTATCGAAAATGTTTCAATTGCTGAACACTGCAGCCCACAAGGTACCTGACATTTTCTTATCCTCAGGACTTGATATGATTGACATAAGAAAACAGAAAGATTATCCACACATTCAGGACTATAATTATCTGGCCACTGTGTGTGGGCAGCCCCTGTGTTGTAACCACTCTGAAAATCTTGTAGACTATAGTCTGTTTGCTTAGCTCCCCAGAATACAGCCAGACCACTCCTTCTAATACATGTGGAAAATCTAAACAAAAGGACCAGACATTCATATCTCACTTACGTTAAAGAGGAAATCAAATATCTGCTGTTTTGTAGCATATTCACTGAATCTAGTTCATATTGCATTTGAAGGTGAAGGAGAGTTGTAGGCAGATGTTAAAGCCAGACGTAAAATCACTTTGACGTGGCCAAGCTTCTGTCAGTTCAACACCCATTGTCCTTCATAGCTTTGTAGCATATTGTGAAAATGCTAAATGCACTGACGTTCACTAAATCACCAACTGGCTGGAATGAAGCTTCTCTGGGTTAAAAGTAGGCAGACAATGGCACAATGTTCTCTCAGGATATGTTTGCGTGCCATCATTGGAATGCCTCTTAAAAACAAAAGCAAAATGTTGGTTTCCTTTTGCAAAATAATACTTATTGATTGTTACAAGAAATACATTGGTGAACCAGAATAAGGCACACACATCACTGATCTTATAAAGATGCAATTCAGAAGAGCTAGTTGTTTTTACATGGTTTTTGCAGCATATAACTACAGTACTGACCTACTGGAGACATGAACCAATCCATCCTCATAATATTACAGTAATAATACACTTTCCACAGGGATTCTGGGCTACTCATGTCAATAGTCTTGGCCTTGACGTTAATAAGCAGGCATGTTTTCTATTGTGGCTCGCTGCCAAGTGGATCATAGAAAATGAGGCGGAGGTTTGGACTGACGTGGGTCAAACAAACCATCTAAATGATTTCCTCCTCGTTCTATACATGCAGCTGCTGTATTTGGAACGCACACGGGAAATCAGTTTTTTTTCTCTGCTAGCCTTTACTAAATGATACAGGAGTACAGCATGCCTCTCCTCCGCTCTGTGAATCTAATAAAAAAAACAGTGAGCGAGTTGGAGTGTGCCAGTGAAGTATCTATCCGTCAGTTCCTGTGAGCCAGAGAACAGGGTAATTTAAAGCCACTTTTCAAGGTTCAATACCAAGCTTCCGGATAAATCCTTACATAGAATGAGATCAGCATTTCCTGTTGAGATATTGGTCATCAGCAGTAAGTGTGATGCCAACATTTTACAGCGCGACTCAACAAAATGCATCATACTGAGCCACTATATGGATTATACCATTACCATTTTATATTTTATTAATTTATACATTTTAGATGGTGAAGAAAGGGGGACCTGGCTTCCTTTTAAACAATCGAGGAAAATGTATTGTCATCATCAAACACTTTTTTTCTGTGTTTGCTTGCCATTAGGGCTGCACAATACAGTATATTGGACATTTATCGCAATAAACGTATCGCAAAGACTGCTTGAACTGCAAAAAATGCAAGCCTATTCCATGTGCCATGCCTTCCCGCTCTGCATGTCAATACATTTGGCCAATCAGACGAGGCTCGTACTGCTCTAAATTATGAAACAGCAATTTTAGATTGTTTCTTGCATTCTATAGTTTGATAGGTGAAAAATGCAGCTTAGAGTATCCCAATGAATTGGTGTTGCCAAAAAGAACTATCGTGTGGGTTGCTTTAAATACGTTTAAATGAAGCAGTAGTCCGCTGGGTCTGCCCTACAGAGGGAGTGGACTTCATACTCGCCTTGGATGTGTTATGGTTTAATCTTCAACCTTATTACTTTCCTTCAGCTTTTCATTAGTCAGCGGGAGACTTTAAGCGCATTTGACTTTTACCAACATCACGACATAACAATCTCAAGTACATAGTGAGCGAGCTGATTCCACTGATCAAACCCTACCAGAATTCTCTTCAAATACAACTGCATCAAGGAATAAACCTTGTGAAGACAAAAAAGAAGCACAGAAGATTGAAGTCCCATGTTATAAGAAGAAAGAGAAAAAGTATTGTATTCATTCCCAGGCAACATGGTTAAGAAGGGACTCAAGACTTAACTATGTCTCTCTGTACAATCAACACTTCCATGGGTCATATTAAAACGCCTGGGACTGTTTAAAAACAGACAAAGTATATGCAGACGATATGGATCCCAGATAATCAATCAAACAGAGAGACCTGGACAGATGTGGCCCTCTAGAAAGAGATTCTTCTCAGTGGATCCCCAATTCTCTTGAGTAGCCTAAGGGGATTTAACCCCATCCACTCTGCGGGATCTAAACTGACACTGTGCGAATCCCCTTTCACTGCTGATACACCCCTGATGATCAGATGAACCCCCAGAATAACAGTATAAGCCCCTGCAGACAATAGGAGAAGAAAGCTGACTGAGCAGTATAGCCTCTGGACCTGCTTTCCGTGTGTAAAACACAAGTTGAATTTCCAATCCATTAGTTCGATTGACAGCAAAGTAAAGTAGATGAGCTGGGTTCGGTTGATCAATCAATACCCAGAATGTTATCTTCTTGACAATTGTGCAAATGACATTGATCATTCATTGACCACTGCTGATTCTCAGTCCTTGTTAGCAGAATAAATTCATTAATGTCTAGTCTTGAAGGGGGGCGATCGTGGTGAAGTGGTTATTGCCCCCCCCCCCTCCCCTAAACTAACAATGAAACAAATGTCGGAGGTGGTGTGGCTCTCAGGATTATATTTCAATAATACTTACAGTTGTCAGTGGCACCAGAGCACACCATAACCCCACAAGCAATTGCAGTGGCATTTCTTCAAGAAAGGGAATGCTCCACCTGTGAGTCGGTCAGATCCTTAGCATAGCTCTACGGGGTCCAAAGGCAACTGTCCATGGGGCCTGGGGCTGGGTGTCAGGGCCAGCAGCTTATAGGGGCAAGAGGGTTTATGTTTCTGGCAACTGGGCCACATAGCAAACTGTCCACCAGTCCAGTCCCCAAGGGCTCAAATATCTGGACAGTGGAGAAAATAATAGAATGGGAACTCATATTCCAATTGACAAATGGTTAATCATCTGGATAGGATTACAGCGTCGCAAATCAATCCAGACCCTGGTCACCACCATACACAAGTTTGAAGCGAGCTACAACATTACTACCACTTCAAGAGATTCCCCCATAGACTGAGGAAGCAATTTACAGAAGGGCAGCTGGGGGGGTTAAGGTTTTGTCTGCAGGCAGCAGGCTGAGCTGAGGCTCTCCAGGGAGCTGGGTAAAGAGACAGGGGCTGGTGGCATGGCACACAACTGTCCCACGGCTGAGGGCTCCTTGGGAACAATAAAAACCACACCCTCTGGGTTTAATATGGCATGCCTTCCTCCGACCTAATGTAAGCAGATTTTTCATGAAGGATCATCTTGCTGTATTACATGCATACTTAAACAATCCACAGTGACCTTTCTTGCTGATGTAATTAAATTATATATTTGACCAGGCACATGCACAGATGTGACCCTAACAGGGGGTTTAAGCCCAGCCCTTGTGCCCCCAGAGTCCAAAATTGCCCTTAATAAAAAAGTATTTATCTTATTATTCTACAGAAATGTATAGTAGTATCTACGAAAAACACGCCTTATCAATTTAGAAACTACTCCACATGCTCCGCCATTCAAATTAACTTTGTACCTTGTCCTGACTTGTCATGAAAAGCACGCATGCTCTAGCCCCACCCCAGTTCAGTTATAGTAAATTATATCACTCAGGTATAGGAACTGTTTTAATTATGAAGCCAGCCAAAACAACACTGATAACATCTGTTAAAGAAACAATCGATTAGGTCAGTAGGACTCGTTTGTAGTTTCCTCATTACCATCTGTAGTCCAGAAATATACAGTATATATGCCATGTTATGAACAACGTTTGTGATTATGGATGCATGATTACCTAATCTCAAGGCAACATTGGAATGGGCTACAACGCGAATACAAGCCCTAAGTGACCTTGGGGTACCTTTAAACACATGACACTAATACTCAGTCATATCATTCCAGCTGTGAACACTGCCAAATGTGTAAGATGGTGCAAAGTCAGAAGCAGCTCTGCTGAGGTGGGTCTTCTGGCGTCTGATGGGCAACCTTAACTGACTGATGTAACTTCACTATTAGCCCAGAATTTATACAAATATGTACTCTTAACTTTGAAGAACTATTTTGTAACCATATGGTGGATCAAAAGTTATCTATCATGATACATCTGTGTATGCTTTTTATGACTAATGTCTTCCAATCCTGCACCTCTGTTTTAAAGTGTGTGTGGTGAACAAGATGAGAGGATGGAGGGGATTACCATCTTAGTACAGCCGAAAGAAGCTTGCTGCTAATGAAAAAAAGAAGTATTTATATATTTATTTATTAGTTCTGCCAATCTTAGCCACACTCTCTTGAGGGCTAGTACCCAGCAGATAGCGAGCGCATCTGAACCAGGGTCCACCATGATTTGTGAGGAATCTTTACTTTGCTTCTAAAAAATGATAAAGCAGTAAAGTCACAGTGGAGGAGAGGAAGATATGGGTTTAGGATTTGGGCACAATGCCATTGAGACGCCTGTGGCTACAGTAGAGGCCCCAGCAAGTGTTGTCTGCAGAATCTCCCACACCCCGTGGCAGGCAGCACAAATACAGCCCAGGCAAGAATGTAACATGAGGGACCCCCACCAGCTGTTGCAGTGACTGATACGGGGCACGCCCAAAAATACTTCAATCGTCAAAATCTGGCATGCACATTCTCTCTCTCTCTCTAGCATACTACACTTCCTCACCTAATATCAACATTGGTCAGGCTCTTGACTGCACTACACAATGTCTTTTAAGATGTCCTTTCTGCTGGTTATAAGGTAAAGTTAATCATTATAGAGAGGGGGTGCTCGTGGTGTATTGATAAGAGGTCAGATCCCATTTTGTTCATCCTGTCAATACTGTACAATGTGTGGCACTAGGGGCGCCTTTAGCTCAGTTGGTAAGGCGTCCCCCTCCCGGGCCGGGCCCAGCAGCAGAACCGGGTTCGATTCCCACCCGCGGTCGTTCTCTGCATGTCACTCCCCTCTCTGCCCCATTTCACCTCTGTCTCTCTACACTATCAATAAAGCATAAAAATGCCCAAAAAATATCTTAAAAAAAAACAAAAAAAACAAAACAATGTGTGGCACCTGAGATGAACAGCGCTTTAAACACTCCTCTCCCTTTATTGCCCCTGACTCATTTCCACTTCTCACGCAGTTGAAAGGCAGACTACTTAACCCTAGTACAGTGTGCCCGACACTTGACACCTATAAATCATAACACGGGGTGCCCGCTGCATTCTATGCCCAGCAGTGTTACTTTTTATGGTTCACAGAAAAAGGGGCTGCAAAATGGGCTCGTTTCAGCTGCCGAGCATCTCTATTCAATGGGCCAGCTGCATCTGAAGTGGCCTTTCGACCCATTCCTCTGTGTGTGTGTGTGTGTGTGTGTGCGTGTGTGTGTCGCAGAGGTTTCGAGGTCCGGATGGTAACCTAAGCACTTCCTGTATGTATGCCACCTAATGAGAAGAATCACCCAACAGTTTGATTTCAAAAGCTGGATGCTGCATGTCCATCACTAGCCTACTGTTATGGATTATGAGGCAGACATGTTCTGGATATATGGAGAGCACTGGAACTGGTTATCAGGAATATGACGTCATACTTCAATACATAATACTGTTAGTTACATTATTAATGTAGAGTGTGTTAAGACATACATACAGCTTTATACTTTTTTTCTCTGCCTCCTTATCAGTTAATAAAGGTGTGTGTCTGACTTTATTATGTTAATCATCCAAATGCTCTTGTAACAGAAGTGCTTCAGCCATAATTATTGGGGAAACTATACTTGGGATTTTTCTTGCAGATATTGGCTCCCCTTTTTTAACAAACTTGCGTGGAAACTGGAGCAGATTCTGGCGCAAATACCTTACGCCAGGTATCGCGTGGGATTTATCAAACAGTCTTATCTCGCCAATCTCGGCGTACGCCAGGCCATTATTGATAAATGAGGTGGCTGAAAACAATCGTTATTTGAATATCACGCCCCTATATTTTCTCAGTTTAGAGGCCTCGCCCAGAGGTTTTACGACATGGATATGCGCATTATGGCACAGAAAAGGAACTTCTCTGAAGTAGAAATTGACAGAATAACAGAAAAAGTTGAAAAAAAAATAGTTTCATTTCGGAGCATTACAAGCGGCATTAAAGAACGACAGAAGGCAGCAGTTAGGAAGGAAATAACTGCTGTGGTCAACAGCGCTGGTGTTGACAAACGATCTTCAGCTGAGGATTTTGCATTTGAGGTTTACATCGCTCAAATGCTATAAAAAAGCATATACAATTATGTCGCCATTTCTTTACATGGATGAAGAAAAAGTGGTCTGACTCAAAAATCGCCACTAAAAAACCTGTAAGCTGCACAAGCCGACCCGGCATCGATCAGCTGTGAGAGCGCCCACCGTCCTGCTCCACCAGCGGATCGGAAAAACAAGCCGAAACGTGCCGGTTAATGGTGGAAATAAATCGCTCGCTTTAGCGATCAATGACACATTAAAAGAAGAACTAAAATCTCAAAAGTGCGTCATATAAATAGAATGTTAAGCTGAATGTTGTGCCGTGTATTTTTGTTATCATAAAGAGCAGCGTAGTACTTGCATACCCTACATATGTTATACTTAGGCTAACATTTTGAATGAATGCAGCCCCCGTGCCTCAGTGTCCCCCCAGCTGCTCCAAGTCGGAGATAACTGCCCTTACGCAGTCCCATGCAGCGCTCCTAAGTGGCCCGTGTGCGCACTATTGAATCAGTGCTCCTACTCAGTTGAACACCATAAGCTGCACATTTTTAAGTGATTACTATCTTTATTTCGGTCTGAGCAAACACTGAATTTGTATTATCTTCTAATAATTGTCCAACAAAGTCATCGGCTACCCTGCACAGCCTGCACTGCGAGTCCATGCTGTTTACAAACTTGCGTACACGAGCTGAGAGCTGGCGTGGGATTTGAGCGTACCCTACGCTCACGTCCAAATTGATAAATGCAGAGGTTTGCGTGGAAATGTGCGTACACCCACTTTTCTGGTCTACGCACGGTTGATAAATGAGGGCCATTGTGATTAAATTTGCGATATAATATTTTCCCTGTGTCAAGGTTAATAGATCAAGTGTCTTTAGCATGGTAGTGTAGTGTGTGATGTTGTTGGTTATCTTGTTGACAATCTGTAATCTCAAACCCCAATCCTCCTTTTCACGTGTTTGTTGGTGGATGTAGACACGGTCACCTTGGGCAATTTCTATACTCTGCTTAATGTAGATCCTAAATCACAACCTTTGGGACTTGCAAATTGCATTGATTCAAAACATGATTTCAATATGCCGTTCAGCCCAAGTAAAGACACTGTATGGATGATTAATATTGGTTTAAAAACATACCTCTCCATATCTTTATACATTCCATAAGTATTCAGTATTATTTACTGATGCTGTATTTATTTATTTATTTATTTATATCTGTGAAGAATCTTAACTTTTCTGCACACTAACTCCAGTCTCTGTGATGCCATTACCACGCACACTTCCATTCATCCCCCACAGTCAAGTGTGGGTAATGTGATAGCACTCCTCTGGAACAGACTCTTAAGCAAGCAGATGGCCAACTATTCAAACCTGTCTGGATGCTGTGGGACCCCGAGCAAAAGCAGAGACTGAAGTTCTACCTCAACACCAAAGCATATTTACAAAAGGTTTGTACCCGAAATGTCCTCTCACTCATTGGAGCCTCTTCAAATCGGTTTGAAAACCTCATCTCGACCAGCACTGACGGCTTCACAATAAGAGCAGGAGAACAGTTGGAAGGAAAGTGATATTTGGAGATGTTTTGAATTTGACCAATTTCTAGGTTGTCTAATTTTACAAGATAAAAACCAGCAGCTGTTTAAATAAGGGAACCAGCTGTCAAACGTAAAGGTCACATATTATGCTCATTTGCAAATTTAAAATTTGGTTTTCTACTGATGTAGGTTCCAAAAAGACAACTTTATATTTCTCACAGAGCCATATTGCTGAAAATTCTCTTTTCAGCCTTTGTCTTAAACACTTTGTTTTAGAGCTCTCTTTAAGCCCCGCCTTCTAAAAAGCTCCAATTGGCCCTGCATCTTACTACCTGTGATGACACAGGTGGAGGTGGTTTCAAGTTAGGTTGGCCATAAGGGGTGTGGCTCCTCCCTTATGACATCATAAGGGGGAGATAAATCTGACTGCTTTGTCAGGTGCACCACACGGACTAAAAGCAAAGGCTCACCTTGTCTCTGAACAGCTGAGATGAATTGGCACTTGACTCAAAACTAACACACACACGCACGCACGCACACACACACGCGCGCACACACACACACACACACACACACACACACACACACACACACACACACACACACACACACACACACACACACACACACACACACACACACACACACACACACACACACACACACACACACACACACACACACACACACACACACACACACACACACACACACACACACACACACACACACACACAAAAAGCATGTCAACTGTTCCCTACTTCTGGGCCTAAGAGGGAGTCTGAACGACCTGCAACACTTTGCCTCCAAATGTAGGCCTACAGCAATTAAAGGGAAGCGGGAGGAACAAACGGTGTGTCCATCGATGACAGAAATTCCATTAAAGAAACCAAGTGAAGTTCAATGAACACTGTCAAAGCAGTTTACTTCTGTCTTTCTAAAATGATCAACTGTGTGTGTGTGTCCAGCAGAATGCTTTAGCAGGTGAACAAGGCATTTGACACATTCCTACATCAGCTGACATAAGAGTCAGTGTGTAGGATGGTGTGTGTGTGTGTGTGTGTGTGTGGCATGAAACCCAGTGCTTACTATAGTTCAAAGCAACTGTAGTGAAAAGCCTAGTGAAAAGCCTTGTCTGTGTAGCCTATGTGCTTTTGTTCAAGATTCAAGATGGTTTATTTGTCATATGCACAACAATTACAGCAGCAGTCCTTGGAAATGCAATTATTAAGTCCCAGCCTCCCTCTCAACAACGCAATATTAGAAGAAAAACACAAGTGAAGAGAGCAACACCTGAGACCCGAATAAACACAAAAGTAGCAGTTTCTGTTAAATTCTAGAACATTAGGCTATAATAACTTCAATGTCGCCTAGGTCTATATCCTGCCACTGGTTCAGCTTTGTTTGGATGTAAACTCATTTGAATGAACTTACCTGTTGGGTTGAGTGAAGTGTGTGAATCAATCAGCCGTCCATGGTGTGTCGCCTCACATCCACGCTATCCAACACAAAGTATAGTGATGCCGACCAGCTCCACAACAACAATGCTTTCAGTCACAAAGCGGCGCGGTTTAGGGATAAAAGTAAGTGCTCTACAAGTAGAAAAAAAACAAAGTCCGGCTCCAGTTAGTGTGTCTGTGGCTGAGTGTGTGTCGGTGTGTGTGTGTGTGTCCCGCTCTAAACCAGAGGCAGTCTCCGCCGGTCAGAGCCGGCCCGAGGCATAAGCGAACTAAGCGGCCGCTTAGGGCCCCCGACTGCCTGGGGGGCCCCCTCCAAAAAAAAAAAAAAAAAATAAAAATTTTTTTTTTTTTTTTTTTTTTTTAGTTTGTGTGTTTGATATTAACATCATATTGTGCAAATGTGAGTTATCATACAAAAAAAGGAATAAAATGTTTTGGTCTAGATTGGAAATGGGGCTGCCCTCAGTTGCCCATGCACTGTGTATAGTCTATAGCCTATTTCAGCCTTGTCTGTGGAAAAAAAGATACAGTAGCTGGACAACAGAGTTCTTCTGCTTAGTTCCTCACACTGCATTTAAATGCATTCACTATATTACAGAGAAATATGTCCCGTAAAAGAAAAAGAGCTCCAAGCCCAACCCAGAGGACCCTCCATAATATTTTATTTTATATTAATATATATATATTTTTTTTTAAAGATTTTTTTTTGTGCATTTTTATGCTTTATTGATAGTGCAGAGAGACAGAGGTGAAATGGGGCAGAGAGGGGAGTGACATGCAGAGAACGACCGCGGGTGGGAATCGAACCCGGGTCTGCTGCTGGGCCCGGCCCGGGAGGGGGACGCCTTACTATATTAATATTTTTATGGAAAATCCATGTGTCCTTCTTCAATAGCTTCTAATTCATCTGACCCAGTGTCTCCAAATTATTTGTTCACACAATTTCTCAGATTTAGCCTCTTAATTTTCCTCTCAAAGTGCACCAGATTCATGCATTTCACTTTAAAAAGGTTAAAAAAATCTCCCGGGGGGGCATACCCCCGGACCCCCCTAGGAGGGTCTGAATCTCGCCTGTCAAATATTTTCGCACAGCCGCACAGTGGAGGCACTAGCGGAAAACACTGGGTGTGTGAATGATATTTAACAAAGATCTATAGTTTCAGCAGCACTAACATTGGAGAGGGGCCCCCTAATCATATTTCGCTTAGGGCCCCCTGAAGGCTTGGGCCGGCTCTGCCGCCGGTGTTTGGCCGTTGAAAGCGTTCAGTGGACAGACACAGGCAGGCAGGTCTCCACATTCACCAACATTTAGTAGAACAGCTGAGACAAGACACAGCGAGGCACGCAGGGTGGGACAGGAACGCTGCTGCTGTCGCCTTCAAAATAAAACCCCTTTGGAAATAAAAGGAGTAATCATGTTGTAATTATATACAGCATATTGTATAGCATACTGGTAGCTGTTCAAATAAACCTGGCCTATTATTTCATACATTATAGGCATATATAGTTTTATATTATATATTATATTATAATTAGTAGGCCTACACTACTTTTTCTCATACTTTGTTTTTCTTTCTATTCTATATATATTTTGTAACAGAATGCTATTTCTTCTAGGCCTGTTTTACTGTATTTTCAATTGGAAAATATCTGGATAATTAGGCTATTGAATCAGTGCTGCTCTCGGTCAGCTGTCCCTAACCCATCTAAGTCTTAATTTATTTTATTTTAACAAGGTTTTTACTCAGTATAAAAAAAATTAAAGGTTTGTATCCTCACGTGGTCGTTCTAAAAAAAAGGAATAATAATAATAGAAAACCTTTATTTTGAAAATGCTCCTCGGACAGGCTGCTTTGTCTCTGCAGACTTGACACCGGGCTGGATCGACTCGTCGCAGTGTGGCCAGTTATTACAGTTCCCCTGAATGTAGAAACATGAACGCAATTAAAAGTTATTGAAATATAGAAATGGCGTTCTTTCTTATAGTATTACATAGGCCTACATATTGAAAGTCTTTGCGTTCTGACAGGTCTACTGTTTCTGAGCAGGGCTGACAAAGGCTACACTTTTTATTTGGTTCGAATTCTGAACCAAATCAAGGCCTAATGGATACAATCGTTGGCAACGATTGTATCCATTAGGCCTTGATCTGTTGCTATAGATCTGCTGTCATATCTGGTTATTTTATTCTGTTGAGGCAGACAGTTGAAAACCTATTTCATCAACTTGCTCCAAATGGGAAATCCTTGAAGCTGAACGTGAACAATGACGATAGGCGCTCGGGACTCTCCTCCTTGCCTTGCCCTGGGCCCTGGCTATACCAGAATGACTTGTGACTGCCCTCTGCTGGTCTTCCTTCGATATATCCACCAACAATACCATGTTACTGTAAACGTGTCATAGGCTATTGTTTAGGCCATTCACCTGGATAAGTAGTCTATCTTTATTCATACACTTAGTGGCCAGTTTATCATGGACACATAGGCGCCCTAACATCTATGCAACTAAATACAGCTGTGCTGTATAATGTTAAATTTTCTATCTATCTATCTATCTATCTATCTATCTATCTATCTATCTATCTATCTATCTATCTATCTATCTATCTATCTATCTATCTATCTATCTATCTATCTATCTATCTATCTATCTATCTATCTATCTATCTATCTATCTATCTATCTATCTATCTATCTATCTATCTATCTATCTATCTATCTATCTATCTATATATCTATCTATCTATCTATCTATCTATCTATCTATCTATCTATCTATCTATCTATCTATCTGTCTATCTGTCTATCTGTCTGTCTGTCTGTCTGTCTGTCTGTCTGTCTGTCTGTGTGTCCGTCTGTCCGTCTGTCTGTCTGTCTGTCTGTCTGTCTGTCTGTTTGTCTATCTATACAGTCATAATATTAGTTATCTGTTAACTTATCTGGGCAAATTGACACAGAAAGCTAACAGCGACTCAAACACAAGTGGGAGTGAGGCCCTATTATTTCTGACGGCAAGATGTTATCCCTGATATAGGGAATCCCCCTAGAAATTGTCCGTTCTCAAATGCCAGTTTTATGATTTGTGCAGAAAAGACCTGTTACTACAGTAGATACAATGTTCATTGTGCACTTTGTCCCACATCATTTGCAAAAAATAATTGACCAACATTGTTAAAATACAGAAAACATATTGCTTTGGGCATCCATATTATATGACCGAATTTCAATGTTGTTCTCATTATTATTAAAGTGGTTGTCTACATGCAGCTGCATTCCCGCAGTGCAAGTACACCACTTTACCCATAGTGTGCTGAGCTCTATAGTGTGAATAGTTAAGAGGTTTGGGATAAGGACCTGTGATAAAGTGTCATCTGACTATGAACAGCTCTTCATGTGAGGTGGAGAGGCTCTCGCTATCTGAAAGGTGTAGGCCAAGAGTTCTCCATGTACGTCCTATCACACCCAACACCGACTGTACGCACTTCACACAGTTCCTCTCATCTCTCATCTCTCTCTCTCTCTCTCTCTCTCTCTCTCTCTCCCTTTCTCTCTTCAATGCACTCTGTCAACTGCACTTCATTACCCAGCAGCCCTTTGGTCAATAAGGCTTGCTGTAGCAGTGACTTCGTTTAAAACACTTTTTCATAGACTTGCTGTTTATGTGACGTATTTTTATCGTCTTTGTCGTTGTCTTTCTACCCTAGCACCTTTTAATCTGATTGTGTCTATTGCATCTGTCCTTTAAAGCTGCTCCATCTTCCCTTTTCTTCTCACAAATACAGTATGTGTTAATATGGATATGTGTATTGACTTGACGCATGTGTGTATTTGACTTTTTATTCTGTGTCACTTTATAAACTAATGTTTTTAAAGGTGCTGTATGAATAAAGCTGTTATTATATTTATCATTATTATTTGGCCTTGTGGGACCAACCATAGACTACTGCTCAGTGTTAACAGTGCTTTTCGGATGTGGTATGTTTTATTCAGGTGGCAATATTAAGTGGTTAACACCAGGAGAGGAATGGCCAATGCCCAATATTGAAAGAAAATAAATTCCCCATGGTCCAAAGGTCATTGAGGTGAAAAATACAGCAGCTGTCACTCTCTCTCTCCTCCCTCTGTGTTTAGCCTCTGTCAACATTCCTCTCATCTTTTAGTCCCTTTGATGTCTGTCATGGCTTTCCCATAGTAGCAGACAGAGAGAAATGGAGAGAATATAATAGAGAGAGACAAACATTCAGGCCAGGACTCAAGAAGTCAAAGATAAAAAGTTCATAGTGAAGCAGGTAAAGGCCTGACAGGCAGGTTTGTTTGTTATATTTTTATTTATTTTGCATACATGTACAGAATGTTCTTTTTTATACACTCACATACATAGTACAATCACACACAAAGCTGGGCAGATCCCACAAGCCAATATAATACAATCAAATGACATACAGACAGACAGACACACACACACACACACACACACACACACACACACACACACACACACACACACACACACACACACACACACACACACACACACACACACACACACATTTTTATTGTTTTTTTCCCTTCTTAAAAGTGTTTTGGTCATTAGTCAGGTGGCTTAGTTTGTTTTAGTTTGTTTTCTTGAGTGTCTTCAGAATTACATTGATGGTAATATAGTGTTTTTAGGCTTTTAAATGAGCTGAATCTGATTTGGGCACTTTGGGCAAGGTCTGACGGTGAGTGAGTTACGAGGCTGTGGGGGTTTCCATGTTTAGCCCCCGCATAGTGCTGACTATGGTGCAGGCCCTCCCACCTCCGCTACCCCCAGCTGCTCAACTGTTTTCAAGTGGTGTGCAACATTAAAGGTGCTGCGGTTTTACTTGCCACTGCAACTGAATCTGTCTCTCTGTCTCGCTCTCTCTCTCTGTCACTCTCTTTCTCTCTCTGTCTCTCTCTCCTCACTTTATGCCAAAGATTTCACCTGTGCAGGCTTGTTACAGATATCCAGCCATTTTTAATTGAAGCTACTTGCCTGATTCCATCTTCTATTTAGCTACACAATATGCAGCGGAATCCACCTTCAGCGCACGCAACTACACATCAACATCATTTGTAAGTATATAGGCCTTTCCTTTATCTGGTGTACTGAGGGAAACATCCTCTCATTATACTTCAAACTCTGGAAACAACAGTGAAATGTAAAAAGTGCAGACGGAATGTGTTTTGAATCTGAAACACAGAAAATGCATGCGCAAACTGTTTCTTCATTTGCTGACAAGACTGCAAGTGTTTTGCTTTGGATGGAAACTGTTAACTCTGTATTGATTTTGCGTTTTACGTTGAATTCTTCCTTGATATCATGTAAATCTATATGCATAACCAAGAAAGGTTTTTGTGTTTCTGTTTGTTGGGGTGAGGCTATATACGAAACAGTTCAAATGAGGAGCTAAAGGGATGTCCAAACAACATCGAACATGATAGTAATAAACATGTATTTTGTAAGACAGATACTAGGTTATTAAACATATATAAAGGAAGCTAGATGATTTATTAACAATGCCTTATGGAGAAGAGGTAGGATTAACTCTGTTGTGGATATGAAATCCAAACGATCAAGTGTTTGACAATCCAGGCTTTCATTAAGCTTTCTATTTGAGTACAATTGTTGTTTTCAGTATGACCTTTGTTTGTTGTTGCTTCTTTTCTTACTTTAAAATAAATCAAATCAAATCAAATGCCGCTTGGCTTCTTAACATTTTTCCGTGGCCACGGCAAATGCCATCTGGAGCAGTTAAGTTTAGCGGTGGAGCGAAGCACAAATAAAGCATGCCAGCATTATTATAGACCACATCATGGAGGTGACTTAAATACTCCTTCTACTGTATATCATGTGTTCACAAGTCCTGCATGTGCATACTAAAATCATAGATTGTCAAGGTTGGAAACTGTTGAAATCCAGCACATTGGTCAGTGAATCTAAGAAGAATTTGCCATACATTTCACCAGCAAACCCTACTGCATGCCCCCCCCCCCCCCACACACACAGAAATATAACCTGTCTAAGGGCTTTTTCAAACGTGACGTGACCCAGACTCTCTAGGTATCAGGTTTGCCTGGACACATACTGCCAAATGATTTACAGCTGAGTCAGAAATAGTTCAACTTCCGATGCATGCCTGCCCACTCTCATAGCGGTGGGACAAGTTTCCATGGCAGGGTGAGACTGTGGGAAAGTCTAAAAGTAGCTAGGTTCTCCTGGATGCTCCCTGGCAACTCAACACTGACACACGCACGCACGCACACACACACACACACACACACACACACACACACACACACACACACACACACACACACACATACACACACACACACACACACACACACACGCACACACACACACACACACACACACACACACACACACACTGTATGCAGAGTATGCATGGCAGTAATATAGGATACTATTCAAGGTACATCAAGGATTCACGTGTGTGTTTGTTTGTGTGTGTGTGTGTGTGTGTGTGTGTGTGTGTGTGTGTGCGTGCGTGTGTGTGCGTGTGTGTCTGTTTCAGGAGTAAAGCTGGGTTTAGCTTGGAGGCCCTAGGATGTCACGAGCAGCTGGATCTGAAGGACAGCCAGGAGTGTGAGGACCCCAGAGAATACTGTTATGGTACGGCACAGTGTCTTAACTCACATTACCTGCAGTAAAATTGCAGTAATCGGCTGATGTCAAGGTTACTGTTTAATTCTGCAATTTCTCCTACTCTACGTTTTCTCGCTTCTTGATTAAAGGTTATCTATTATGAAAAATTAAGTTTTTTTTTAACATTAATATGCGTCCTGCACCACATGATATGCAACCATTGTATCGTGAACTTTGGGATGTCAAAGTATAAATCATTGAGTAAGGTCCCATCCTGCAGTATGTGCCTTTGGTCAATTAGAACAGTAGGTCCCGGGAACTGCCATTTTAAATTTAATTTTTTTATGGTGACTTGAAAGTGCTTCTCATGACCCTATTGGCCACACTCAACCTGTGTCCCTCTCTTTTTATACACCCTCTTTTATCTGCAGTATATTTTTCCAAACCTGCCCAATCTGACCTTGGCCCCTGTCCTCCTGTCCTTCTCTGCCAGCTGTGCATGTCTCTGATAAGCTGCTGAGTGTGTGTAAGCACAGATAGCTGACACAGTCATACATCATACACCAGCTTATATCATGTTCAGTTTTATTAGACATAGTGATTCAATTTCAAGATCGCCGACCATGTCCAAGAACTGTGTTCATGTTGGTTGAAGGGGGACTTAATTTTCCGTGTCCCGCTGGCAGTTTTCAATCTATTACTCACCATAGAAATGTTCACCTTAAGTCATTTTCCTTTGTGTAAATGTGTGTACGTGTGATGCTTTTGGCCGCCTTGTACTTTTTAAATATGTTTTTTATTTATTTTTTATTATATCCAAGGATTGTTTGGGGTGTGGGGTGGGTGGAGGTTATACATGTTAGTTGTTTGTTTGAAAAAATAAATAAAAATAAAATAAAAATTGTTTATGGAAAAGAAATGTTATGCCAGAAGTAGCTTTAGTGCTGCATTTTAGTCCTCTCTTGCCAAAGCTTTTCTAAACGCCAGATGGTAAATGTATTTGTTACGATGAAATCGCTTCACATTTCAGTCAGGAATGGCATACAAATATATCCCATAAACTGATAACTAATAGATTTAATGTGTCGTCTATCCTAAGGTGGTTTCCATCCTATCCAGATAGGTGACACTCTCAACAGCAGATACCAGGTGGTTTCAAAACTGGGCTGGGGCTATTTTGCCACTGTCTGGCTCTGTGTGGACATCAGGTAGGTGTGAATTAGGGACTGTAGAAAAAAATATCAGGATGGGGAGGGGGGTTGAATCTTATATTTTTCTTTTTGACCTAATATAACAGATTCTATGTGTTGCAACTGCACAGTACCTTGACACACTGCAAGACATTTGATGATGGTCTGAAAGCTAATCTAGATTGAAATACAACTTTTCATCCATCTCTAGAATACATTTATAAAATGTGCCTCCATGCCGCAGATGTCGGGTTTTCGTATGTACGTCTGATGAGGGGTTTCCGTCAAACATAGTTTGCACAAATGTTGACTCCCGGTCATTCTTGGAAAAGAGATATTAATTTTAAAGATTTTTACCTGGTTAAATACACAATGATGATTGACTGATTGGCTCAAAGGTCACTGTGACCATACATATTGTGAGGTCGCAGTGACCTTGTACCATATCTTATGCCTTGCGGTATTTCTATTTTTTTAATGCAAGCAAGGTAATAGAAAAATTGGACTGTGAAATATCTAAAAACTAACCAGGTTTGTTACCTAATCTGATATAACATCACTAACCTGATCAAAATCCCTGCTATGATATCATATTGTTATAAAGACATTATGAAAGCCAAATACCACAGCATTCTGACCAGTCATCTTCAGCATTGTGATAGCAACATGAGCAGCTGATCCCAGACCGGTTAAGTAGAATTAATTTCAATGTGTATGCCACTAAACCACACAGCTCTCAGTGCTTCTACAGAGGGGACCTTTTATCCTCTGTGTCCGAGCAGATCTGACCTGGTGTGTGTGTGTGTGTGTGTGTGTTGGCAGGCTGTGTCGGCGCGTGGCTGTGAAGGTGCTGAAGAGCGGAGAAAGCTTCACCCAGGCCGGGCAGGATGAACTTTCTCTCCTACGATGCGTTAGTGACCTCTTGTTTGTGTTACTACTCTCTGACTACTCTTTACATCAAATGTTATATCTCTTTATTAAGTTCTAATAATTATTTTGCATGTCAGAGGACAATGAATTCTCCTAAACCCTCCCTTCCTTGTAGAAAACTGTTCGTTCTACAATCATCTCCCTTACCATTTTTCATCAGCTACTTACTACATGATATTTACTAAAATATAAATTGCCTGTCTTCTTGCACTTCTTACGCTCCCTCCTCCTCTCCTCTTTTCAACCAGGCTGGTAGTCCAACAAGGCGTCATCCCTCTAGTTCAAGGATTGTTCAGCTGCTAGATGAGTTCAAGCTGGCTGGGATCAACGGGATCCGTATCCTTTTTTCAAGACTTGTATTTTGTTGGCATTTATACACACTCCCTTATGGAACATTGTTTTCAAGGCTTGAAAAAAGAACAGTATGATATGTTTGTCTCGATGAAGTAGGTATTACATTGCATCAAGCATCTACAACTGGGAAACCAATAGTTGTCAGACATGTTAAAGTGACCTTGACGCGTGGTGGTTAGACATGTGCCTGGTGCTGGAGCTGTTGGGGCCTGACCTGAGAAGTTGGCAGCTATGTTTTGGGAGTCCTGGACTGCCGCTGCCCTTGGTCAAACAAATACTTACTCAGGTGAAAAGACACCTCATCAGTGAACTAAGAATTTAAGATTGAACAAATGTAAATCCGAACAAATGAATCGTATACACCTTCCAAGTCTAGTTTAGCAGAACATGTCCTCCCTGTAGGAATGTCTCGTTAGCTAAGGATCAAATCTAGATGCCAAAAGTCAATTGTAAAGGTCAACATTTTGGGACAAACACTTATTTGCTTTCTCGTGGAGACTTTGGTGAAATTATCAGGTTTGTGCGCTAATATAGCTGCAGCTATGTCCAGCATTAGTCAGCATAGCCTGGCATACAGACAGTAAGCGAGGGCTTACTGCTAGCATGGCTCTGTCCAAGGTTTAAAACATTAAAAATTGAAAACCAAATTGCTCAAGCAAGTTATACAGAGCCATAGTAGGTGTATCCTGTCTTTATGCTAAGCTAAGCTAATTGGCTGTGACTTCATATTAAGCAAAGGGACCAAAAGGTGCTATTAATCTTCTCATCTAACTTTTGACAAGATAGCCTTTTTCTCTGAAATGTCAAACTACTCCCTCAGTAGGGGCATAACGTTTTCTGAGGTCTTGAAAGCTTTTAAATTAGTAAAACTGAAAACTACCTTCAGACCAGAAAACCAAGCCCATTATACCCTGATGGGAGAACATTTTAGTAGCTACTGGTTGTATGGAAGGACATATCCGCATTACTGTTTTTGTGTTCTGTCTAGGTTCTGCAGGGACTTGAATACCTTCACATCAAGTGCAAAATCATCCACACAGACATCAAGCCTGAGAACATTCTGCTGTGTGTGGAGGAGCAGTCCCACAAAGCACCAGCAGTGGGCAGCAGCTCCTCCTCTCTACTGACTGGCAAACAGGCCACAGGCACGGTTATTTGTTTCTTTTATACACACAGGGTTCAGCATATGTGTGGGCAGAGCAGATGTACTTATGTCAATGCCATGCTTCTAACACATACAGTATATACTTGTATGCTCTGTAAGGGGGTGCCGGGACCATCAGTAATTTCAAGTTGATGTCAATTTTCGTTTTCACTTCTGAATTGAAGGTAAGTGTCTATAGAACCATATGTGTACGAGTGTCAAGAAACCAGACCAAAATATATATTATTATTTTATCCAAAATGGCTACAATCTAAATAATGAATTTTTGGTTTAAAGAAAAATTGGTCCCGGTTTCGCTGACACTCAAACCAAAATTGTTGTATAGACCTTTCAATTTAGAAGTAAACGTTCGCGTCAACTTGAAATGAAAACGACAAATTACCCATACGCGCCCCCCCCCCCGCAACTGTAAACACCTAGGGCTAATTTTGTAAATGACAATAATCTAACATCTAATCAAGTAAATGTATCCTATCCAAACTATCAGAGCTGGACAAAACAAACTCTTTAGATATCGTTTTATTTTTTTATAAATCACTATTTCTTGAACAAAGGAAAACATTTTAATACGTTTTTTTCTTGTTGTTCTCTTCAGAGAAGGAGCAGGTGAACCCATTCACTTTAAAGGAAATCACAGTGAAGATTGCTGACCTGGGCAGCTCCTGCTGGGTGGTCAGTAGTTTCTCTATACTTTACATACTGCTGATTGTAAAACTCTTATTTTTTTTAGAATGTTTCTAAACTTACAGTCAGGGTCAATCCTTATATTTGGTCTGAGATAATACCTTTGGTACCATGTATATCGGGGAGTGACAATAACCAATGTCATAGAGTTGGTTTTTGGCCTCAGCATGCAGTTTCCTGTAAAAGAGCTCTTGAAGCACACTGTATAGCCTACTACCTGCTCAGCAAACAAACACATGTGCTTCTGCCTGCTGCTTCTCAAACGCATCCTTTGTTTTTTTGTTCTTTAATTGAATCTGATTGAATTTGATTCTATTTTTCGATGTGTTTTTAATCTTGATTACTCTCTCTATGTCTGTCTCTGTTTTCTGGACCAGTACAAACATTTCTGTGAGGAGATCCAGACCCGTCAGTATCGCTCCCTGGAGGTTTTACTGGGATCTAAGTACGGTCCGCCTGCTGACATCTGGAGTGTTGCCTGCATGGTGAGGGGACACACCGTCGTACAATATGATGGATGGTGATAGATGGAAAGCCGGTGGCGTATTCCCAGTTATAAGGATTCACCGTGGATACAGCTGGGCTAAATTTAATGCCAATCAATACAAAAAGTAATGGGCCAACCAAGATGACCATCCCTACAGCGGTGCCACTACCATGGCCCCAGAAAAACTGTATGATAAAAGCTGTATCAGTTTATGCAATCATTTAAAAAGTGATCTTTTAAAAACAGTCAGTTTGTAAAAATGTACAATAACTACACACTATTTAGCATTATTTAAGTATTAAGTATTAATAAATGCTTGATTCTTCATTTATAAAGCATTATTTCTACATTAGTAAACACTAGTAAGTCATTAATAAACACAGTTATAAAAGTTTTATTCTTGATTAATACACTTCAGTGTGTAAAATGATTGTATCTTCATACTTTATAAGTTATGGATTCAGCATTTATAAATGAAGTATTATATTATTTAAAAGCCAGTTATACATGATTTATCTTTCATCTCACCCTTTCATTTTTCTCTTGTGTTCTCTAAGGCGTTTGAGTTGCTCACTGGAGACTCCCTGTTTCAACCCAAAGCCAGCGACTCCATTTCCCTGGAGGAAGGTACGGTTTAGTACAGTGTGCTGCTGACAATGACACACACAGCCGCATTAAAGGAGATTACACTGTGGGGCTGCATTTTAATTGTTGATGCTGTGTATGCTATATATTGTTGTGTGCCTCATGATTGCATATGTGTGTGTGTGTTTGTTCTCTCCATTCCACCTTTAGACCACATAGCCCAGATCATGGAGCTGCTCGGCAAAATCCCGCCAGCTGTTGCCTTGACGGGGAAATACTCTGCAGATTACTTCACCCGCAGTGGTCAGTCTGAAACTTCACTTCTAGGACATATTTTGCCTAATGACATTTGGTTCAATAATAATAATTTCAAAGTTATTATGTCTGATAAAAGAGGGTTCTGTGGAAAGACTGTGAAATATAGAAATTGCCATATGCCAGAACATTAAAACACTGAGCCAATGGGTTTGTTTACACCGAGAGAAGCCACCAAGTCAAGTAGCGAGATCATTCACACAGTCATTATCAGCGTCCACATGAATATTAAAATCTCCCACTATAATTACTTTATCTCTACCAAAGGACTCAAAATGCTAGTAGGCTGGAATGATTTAACATTGATTGATTTCTTCCTTTGGTAAATGATAAACATTATGTTTTTCTTTTTTTTAACTCATATTATACGTATCATATAGTTTTACATTTTTCTCCCAATCCCAGGCTTCACACTGACAAATAGGTAACACAGACAACAAAACCAAACACACACACAGATACATAACAACCAGCACAAAACCAAAACCTTGACATTTACATATAGAATGTGTGAAAGAAAATAAATAAAAAAACTTGAAATGCGACAAGTGATATAGAAAAATTTATAAATACACACACACACACACACACACACACACACACACACACACACACACACACACACACACACACATACACAGAAAAGGAATAAAAATCATTCATATGTCAACAAACATTTCGTTTTTCACCCAGGTGATCTGCGTTGCGTGGGTCCACTGAGGCTGTGGAGCCTCTATGACGTTCTGCTGGAGAAATACCACTTCCTGTTAGAGGAGGCTTCTGCATTCTCACACTTCCTCCTTCAAATGTTGGATTACCATCCGGGGAGGAGGGCCACGGCTACACAGTGCCTCCGCCACCCTTGGCTGACCTCATGAGAGCCGCCTGAAGACCCTGAAGGCCTCATCCCCATCTGCAGTCTGCAAAACCAGATGCTCCTCAGCACATCCACCTGGCCACTGTCTCAACGAACCAGGCAACTTTGATTTTTTTTTTATACCAGAAAGAGTATTTCAGAAGAGCTGGGACTTTAATTTTGAATTGTGAATTCTGGTGGGATGTGGTGGTATCCTTAACACCACATAGAGAATATAATGCATTATTTTCCTTTGGAGTTCCAAAAGCTTCACATTCGCTTCTCTCCTGCATATCAGTCTGGACTTTCTCCAAATCTCTGAGGGGAGGACCCCGGCCCCGTCCGTTAGTGGAAGGCAAGCCTTGATTGGTTCATGCAGTCGTCAGTCTAGCCTCCAGTCAGACCGGACCCTCCCCACTTCCCGTTTGTTAGTGGCAGGTAGCCCCTGATTGTTTTTTGTTGTTGTTGACGTCAACATGGATCGACAAATTAGCTTGTGAGATATTCCACTATTGGGGACGAATGTTGAGTCAGAATGCGGGTCCTGATTGGCCCGGACTTTTTTTAGGCGGCTCTGCCCCATTGAGATTAGAGACAGGCCAGACTGATTAATAAATAAATTAGGGCTGTCAAATTAACGCGTTAATTTCGATTAATTAATCACAGAAAAATTAACGCGATTAAAAAAATGAACGCAGATTAATCGCACTTCTATAATGCCCTTTGACCCGGTACAAAAGTGGTGCACAGCTGCACCCAGGGCCGCCGCTCCCTATACGCAGAGTACGCAGACTGCGTAGGGCACCAAGTTCCTGGGGGGGGGCACCCCAAAAAAAAAAAAAATTATAATTATAATTATAATTTTTTTTTTTTTTTTTTTTTTTTTTTAATTAAAAAGGAAAAAGAGATGGTCCGGGGGCCCCCCAAAATAGTTTATTTTTTTTAAAGTTCATGATAATCATTACATTACAAAAAATATATAAATTAGTTATGAACAGGCCCATCGTTGTTTTTTCTTAATTGTGTAACCTATCCAGGGGTGGATTACTGCACAGGCACACCGGGCACAGGCCCAGGGAACCAAGGGCTCAGGGGGGCCCTTAGCCAGAGATACTGATAGTAACTTTTCATGTTGCATAGTCAAAGAGCTCAGTCACTGATGTCAATAACAGGGTCCAAAAAGGAATAGCCTAAATATAAGTACTCATTAAAATGTAACAAGATAGAAATCATCATGGGCCCCTCAACTAGTAGGGGAGAAATACAAAAGCAAGTTAGAAACAACAGCATTAGTAGCTCTGTCTAAGGGGCCACTCACACTAGGGCCGCGGCCCCGTGCCAAAGCTCATTAGCATACTAAAGTCTAGAACGTTTGGCTAGTGTGACCACGCCATCCGTATTCCAGCACGGAACAGCCCCTTGGCCACGGCACACCTGGGAGAGGTGTGCCGTGGCCAAAGTACAGATGCTAATGAGATGACACGCGCACAAGCAAGCGCACAGGCGGCGTTCCTGACGTGAATTTATTAAGGATGCATTGTCCGTTAACGTCCGCTGCCTTACTAGTCGGCACCAGAATTGCCCACCACTTGGACTTGTAGCTATAATGTGTGAGAATTAACGTGTGTGTAAGCCTAGGTGTGGGCTAATAAAAGAGGGAGAGAGCTAATTAGGTCGGCTCAGAAAGCACAGCAAAAAGGTTTTCGTGTTTACTCACGTTCGTCAGATGATTTTTTTTCTTTTTCCTCCCGTCAGCTGTCATAACTGCATTTACGCATGGCGGTGGAGACGCACCCAAAACAACACACCGCGGCCCGGTGATAAGGAAACAGTAGCCTACACTAAGGTTTAACAAGAAACTTTATACAGACACTTAAAAAAACGATCTCTGCCCATACAAAAAGTTCTGACTTGGATTTGATGGAGCGATCGATGTGTACAAAACCATCCGGATACATATGGTCTGATGACGGGCCGTTATATTAATAATAAACAGCGTGCTGCACAAATATGAGACTGTCCACTATTACGTCAAGGCTACATTTAAAAAAAAAACAATAGCTTAAGGATTCTCGTTGCTCTAATGTGGAAGTGGAATATTTGATGCAAATTTGGCCGGATGAAAATATTCACAAACAGTCATAGCCTACAAGTAGACAAAGCTCCAAATCCTAAACGCGCACGGTGACGTAGGCAAGGTGCAAGTGTGCCCAGGTCACGAGCAGTGTGAGCACGGGCCTGCGGGGGGGAGTAGGGAGGGGGGGAATCGTGCTGAATCGTGCTGAGCACGGAACAGGCAAACGGCACTAGTGTGAGTGCGCCCTAAGGGGGTTGAAGGCCCCCTCACACATACACAAATAAACTTTATATGTGTGAATTCTAAATTGTTCATATCCACCCTTTATCTGTTGAAATGGGCCTCTCAATCATAGAACATGGGTCTGCAGACCAATCTACTGTTTTTACAGTTGCAGAGTAAAGAGTGCTACCTGTTTAAGAAAAATCTGAAAAATAATGTTCCTTCTGCATCTCAGGATTTGATATCTCTCTAGTCTCTAAAATTTCCTCACAAAGTGCACCAGATTGATGCATTTTACTTTAAAAAGGTAAAAAAAATTCCACCCACCCCCCAACAAGGTACAGGGTCCCTCCAACAATACCCCAAGATCCTGTGGGAAACACTGACTTCCTTAATATGTTTTTGCCATTAATTGTATGTATCCGTGTAGAACATTCAGTGTACCTGACTGGATAGGGACAAATGGGGGGCCCTTTAAGAGTGTAAGCCCAGGGGCCCATTATCTCATAATCAGTCTATGATCCTATAACTCAATTCCTTTGCAAAGGCAGTTTTTTCACAAGTTAAGCTGTTCTTTCTGTTAGTAAATGCTGGCAAATGTGCCAAAAAGCAGTCGCAGAGATCTTGCAATGGCAAAAAAATTTCGCTCGCGCCCTGCGGACGCGAGCTTCTGGGTGTTTTTTTTTTGGGGGGGTGGCGGGGGGGGCATCACTGACAATTTCTGCTTAGGGCACCCAAAAGCGTAGCAGCGGCCCTGGCTGCACCTGTAGCTTGCAGACACAGCCCGCACGGGTAAAAGGGAGAAAAGTAAAGAGAGAAGCAGGGGAAAGGGGCCGAGGGCTCTATGGACGGTTTATGGGATGCTTTGGGCAGACCCTGTAATTAATTAGATTAATTTTTTTAATCCCTTGACAGCCCTAAAATAAATATAGCCTAGGCCTATTTATTTCAATAAAGAGAATGAATGTGGACGTAAAGTCAGATGAGATATGGTGGCCTAATCAATGTCATCAGTAGTGTCCATTTGGATTTGCCTGTTAAATATGATGGAAGCACACAGACACACCAACAGACTGAGTTTGTTAAAAAGTTCACTATATGTTCTTTATTATATGTTAAAGATGGAGTCAGCAATTCTGGAGAATGCTTGTTGTCAAAATCACTCTTTGTCAAAATCCATGAATATCTCCTCATGATCTGCTACCTGTCCATAATGTGTGTGCGTACAGCCTAGGCTCGGTAAACTGGCATGTTGCTAGCTACGGTCTGCACCCTTTGTTTACAGACCCCTTGTGTACATACACATTTACAGAGCATAGGCTGTGTATTAACAGTTTTTTTCAAAGCTCACACAATACGGTCAGGTGGCGGATCTTGAGGAGATATTGACTGATTTTGAGAAAAAGTGATTTTGACAACAAGTGTTCTACAGGATAGCTGACACCACCTTTAATGTTGTGTTTTCAGCAGTGTCTGCTGCCCCTAGTGGCCTAGTGGTCCATATTTGTGCAAATGCTCGCCCATGAACAAAACAGTGGGCAATATGAGTTGTTGACAGAAAATGAGAAGCAGCAAACTAAAAATCACAAATAAAATACCATGACCACCTTTTATTAGTCTTTCTTGTTTCCTATCAGGGTATTATAACAGATGATTACCAAAAGCACCATGTGGAAGATGTGACTTCATAACACACTGTTTAATGCACCAGACAAGGTTACAATCTTCATATAAAAAAATACTCAACCATTAGCTGGAAAGTGACGCCTCACTTTCATTTCAGTTTCCAGTAAGATTTAAAAGCATCAAATTATGATTTGACTTGTCCTCATTAAAACCTATCACAGTATCATCATCAGGGTTATGCTGTCCGAGCGAGATCACCAAGGTAAAAAAAAAAGTTGGACAACTGTATGTACACAATCTGAAGATGTAAAACATGTAAACAACATTAAAATAGAAACACAGAATAGATATAAAATGATGTCCAGTATGTCATCCTATCCAGCTGTATGCTCGGCACTGCACCAGAGGGTTTTCTTTGTAAACGACCGTATAACCGCACTCTGTCCTGACTCGACGACACTTCTTGGGCCAGGAGGTGGGCTTCATCGGCCTGGAGGGTACAGAATGGAGACATGGTTTAAAGGAAAAGCTCAAATTTGTATTTATTTTTTGACTTTTTGCTTCACTCTCCGGCTCAAGAAAAGGAGACAGAAACCGTTCCTGTATAACTGTGCATGCATTTTTGATTTAGAAATGGGCACTGGCTGCTCATTCAGGTTGGCTTAACTCAAACACTGGTAGTCAATGGGAGCAGCTCAAAAGATAAACTTTACGATCAATAAACACTCCTGTGTGCGTGTTGGGACTTGTTATTTACCACGTTATTTTGCACTCTATATTTGTACACGTTATGTCATTTAAAAATGAAATACATACTGGAAGGACATATGTATGTATTAAGGTAAAGAGAAGATTGATCATAAATCATAGCCACAATGGAAACATTCCCATAATATAATTCACTTGAATATTACACCCGTTGTGTGAGGAATCTACTCACGCGAAGCAGTAGACACCAAAGTCGTGACAGAAGCATTTGTCACAGCCTCTCCGGAACGACTCTCCAGGTTTGTAGTACTTGTCCTTATGAGAACAGATGCCTGTGGTAAAGAAATGAGCAGCACAATGACGAATACATCCCTTTTTTGCATTCAACATTTTAACTTTCCTTTCTTTTTTCCTTTATGACCCTTTAGTTGAAAATATACATCTTTCACAGGAGATGACATCCAAAACTCTGCAGATTCTATAAATGGCTGTCCTTGAGGCAGAATACAGTATATAAAGCCCTGCTGCAAAGAGGTCAGGCTAAATCTAGTGTCCACAGTGAATTATCCCTCGCTGGTCCTGCCGGCTGTATGAGACATCCTCATGGGGAAATGTCAGTCACCTTGAGAAAGGGGGATCAATAAGAACACAGTGATATGCTGTGGAAAGCCCCACAGCACTGAATGCAAGGTCAGGGTTTTAGAGGACATAGTCCACGGTCGGCCAGTTACTTGGGGGTTGGTTTAATGACCGCTAGTGGTGCCATAAATCATGTTAATTTGTTCTCCCCGAAGAGAGTGGGCTGAGGCATATAATGACATGATTTTATTTTTGGGGGGCATTTTATTTGCTTTTATTAGACAGTATGGAGAGACAGAGATGAAATGTGGCAGAGAGGGGGATGGCATGCAGAGAACGACCACAGGCCGGATTCAAACCTGGATCTGCTTTGATGAGGACTGAGCCTCATGGAGGGGGAGGGGAAGGGGGCACCTCTAACCACTACCTCACGAGCATCCCATAATGATGATTACGATTTTGAGTTATAATTCTAAAGTGAAGCAAAAACATAGTTCTTACCTTTGATGTGGTATACTGAGGCTTCTGAGTATCCGTTACTCATGAGAAGGATGAGGGACAAGCAGGAAGCAAACACCAGCGATAAAGAGCATCCATGAAAATTATTTATTGAATGTAACATTGTCAAAAAATTAGAAGTATTAAGTCTTCCAAGCTGTTTTTTGGTAATCTATATAAAAACTAATTCTGTCGTCCTAAATTCGATTTTACGTGACTGTTCAGTAAAATCCGGTGATGTCCTTCTGATGGCCTAGTTGACACTGGCTAATATTTATAGGCTCAAGTCTCGAACTAGAGAGAGGGAAAGAGGAAAAAAAGAGAAAAGGATCTCCACATGTTTAAGCTCCCTGGTTTCCTCTTCAGCGTCCAACTTTTGTTTGAGAGAGAGAGAGAGAGAGAGAAAGAGAGAGAGAGAGAGAGAGGTGTGTTTGGAGTTGAGCTGTGTTAACCATGCGTTCCTAAATATTACCTTTGGCCGCTGTGTGGGTGAAGGTGTGTGGCTGGTGGCAATAACAGGATGGTAAGAACAGAATCAGCGGTGGCCCTCTTACCGATTGGACCATTTTACATGTTTCTTTATCTCTTTGTCTGCCTGCTAACCACCCTATCCTCATTGTTTGTATTTCTCTTCATCATTCACACATTCAATTTCCCCCTCTTTCTGTCACCCGCCCATCCCCCCGACAAACACAGATGCTGACTATTAAATCCAAGCCTATTTTTATGACAGCTGACGTTGCTAACATTGTCCCTTTTCCCTGACATTGACCATTTTTAGAAGCACAGCACACTCTGGTATTAAGGTCCATATTCTAGTTAAGAGAATATTCCAAATAAGGTGTTTCCACGTGCAGCAGCTAAAGGAATATTCCGGTTAACATGTCAATCGACATATTTTGAATATACCAGCGACGTTCACTATTGGTGCTAGAACCGTAATGACATCAGACATTAGTGCGTCCCATCCAATGCATTATGTTGTCAGCCACAAATGACACCTCTCCTTTTAAGGAGGTTTACACCATGGTTTACACACCCTATTGTACAGCCATAAATCAAGGCATGAGGCACAAACTGTGGTAAATGCCGTAAAAATGCAGCAACAACTCCGGTGGGAATACTTAGTGTGAGTAAGGTGTACTGTATACATGTCTCAATAATGCCATTAAGACCTGAAATACTCCACATGTCTTAATGCGATTATGACTTACTCTGACTACCGGTTAAGGTCAGTGGAAACTGCTGTTTACATGCTAATATCGTATTCAGAATATATCTTCACCGGGTTAATATCGGACTATCACTGTGCATGTAAACGTGGTCATTGGTTCAAGCCAAATTATCTTAAACATAAAAAAAATACTTGCACAATATATTATAATCGAAATCAATTTTTCTTTTAGAGGTACAACGATTGTAAATGAGCACAGTGTCAGCTTCCTTCCCAACGTGGAAGGCCAACTGCATTGTAATATTCAGAAGGAGAAAGTTACTGAGTGTGGTGGTTTTCAGGACATTTTGTGCTTTTACCTGTTTACATATGCTGAGGTACATATAGCATGAAGTAAAGACCACAATATTGCCAAGGAAGAATGTCATATTTTTAGCTGTGTACTTTCATACATACAGTCTGACATCTGGAAAACTGGCGCTCAAGTATTTATTAAGGCCAAGTTCAGGAAGTTTCCAGAAGTGAGTGCCTACGTGCGTATATGGTGTTATGTCAAATAGATAGACCTATAGAATGGTTGAATATCTTGCTCTGTCACACACACACACACCGCACACATACACCGCGCGCACACATACACACACACACACACACACCGCGCGGACACACACACACACACACACAAACACACACACACACACACACACACACACACACACACACAGTCGTGTTTTCATCACTTCAAAGGACATTACATAGAGTTACAATCATTTCCTGGAGACTAGCCCTAACCATAACAATTACTTGCCTTACCCTAACCTTACCTAAACCTAAGTCTTCCCTTACCTTAAATCGAGCCTTCACCCCAAAATGTAATTATTTACATTATGGAGACTTTGTCCCCAAAAGGAAGGCAAGTCCCCACAATATCACTGTGTAAACAGAAAGAATGTCCCAACAACACAAGTAATATTCGGCCACACACACACACACACACACACACACACACACACACACACACACACACACACACACACACACACACACACACACACACACACACACACACACACACACACACACACACAGAGGTGTATTTAACTGGAGTGAGCTCAGGACACTTTGTGGTCAGTCTCTTCCTTCCTGCCGGCCTGTGGCCAGTAGACACGCTATGCTCTGACTAAAGTTTAAACAAAGCGCCAGTTTACCATCAAGGGAACTGGCAGGAACTGGTGGTGTCGGAGGGGCTCCAAGTTAGAGACCACCGCTGTCTCCACGTCAACGCTTGAGTCCCACGGGAACACTTTCAGGGTGTTCAGTGGCTAAGTGGTTAGCGGTGGCTAGCAGCAAGAGCCTCTGGGGTTGGAGCAAATACCAGTACTGCTGGACTTTGACTCAAGATTAAAGAGGTTTATTTGTCATATGCACAACAATTAGAGCAGGCAATGGAATTCTTAAGTCCTCAGGCTCCTCTCAATACAATATAGAAGAAGAAGAACACAAGTGAAGAGAGTGACACAAGTTAACACAAAAATAACACAAAAATAGTGAAAATTAACGATCGTAAGGTCACACATGAGTCATGATTGGTCGGGCATTTTTTTTGGACTCCTCCTCACGGAGATTGGAGAAATGACAGACTGTTCTGCGGGAGAGAAAACAAATGTGAAGCTTCCAAGATCAAGTTGGTCTCACCAGGCTAAATGCGTGCTGGGATTTTCCAGCGCTCTGGAAATTGGGTGGAGGGTGGACACACGGATATAGCCCATCTATCAGTTTTAGCACCTGAGCAAACAAAAGGATACAGGATACAGGAGAATTCGAAGAGCGTCTAGTCATTTGTCTGCAGCGTGCAGCGCCGGGGCAGCGACCTGAGCATCCCCACGCTGTTATTGGTTGAGGGTTCAACACTCTCCAAGTTTGCTGCTCAATTAATTGACGCCTAGAAACGCCCCAGATGGAGCAAAATAAACCACAACCAAGCAAAATACAGCCAGTGCAGGTAAACCCCACCCCACAATCTATGTAGGCAGAAGTGATTATATAATACATTTTTTCATTAAAATGTTGCATATCAACCTTTAATATGTTGAGGATTTGCTATCACACGGCGTGGTAGGTCGAGGTCGACAGAGCTAAGCTGTCTGTGGTATAGGTTGGCTGTAAACAAGTCAAGGAGGTTAAGCCCGTGGAGTTGAACAGTGTGGTAGGTCCAGTAGGACTCGGCTGCAGAGAGCATCAGAAAAAAGGACCACACAGAACCACTGAAAGCTCGTTATCTCACCTAGTTTGGTACCATCCGGAATTATATAAGTTCTGCTGCGACATACTTGAATGGTTTCATCAAAAGCAGGTTCTTAAAATGGTCTTGATTGCAGCGGAAAAATCTATTAAACTAGATGTCTACACAGGCCCCGTGCTAAGAAAATGTAATCAAATCAGGCTACATTAGACTGTTTGTCTGAAGGATTATGATGGGAAAAAACATGAACGTCAAATGGTTCATACACTTTACCATTGTGGGCCTTATAACCTGTTTTCTTTACAACCTTTACCAATGTGTGTACATTGTGTTGTCAATGCTGAAACATATACATTCACTGCCTCATTTGGAATCGGATGCAGCCTGTAGCCCTCCAATTGTGACTGGTTTGGTTTCCAAGGTGAAGAATTTCAGTTCCAAACCTAAATGATAGTGAAACTTTTGAGGTTTTTCTAAAAGTAGAACTTTGTACTGTAACGGAGCCAGCCTTGTGGTATATCCAAGTCTCATCCTGTTTCAAATATGGACATAACGCACAATTCATTGAATAACACTACTGGGTGACTTAGTTTGGTATTTGAGTATTTGCTAGAGGCAGACCACACAGAGGATGAACCCATTGCTGAATTACACGTATACTTGCTGTGACAAACTGTGGATTTTCTCAAGTCATAGGAGGTCTCAGGGTATGCCACCCTCTTAGTAAGTGTCTGTTTTGCAGTAAGTAAGCCCTGTGTGGTATTTTTGGGTTTGTGTGACTCACCGTCAACTCCACCGCAGAACTGGATGCTGTGTCTTGGCTGATGATTGTATAAATAGTCATGTTTCAACCTCAATTTTGTTCTTAATGAGGCATGCAGGCATCATGGCCTTTCTATTGTACACAATGATATCCTCGGTTTAAAAATGTAGGCAACACTTTACAATAAGGGTACTTTAATTAACTTTGCATGCAGTTAACAACACACAAAAATGAAGCATTAACTAACTGCTATTAACTGCTTAGTTAGTGCTTAAAAAGTATTTACTAAGCATGAGCTAACAGTTACACTTAGTGAATGCTTAACTAAGCATTAGTTAACAAAGCGTAGTTAATTCCTAACCAAGCATTAAATATCCGTTAATATGCTTACTAAGCATTAACAGATAGTTAAGTTATTATAGTGTATATTGTGTTACCGCATAAATAGTCATGTTTCAACATCAACTTTGTTCTTAATGCTGGATAAGGGCCCTTCTACTGTACACAATGATATCCTGTGTATAAAGAAGTATGTATCAGAACAGTGTTTCAAGCTTTACTTTGGTTAATTGATTCATTGATGATCAGTCAGGGTAATGTTTGAATGTAAAATATCTTTATTTGACCTTCTCAAAATGTGTTTCAATAACAGAAAAGTTGTCATCATGATGAGTTGGAATACTATTCACAAATAGGAATTAATCATTTCAAATCATAATCAGCATGTCATCGTAATTCATGAAAAGCAACCAGCCTCTTTCTGACTCAGGCCAGCTTGTCAATTATATCAAGCAACTTTAGAAATAGACTTTTATACATTTTTGGGGTGTTGAGATTTCAACAAGCAGTCATCCGTTAAGTGGGTCAAGATTTCATCTGAGATGTATAGCGTCCGATGTGACAGAACGGCATCGTACGTCATACCAGAAGTACATAGAAAGTAAACCATAACGTAAAGGAAGTATTCTGTTTTTAACACATAAAAACAAAGATCTCATCAGAATCACCATACAAATATCAGTATATCATTCTTTTGTTATACAAAAAAACAAAACATTATTTTTTAAATTTTTTTCATGTTAACACAGGGTCGTTGATGGTGTTTTGGCAACATCTGCATTTCAGAAAGTTAACAGAAAGTCAACCATTAACATAACCATAAGTCACTGGACATTCTTCTTCTTTTTTAACCCCGACCCGTGCCACCCCCCAACATTACGTCTTTATACATGATATTGCATGATAAAAAAAAAACTATGATGAACTCATTGACACATCAATGACATTTACATATTTAACAAACATTTTGTTTGCTGCTAGCGATTGGAAATTGTTCTTGTATCCTTTTTTTATTAGCTTTTCATTCTTTTCCACATCTTTGTTCTGCCATTCAAGATTGAGGTCAATTCAGTTTTTGGAGTGCCAATCACAAATTGAAAAATAAACTAAAATCAAACGCTGTGTTTTTACTTCTACATATCAAAAAGTGAAGAAAAAAAAATTGTTTCAATTGTCCCACTTTAAACTGAATTGACTTAGTATCTTCAGGAACATACAGTACCTATCCAGCTTTCTGAGCTCAGTCAGAGTTTGTAGTCTTTAGTAGAAAAAAAAAAACTACAGTGTCTTTTGACTACTTGTTTTGCTGGTTCTGCACCACATCTGAATTAAATCAAGAGTTTCTTAGAGGCACCTGGAGTGGTACAAATATGTGCTCATCAGGGTTAAGGTAATTGTCAGTTCCTTTGTTAAGGTATTTTTTTTCAGTTCATCATCAAGTCCTCAGGAACAGAGTACCAGGAGAGGAGACCGAGAACTGATGCTTGGAAGCCTCCCGTTGACCACATAGGTCTCAGGCTTTGTTCTTCTTCCTTGTTTTTTTTTTGTAGATCTGTCGTAAAATAGAATCCACGGCCCATGAACGTATTCCCAAAATGAGAGACGTACTCTGTAGCAGATGTCTAAATCATATACAGTACATATATAATATACGTGAGAGACGTCAATCCCGATTATGTCATTAGATATTAAAACAAAAACAAAAAATGCTGATCTCTCTCAGCAAGTGCAATGACTTTCTCAAATTATCATGTACATATGCTTTTTTAATATGCTTGCACAGTTACTACAAGTTGAAAGTGAAAGAAAAATTGTCTTGAATGCGGGGCCCAGCACTCCTACCCTAAGATGGGTGATGTATAGGCCAAGGTCTATGCAGATCCTAGCTGGACAGCATCAATAGATTCAGCTTAAGGGCTGTTTTCATATTGTCTTAAAGGCCCAGCTTGGAAAAAAAACTTTTTTAACAAAATGTGTCAAACTGAAACTGTATGCATGCTTTGAAATAATGGGTCATTTGGATGACGGCCTCATCACAAGCATTGACTTATCATGCTTGCATTGTCGGCCTTGTTTGTGTTTGTTGATCATTTCCATACTGAACCTTTAATACAGTACTGTTTACACAGCTTCCTGAGAGTTAGCTAGCTACCATTCTGAAAACACACACACACACACACACACATCTAGCTATCTGCTCATTAAATGTATGTATTGTTGGGATGCACCAGTAACCAATACAAGTTACATGTAACCTTCGGAGTCATAATCTTCCTCTCTTACTTTATTATTCCTATTCATAAATTACCCAGGAGTTTTTTATATTTCCAATCGTTCATGTTAGTGTTTACATGTTAAAAGTGCATCCCTAACAAATAACAGGCCTTACAGTTAAATAATGCAGTATAATCAGTCCCTCACTACATTGGGTCTTCATCGAGATGTTGCCTGTTAGGTCAACTGCTGCTTGTCCCATGTTAGAATCACTCATAGATAACATGCCACTGATATTATGAATATCAGTGTCATTGATGTGGACATATATAATTTCGACCATGAGCACAGCAGGCCATAAATGAACTCAAGGGTACATTGGTGAGTCACAGACCTCATACTCACAGCGCCGTCAGCCATGAATGCCCTTACAGGGATTTTCACATCTATGGAGAATGTTATGTTTTTGATAGAAGCCCACGTTTCATATGAATAAAAAACAGGAAAACACTAGCTTCTCAATGGCTATCATATGCACAACCTTGTGTGTCAAGCCAATCACCTCTGGGTTGCCTTTGTTTAAAATGTGTAGAAATAGAAATGATTAACATAACATTATAAATGTGTCAGCAGTATTTGATGTCAGGTACTTTGATAACAACCAATGACACTAGTGGCATTGTCTCATGTGCTACATCAGGGAACATTGTCGTCGGAACAACAATAATCTGGGTGGTATGGGTAGAAATAAGAGAATAGAAATGCTACATATATAATTATTTTTTGGACTTTTGAGCCCACAATCAGGATTGTAGCTACCACCAAATATATAACACAGGTGATCACCTCACCTGTATTACTTCTGGGTAATGAATACAGGCTAATTCCAGTATCATTAGAGTCAATGGGCCTCATGCAAGAATCACTCCTGCAGTATGAACAGATCTGCTTTGATATTAACATTTTAAATTTGTTTAGAATGGTTTGCCCAGGACTGAAATTTACAAGGGGTAGTGAATAGGTAGGGCGGAATAAACGTGTTTGATTGAGGAATTATAATGCCTTCATTTGCATACAGATATTTGCCAAAAATCAATATACATTGAATATTAGTATCATATAATAAATAGAAAGAAATATTCTGCATATCATTTAGTTATGGCTGGCAAATGACTGGGAGGAGGGACAAGTTTATTTTCTGTTTTAATTTTTTCATCCCAAGCATGAGAAGCTTTGCTTCAGCAAGACATTTTTTTTAGCATCTAACTTGATCCATTCTCTCTATGTCTGCCCCAGAGTGCAGTGGAAAGTAGGCCTTACTGATCACTTTGGAGGAGCTGATTATGCAAATGCTTCAATCTCACAGACGTGCACACACCTCCTCCTGACAAGGTTGCTCTCATTAGGTGGGAAGGAGTGATTTACTCTATTGACAAAACCTCCAAGAACCAAGCTATTTTAAAATGTTCATGCATGAGGCCCAATATATTTCAGTTTGGCTTCTTTTATGCTACTTTACTACGGGGGACGTGGGCAGTGCCCTGGGAGGGCTACTAACAGCCCTGCCTATAATTACATAAAAAAGGTCTAAAAATATCCAACATGGTGGCGAGGATTAAATGGTAGAAGTCACAGTATATTCTGCTATCTTAACACGTGTTCCAAAGGCAACATTTTGATGCGATTTATTACTTTTTAAGGGATTTTTTCTTTTGTTCTTTTGGGGGGAGGTTAATAGCTGGGATTTTGTCCCACTTATGATTCCCATTACTACTACTACAAGCTACACACTTCTCCATAGAGGCATATAAGTGACATCACCTTAAAACAATGCAGCACTTAGGGGGACTTCCCTCTGAGAGAAGGCCGACTCATACAGCCGTATTCACACTCAAGTCTTAAGACATCTGTAGAGTAAACTGTATGCTGGAACCATACACCTGTAGTAAACTGCACACTGTGGATAGAGAGAGGGTATTATAAAGGAAAAAAAGACACATGGTTTCAAAGTCTGACTTGGACAGCTGCTAATCAGTTCAGTGTCAAAGATCTTTGGGGGGCGCTCGTGGTGTAGTGGTAAGAGCGCTACCCCCATAAAGACTCAGTCCTTGTCGCAGCAGACCCGGGTTCGAATCCGGCCCGGGTCGTTCTCTGCTTGTCATTGCCCTCTCTGTGCCATTTCAACTCTGTCTCTCTAATAACTGTCTATTAAAAAAGTGCCCCAAAAAAAAGTTTTTGACTGTCAACTGTAAAGTAAAATACTACAATATGGGCTTGTTTTCAGGCTTTCTCAAAGCAGGGGTATTGTCTTTCTCTCCGTGTCAAAAATTGTTATACATACACAATGACTTTGATGCACGGCACTCTGCGTTTCTATGGGAATATCCACTTGTCTCATCCCACCAAATAGATGTTAACATACTCCCCCATTCTTTTCCAGCACAACGGACACTGAAATCAAAAGATAGAAAGACTAGAGTCAAATGCTTTAAGAGTCAGAAGAGGTTTTGTTGTCGGCTGTTTTTGTCAGCAGTAATGCTATTTACATGGTTGAAGTATGTACAGAAGAGAATCTCCCAGAGGTGTTAGGTTAATGTAAAGCTGCAATGGGACACACACTCCTTTAAATGCCTTTCTTACATTTTAAAAGTCCTCATGTGAAGAGCCATACAAGTGTTCCTGTTGAAGTGTTCTAAAATGTTCTCACAATTGACCGGTACGGGGAGTCTCAATCACCTGCTTTCTGAAGCTATAATTGCACACAATGCACAAACTCAAAATCATTAAATAGCCAGATTTTAAAAATAAATTGTTGCAAAAAAGCATAGACGGACGTTATGTTTCTTCATCTTAAGAATGATTTCTCACACAAATCAAGACTTTAAAAACAGTAAATCTTTTTTTTCCATCTTAAAGGTATTCGTGGAGAGTTGAATGCACTGTACAACCTTGTATATACTTTTTCTCCCCAAAATATAGTTTATCCCAGTTTGCTTTGTTGTTGGTTTTCATTTGAAAGAATCCTGTACACTCGGTGTCTGCATTGAGATTTGAGGGATGTCCTGATCATTGTAGGGAAGAGAAAGAAGAGAGGAGAGGGAAAGAAAGAAAGAAAGAAACAGAGGGATGAGAGAAGAGAAACAAAAGTGGTCCAGTGGCCATTGTTGCCCTCAGTGAAGGCGCTGCACTCCGTACCGCGGCTCTCTTCTGTCCCGCACTTCAATCTGAAGAAAACACAACAGAGGACTCTCACTTAACTGACATTCAGACTTCAGACATGAAACATCATAACAGGGAAATACACCAATGTCTCACATGAAGATAGTAGGGCTGTGTATTGGCAATAAGGAATTCACGATACATTACGCATCACGATACATGGCTCACGCGATACATTGCGACACAATGCATATTCCGATATTCCACATAGTTCATTGAAAATGTCAAAACAGAGCTGAAATACAAGTTGCTGTGTAAGATCTGGGTGGTCTTAATACATCATGTCACATGATATCGATAATTAAGCGTGGACTTTAATTCAATTTCAGAAGCCGGCAATTCTAGCCCTACAGCGTAATTTATATTTTAGCACAGCTCTATTTTATTGTCATGGGGGGGAGGGGGGGCGCTATTCAGTGAAAACAGCTGTAATGTTGTCTATTATTTTGTTTGTTTGTTTGTTGTTTGTTTGTATGTGCAGAATCTCCATTAGCTCCGACATTGCAACACATCACAATACACCGTACACAAGACAAAAGGAACATTGTAAGACCAAGACTAAACAAACCAAATCAAACTTCTCATTTGGTCCATTTCCCTTGGCTCTGTTGGGTTGTAGATTAGTACTAGCCAGAGGAAATAGTTCTACACTAGTACTATCAGCTCATGTTACTATGTTTAGACACTTATGAGGCTTTACATATGTTTATGTATCCCCTCTATGCATGAAAAAAAGCAACTTACCCTTGACACAGCAAAATCTGCAATGACAGAAAAAGAACAAACGTAAGCATAACCAGAACAGGTATATATAGCTATGGAAATGAATCTGCTCATTTAAATACGAGTTAAAGGTGCAGTGTGTAATATGACATCATCAAGAAAATTCTACAAAGTTCTTGAATGCAACACTCCCTGGGTAACCCCAACCCTTTCGAATAATAACAGAAGCTACAGTGGCCTTCAAGGACAAGAACAATTCTAAATTTTAAACAATGCACCTGATGACATTCCAACTATGACACTTTCAAGATGGCGGCACTAGGCCTTGGTCCAAAATATGCAGAAATATGGACATATATGAGACCCTTTCTAAGGGAAAAAATAATAATTCAAAACATTGTTTTCAGCTATTATGCACTAAATTAAATGTACTTATGGATATTATAATTACTTTCTACAAAATCTGCTAGGAAATAAAACCCAAAATTCTACACACTGCAGTTTTAAGACAGAGCAGGTGAATAGTGTATAACGTTTTAACTTATAGTTATCATCATGAAACTTTTCTAGATGATTACTGACATTAAACACATTTTTCTATTCCATTTTCTTTTTCCGAAATGTTTGAATTAACATTATTATTTCATTCTCACAACATATTGGTGTGCAAAGTTTTTTCTGAACAAATTTTGGCTACAGCCTTTTTATGGTTCAAAGTATCGAAATGTTTTATGTTGAGATAATGACCGTTTAAGATGGCTGTATAGGAGAAATATTAAGACGCAAACGGACCAGCTTTGGTAAAACAAACACCTTAATTAACCTTATTTTATTTTGGACCACTGATTTATACTAGTATGAAAGAAGACATGTTACGGAAGCAATTTAGACTGAAATCTCAAAATTAACCAGTGCTTGAAAAAGACAAAAATAGTTTCGCCTTTGAAAAAAAATACCATACTACTTTAATTCGTTTAAATCTTCTCACATGTTTCCTGTTATCAACCTATTGCTGCTGCCATTCACTATCTCACCTTTGTCAGTTTTTACGGACAGCAAAATGCTTTCATGGACCTACAGTATTTGATACGAGGAAGCAAAATGTATGACAAAAAACTCAACTTCACACAGCTGCTGAAGCATTAGATGCGTTGGATGCATCACATCACAGACACTGTCGGTGAGGTTAATCAGATAAGAACAGGGAGACACGCCCACGCCCTGGAATATCTCCAGTTCCCATGGAAACCATCGTGAAGATAGATCCGGCGGAGAAGCAAGACATCTTGTGTCACTTTTTCTCTCTCTCTTTATCTGTCAGTGTTCTTCCTCTCACTCCCTCTCTTTCCTTTACTCTGTGTGACTGTGTGTGTGTATATCTCTCCGCTCTCTGTCTACCTGCTCTGCTGTCAGAGATCTCTCTCTCTCTCTCTCTCCCTCTCTCTCGCTCTGTTTCTTTTTGCTTTGTTCTGCATTTGGTTCATGGATCTTTTTCGTTTATGTTGGCATTTATTAAAACAGTTTTTGGGAGAGACAGAGATGAAATGGGGCAGTGATGCTCTAACCACTACACCACAAGCGCACCCCTGAAACAAACAATTCTCATGACATTTTTAAATTTTAAATTTTGCATTGTATCTTTTTCTCTTGCCCTACCATTGCCTTTCTTCTGCAATTCCTTCTCCCCTCTTCCTCTCCTTTCATGCAGTTGAAACAAGGCAGTTTGAGTGTCCTGATGCAACATCACGCAAACTGTCAGAAAGCCTCTGGAGAACTCTCTCCCACCTCTTCAATACAACACTGAAAGATGTTTGGCTGTAGAGACCCAGTTCAGGTTGGAGTGTTGTCATTTTTTACTGTCAGTTGGCAAATTTTTATAAATCAAGTGGCTCACATTTAAAGGTGGAGTCAGCGATTGTGGAGAACGCTTGTTGAAAAGATCACTTTTAAGTCAAAATCAGTGAATATCTCTTCGCGATAAACATGTAAAACATGCCATTTATTTACTGTACATACCGGTTTACAGAGCCTAGGCTGTGTGTATCAACAACATATTCTTTTAGGCATTAACAGTATGGTCAAATAGCGGATCGTGAAGAGATATTTACTGATTTTGACTAAAATTAATTACAGTCAACAAGCATTCTCCATAGTTGCTGACTCCTCTTTTGCTGGAGGAAGACATACTGTATATTGTACATAGGTGAAGAAGTTTAATGTTGGGCTTACACAACTTTTAAAGCATTGTGTTTCATTGCTCCTTTGATGTACCTTTGTTGTCTGTCTGCAAATCATCCAGATAGAAATCCGTCTGCCGGTTGCCCAGGACGAAGGCTAAGAAGGAGAGGATGAGGGCGTCCAGGATGCCCATGATGGCTAGCATATAGGCCCAGCGGACAGAGCAGTCCCCCAGGGCGTACCTCCCCGCATGGTCCCCACACATGTCCCGGATCACCTCCGCATCCCAGCCGTTGGGAAAGATCATGCAACCCAGCACCAGGCACACTCCTGCAGGGGGAACAAGGTACAAGTGAGAATTGGAATATTGGGGATTCGTACAAGGACAGCCAGGTATGAGAGGAGATAGAGAAATATAAGAGAGTACAAGGGGGCTTTCTATTTTTATTAATGCACTTTTTTTTTAACTTGATGGGTTGTTGTTTTTTAGGTTGAAAAGGTGGATTATAATTTCTCCTTGCGATGAATTGTATAATTGGATGTATACAATTGTAAAGTGGAAAATAACCTGGGAAGAAATAAAGCATGAGTATAAAAAACAAAGCAAGGGGGTAGTAAGGGTGAGGACAAAGGGATGGTACAAGTGACAGATTCTTAACTGAAAAAAGACATTTGGAAGTTGATGTGGGAAAAAGAAAAAAATGTCTGTTGACAGATTTGAAAGTGATGACATTATTAACCTGGAGATGATTTATGTATTGGGATTCAAAACACAGATCCCACACATAAAACTGCGCACACTCGCACTGCAAAGATCAAAGGAGAGTGCAAGCACTGTAAACATACACACGCATACAGGGGACTGCAATCATGCATTTTTCGAGACTATAACAAAAATGACAGTTCTGCTCATTCATCAAAGTCTGCATGACTAGGGGATTGTGCCATATTCCCCGCTCCCCAGGACTGTTTCAATAGCCTGCCTGAGGGGCCGTAAGTAAAGCCATGGGCTCCACTGGGAGATGGGGAACATATGGCAGACGTAACACTGAATCTAGAGTCCATTCCATACCAGCCATGTCTGTTCCACCAGCATGCTCACTTATATGATACACACACCAAGTCAGAGACATTTGCCTGAGAGTGTGATAGATACGCTTCAGTGCAAGAGAAATCTCAAAAGATATAACATCTATAAACACAATTGGTGTGCGACAGTTTGAATATTTGTAGTGCTTTGAATGCTGCCCAACAACCTTCAACAGGCGCAGTGGCACACAAACACAGTAGCTCCTGTGTGCAATGAGGTGTACAGCACAGCACAGAGACATCAATGGATACAAATTTGAAAGTGGATAAGTCAGGTCAGTCAGTCAGTCAGTCAGTAAATCCCCTATCTGCTTAAATGATGGGTTAGAGTACACTGATTGATGCTGTTATGCTTCAATTTCAATAGGTGGCAGTTAGTTGTAGTGAAAAGCTGAAAAGGTAAGATTGTATGCTGAGTTTGGCAGTCCAAACAGCAATTTTTTTTTATCTTAAAGGAATAAATCGACATGTTTGGTAACACATAAAAGCAGAATAAGTGGGAGATGAGACCTTTTGTTAATGTTGGACTGCAGTGCCGTGGCTATTTCTGAATAAATCCATACACTGCCTAGGCTCTGTAAACTGTATGCAAACAAAGGGTTTGTAAACAAAGGGGCCCACTTAGGCAAAAGCATATCCGTTTACATAGCTGTGGAAGTGTATTAACACTGGATTTTAGTTGTTACAGCTGATCATAAGGAGATATTCACTGATTTTGAAAAAAGAAAAAAACGATTTTCACAAAAAGCTTTCTCCAGAATGGCTGACACCACCTTTAAAAGGTGTTAATGAATTAGGCCAAGAGTGCGGAAGCGTAGAAAAGTAGGAGAATGTTTGTGTGCTTGTAGTAGGGTGTGTGACGGTGATGGATCGGAGTGTATTAAAGCAAAGTCCATTATTCATGCGGTTGAAAGCTGTCACATAAGTGATTGCCTGTGAAGAGCCTGTGTTCCACCTATAGCAGCCATCCATCAGGAGACAATGGTGGGTGGTGAACTCACTGGCAAGAGACGAGGGAGGGGATCAAATTAGTCACCGGTTCAGAACACCGTGCAAATATGGGGAGTCTGATTTCAGGCAGAGGCGTGCACCGTCTGAAAATGGGAACCGCTCCTTTGGACAAAATTATTGCGGCGCGTAATGAGAGAACGTAATGAGAATTATAATGACGGTAATACAGTAAGTAATGGGAGAACAGAAGAACCATTGGAAGTAATCGTCGTGGGAAATCATCACGTTATTGGCTTCCTTTTATGACCTTCATACCAGATATTAACACAGATGAGAGATGATACCATCATTAACTGACTAATGAGCGTCGCATGTTTTTTATGGGATTTTTTTGATGAATGTTTCCCGCTTCGCCATTAAACTTGTCCAAAGTTATTGAGTGTGGGCTTTTTTTTTGATGCGGCGCCAAATTGGAAGAATCCTGATGATGAGCAAAAATGCTTTCATTAACCAAGCTCATTAACCGCTCCCATTTCCTTTGTAGTGAATGTTATTATCTCACATTTCAATATAAAACACTGTAATATGTGGTGGAGCGAACACCAATTTTGTTTACCAACACAAAACACATTTACGGTATTATGGCGTGATTGAGCTGGGAGCAATTCAAATCAGGTTTTCTGAATCACATCATGTTTGAATCTGAAATATACTCTGTTGTTATTTTATGTCAAGGGGAAAACTCTGGTTGAATTCAGCTGGGGTTTCATTACTGTGGCTCCGGCTATTGGTGTGGTCTGTAATTACAATCATCACACAGAGATCCAACATCACAACACAAACTGTCTATTGGAAATAGAAAGAGAGCTGATTGCAGTACCTATAAAAAATCTAATTAGGTTGCAATATACAGTAGTTTTTCTTTAAAGGTGGAATCAGCAATTCTGGAAAATGCTTGTTGACAATATCACTTTTTGCCCAAACCGCTACCATACGTATTGTGTGTGCGCTTAACGTAATGGTGTGCTAATGCATCGCCTAGCCACCGTAGCAAGCAACATGCCCGTTTACAGAGCCTAGGCTACATATTAACACTTTTTCCTGCTATAAACTCTCCTCACAACATAAGGAAGACTCAAATCCTACTTTTACCCATAACACCCTCCCCTGTGTAGATCCATAGAGATGTGTTTGTGTTTTTTTTTAAACGTTAACACAGTCACACAGGGGGTTCCCCAAGGTTCAGTACTCGGCCCCCTCCTCTTCATCATCTATACTACATCCTCCCCCTCTGTCAGTTAATCTGTCACTTCCACCTGGACTTCCACTGCTATGCCGACAACACCCAGATAAACCTTAGCACCAAATCCCCCCACAACCCACCCCCTCTCTCCACTATCGACTCCTGCCTATCAGTAATTCAAACTTGGATGCAAACATTTTTTCAAACTCGACAGTGAATAAACCGAACTCCTCCCCATAGGCTCCAAATCAACATTCAACAAAATTCAATCCATCACCTCCGAAAACATCGCCAAAATCAGACCATGTCTCGCATTTGTGCATGTGTGTATAGTTGTTTGTCTTTGCGAGAGAACATGTATGGTAGTCTTTCTAAGATGCTGTGTATTTCATATGTTTACGAAATATGTTTTTCATTCCCTTTGTTTTTCCTAATATGAGCGATTGTATCTTGGTTCAAATACACTTCAGTATGTACAACAGCGAGTGAATGCATCTCCATTCAAATACACTCCAGTACGTAGCAGTAAGTGAAACCATCGTCATTAATACAGCTGTTAGGCTATTCATTGATTCAGACTGTCTTCAAGCACATACAAGCGCAATTTATAAGACGAATGGCCCAGCAGCAAACTCTTTGCAGCAGCATTTTCACATAATGATTTTTGTCTTTAGCTCAGCTTTTTACCAGAATATAATCAGTGCTGAGCTGACAACAGTGCTCCACTACTAAAAGTGATGTATTCAGTATAGTTCTTAAAGATACAGTATACAGTAATCGTACATTAGGGGAATCCCTCCAACCGACCTCTATACTTAAAACACCTTTATCGGTCCACACATACTGTAACTGTGTCGTGACAGAACTAGAACTTCAAGCCGTATGAGTCATTTCTACAGTTATATTCTTAAGATAGGCAGTATGTCAGTAATGACCGTGTGACATGCTCTCCCTGCGCCCCCGCCCCCTCTCCCCCCTTTCTTCTCCTCCATCTCCAACTTGTTTCAGGCTAAAAATAACACCTATACCCACAACCAGAGAAAAGCCCTTTGAAGTTGTTGGGGTGTTTCCCTCTTCCCTCTCTCTCTCTCTCTCTCTCTCTCTCTCTCTCTAAACACTGCATTCTGAACGTGGAGGGGAGGAACTTCAAAGGCACCAGGCACAGAGGGAGAATGGGAGGAGAAATGGAGAGAAAGAAAGAGAGAGAGAGAGAGAGAGAGAGAGGGGAAGAATGAAAGGAGGAAACAAACAATCCATATGAAGACAGAGAAAGACAGCAGGATTGGCTACTGTACAACTGCTCCACTCCATGATGGCCTTTTTATAATCTCAGTCCATGCGCCTCCTTTTCTTTCCTTTTCCATTGCAGCCTGTCAAGCCGTTAGGAACAAAGCAGATCAAACAAACATTTGAAAATGCGTTGCCGGGAGACGGTTGTGATCCAGCTAGTTAAAAATGATTGTGGACCAATTTATTTAAAGCGCCCCTCAAGATATTTATAGACTTATTATTACATAACAATTTGGTCAGATTTACACACATATCCCTTTTCTTCATTCTAGACAAACAGCCAAAAAGGACTATGTGTAAGATCTCTAAAATAGCAACAGTGTGCTACAAATAAGTCTGTATGAGTGTGTGAAGTATTTTCGAACTGAGCAGCTTGTCTCTGTGTTTGCTGTGTACGACCATGATGCCATCCAACTCTGTGCCATGTCCTCACTGAGTTGTTCAATGGAAGCATATTTATACATGCCGTATATATTTATAGACAGACCACAATTTGCATCAACTAGAATTAGAAAATTCTAGTCGATGTAAATTGATGCATCCACACATTGAAATACCTTGCATCTCAAATCAAGCTAAACAAATATCCATATTGTTTTTCTCCATTGCTCCTGCTGTATATATATATAGCAGTATATGATGGTCATGTCAGCGTGAAAAACTAATGTTAGCTGAGGCTAAAATAATGTGGTGACATCATCACTGCGGGGAGAGTCCGAAACTGTGTCCAGAATCACTCTTGCTTTGGCCATGGTATACAGTATAACTTGTTCTACCGTTCTAGAACCCGTTTGTGAGCCCATTTAAAACTCCAGAAGTCACCCTAAACTACTTTTAAAAGCTTACAACCAGGCCATCCATGAACAGATTGTAACAAGTCCTACACATGGGTGTAAAAGTGTGAACAGGACTGCATTAAGAGATCAGCATGTCCTGTCTATATAATTGAATCTAGCTGCCTGAGGTCTGCCCTTCCCTCTGCTACTGTGTCTAGACCTTGGCCTGCTGCCCTCAATCTGTCTAATGGACGGCATCCAAGTCGGGATCAAGAATACATTAGTGTGTGTGTGTGTGTGTGTGTGTGAGTGTGAGTGTGTGTGCGTGTGTGTGTGTGAGTGTGAGTGAGTGTGTGTGTGTGTGTGTGTGTGTGTGATGGACACAGAGAGAGAGAGAGAGAGAGAGAGAGAGAGAGAGAGAGAGAGAGAGAGAGAGAGAGAGAGATGCTTAGTAGCTTTCATATAATATGTAGCTTTAGCTTTTAATAGTAATAGAAACAACTCTATTTTACCATTATTTATTTATTTTAATTTGTATTACCATTATTGGATTTTATTTTAAATGTCTTACCTGTAATAATTAAAGTGTACTCTTTTATAGACTATATTGTTTGTATTATTTTCTATATTATATGTACATTTGTACTCATCATATTGTTACATACATATTGTCCTGATTTATTTAAAAATGTTTTTTATATCTGTAATGCTTTGGCAATACTGTTTACCAGCGAGAGAGAGCAAGATGTGGAGTCTCCCTACTTTTTTCACTCTTTCTTTTTTAATCTTTACACAGTTGACTTCTATAAGTCACAGTACATTTCCTTATTTGTTTGTATATATTTGTCATTTATTAATTTGGGGAACGTCCGCAGAGCATCATAGAACACTGTGCTTTTAGTACTTTTTCTTGGATCATCCCTGTGCCCTCCACTGTCTGAGGAGGAAGTTGCTGGCATGAGGTTCCCCAATCTGGAGAGAGAACTGGCAGGCGTACAGAGGCTTGTACATAACCACACAATAATGTGTCATCCCATAAGTCCAGGCATACTTTTTATATTGAGCCACGCAAAGCAGTTTTGTGATATGCCGAGGGACGAGTGGCCCCCTCTGGCAAAGCATCTAATTCATAATTAAAGTAAGAGTATCTCTCTGAACAAGGCACTCACACAGAAACTATCCTTTACTAAACCTAACCACACTGGATTTTGTGTTTTAAAAACTAGTTTATTGTCAAATACTAAACTGTGTACAGCCACTTTTAGTTTGGTCCTTAAAGGTGCCCTATGCAGTTGAAGGGGAACATGATTTGCAGAGCCTGTAATTAGTTTACAAAACACATTTACTATATATGGAATTCTTAGTATTGATTGATCATATCATCATAAATCAAATTATCTTGAGGCACTTGGAACCAAACGTAAGACTAGAATATGTTTGTTAACCAAGCTGTGGGCCCTGCTGCTGTAAATAACAACAGTAAAATAGCAACTTTTCTTAATTCAAACAGTGTTCCAGGGATCCTATTTTGCTTTGAGGTAAATTTGTTAATGTAATGTAGTCATGTTGTGGGCAAATAATGGGGCAATAAACCCCATTAGAAACAAGAAGTGCTGTGTAAACTGTATAGCAATCTGAACAGCACACACACACACACACACACACACACACACACACACACACACACACACACACACACACACACACACACACACACACACACACACACACACACACACACACACACACACACACACACAGTGACAATGCTGCGAAAGGGTCAAAGGAAAATCCATTATTCAGCTGTCAGGATATTTTTAGAAACACCCTGGTGACTTTGGAATTATTTATTAAGCGCCTGATCATTAAAACATGTACATTTGGATGGGAAAAGCCGTCCAGCAATCTCAGAGAGCGAGAGAGAGGAGAGAGAGAGAGAATGAGAGGCAGGGATATCCCCTAGGGAAACTCTCTCTCACTTCTTTCTCTCTTTCTCTCTCTCTCTCTCTCTTTGTCTCTCTCTCTCTCTCTCTCTCTGTAGTTCTATATTTAACTCGTCCGCTGCAGCATCTATTTAAAAACATGCAAGTGTGCTCATTTATCTACATATGTGTAATGCCGTTACCACACTTCTGAAGCTATACACATGCACGCACAAAGAGAAAATACACGCACATGTTTTATTTCTCACACATTTACCAGGGCATCAAAACAAGGAGAAAAAACACTACTAGAGGAGGAAAATGTTCACATGAATTATTCATCCCTCACACCATCGTATACACATTTACCCGCTGTCTTACATGCCCATACGCTAATACACACACACACACACACACACACATGGTCAGCGTTGCATCATACAAATCACTCCGATGTGTTTCACTCATTCTTTCTCCCAACTCACACACACGCTCTTTCCATTGAACAAATGTAGTACATGCAGCTTGTAAGAACACAAACTGAGCAATTGAGAGCAATTTTATAGTATCCATAAATACCCTGCATACAATTCTCATCATAACGTACTGCATATGTGTGTAGTTAAGTATATTACAATTGGTCAAACTACTGTAATACATAGAGCACCACATTAAATAATAACAATCAATCTTTTCTAGCTACTCAAAACTGAGTGTGATGTTTTTCAATATTAAAAAACAGGGACTGATGATCCCTGTGTCTACTGTCAGAGTTCTCTCCAGATACGTGGAAGACATGTGTGCTTTTCTGCTAGTTTAGCCCAGTGAAACTAGAGGCCATTCAAGGCAATAACACGTACAGTAATCTGTCAAATGGGAACAACATCAAGATCCCTTCTTGAACCAATGAGTGCACACTCAGCAATCCCTTATGCTGTGATTAGCAGAAAGGTTTTTCATCCACAAATCTAAACACTTAACAAGTTCCTCCATTACTGTCACATACATTCTCAAACACAGTGAGTTGTTTCTCAATGAAGCCCTAGGATAGTAAATTATTAAGTCAACTAAACAGAACTTCATGTGTAGATCCATCCATTCTTCTGTTTTAATAATATAGCAAAACATGCCATTGACACAGATTTATGTCAATCATATATAGGATTCTGTAACCAATGGCTGATTTATGTCAAGCAAAATGATGATGCTAAGATAGCCACAAGAACTCTTTAAGCTAACACTTCAGCTCGTTCCACCACACCAAAGTCACCTAGAAAGCAAATAACATCACACACACTCTCAATATCTCTCTTTCTCACACACACACGCACACACACGCGCACACACACACACACACACACACACACACACACACACACACACACACACACACACACACACACACACACACACACACACACACACACACACACACACACACACACACACACACACACACACACACACACACACAGGTCGTTTCTTCCAGGACAGCTTGTCCCCTGTGCCACGTCCCATGTCCTGCTTAGTTCTGTTTAATTTTGCATCAGACAGGGAAAGACGTGAAAGACAGATTGAGGCATGAGCTGATAGAGGAGAGAGAAAGAAAGAGAGAGAGAGAGAGAGAGAGAGAGAGGGGGGAGAGTGAGAGGGGGGGTGGCATTACTGGCTGCAATGGCCAACAGAGTGCTGAGCTTTCCTACCAAGGGGTGGAAGAAAAAGAAAATAACTAGAGTAAGTTATAGTGGGGATACAGCAGACATTGTTTGAATAAAGGTCGGGTCAACGATTCTGGAGAATGTTAATAAGTTTACAACGGTGGCGACCGTGGCTCAGGTGGTAGAGAGGGTTGGCCAATGATCCAAGGGTTGGCGGTTCGATCCCCGCTCTGCCACCTGTGTCATGGTTGTTGTGTCCTTAGGCAAGACACTTCGCCCACCTTGCCTGGTGTGAATGTCTATGACTGCTGTATGTTTGAGGTGTTGGTCGGAGGGGCCGTAGGCAGCCACGCTTCCGTCAGTCTGCCCCAGGGCAGCTGTGGCTACTATCGTAGTTTACCACTACCAGTATGACTGTGTGTGAATGAATGGAACTGGTAAAGCGCTTTGAGTGCCTTGAAAAATGCTATATAAATCCAATCCATTATTATTACAAGAAACATTTACTCTACATGGAGTTCTGAGTATTGAACAATTCTATCTTCATAAATCAAATCAAAATGATCTTGAGGCACCTTTAACCAAACATTTTGGGTCGTTTTCTGATATCAAACAGTGTTCCGGGGATTCCAATTTTGCTGGGAGGAAAACCTTAGAAAATGTTCACTTCTCTGACACAGAGAACCTTCAACCTTTCCCCTCATTTTTGTCTTCAGTCTAAAACTACTACGCAGTTATCATGTCTTTGTCCACTTTTAAAACCAACCAACTCAAGCATTGCTGTTCCCACGTCTTTTCCTCTAATTCTACAATAAATGGTAAACTATACATCCAAGTCATAATGGCTTCATTTTGGCTATACTTGTAAATACTGTTACTCTTTATTGCCAAGAATTATGAGGGGCACCTAATAGTCTTTTTCAAGTGCATTAACCTTATTGCCACTTGGTTGGAGTTCAGTATACATATAATCCAACTTTGGCCCGTAATCAGCTTTAGGCAGCCAAGACACTCACTGTGTCCCTCTGCTCTTGCAAAGAGACTTGCAAATCCCAGGGTTTTTAGCTATTCATTTTCTCATCTTTTATTTTACCTTTACTTAACCAATATGTCAATATTGTATATAATATAAATAGTTGTATCGGAACAAAACCACCTTCCCTTTATGTAGCAAGAAAAGGATAATTGAGGCAGTTTTCATGTCTGTCCTTGATTACGGTGATGTGGTTTACCGGCACACATCACATTCATGTATTAAAGTCCTGGACTCTGTTTTTCAATCGGCTTTAAGGTTCATCACAGGAAATGCATATGACACACACCATTGGAAGGGTTGGGTGGTCCTCTTTTAAAGAAAGACGTGACGCACATTGGCACATTTTTATTTATAAAGCTCCGACCGGGAAGCTACCACATTATTCAACAGCAATGCTGCAAATTTCAGATGGACTTTATCAGACCCGCTCCACTGACATCCTCATGTTATATGTTCCACAAGCCAGGTCTGATCTTGGAAAGACAGCTTTTAGCTTCAGTGCCCCTGAATCCTGGAACACCTTACAGCAACAAATTAAAATGAATACATTCATATCCTTTAACCAATTTAGACATACTATCTTAAATCTGCCAAACTCTACCTGTAACTGTTTTAATTAGGCTACAGTATATTGTACTTTCACTCTACTATGATGAAATATAATGCAGTAAGGCTGTCAGGTATTCTGTATTCCCCATACGTTCTGCTATTTAGTATGGTAGGAAAAAGATGGTAGAGTCCCAATTCTTGTGGCCAGATTTATGATGTTATAAAAAAATACCTGGATGCCTACTACATCCAGTCAAGATTTTTAGTGTTGAAAACAGCATGTTATTTGGTGTGTAGTATGTAGAATAGAAAACATAAAGAGTATGCGATTTGGAACGCAGGGAACGTCACTGTGCATGGCCAGAAAAGTGGCCGCCAAACCCAGCAGCTGCATCATTCAATTCTCACTTCCAAGGTGGTGAACATGCAATAGGCTGTCTGCCAAGTCTAGTAGACCTTTATCACAAATCATACACACCCGTTGTAAGGACAGTAGAACCTTGCAAGTATCATGAACCCTGACACATTCTTGCAAATGGCACGCAAAGCAGGGAAAAATTAAGTTAGAGACTAAAATTGTGTCCCGTCTATTTACAGTCAGAACAAAATCGCACGTGGGATGCCAGGAATATCCAAATCAAAAGGACATGCAGTTACTTTCCTAAAAAAAAATCTACTTTTGCTCAGTTAAAGTTAATGCAGCATATTTAAAATAGACTTAGAGTAATGTGATAAAGTAATAAAGTTGCCCAATAATGTTTAGCATTGATATGCTTTTTTTGTGACTGAAAGATAATTTCTTGAACATCCTGAAAGTAAGACGGACATTATCAGAAGCCATTCCAAGCATAGAGAAAAAAAATTATTTTGTTACTTCCGGCATTACTAACTCAAAAATAAAACGTTATTAAAACCCAAACGATGCATCCTTGCTATCGTCATAAGGCAGCCAATGGGCTACAACCTAATTTTTTAACAAAACCATACGTCCTCTAAGTTCCACTAATGAAATATTGCTCTCTATGTGCAGCAGGATGAGATGATGAGCGCTGTGTAATAGGTGCAACACCAAAGCAGTGCAGTGCAGTTATTAGCCGAGCTTAGAGGGCATCTATTTGCAGTCTAAAATAAGGTTGAAGCGCATTGTCTGCCTTATTACGATGCTTTTGAGTTATTGATCCCGTATGTTAACACTTTTTACCTGTTCGGTTTAATCTTGACATTGTAGTTCAATTTCTATGAAAGATGGGGTAAGCGTGAACAAATAATCTGGTGTTAATACACAGCCAGTTTACGGAGCCTAGGCAGTGCATTAACACTAGCTGTTGTTCAGCGCACTCACAGTACGGACAAGAAGAAGATTGTGAGGAGATATTCACTGATTTGACAAAAAGTGATTGTGTCAAACAAACATTCTCCAGAATTGCTTACCCCACCTTTAAGTCATGAATATTTATTGAATAAAGAGAGTAAACTGTGTAGCTCGGCTTTTCTGTCTGATTGGTGCTGATTGTCAGGCCACCATACGCTTTCGACACACTCGGCAGAACACAGGACCGAGTGGGCAGATTGGGATGAGCGAAAGAACAATACTGAAGGAAAAGGAAAGTGCTGATCTCTCTCTCTCTCTCTCTGTGTCTATCTTGCTCTCTCCCTCCCTTTTATTCAGAATGCTGACTGTTTCCCTACAGAAGAAACTGACTCCCACGCTATTCTGCCTGGCCTATTTATCACATTGATCAGCTTATAGAGAAGAGGATATATACACAGGAGGCTTGCTGCAAATGCTTATGAGAGAGAGAGAGACCGTGATTGTTTTCGCACTTTCAGGGAAATATATGGTTCTCTCACTAATACACAAGGGTTCAAATATGTGCTGACGCGGTCATTTTTTACTGTCTCTGCCTCCACACATCTAGGCACCATAGGTTAGGCAATCATTTTTAATACACATACATGTTTAGTTTTTTTTGGGGGGGCTATTTAGAATAATCAATTGTCAATATGAGCATCAGAGTTGTTATTCTGAAAATACAGCTCAAATTATTTTGACTGCATTAGTGGATTGACAGAAAATGAATGATCTTTTTAAGGTAACTTTAGCTTGATTGGACAGTTGAAGAGTTGAGAGTGCAGACTGAAAACGGGGGGAGAGAGAGAGAGAGAGAGAGAGGGGGGGGGATGACATGCAGTAAATGGCCCGGTGTTGGATTCGAACCCGCAACTCCTGCGACCAAGGACTGAGCCGACATGGTACGCGCTCCATCCATTACATCATGGAATAACTTATTTATTTAAAAAAAAAGATCTGCACATACATTTCTCATGAAAATAAATGTTAGTTCAGCCCTGATATCATACTTGGTGCTTATTTTAAAGTGCTCACGCAATCCAATGTTTTCCAATACAAAAAACAATCTCCAAAAATCCCTTATGGCTCTTGCATCTGCACACACCTATCCTGGACCATCAAACCCCGACATTTGTAACTGTCCCTTTTTTTTCCTCTATGTTTCTTTTGTTGCAAATACTAAAGCTATTCAGTTAGGCCAAAGGATGCACTATGTGTTGGGAAAGCCCCCCCCGCCCCTTCCCAGTTTAAAAAAACTGATGAGCAAGAGAAAAACACATCACCATCCTGAAGACAATAATCCAATCAACCTGGAATTTTCCCTCAAAACTGCCCAATGTAAGCCTTCCGTCACAGTACATTCAGTTCAATTCATGACTCCATCCGATCGTACATAACATTACATCGTATAGTTTGGTTGTCTGGCATAAATCTCCATTTTATTTACATTTAATTTGTACATCTATTGGTAACACTTCACTGTCTGTGTGCGGGTTTTGATACAAAGTTCTAACCAATGAAAAGTATTTTAAAAAGGGATTGTGAGATTGGTTCATTTGTTTTTGAAAAAAAGACTGTGTTTTTTGTCTATTACCTGAACAATTACAATTTTGGAGGTACAAGGTTTTTTTTTCCGCCCGACAGCGACGCTATGATGGATGAATGATTGACATTTGCATTTCATCAGCATAAAGCTTATGATCCCGCGTGCTGCTTCCTTTCCAGATGCAGTGGTGTATCATCACAATGTTAATGGAGACAGGGGACTTCCTGTTATTGCTTACAGTGCACTTCAGCGGGCGTGAATACATCGGTAAAAGGTATTCCCACTTCCTCTGTCCTGTTGTCGCAGGAAAGGAAAACTCACTACAACAATCCCAATTACCTGTAACAAAGGCAAGGCCTGATGCCATTTGTCCACGGCATATTGGTTTCAGCAGAACAGACAATGAATCTACACCTTTCGCCTTATTCACTACCTAGGCTTTAAGTCACATGATATGCTATAAGGAGCATGAAGCCAGTCATTCTCAATATGCTGACCTCAGAGGTCCATACTGATGTTTGATGGGGTCAATACAATAGCCCTGCACGTGAGAATTTGCATTTTGTGCTTTCATATGGACTCTTTTTTATCATCTTCTTGAGCATTAAAAATGACATACTGTAAATGTGGAGTCAAAGATTCTGGAGAACGCTTGATCTCAAAATGACTTTTTGTCAAAATCACGATCCCCTACCTGTCTGTACAGTCTGTGCGTGAACTGAAAAAAATACATCCAGTGTTAATCCACAGCTTTGACACTTAACTGATATGAAGACAAAGGCGCCCGATGTAGCTAGTAACATGTCCGTTTACAGAGCCTATAGGCTGTGTATTAACATTTGATTTTTTTGTTCTTTTACAGCGCACACATACACAGGACTGCACAGGCAGATATTGAGAACATATTCAGTGATTTTGACAAAAAAGGTATTATGACAACAAGCATTCTCCAGAATCACTGACTCCAACTTTAATTGTATTGTCTCATCCCACACACTATGTGGCGGATTTAAGAAGGCAAGAGGCTGCTTACAAAAGTATAAGGTGGCAATGGAGCGGAGAATGTAAAGGTGGCTATAACCAGTGTGATTGGTCATCATAAGGCTCTGACAAAAGAAGAATGCATTCATTGTTAAATCTCTTGAAGCTTGATACACTTCAACACTGATACATGGATGCCTTTGTGTAGGTGCGTAAGGTGGCTATTGGTGCAATTACAACAGAGGGTGTTTTGGGTTGAGATTTCTGCTTATTCAGTGGCTCTCTTTTTTTTTGCTTGACTGAAAATAAAAATGATAGCCTATAGGTCTAGACCTGAAGTGGCCGTATACTAATAGGAACAGCATGCCTACCGCACAGCAGCTGCATCCAGGCGCAGGTCTTGTAAACGGTGGAGGTGTTGCAGAAGAAGAAGAGCGCCATGCAGGCGATGCAAGTGAGGATCAGCACCATGGACAGCAGCACGAAGACCGAGGCCGCCTTGAAGGCTCCGGACGGGATGGAGCTGAAGTCTTTGAAGCTGCCCACGCAGGTGAGGTCGCGGCTGGGCGACGGCCCCGCGGCGCCCATGCAGTAGTGGAAGAGGCCGAAGTAGCCAGCCTGCGGCGTGCTGACGCTGTCGCCGATCCAGTAGGGCTGGATGAACACCACCACGTTGACGATGGCGAAGCAGATGGTGAAGATGGCCCACAGCACACCGATGGCCCGCGAGTTGCGCATGTAATTGTCATGGTAGATCTTGGAGGCTTCTTGGGAAGGCAACATGTTTGGTCTTTTTCTTTCTCTCTCTCCTTATATCAATATTTCAACCCCTGCCCCTTTCCCACTTTAGATTTTACAAATGTAAATCTTACAAAAAAATTAAAATACCCATAACGCTCCACACCCCTCACTGCCAGCTTCTCTATGTCAAAGCCTTTTTTATTTTGTAAATCTCGCCTGTTTCTGTCTCCGTTAAATGCTAATCAATGGGCCTACATACATATATATGTGGTGGCCTATCACAAGAAGACTCAACATTGTCATAATAAATGAGGGGGGAAATGCTACATTGGAGCAATACAAACAAATCATAACCTACCTACACCACTAATGAATAATTGAACAAGGCGAAGTGATTCAACATTGCTGTCTAAGGCTCGTTTGCTTGGGGGGGGGGGGGGGGGGGCGGGGGGGGTTACACCATGAATGATTAAAAAAAGATTCCCTCAAAATAGGATTTTCCTCATGTCACAGTGGAGGGGGGGTTAAAGCTGTTTTCCATCCTCGTCCATCAGTCCGGAGCTCTCTTCAGGATCCTGTGTTGTTACCATCCGGGGGGTGAGATGCGTCTGGTTGCCCGTAGCGCCAGCGGTGGAGCCCGGCTTTACCTTCCGAGGCATCGGGGGTTGCTCCCCTTCCCTCTGCTCGACCCTTCACTGTCCACGCAGCGTGTGGAAAAAAAACACCAATACGGAACGCATAAAAAAATTTAAAAAAATCGAGAACAGGTTTCAACACAGAGCCTCTGTCAAATCTCAACAGTCCTTTCTCGTAAATCCGACACCCTCCACCGCCTCGACTCTATTATCATCTTGCTTTTTTATCGTAGCCTTCATCCAGTATGTCTCCTCTCCCTCTCTCTCTTTCTCTCACTCTCTCTCTCTCCTCCTATTGCCGTGTCTGTGCGCACCCCCTCGGAAGATGCTGATGTTGTACTGATGGCAAGCGAGGGAGCGCGTTCACGACGTGCGCGCGCACAGCAGCTGCAACAGCATGGGGCAATTTGCATCAAAGCGCGTCTCCGCCCCTTTTCACCTTGAATTTAATATTAGACCAACATATGTTTTTTTTCCCCTCTCCCGTTCGGATGAGGTGGGAGTTTTCATTAAAAAAACGTATCAAACAGACACACAGGACCCTTGTATTAACTGGAACTCACTGACACCCGCTTTTAGTCACATGTTTACAGAACAGATTTTGGATACAGCCTTTTTTCATTTTATTAAACACAAAATACTATATAGAAGTCTTGAAAATGTGTGCCTGTTTGTAGCGTTCTCCCTTCTGATTGGACATCAGGTGGTGTACCAGAAAATGTTGTCTGCCAATCACATGCAGAGCGGGTGTCAGAGAGACCTGTGTTATGAAGCATGCACACTAAATAAGTGATGACTGTATATGAATATATCGATTTAACATGAATATTAACATAAATATGTATATCACTTAATTCCTCCTTAAGTGTACCTTTTGGACCTTTTACTTATACCAATATGAAAGAAGACATGTTATGGAAGAAAAATAGACAAAGAGTCTCAAAACTGACCAGTGCTTGAAAAGGTGTCTCACCTTAAGTGTCTTAGATTGCTGTTTACTGATCAGTGCTAAACAACAAGTACAGCGGAAGCTTTTTGGAATGTTGCTTTGTAGGTATTTGGTCATGAAACAATGGAGGAGACAATTAAAACATTGAAATTTAGATTTTAAATTCTGAAAGATTTGATTGTTAAAGCTAGTTATTAGTGCTGATGAGGACATACACGTCTTAACCAAATGTGATGACTATTAATCGAATAGCGCTACAGAGGATGATTCAAGGGATCAAAGATATTTAGTGGCATCCCTTGATGAACTATGAATGTACAGTATGCACCACATTTTGGCGCCATTTTATCTAGCAGATATTAAAGTGGCTACGAGGAACTTTCAGTTTGTGTTCATTTTAGTGGCCTCTTTGAACAAAAGCGGTAGTGTGTTTTTTTAGGATGCCAGCTGTTGTTCCTAATTTTTCTGTTACATGTAATGTATGATCCTTTGAGGAAAAATGTGACTGTTTCAAAAATATTTAAAAAAAGTCCCTCCTTGCTAATTTAAGATACTTGTTGGGACAGGTCTAAATCTTGACCGGCTGGTGAGACAACATTTTCATGGGACCATCCATTCAATGTTTGTTGAGCTACATTTCCAGTCTTTTCCTTTCAGCCTTGGTGCTCATGCTTTATATAGTCATCATGAGGTATGAGTAAAGAACAAAATAATCTCCACACACCAATAACACACAACACCGCTCTACAGCAGAGTGTGAACCAGGTCTGGCATGGCTTGTGTGTTCTTTATTCTTTATTCTTTGTGTTCTTTAAGGGATAGATGTTGCCTTAACTATTGAAGCCTTCATTCTCTGTCCATTAAAAAGCTCAGTTACTCACTCTGGGGAGAGAGACACACACATCTGCCCTGCAGCTATAGCACATTCACAGAAAACTAGGCCAAGACAGTGTTCTGTGAGAGAGCGTACACTGTATGTAGTATACAGGTGGAACATACAAAGAGTAGTGTGTATGATTGTCACTATATCTGCCCTCAATTTGGTCTCAATTCATATACATTCAATTCAAACAACTTCATTAATCCCACTAAAAGGGGCAATTAGTTATGAGCAGCAGGTTGTCTTATATACAAAACACAAGAAAAACAAAACAAATACACAGCTTGACATGAAAAAAACATGTCAAGACAACAAGGAATGCCAAGAAAATTATAAATATAATTTAAAAAAAAACTATGAAGAAGTTGAAAAGTTTGAATGCAGACGGAATGTGTGATTTGGCAAAGCAGGTTTTATCTTAACAGGTAGGACGTATCGACACCCCGAAGGGAATAAGAGAGAATTCACCTACAAATTTTAGGTCCAGTTCTTTTCACAATTTATATAAACAACATTGTTTCATCGCTAAAAAACTGTCACGCCCATCTATACGCTGACGACACAGTACTGTATTGCATTTCCGATTCGGTGCACCAATCTATTGAGAACCTACAAAGCTCTTTTAACACCCTGCAGGACTGTCTAGTGGACCTCAGGCTTGTTCTTAATACAGACAAAACCAAATATATGTGTTTCTCCAGAGCAAAAACTATACATTTTAATGATCTTATTATTCACACAAATAATGGATCTCATATTGAAAGAGTCACTGAATATAAATATCTTGGCATCTGGATAGATGAAAAACTCTCTTTTACATTTCACATAAAAAATCTTGTCTGTCGTCTGCGACAAAAGATTGGATATTTTTATAGGAATAAAGCCACCTTCCCGTTGTTCAGTAGGAAAAGGATTATTGAGGCAGTTTTTATGTCTGTCCTTGATTACGGTGATGTGGTCTACCGGCATGCATCACATTCATGTCTAAAACTCCTAGACTCAGTTTTTCACTCTGCTTTAAGGTTCATCACAGGAGATGCTTATGACACACACCATTGTCTTTTATATGAGAAGGTTGGGTGGCCCTCCCTTAAAGAGAGACGTGATGCACATTGGCATGTTTTTATTTACAAAGCCTTGACTGGGAAGCTTCCTCGTTATTTAACAGAAATGCTGCTTGTTTCAGATGGGCTTTATCAGACCCGCTCCACTGACATGCTTATGCTTTATGTCCCACAAGCCCGGTCTGAGCTGGGAAAGACAGCTTTTAGCTTCAGTGCACCTGACTCCTGGAACAACTTACAGCTAAAAATTAAACTAAATACATTCATATCCTTTGGCCAATTTAAACAGACTATCTTGGATCTGCCAAACTCTACTTGTAACTGTTTTAATTAGACTATATTGTACTGTATGCCTTTTAATTGCTGCCTCTCTTCCCCACTCTGTAAATGTTTCAATCGTTTTGTTTTTTTCTTCTCTTCACTTGTTGTGTATTTGATGTTTTTGCATTGAATATTTTGTTTGTATTGTTGTTTTGAATTTGTTTTGACTCGACGTCATTGAAAATGAGGGTCACCCCTCAATTGGTCTCTCGAGGATAAATAAAAGTTAAATGAACATGAAATGAACTGCTCTCCAAGTAAAATGTGAAAAATGTATTGTAATCGGAGGTCTTAACACATGCTTGATCATAGAAATCTGATTAGGAATGCAACGGCTTCATGTTTGCATCGTCTGGCCAAAAACACGCTCTATACACACGTAGCACATCTGCATGCTGTGTAAAGAAACATGTGTGTTTGGCCTCAACTTCAACAACTCTCAGAGAACTCCTGTCCTCTGTTAGAAAATAAGAATAATGATTTCAATATGTGTGTTTTTGTCCAGTTATCACATTATATTAATAAATATATGATAAACTTTAGACCTTGCAGTGTGTGTGTGTGTGTGTGTTCAACACTGTTTCACCATCTCAGCAGGAGTACTTCATGGTTGGACACATAGACTTGTCTTAGGTTTCCATCTGTTGGAAAAGCAGTGAATTGCAGGAATGCAACGGGTAGAATCTATGGCTGTTCCCTATTAATGGTCCCTCTTTGAGGTTACCATTCTATTCTATGTTTTACTGTCAATTGAAAACACTTAACCCTGTTTGTCTGTCTCTCAGCACTTTATGGCCAATCTACTCTATCTAGATCCCCCACCTCGGGCTTAATTCATACTAGAATCTTTACAAACAAATACTTCTAAAAGCCTTCGTCATTTCCCAAAACAGCTGGGCTGTGCAGTTCAGTGTTCCTCAAACCGGTTAATATTGTTCATGGGGATCATTTTTAACAGTGTATCAATAGAATGGCGTGTGTGTTGGATTTACTCAAACAAAAACAATAGTGTGTGTGCGTGGTAATGAAGGGGCCTATGAATCAGGAATATGATGCACAGAGAATACCTGTTGGAAGGATCATTTTTTTTTTGTTTTGTTCACGATGAATAAATACACAATGCCAGATTTATCCGTGTCTCCTTTGCCCATTGTGCTTATTATGATCATAAACAGTAAATGTTTAAATAACTTGGCACATGCACTTGTCTGTGAACTACTTTGTAAATACGTATTGAGAAATCAGTTTCTCTTATAACAATGGATTTGGATTTAATTCATATTTCTGGGCTATATTTCACAACTGTTGCTTGTATTAAAATATACTTAATTTTTCAGTTTAAACAAAGTTAATATTTTCTTAATACTTTCTAATCAAATTAACTTTATTAAAATCTATTCAATCATATTATGTGTTGATAACCATTGGTCCCATTCTTTAGGCTGTGATTTGTGTGGTAAAATCATCAACTTCCAAAGCCATAGCAAAAGACAGAACAATCTTTCTCTTGATTAGGTGTAAGAAATCTGCAGATAAAATACAAGTCAAATATAGGAATATATATGAGAACATGCAGTTTTTTGTCAACTAAACAGTTGAATGCCTTTATTTAAGATCACACCAATTTCTCTACAGAGTTGAGTTGAGTTGAGTTGCAATGGTGTGCACTGAACACTGGAAGGCAGCATTTTATCAAACGTGGTACAGCTAATAGCGCAGACAGCTAATTCATGTCTATGGACACTATTTGTTTTATACACACTCATCACTGCAAGGACATTCGGCTTATCACAATTAAGTCCCTTCTCAGAACCCAGCCTTCCGAAAAATAAAGGAAAATAATTCGGCTACTCATCTGTAAAGCATTCAATAGCTGCAAGGTTGTTTTGTGAGTGGATGTCTTGACTCCAGCTTTTTTGTCTGCAATGATCAACTGTGGACACAACTCCTCTGTGTCTGCTCTGAGATGGTTGTCTCACGCGCATAAGGGGAGAAAGTCGGAAAGCTAACAAGACAAGCATTTTATTTATCATAACTGGAGTAAAAACTGTATTCTATTTCATCCTGAAAACCTAAAAATAGTAAAAGTCCTTTTTGTTTTATCTCGTAACCATTGGGTGCAAGATCAAAATGTCAACCAAAACAAGTGTTCTATCGCTATGCTTGTGTTTTTTGGTGCCTTGCTTTAATTTGTCTAAAACCCATATGCTTCACATATAAACCCGAGTAAAGCACGAGTGAAGGGGGGCCCATTGCCTGGACATTAACAGGGGCCCAGACATTTGTGTGGGCGGGCCTGGTCTAAAGGCTGTTCAATATGTCTTCCCTTCCTCTTGTTTCAGACTTGTTTATTGCACTCAAAGCGTTAGCCAGCTAGTTTTTTTCCAGTTCTTCTGCAGAATGCTTGGTGAAGCTGATCACAGACTGGCATGCTGGCAGTGGTCGTGCTGACTTTGGGCTATTTCGGACACAACAAGCCCTTTGCAAATCAAATATGCTGTCACATCATCAAAGGCATTTCAAAGTGTGATTTGAGCTGTAAAAAAAGCTAGAAATGGGAACATCGCAAAGGCTGGACACACTCGGAAAAACACAAAACTAGAGCAGCGGCCAGCTCATTCATCTAGTAGTCTTTCAGAGCAAACTTTTGTAAGAAAAGGAACACTAAATGGGGGTGGGTTTTCACAATAAGGTTCTTGGGAATCATGCACTTAGAAACTTGTTTTTAGTTAATTTACCCTATGTTATCTCTGATTGTATTTCATATTCAAAGTCTCTGTGCGTTCATTTATTCTGTTCTTATACCTATTGTATTTCTATCCTTTATTATAATATCATAAAGTTGCTCTGCTTAGGTCTGTCTGGCTGTCTTTTTAGTAGAAATAGGTTCTGCTTCCTTTTTCATTGTTACACACTTTGTAACAGTGTGAAGGAAAGAGCCATGTAAATAAATACATGTAAATGTAATATCGTTCAGCTACCTTCATCCCTGCCTCAACTCACTTTTGTTTAGACCTACTCACTCATACATTGAGTGTTACTGATTGCCTTGCTATAATAAGCATATGTGCTTGTGTGTATCTGTGTGGATCTCTGTACGCTCAAATCATGCTGTATCTCATTTAGCACACTCAGCCTAGCGTATCTTATCCCAATCAGAGAGAATTTTTGAATATGGTAGAAACAAGGCACACCGCTGTTTAAATAGAGTGCTATATTTTGACAAACTACTGACTTCGATTTAAAAAAAAAAATGTATTTCCCTCTCTTTGCTTTCAAGCATGATTAGCAAATCCCACCATGAATAACCCAAAATAACGATGTTTGTGAAATGGTTCATATTGAAATTTAAAATCGCCTTCTTTTCGTCATAGTTTGAGCTTCACTATGCATAAACGGTGGATGTGCACTTTGACAATGTTTATCACAATTATCCCTTACAATTCAGACCTTCAAAGGAATATTCAAAAAGTGTAATAAGCAAATGAATGAATTGATATTGATACAGCATACAAGGACCACTCTAACTCTGGGTATGCGAAAAGGAAAAAAAAAATCTTAGGCAAACTATAATTCAAGAACAACACATTTATTGTGTATCGGTTGTTGTTTTTCTCGCTCACCGATATTTCTCCAATAAATACAACCAAAGCCAAACGGGGGTAAAACATATATTTCTTGTTTTCCATTACTGGCTTAAAGGCTTTCATTATTTTTCAGACGCCTGCAGTTTGTTCTGATTTCAAATACAAACTAATAAGAAGGCTTTCTTAGAAAATTAGATGCCACTGCGCTCTCTCTCTCTCTCTCTCTCTCTCTCTCTCTCTCTCTCTCTCTCTCTCTCTCTCTCTCTCTCTCTCTCTCTCTCTCTCTCTCTCTCTCTCTCTCTCTCTCTCTCTCTCTCTCTCTCTCTCTCTCTCTCTCTCTCTCACACACACACACAGCCTCTTCTAACCCTTTCAGAGACAGGAGATTGGAAAACATGTTAAATAAGTGCAATTTCTCTTTCTGTCCTCTCACTCTACCCTTTCATTCTCTCATTTTCTCCATTTTTCATTTCCTTCATTTCCCCTCCTTTTCTGTCTCGCTGCACATTTCTCTCTCTGTTACCTTCAGCCCATGCCATATTTCAATTTCTGCCCGATCAGCTGCTAAATTGAATGGATCTGCCCACACACACACACACACACACACACACACACACACACACACACACACACACACACACACACACACACACACACACACACACACACACACACACACACACACACACACACACACACACACACACACACACACACACACACACACACACACACACACACACACACACACACACACACGCACACACACACACACACACACACAGCTTGGAATAACAACTATTTGTCCACAATTGTGTGTGAAAAGGCAAAGGTCCATTGTCCATCACCCCTGAACCAATCTCTAGATGAGTCTATTTTGGACACATAATGATTCAACCTGGGTTTTTTCCCACAGTCTCTTTACTGTGTTTTTGTTGTTGCAAAACCCTTTTTCTTGGACACCTTGCATCACCTTTAGTCTTGTACTAAGTGTTCTTATAAATCTATTTACACTCGAAGACTCAAGGTTTTTTTTCAGAAATGCAGTGTGGGTGATGAGGCCACAGTGGGAGGCTTTTAGAGTGAGTGTGGCATGATGCGTTCAGGAGAGCTGGTTAATGGACAATTTCAGAGTAGCCAAGATTTAGACGCAACATCCCCACATTGTGTTCAAACATGACGGTTGGATTACCTGCTCCAGTGAATATATGCAGGATATGATGTAATCACTCCCTATTCGCTATTACAAAGTGAGCAATGAGAACAGTGGTGAACAATACCCATACTTTCTGCCATTTAGTATGGTAAAAAAGGTTTTTAGGATGTCCCAATTATTGTGGTCAGAGTTAGCATGCTTCAAAATACCCGGATGCCCTGCTAATTTTGGTAGATATTTTAAGTATTGAGATCAGCATGCTATTTAGGCGATTATGACCCCACAATCCAGTGTGCGCTGGAAGTGACATCACATCAATGGAGCCTTCCTTATGAAAACAACCAGGGATGTAACGGATTTACAGTATAAGCAACAGGTAGGATCAAGGCGCAATGTTATGATGAAATAAAGAGGGGGAAAGTATGTCGCAATTGTATGCCTACTGCATGCTACCTAGATTATTTTTATGATCAGCTGTAGTATGTAGAATAGAAGAAGAAAGAGTATGTGATTTGGAACATAGCCATACATTATAATAGGATGGTGTTTCCCCTTTGGATGGAAACCCTCACTTTCAGTTACATAGAGATCTGTACATACTACTTCCTGTTTAAGCAACTGTTGAACACAAATCCTGAAGTAGGAAATATGGAATATGTACTTCCCAGGGACACTGAGATGCATTAAACACAACTAACGGAACAGAAACCTTGCGAGCCCACTATAAAAATTGTATAAAGAATGTATTAGCAACGTTTATGATGCTGGATTCCAAAGAGTTGTTGTTGTATTTTAGTACAAATTTCACAGACAAACAATTTGCAAAAAATCTAATTAAAAAAATGAATTGACCTGTTGGTAGAATGGTAGCGCTGTTGGATAATCAACCTTGTTCATAGTCATGGCCTTTATTCACCATCTTGACAATAGGGATCTTGTGTGCAACACATGATGGAAAGAAAGAACAAAAAACACAATATCATATATTTAATTTTAACTTTAGATGCCTCTTTTCCATGGAGCTGAAACCCAGTTATTTTGGTCACGCATTAGGCATTCCTTAAATATATGTTTTGTAATCCTAAAGTGTCACTGCCTCTGCTAACACACACACATTAACTTCGACTGTAAAGAGCAGCATTGGATATTTTTCTCAAATAAACGGAATATATTAACATAAATTGTTGAATTTGTGCCACACAACAGAACGTGCATCATCACATTTTGACACGGGAGGAGAAATCTACCCTCAAGAGACAGCAGAGACCCGAGACAGAGATGAAAAAAAAAATATATAAGAATTTCTGAGGTAAGAAATGACTGAATAACTAACAGTTGCTTATCTGAAGCCTATACATATTCAATTAATAATTTCATAAATAGCCGAACAGGTAGGCGAAGACACACACACACACACACACACACACACACACACACACACACACACACACACACACACACACACACACACACACACACACACACACACAGGGAGAGAGAACGGGAGCACCGTTTAGTTGCGGGTGCCTCCGGTTGGATGCGCTCTCCTCTCCTCTCCTCGGCACCAACAGACACATAGAGCACCGTGAAGTGAACGCGTGAAGGATGAATGAATGAAAGAACTTTAAAATCACAACTTTCGCCGACTCTCCCCCTGTCAGTTTCGCTGCCTCTCTCTTTCTCTCTCTCTCTCTCTCTCTCTCTCTCTTAGTCCGCCTTCCTCTCTTTCCCTCCTCCGCTGCTCTCGCTACACTAGAGGCATACAAATAAAAACCTCCAGAATAAGACCTCGACAATGGATTTACATGCGATCATCCCGCTGTGACTGATTACATCTTGTATTGTTTTTTTTGTTGTTGTTGCGGATGCTCAATTAGCGTCGTTGGGTTGGAGATAATGATGGCTTCAATAGGGGAATTCGATCCGCTCAACACCAGAGTCCCCGCAACTAAAATAGAAGTTACCGTCTCGTGCAGGTAAGCTCAAACTCTCATAGGGGGCTATACAGTTGTTATGCATGATATGTTTCGGGTTCAAAAACACAAGATTAGAACTCTGTCATTTTATCGTGCATCACGTAAAAATGGGTCAGATCATGAAATTGATATTTCCAAGCAAGCAGCATCATCGGCAAGTGTGGGAAGTTATTTCGATGCGTGGTGTGTGTGTGTGTGTGTGTGTGTGTGTGTGTGTGTGTGTGTGTGTGTGTTGTCGATAGCTGTTTTTCTCTTCTTCTGATGTAACACTGATCCACTCTGCTGAGAATTTTTCCGATTTTGTTTCTCCACAAATCTCAATGTTTGTCATATTTAAGTTTATTTTGGTTACTGTCAATGCATCTGTGCACTTTAGCATATACCACATAATAATAATAATATAATAATAATAGATAGATAGATTGATAGACATTTTTCTGTCATCTATCTTTTATTTCTCTCCCATGCATGACCTTTTACTATCGGACGCCCTTGGCTCTCAGGTGCATCATGGTTTATCCAATCAGCTGCCTCCAATATGCATCAAAGCCACTGAAAATCCTTTAAACTCTTTTGATTCCAGGAGCTAATGAGCCAGATTGCTCGTGACATCTCAGACATGCATGGTTGGTTACTGATGTGTCGTAGCCGATGTGTTTGTGCGGAGACGGTTAAACATTAACTTATGCATGATGCCATTTAAACTGTCATTAAATACAGTAATACTCTCCATATATAGTATTATTTATTATTAATGCTGATGGTAGGCCTTTATACTGTATAACCTATAACCATCCTTCAAATCACCATCTCAACCATTTATACTGATCTAAACAATTGTTTTTTTTTAGTTCCCTGACATATATGTAAGGTTTCATACATGTACCTGTGCACTTCTCATGTTACATATTTGTTGACTGCTGGCTATGTTCTCATTGCCGATTTTTAGTTATTATTAAAATTGTATTTAAAATTGTATTTTCATGTTTAATGCATTTTAGCTCCAAGCCCACCTTCCCTTTCCCCCTAAGTGGCTTTTGTAGCTTTTGAGGCCAGACTTGCCTGTTGAAATAAAGGTGAAATCATTTTGTTATGCATCCATAGGCACCTTTAGTTAAGTTAAAGGGATAGTTCAGTTTTTTTGAAGTGGGGTTGTAAGGGTTACTTAGGTATAGTAAGGTTACTTAGGTATAGTGAGTTTGTTTCCTTATGAAGTTGGCGGTCAGCGCAGTCATTTTAACGAGTTTAGGGAATGCGTGGCTGTAGCAGAAGTCAGCATTGTATTGTTGAAGAGGGGGCCAGAAGAAAATCAGTTTTTCCCCACATACATACTGTAAATGTTAACTTAAAACCTAAATATCCCTTGACATGGTTAGTCAAACACGTTAAGTCTGGCAATTGAAATGACTTCTTCGCTAACCCCTCCTACATATCCAACACACAAAGTTCTCCAGAAGAGGGTCCTCACGCATGGTCAGCAGAGTTCAGCACCCCTGGAGTATTTTTGTGGTTAAGTGCCTTGCTCAAGGACACAACGGTAGAGATGGTGGGCACCGTAGATGTAATACCAGTCACTACTAGTTCTACTACTAACACCCCCCTGTCCGGTGCCTGGGATCCAACCAGCGACCTCATGGTCACTGGTCGGCCCCTCTTTTCCTCTAGGCCATCCTACCAGCCTGTCACCTAATTTACTTTTAGGTGGCAGGCTGCCATGGCTGAGTAGCTGCCTGCCTCAGCCTGTCAGCCGGTGTGATGACTGTCACCTTCCAATCCATTCCTGAATAATGAATGACTGTTGCTCCCTCCTGAGATCAGCCAGACTGGAAGTGTCCAGACACCTGAGTCAGACAGCTCCCATCTGGGAGGCAGAGGGAGCTCACACGGGGACAGAGATGAACCTCTTGGTGTTTTAATTTCTTCCCCCAAAAGATTCAAAGCTTAAATTATCAAGACAATATCAGACATTAGTAGTATGTATCAGGTTGAATCTTGAGATTTCATAAAAAAAAAATTCTCTATTAATTTTTTGCATTAAAATATTGTTGTGTTTTTTTTAGGACTTTTGGTTATATAATAATGACAGGAAATCCCAGCCTGCAGCTGGTTGTCTATGTACTCTACAGATTGGCAGCAGGTGGAACAGCTAGTCTGACTCTTTCCAAATAAAACAAGACAAGAAACTTTATAAACTGTTCAATCAGAACATAAAATAGGTGGTAAAACTTTAGGTTTTAGTTTTACAGGGGATCACGTGCAGGGCTAAAACATCTAAATGGCCCTGTACATTTTCCCTATTAACCAGCTTCACAGGTGCTGGTCGGCAAATTAGTATTATTTGACCTAAGGTTGCCAAATGTCCAATCATTTCATTTACAGAAGGTCTGGAATCGCTCAAGTGAGAAACGTTAACTCACTTGAAGGCAGGTGTCTGTTGAAGTTTAAAACTATTGGATGTGCCCAGTGCCACTCTGGATCTGCCAACCAATCGCATAACGTTAGGTTGTGACGTATGTCATGCGCCGGCTTCTGAGCTACTCCCTCTGTTCGCTGATTGGACCGCCAAAAATCTGACCAGAGAAAACCAAAGAATATACCGCAGACCCAGACTGACTACTGAAGGGAAATGAACCTTATCGGTGTTCTCCACTGGCTCCTAGAACTAACAGTGCTTCCAACCACTCGGTCTAGCAGTCTAATTATGTATAATGTTCCTGGGAGCCGCACTACGTTTTGTGAAAGTCAGTTTAACCCATTGATGACTATGGCAATCTAGGATGTGTGTCCTTAATGCCTGAGGGTTTTTTGAAAAAATTGTACAAATTGTCGACGTCTACCAAAACCTTAATATCTAAGCCTGTGTAGCACAAACTGGAAACATGAAATAAAATACATTTAAAAGTTAAGGTTCACAGGTTTTATTTAAACATGCTCCCTTAGCGATTACAAAGCAACACATTTGTCTAAAAATCGTCAAAATTAGATGGGGGAGAAAAAATAAATAATAAATAATATAAAATATTTAAAAATAATGTGCTAAATTACCTATATTTTGCGCTCTGAACGCCACTAACTGTTCTGTAATACATTATCGCGGAAACAGCCGGCTTATTTTTTTTATTATTATTTTTTTTATTGACGCGATTTTCGGCAAACCACACAACATTTGGGTGGTCACGTGGTCTTAAAAAATCAACAAAACCCACCTCATGTATATTTGAACCAATGACAGTGCATTCTATGCTGCGCACGCCATAAAAATTAGATAAAGTAACAATGCTGCGCTATGCAGCAGCCGGCAGGAGATACAATGTAGCGTCGCGCAGCAGCCGTCATCAATGGGTTAAATTTGTTGCACCCTCATCATGGTGTAAGTTACAAGATCACTTTAAACTCAAATTCCTTCATCACCATGGATGATTACAATAGTAGGATTAAGGGCTATTTAACCACAAACTGCACATGTCTTGCTTACAATTTAAATTATTGTGTTATTGTGATTTGTCTTATTGTGTTTTGTATTTTAACATTTTAAATCTGGTTTTTAATGTAAAACTTTTGTGGTTTTTATGCTGCTTTCTTGGCCAGGAATCCCTTGAATATATTAATACGAGAATATTCCTGGTTGTATAAAGGTTAATAAATAAAAGATCCAACTCAGCTGACCACATGGCACTGAAAGTATTTACTGAATTTCACATTTCAGTAAATACATTTGATAGGTGCTCCAGAAATAGAATGCATTGTTATAGGGTCGGAATGAAATCCAATCCGAAAGGAGAGCAATCATTATTTCTATCTGGTCTGTATCCATTTCTGTTCAGTGGATGTTTCACCATTTACATATTTTACCCAAAGCCCTTTTCCCCAGTCTTCAAATGTGACCTAGTTGCTACCAAGTCTGAAACGTCACATGCCTGAATTTGTCCCAGAAAAAGAAGTGGAATGTTGACAAAAAATGACATTTATTTTCAGTTTTCAAGTTCTAAACTTGTGGCATCTTATAGACATGATGACATGGTGACAGATCTGACAAAATAAAGTGTCTGCTTGTTGAAATCAGAAATAAATCCATTTTGGGCCCATTTTAACATGCACTTTTGCTTGTTTCCACAGGAGTTTACTGGATGTGGATACGTTCTCCAAGTCAGACCCAGGTATGTATTGATAAATATCATTAGGGTTAAATAATTCTGACTTTTAACTGAATATCAATATGTATATGTATATATGCATTTGTGTTTCTTTCCAAATGTTCCACATGTAGTATACCAGTATTCTTCCTGACAGCAAGGAATGCAGTAAGATGCAATGAATGTTATATATCCCAGAAGGCCAGAGCTATCAGTGGGTGACAGCCGTGAGTGAGGAGACAGACTAGAGAGTAGGGACGAGACTAAGGATGGTCTGAAAAGTCAAGGTTGAAGAAAGGTTAGGACGTGAGACTGGCTGAAACACAACCAGCGTAAATGCCTATAAACGTTCCAACGTTCCACAGCAACCTGTGGTCATTCACCCCCCGTGTATACCGTCTCAATGAGGACATATGTATAATTTAATGAGTTCTACCAACCAAAATACACATTTACATTTTTCAATCCAAAACCTAGAGACAACCAACTCATATCTAAAGACAATTTGTCACAAGTCAGATTTCTTTCTTTTGCAACAGGCTACAGAGACAGGGGATCTTATACTTGCAAGAATACAACTAGATTCCTTTCGAGATTATGATTTTTTACAATCCTGCTCCCGGGCTATGAAGTGATTTCAAACAAATAAAATTGTATTTTAGCAGTTAAAATAGACTGGCTCTAATATGTCCCATGTACATGAAAACAAGTATAAATCCCTTACTTACCAGATTATTTAAATGGAAAGTGTTTTCATATATACTGTGGAGCCGAGTGGGGGGTATTATATCCGGAGGTGTGTATGGGGCAGAACCAGTATTTGACCGGCTTTATTTACTGATCTCGTCCCCTTATAACTCTAACTCCTAACTCGAAATGTGAAGATAAATAAAACAACTGCGCTAAGAATGCACAGTTGGCAATTTGGTTCTCTAACTGGGTCTGCCAGATAAAAGTGTCCCAAAAAAGTGTCTTATAGGCAGACACATGCCACACGTCCTGCCTCCTGTTTGGTGCTGGAGAGAGCGCACCCATTGGCTGTTGACAGTGTTCACGTCAGTTAACTTCACTTTTTACATGAGCCAAGACTGACTAAAGATAATATCAAAACCTGTTTGATTATGCCACAAGTCGAGCAAGACTCTCATGATTTCATTCCGACATTGGACATGTGTCTGTTAAAGTGAAATCGCGTGAGAAGTGGTTTTTCGTTTCAAGTCGGCACTAAGGCCAGTATTATGTCTCCAGGCAAACCGGTAACAATTGAAAAACGTTAACTGCGTTAAGACATCTACATTATCAACAATAAGGAATGATACCTCTTCCACATTAACCATTTAAAGTTGTGGAACGTACATTTAAGGGGACTATCCTGCGTATACTATTGCCCCCTGCTAACAAATCCATATGTGATCAAAATATAAATTCAAGTTGTTGTTTTTTACTAAATATCATATTTTCCATCTTGTCTTTCTGTTTTAAACATGACGCAAAAGTCTTATATCTCCTGAGCCTAGTGTTGCATGGAACCAGGTTAACTGTATAAAGTATGTCACAAAACTATGACCAATAGAAAATTGGCAGTCTTATAAAATGTCACTGAACTTTTGAAAATACTCAATCTACGACACAGATGTATGCTACACTGTATTTTCTTTCCAGCTGAGATAATGCCTCTCACACTGTTCATGTTTAGCCCTTTAGCTTCTCCTCAGATTAAGGTCAGCATATTTTCAAAAACCACATACTGGGAGCCTTAAGGTGAGACACTGCAGGAATATATATATAATTTTTTTGTCAAGCACTGGTCAATTGAGATATTTTGCTGTCTTCTTTAATACAAGTATAAATCAAAGGTCCAAAGTGTACATTTAGTTGTTTATTGGACCAAATCTTGTCTGTTTGCCTATGCATATTTCTCTAATGCAACCATCTTTAACAGCCATTATCTTAACATTAGTTTGTTCCCCTCAAAACTGAACCAGAAATCTAAACTTCTAAAGCACATACATCAACTTTTTCCATAATCATTCTTAGCACTATTATGACTGTTATAACTCAAGGACTTGTTCGTATTTTGTTAATTGTCTGATTTATGGTACATTTTCTTCTTAAAAACCTCTCGCTTTGAACCTAATGTTCAATGCACTGACACACACACACACACACACACACACACACACACACACACACACACACACACACACACACACACACACACACACACACACACACACACACACACACACACACACACACACACACACACACACACACACACACACACACACACACACACACACACACACACACACACACACACACAGTGTATTGATTATGTATGAAACATAAGCATTTTCATCAGGATGGGGGGACAATTATTAACTCAGCACGCTAAGCACGTCATGACATATGATGCTTGACTATGACTCATAGGCAGCCTTTCCAATGAGACACTTATTGATTTAAGTTTGCACAGTCAAATCGGTGTTGAATAAATATGTGAAATGCATTATTTATGTTTTTATATAGGATTAGGTAATATGAAAATGAAATAGGCTATCATATCAAGTGGTATACTGTACATGTATATACAGTACTGTATATCTATTTGTATACTGTATATAACTTTCGATACTACTACTACAAGGGCGACTGTGGCTCAGGTGGTAGAGCGGGTCGGCCGATGATCAAAGGGTTGGAGGTTCGATCCCCGCCCTGCCACCTGTGTCACAGTTGTTATGTCCTTGGGCAAGACACTTCACCCACCTTGCCTCGTGTGAATGTCGATAGTTATCCTGCTATCGGTGTATGAATGTGTGTGTGAATGGTAACGTGGGAAAGGAAAACAGGTCTCCCTTGCAAAAGAGTCTTCGGTCTCAATGGGATATACCCGTATAAATAAAGGTTAAAAAAAAAGTATACGATTGTATCTGTGTTTTGTAAAGACGGAAACAGTTGAAAGCCAAATAACTGGATGGTGTTGAATAAAAACTAAAAGAGCATGGAACAGGATATTAAATCATTTCCCGTTAGCTGCCTGTTACAAAGGATCCTTTGACTTACTTCTCAATCATTTTCATAAGGGAGAAAGAAAAGCTCCCTTCATCTCCGGCTGTGTTTTCATCTATAATGAAACAACAGTCTTTCAGATGTTTGAGTGCTGTCTCTGAATGCAATCATCAGAGCAAAAGTTTGGCAGACAAAGTACAAAAAAAAATATGCCAAGAAATGTCAGTTTTAGTTGGAAATGTTATGACGAAAAGACAACCAGAGTTCATTGTCGCTCTGAAAGGACATAATCCAAATAGAATTGCAGGGAGTGCATCTCTTCACCTGACAAATCCAAACCGCTCTATTACTAGATTTAAGTGTTTATTCCTTTTGCCTTTATGATATTAAAGGCCTACTTCACCGGTTGGAATATGAAGGTGTATTGAACTCGGAGATCCTATGAAGTATAAATGTGCAAAAAAAATTGAAATCGGATCATCCTAGCCTGAGAAAAGGCAGAAAGAGTGTTTTATGGTCTCACTGTCTAACCCTACATTTCTCTTTCTGTGACATCACAGAAAGAGAAATGTAGGGTTACAGGGGCCTTTAAAGCCCCTGTAAACCAAAATCCTTCCACAAAATCCTTCCAACTATGTACTTTGGGGATTTAGTCGCACAGATATTGTCATTAAAATTTGATAAACGTACTCTGGTTCTTATTACACAATAAGTATTTAATTTGAACCAATCACAGCAGTTCTCTGCCTAAACATTCTATACAAACAATGGCTCTTGCCGTCGAGACCATTTGATACGGCCCCCCACCACACAGTTCTTACGAGGTTTTTATAATATTTATCAACATTTATTTTCAATCAGATTTATGTAAAAATGTATTGAAAAAAACAACTTTGATATCAGACTGATTTTTTTAATACATTTGGATTTGCTGAGGCTTTCAAGCTTTCACCAAGACCAAAGTCATAAGACCAAAGTGAAAGTAGCCTTTGACCAGTCAATCAGTTGGGTGCCTTTAAGAGCCCCCTAGTGTTACCGTTAACCGGCCACACAGTCTGGCTCTAAATGAGTTACACAAATCACATCTGGAGAGCCCAGCTGTCTGACACCTCTCCCACCCAGGGTCGCTCTCCAGGCTCTCCAGTGATAATGTCTCTGACTGGCAACAGATGTGCTTACAGCCTGAGGACCAGTCTACACAATTAGAGGTGGTGCGCTAGCCTTTTGTTTCAGTCCGGGCAACATGGAGCTGCCTGTTGCTAGATGCACTACTGCTGGAGCATGTAATAAGGAGATAAACTGATACATACCCTGCATTTCAAATCGCATATTCTTTCTTTTTCTCTATACTACAGCTGATTATAAAAAATAATCAAGCATGCAGTAGGCCTACAATTGGGACACAGTTTTACTTATTTATTTCATCATAACATTGGGCCTTGAACATGCCTCTTGCTAATATATCCGCCACATCATTGGTTGTTTTCATACAGAGGCTCTGTCGATGTGATATCACTTTCGGTGCGCAATGGATTGTGGGTCAGAATCGGCCAAATAGCACACTGACTTCCACACTTAAAATCTTGACTGGATGTAGTAGGTATTTTTAAGCATGCTTAATCCGACCACACACATTGGGACATCCTAATTCTTTTTCATTCTAAAAAGCAGAAAGTATGGGGATTGGAACAGAGCAAGTGTAACCTAACTATACAGATGGCCTAGTGTGTTATTGTGCCGTGGCCGAGGAAGTGTGCCGCACTTCAGTATGGAACGGATCAGCAAACATACTAGACTTTAGGGGGTCAAATGTACTAGGGCACAGTACAGATGGCAGATAGTGTGAATGCGCCCTAAAATCACGTTAGCAATGGTTAAAAAAAAGCCCTTAAACCTTCAGCTAAGTGATACAGTATGTTACAGTTAACAGCTGCTCCCTGCTGTTAGACAGTGTCAGCTGTTGGATATTTGGCAGCAGAGCTACACACACACACGCACACACACACACACACACACACACACACACACACACACACACACACACACACACACACACACACACACACACACACACACACACACACACACACACACACACACACACACACACACACACACACACACACACACACACACACACACACACACACACACACACACACACCATAGCAGTAATGTGACTGCAGTGTATAACAGGAAGGAAGTCATTAAAGAGTGTGGGTGCCATGCAGGAGAGAGGAGATTGATTTACTCTAATCAGTCAGCCTTTTTTCCACTTCACATGTAAAACATTTGATCACATTATGCATGCTTAATCATCTGGAATACCTGGCATTACTGTAGACTACTGATTGTGTAAAGGCTAAATATAGCAAAAGGTTTCTTTACATCACAAAGGTGAAGACATGGCATAAGTACCCTTTCGGACAAATATGAATCACTGAGTAACAGGTCAGCGGTATATTACAAGTTTGTCTAGTTGAGAGGGGATTAACATCAAACTGGATTTGGTGTCAATTTGTTCAGTGTTACAATATTTGTTACTGCCAGATAATGAAGCTTAACTACTAAATAAACTACAATTGAAGAACAAATTTAATTATATACCAAAGTCCCTCAAGCCTTAACCTGTTGCTCAGTCCTCTTTGTCTATAAAGTGAAACACTGCCCTTGTTCTTTCTCTGTCATGACGTAAAACAAATCACTGACAGTGTCTCTGTGTCCAAATGTCACCGGTCTCCACTAGTTTAAGAATATTGACATACTTAAAAATACAGAGAGAGTTTTGGATGCACACAATAGCTTTAAAATGAATTTAATAAACCTTTCAAACATCTTAAAGTATGATTTTATCTAATTTTTCTAAAGTTAAACTAATATATATTTGTATAGAGTATTTACAAATCCCTCTCGCATAAACGTCTTGCAGATAAGCATGTCCTGATGCACTATGGCTACTTTTGAATTTTTTTTATAAAAATAGTAAAACATTTTATTATATAGTTTGTTGATAGAAATTGAGCATACTTTGACAAAGCCTTCCATCTCTTCTCTACACATCTCAACACGCTTTTTATTTGTGCTTTTCAACCATATTGTTCTGGTCACACGCTGAGGAATAAACTTCAGAACTCAGGGCAAATGTTAGGGATATTAAAAAAAAAACTGCGCTGGCGAAGTATACTGCAGATAAAAAGAGCCTATTCAAAAAGCCATGTGAGGGCCTCTGAGGCAATGATGATGAGAGTGCACATTATCATGAGGTCTCCAGGGATCAAAGTTAGTGTTCAATGACAGTCCTACTGTACAGAGATCACATAAGAGACAACAACACAGATATGGAACATGGAATCTCATTTGAGACCAATAACAAAGTAGAAAGAGATAGAGCAAATGAGAGACCCAAAGGCTCCTATACCCTTTGATGTTGCTTCATGGCAGATGGTGATACTTCATGGTACCCAGGGATCCAGCCAGCGCTATTCACTCTCATGTCTGTGCAGTATTGAATTCCTCTTTGGTTTCGTCCACCGTAGGTAGTCAGAGCTTCATTTAATATTCCTCAAGAATGCAGGACACGCTACCATTTTTTAAGCTTGAAGAGATTTGATTTGCTTTACGGGGTCCTATTCATTTGTTATCTGCTTGACCATGCTGTGAGAATGTACAAGATTTTCTTTTTCACTTTTTATTTGCTATGGGTCCTAATAACTCCAAACTGTGCACACGCTTGTTCTTTTTGTTGTTGTTGTTTGTTTTATTATTATTTATTTATGTTTGTCCGTTTGTCCATGGGTGAAACAGTTTTTACCTTTGTATATTATAATGTCTTTCTATATTGTGAAGTCAATAAACAAAATGGCATAAAAAAAAGAATGCGCTGGGAAAGTCATAACAAGTACCTTTTCTTCTTCTATGTCCCCCTCATTAGAGTTTGAGACATTAACCCTTGCCCCACAGTCTTGAGCAAAACGTGTGTGTGTGTTTGCCGTGGCATGTGTTTGTGTGTTGCAGCTTTGCGCAATGTGTCAAGATATGGATCACCTCTCCTTATCCAATTTATTTATGACACTGTTTGTCCTTGGGGACATTGCCTGGTCATGGTGTAAATTCAATTTGAGTTACTTTCACTACACCAGTTACCTGCACCCTCTGTTTTAGAGTACACACATGAAGGATGCATATACGGTGTGTGTGTGTGTGTGTGTGTGTGTGTGTGTGTGTGTGTGTGTGTGTATATATATTGAAGAGAGTTGGCTTATTGATGTGTCAGAGGGACATGAATATATATTAACATACAAAGACTTTAGCCATGCAATATTCAGCTCAAATCCTTTATTGGTATCAATTTGTTATTCTCTCTTATGTCGGACACCAAAGGAGAAGGCAGGACAAATCTCTTTGTGGACAAGATTAAACTACTTTAGTTTGTAACATGTATTAATACATACTTAATATTGAAAAAACTAAGTTTGATTTTAGTGTATCAATTATTTAACTTTTTTTTTCATAAAATCTTCACCTTCACAATTTGTTTTGTTTTGAGTAAATGTCTCAGTAGCAGACAGACGCAGATAGGGAGTAGTTTTCTCTGTATATGACTCGAACATTTTGCAAATTTGCAAATTCATATTCAATTAGGCTTTCATTTAAAACAATCTAACTGAGGTTTTATTTTTAAAATCATGTTGGGATTTATTAGATCGCTCTTTTGAGTGACTTCCTTCTTTCTGTAATTGGCTGCTGCTTCCGCGATGTCGCGCCTCATTCGCATAGTTTGGCTCTGCTCAACTTCATATTGACGCTCTGGGGGCTCAGATGGCTTCAATCCCGCTGCCCGCCACCGCTCCCAACGCTCTTGCACGTGCACATTGAACATAAATGGTGGTCGGCTGCCAGTGTCACTTTTGGTGGGGCCGTAGTGTTGGCTGCTATAGAGGAGTTTCCCTCAGGAGATGAGAGCAAATGAGAGCAATACACAGCTAAAGGAGAGCGTATATTGGACTTGCATTGGTTTTGTTGCCAAATAATATTGTTGAATTATTTAGTGGCTGAAAAAGAAAAGAAAAAGAAAAACTAGTGCATTTAATGCTTATTTTTCCATAATACCTAGTATCAAAGTAATATCTTTTTCATATAACAACCAAGCTACTTCATTTGAGACATGTATGTTTATGCAAAATTCATCAGTTCTGATACTTTCATAGTTAGTTTTGACATAATCAATAATAATTGTATAGTTTTCAAAATATCTGCAAATAATGCTACATTAATCTTTTTTTTATTCCTGAACACATTACACATTTTTTATCCAAATGATTATATTAAATGATTACAATTATATCACAATTTACTATCTCTATGACCACTCCAGCAGTGAGACAATAGTATGAATAGTATTAAATAGACACTGCTTTCTTTTCTGTCTTTTGAGCCTGTCTCATTTGGATTGATCTTGGAGGGGACTAAAGAAGTCCTTTCAACAGCCTTGACATCAACATGTAGTATAATAATTGAATTAATCCATCAATCACTGGCCGATTTAACTCTGATTTTTTTTCTTTTTACTAAGGAAGTTATGTAAGCCCTTTTGAAAAGTATTCATGCATGCTGTGTACCAATGTACGCTGTCAGTCAGAGCTTCAAAGTAAGTGTCACTTTTTAAGTGATGGATGTTTCATATTAAAACAAAGCTCTATTCATACGCAAAGTCTCTGCCTTGCTGTTGTTTTGTTTGTATTAGAAACTCACTCTGACCACTTGCACAAGTTTATTCAGTCCAGTCTTGCCTGGATTTTAACATATTCTAGGCAGGTGTGACCTCAACTATATTGACGTTACCCTTGGAGAGATGCGAATAGCTCTCATGCATTTCCCCAGAGTAAGTAAAATTCCTCTCCATTTGCACTGCAGTAATACAAATAATTTAAGTCTCTGAGGAGATCATGAGGAAAAAAACTTATGTCAGTCAGTCCGAGACAAATGCATCTGAATGATACATTCTTTTGGACCCAGATGAAAATAATGGAATTCATGAGATTTTTTTTAGCTTCATTCCGAATAGCCATGACGATGTACTTCTTTGTGTTTGGCAAAGCTCTTTCCTGAACTAATTCTTATTCAAGGTTGATATTTCATTGATAATACCTCGGTTCCAAAGTAGATAGAAAATTGTTGATGGCAATGGCTCATTAAAACTTTGAAAGTTTTAGGGAGAACACTTTAAAAAATTAAGAAAATCTTTTAGCAGCTTCATGTTCTCACTGTGAAGCTCTTGAAGCCACACACTACTTCAACACTTTATATCCGGCTCCTTTATTTCTATCCACCATCTAAAACGCCATCAGGCTCCCCGTATGAAACATCCCACATCTCTTATGTAACATTATTTGCCGGTGCTCACAGTTTTCATCCAAATGCAGGAGTGTTTCATTCCATTAAAATCTGTAGAGAGACGGCCTCCCGACCCCAACAGTCCAGTAGTATTTAAGATTAGATATGGTTATGTGTATCGGATCAATTATTTTAATATTTGCTTTATTTATATATTATTATTTGTAATCTTTCATTGCAAAGCGAGCGATCATCAATTTGATATGTGATACTTCTTCTAGATTCATGTTGAGGGTTCTGACTCACTGACAGGCAGGAGGGAATGTTTTGCTATCGTACAGTAGGTATGGTTTTAAATTGGATAGTTTGTTCCGTTTCCTAAAATGACTCATCAGGTATATAAATATACATACAGCATATGCTGTTCTAAGTTTGTGACTATAAAAGTTTTGAAAATTGTGTTTAACAGGAAGATGTAAAGTAGAACTTATGTTATGTCTCATGAATAACTGAGCTTCTCACCCTATCCCTAAGTGAGACGCCAGCGACCCTCCTGAGAAAACCCATTTTGTCCGCTTGTACCACCTATCATTCCTTTATTAATTAGCCAGCCTTCATTACCAAATGTTAAGGTAGGAACAAAGACCCGTAGATCGCTCAGCTCTCTTTTCGTCACAACTGTGTGGTAAAGCGAGTGCAACACGTCCCCTGCTGCTCCGATTCTCTGGCCAAACTCACGCTCCCAGACCCAGAGGTACATGAACCCTTTCACTTGGGGTAAGGGCTCATTCCCTACCGGAGTACACACTCCATTGGTTTCCTGCTGAGAACCATGGCCTCAGATTTAGAGGTGCTGATCCTCATCCCAGCCACTTCACACTCAAACTTATCCAGTGAGAGCTGAAGGTCATAGACGGATGTTACCATCAGGACCACATCATCCGCAAAAAGCAACTATAACATCCTCAGCCCACTGAACTGCAAACCCTCCCGACTACGACGTACGCCTGAATATCCTGTATCCATGAATATCACAAACAGGATTGGTTAAATAGCACAGCCCTGGTGGAGACCAACCTCCACAGGAAACCAGTCAGATTAACTGCCAATAACCCAGACACAGCTCTTGCTCTGAGAAGGCACCCCTCACATCATACTCCTGCAGCATCTCCCACAGTATCTCTCATGGATCTGTTAATTCACCTCGACAACGCTAGTCTGTAGCATTCTATGTATAGCATTTTAGCCATCAAACCACAGTGATTTTCTGTGCCATTTTTATTAGAGCCCTTTGACATTTTATAACATAATGCTTTGTTCCACAGCATACAAATTTTGTTGAATTCCACTTGCCGCTCAGTGGAAGAAGTGAATGAAGGCTAGGCCTGAGTCATACCATCTCATTAAAGGTCACTGGTGTCTAATTAGCCCTGAGGTCTCCTAAAGAGATCTGCGGAAAGTGTAAGCAACCCCTGTTGACTCACCCATGGCATTAAATCACCACATTCGTTAAATAAAATATTTAAAATGTAACATTTTATGTTAATTTTCAGGTAAAAAAATATTATTTAGGTTTCTATGAAATCATGTTTTCATGGTGTAGTATCCAGAAAATCCTTTATATTTCTCACAGTGCCATTGCTGAATCTCTTCTTCTCACACTCTGTCTGAAACGCTCAGTTTTAGAGCCTGTCTCTTTAAACCCTGCCTTCCAATAACCCAGTCTGTTCTGATTGGCCCTGAATCTAACTGCTAGTTTAAATGTAACTGCCAGTTATATTCAGGGTATCTGGGGGTGTGGCTTATTGCAGGTAGAGGTAGTTCTAATTAGCCTCGTTTGAGATGCCGCCGTCTTGCTAAGACCTGCGCAATTATGACGCTCGTCTTGCTGAGCGCACAGCATTTATGCAGCATTTTTGTTGTGCGCTCAGCAAGACGCGCGTCATAGTTGCGCAGGTCTGAGCAAGACGGCTCCAAGTCGAACGAGGCTAATGTATTTTGTATTGGGGGCGTGGCTTCTCCTCTCTTATGACGTCATACGGGGGAGAAATCTGGCAGGATTTTGAGCAGAGGTATTCAGAAGAGAGTGGGTTGTGATTTCTTATATGTTGGGAGTCTTTAGTCACACCGGGGACCCATATTTAGGTTGGAAAAGATAAAATATAAAATGAAATTAATTAATGACATTTTTATCTATCCTAGGGGCAGAAAGTGATTTACACTTGTCGATAATTTCACAAAGCAATTTTCGGTTTACATTATTAACATGAGTTGTGATTTTATAGAACATCTTCACATTCCTTTACACATAACCAAATTATGTTTTACACTATTGTGGGTGAATGGGTTGAAAAATCAAGAAACAATGTATTCATGAGCAACTGAGGGGCTGGAGAGCTTCTCGTCCACGGTTCAAGAATTGTCCTCCGAAGGTTCAGGGATTTCTTTCCTTATCCCTCCCTTGGAAACATATCAAGAGATTAGTGGGGATGTGTGCCCACCCTGCTTCACCTAAATTGCTGTATTGAGAGGTGTATCTATAAGGGATTATCTGACAGCCAAACCGTTTAAAACCTACCCCCTCCTTTTTAGCTGAAATATTCCACCCTTGGCTGTGTTAGAGTCGGATTTCCTCTCCGCTTGTGTTTGCCAAACAATTATCCATCCATCCATCCATCCATCCATCCATCCACCCATCCATCCATCCATCCATCCCATTACCTCTCTTCTCCCATGCTCACCTGTGTCAGAATGTATCTCTCTATCCGTTATCCCATTATTTCTATATTTATATTCCACCTTCCCTTTCTGGCCTTCCCTTTAATATTCCCTGTTTTCCTCCTTCAGTCATTCTTACACAGCTCGACCCCCCACCACGCGACCAACTCACAGTGAGCGGCTTGTGCCTTCCCCCCTGCCCCCCCCCTGTACGCAAGCCTGTGGAACCTGTGTCTGCCTACTCTCTGATTAGATTTTCCTGCAGCGCAAATCCAAAAAGCAGGCAGCAAGAAATCCACAGTGGAAAAATAAAAACGTCACACAGGTGACCCTCTCTGTCAGCTCACTCTGCATTAGCTGGATGAGTCCAAAGGTGCACTCTGCCTTTTTCAATTACGTTAAATGCACTGATGGGCCAGACATTGTTATATTGAAGAGACTAAAATGTATCTTTGTAACTGTGCTTCAAGTCTGCACATGCTGTAAAATACATGTTCTTAATGTCCCGTAGGAATATGTTAAAATTATTGATCAGAACGGAAAAAGTGCATGCCAGTCAGATGCAAACATAATGGTTAAGTTTGCCACTTAGGGCACTTTACCAACTGCAGTGTTTGGTTCGATTGAAACAGACTCAGGTTGGTTTTCAACCTTTGCTGTGGTATGTTTGCGCAGGGGAGAACACAGCAATCACACCCTGCAACAAAAGTGGATCAAACAAGCGTACCAAGACCTTGTTAAAGTGGTGGTCTCAGTTCACTTTCAAAGGAATCATTGTGGTCTGTTTGTGTGAGAACAGGAGGGGACTGAGTCCAAGTCAACTGCAAGAAGCAATGTGTCACGAGCACCAGCATAGCTGGATACAATAAATCCTGTAGTTTCTTTTTGTAGTTTTCCTGCATGGAAATTCTGACCAATTGTAGAGCAGTTCAGGAACTATGCCATTGCTTCACCCCAATCACATCTGACCAATGGGTGAAGAGAACATCTTCACATAGCTTGTGCCGCTTTTGGTTATTCACCAACTGATTCAGACCAGAGGAAATTATAGGTGTGAAAGAGAACTGAACCTGGTATAAAAACAAAATTATATCATTCTCTCATCTGGTGAGAACCAAGGAAAATTACTTAAAGCAGACTATCAGATGTGAAAGCACCCTTAGGCTGAAGTGCGCTATTGGATCACCTTAACTCATTATTGTAATAATCAAAAGGTTAATTAAAATGGTTAATAATTTATATTATCTATTTCTGATCACTATCACTCCACCATTGTAACACCAAATGCAATTCTTTTGATAAGGCAGACATCCAGGTCACGGGGAATCTAAAAAAAGCTACATTAATAAAGCAGATATATCCCATCGACATTTAGACCTAAGCTGTCCAAATCCAAAATGTCTGTGTACGTCATTGTCAGTCTTTTTTTTTATCTCTGGATCCACATCCAGAGAGACCATAATACAGTTTTTGCTCAGTCCTGATTCCTTCATGTTAAGAGTCACCTGGGTACCTGTCCCACAGCCAGACTACTGTCAGGAGTTCTAGTCTGAGTGGGGTGTGGAGTGACAACTAATTGCTTGGAGCCTCGTGATTTGGCCGCTCCATGGCTTACCAGATGGGCTCTTTTCTTTCTCCGACATTTTCCATAAAGCAGGCAATCAGCCAGGTTCTTGGGACATGGCCGACACTGATACAGCCTGAGATAAGTCTGTGTCCACTGTCGGGCAATGGTGCTGTTTCTCTGTAACCTTGTAGGAACATCAAGGTCTCGTGATTTGTATCTTAGCAAAAATATGTACTTTCGGCCTCTTGAACACTTTTTGTTGTTGTGGCAGGGTAGAGCATTGGGATATGACTTTGATACAAATGTCTTTAATCCCTGGAGTGTGTTTGCCTTCCACGAAGGCTAACAAGTTATTCACAACCTGATTAACTCCTAATACTCAGTTTAAAAAAAAACACTTTTAAACATCACTGCATGCTTCTTGGTTAGCTATTTGCAAAATACAAAATTGTTTAGTTCTAAAGGCCCAAAAGGTTGGCTGCCTGCTGTCCTCTCCGTTTGATCTCCCCGCTATTAATTGCCCATTAGAGGAGAAAATGTGGTTTTAATTGTCTGCCGGCCCAGACAGTTTGAAGTTCATTAGAGCTAATGGCCAAACTTCACAGACGCACACAGTGGCTGATGGTGCATGCATAGACACAGACAGCAATAATTGCGCAATTGGTAACACATCCCATAAGAGTCTTTAGTGAGTTTATTTGCTTATGCATTACATATAAATAATATGATGATACCAACATAACACGATGATGAATGTGAGTGTTATAATGTTGCTGCCTCTGCCTTATTGCATAATTATGCAGTTGTTTTCCTCTGAAGACCAATGTAATATTTGGTGAACAATCTTATGCACACTGCGTGGGGCTGCGTTTTAACAGTACTAAAAGCCTAAAGCCATGTCAACAACTTTGTGAGGCTGAAGCTGAGGTCTTAAAGTAGGATTTGGTTTCCAGAAATCGAAAAATTAATGTAATAATTAGCCAAAGGGTGGTATTGTACTCAAGTCTGTACTCAACTCTAAACAAAAAACTGTGAATCTCATGGTGGTGTTTGAGGAAACGACAGGGGATTGCAAAAGTGTGTAGGATTCATCTTCTAGCGTTCAATGAAGTTATCTTCAACATTTAATGGCAAGACATCCAACAGTATTTGAGCTACATCAGGACCAATGTTGTGGCACCACAGATAGATTGACAGTCGTTAATAGTAATCCTCCATGTTAAACTACAAATAAGTAATTAATTAAGTAATAAATAAGACAAATACAGTATGTGTATGCTAGACTCAAAGTTTGATTATGGCACAAATACAAATTGGTGAGGTTTTGGGGGAGATTTTGGTTTGGTTAGGTTTACCTCATCTTCATAGTTAGAGCTTTAATGATAAACGTGGGTGATATTAGCGAATAGCGAATGATCGTGGTCATTTTTACGAGACACCAACATTGACTGTCAGTAAGAAACAGGAAATCAACAGTGATCTCCCCTGTTAAAGTTCTATAAAAATATCCCTGAAATAAAAAATATCCCTGAAATGTCCTTTAATTCTAATTGGCAGAATTCACAGTCACTCTCTGTGTTTCGTCTTCCAATTGATTTTCATTTGAGTTTTATTTTCAGTATCAGCATAGTAATGCCGCTTATACACAGCAATTCTGTTTATTGGAAATCATACATTGATAGCCAGTGAGATGTCTTGATTAAGGTAGGGACTGCATATTTCCAAGGTAGAAAACTTAGTGATGTATTACTTCTGCATTATTGGGTAGGTATACTACTGAAAAAAAAGAGAATTTAGCCAACTAAATAGATTATGCTGATGTATTTTAATTATCCTAAATATCATGTATTTGCTATGGATTAGATAAACTGAAAGTGAAACTGAGAGTTTTTCAGACCAACACATGTGCTTTTATTAAGAATTATTGACCGTTGCTTCTAGCTATACAAGAAGGTCTAGTGTAGATAGCACCAGCCCCATCCATTTTCATTAAATCTTACATAGATACAGGTCCTTCTCATATAATTAGCATATTGTGATAAAAGTTGATTATTTTCCATAATGTAATGATAATAATTGAACTTTCATATATTTTAGATTCATTGCACACCAACTGAAATATTTCAGGTCTTTTGTTGTTTTAATACTGATGATTTTGGCATACAGCTCATGAAAACCCCAAATTCCTATCTCAAAAAAATTAGCATATCATGAAAAGGTACTCTAAACGAGCTCTTAACCTAATCATCTGAATCAACTAATTAACTCTAAACACCTGCAAAAGATTCCCGAGGCTTTTAAAAACTCCCAGCCTGGTTCATTACTCAAAACCGCAATCATGGGTAAGACTGCCGACCTGACTGCTGTCCAGAAGGCCATCATTGACACCCTCAAGCAAGAGGGTAAGACACAGAAATAAATTTCTGAGCGAATAGGCTGTTCCCAAAGTGCTGTATCAAGGCTCCTCAGTGGGAAGTCTGTGGGAAGGAAAAAGTGTGGCAGAAAACGCTGCACAACCAGAAGAGGTGACCGGACCTTGAGGAGGATTGTGGAGAAGGGCCGATTCCAGACCTTGGGGGACCTGCGGAAGCAGTGGACTGAGTCTGGAGTAGAAACATCCAGAGCCACCGTGCACAGGCGTGTGCAGGAAATGGGCTACAGGTGCTGCATTCCCCAGGTCAAGCCACTTTTGAACCAGAAACAGCGGCAGAAGCGCCTGACCTGGGCTACAGAGAAGCAGCACTGGACTGTTGCTCAGTGGTCCAAAGTACTTTTTTCGGATGAAAGCAAATTTTGCATGTCATTCGGAAATCAAGGTGCCAGAGTCTGGAGGAAGACTGGGGAGAAGGAAATGCCAAAATGCCTGAAGTCCAGTGTCAAGTACCCACAGTCAGTGATGGTCTGGGGTGCCATGTCAGCTGCTGGTGTTGGTCCACTGTGTTTTATCAAAGGCAGGGTCAATGCAGCTAGCTATCAGGAGATTTTGGAGCACTTCATGCTTCCATCTGCTGAAAAGCTTTATGGAGATGAAGCTTTCATTTTTCAACAAGACCTGGCACCTGCTCACAGTGCCAAAACCCTGGTAAATGGTTTACTGACCATGGTATTACTGTGCTCAATTGGCCTGCCAACTCTCCTGACCTGAACCCCATAGAGAATCTGTGGGATATTGTGAAGAGGAAGTTGAGAGACACCAGACCCAACACTGTGGATGAGCTTAAGGCCGCTATCGAAGCATCCTGGGCCTCCATAACACCTCAGCAGTGCCACAGGCTGATTGCCTCCATGCCACGCCGCATTGAAGCAGTCATTTCTGCGAAAGGATTCCCGACCAAGTATTGAGTGCATAACTGAACATAATTATTTGAAGGTTGACTTTTTTGTATTAAAAACACTTTTCTTTTATTGGTCGGATGAAATATGCAAATTTTTTGAGATAGGGATTTTTGGTTTTTCTTGACTTTTTTGCCAAAATCATCAATATTACAACAATACAAGGCTTGAACTACTTCAGTTGTGTGTAATGAATCTAAAATATATGAAAGTCTAATGTTTATCAGTACATTACAGAAAATATTGAACTTTATCACAATATGCTAATTATATGAGAAGGACCTGTATAATGAAAATGGATTTGGGTCACATTGATTTTCTTATCTGGGCGTTTTAATATCTGTTAGAGGGCTGCAGGTCCCAACATGTGAAAACCATCAGGGTAATCACTAAAATTGAACAACTTTCCATTTTTTTCTTATCTTTCCTTATGTTCCCCCTACGGCTTCCTCTCTTCCTGCCAGTGGTCGTGTTGTATTTGCAGGCTGTTGGAACCAAAGAATGGAGGGAGGTAAGTTATGCAACACTTTGTTCTTTGATATCAATATCATTTGTACCTACCTGTCTGCCAGACATGTGTGTATGCGTTAGGAAGGCAATTTAATTTAATGAGTATTAACTTCAAGACTTTGCCTTTCAGTCAGAACTAAGAGAGTTGCATATCAACTCATTGCGAAAAACCCTAAGAACATTGTTGTAAGTCGGACATTTAAAATGTCAACCTCTTCACTTGGTCCATACAAGTTTAACCACTGCTTGAAATGGACTCTGGTATAGGGAAGAGAATGCTTCATATGTGACCCAAGCTGATTAATTACAGTTTTTCACAATTGTTTAAACAAATTTTTTGGAACATCAGACACAATGTGCACAATCTGAAACTAATTTACCAACTGCTTAACCAATTCTGCTGAACTCCAAACACATTTCCTGCCTTAGACTCATATTTTCATTCCAAAACACACATTTTTCACAACACTACAAACAATTCTCTATATCTTGCACACTCTTGCTGAATTCTCTCTCATGGTAGTCACACAGAACACACTGCCAATCAAATTTCTAAACTCAAAAGGCTTTTGTGCAGTTAGCTATAGAAGGGTCAGAGATGAGCTCCTGTTTGCTGTGATTTACAGTAAACTGCACATTTTGGTACAAATACAGTTTTTGCCGAATACTGTAAACACTAAAAGTGACTGCTATGACCACAGCATCACAACCTCTAACTTTTGTAACTATGCCCTAAACCAAAGCACCAACCCTACAAACACGATTTATGCTTTGCACTGTGTTTGAAATTCTCCAACACACTTCTTGAAAAAAAAAAACTAATTGAATACCAATCAGTCTAACCTTAGCACTACAAATAGACCCCAGGTGAGCTCAGCTCCTTTCTGAGACAGTAAGAGTCAAGGAAAGAGGAGGAGAGAGAGCGACAGGAGGACGAGGACAAAGAAGGCAACAGACAGAGACACATACAACAGGGACACTATAGTGGACCATGTTATAGATCATGGCCTATCAATGAGGGAGCCTGGACAGAGAGTGCAGCCCAACCTGAGTCGCTCCATAATTAGGAGATTTAGACTGGATATCAGGTGATCATTTCCCTGTTGCTTCTCAAAAGATGACATTGAGTGTGATGTTGATGAGGCGAAGTGGCCAGACGCAAACAGGAGCCGGAATCCATAAAAGGATTCATAATCCAACCACCCAATTCCTTACAACACTGTTTTTTTTTACCATTGTTCCCTAATTTTACTGTAATTGTTTTTTACTGTACAGTACAGTAGTTTATACTGACGCACTGAAATGCTTGAACTGCAGTCCTACCTATTCATTGTGTTTGTTTGAAATGGCAAAATAAACTATTCTGCAACATGTGTGTTAGCATTTGACAAAAACCGTAAAGTATTTGTTGTTACTGTAGTAGGTGAAAGTATATGAACATGCAAAGGCATAATTCTACTGATAAAGCATTCATATAGTGGTTTGCATTTATACTATAGTGTTTTCCATTCTGCACACCAGTGTTCAATGAGTGCTAGAAATGTCTAGTCATATGATGTATGTGTTTGTCATTTGAAAAGAAAACACCATTTAGTGAAGAGTTAACATTGTTTTGAGGGTAAAGTGTGCTTTTGCAAGAGAAGTGAAGGATTTTGCATTTTGTGTTTGAGTTTTGAAATTTGTGTTTAGGGTTTTGAAAAAGTGAGGTAGTCTATCAGAAAATGTGTTTAAGCAATTGTGAAAAACTGTAATAGCACAGGTAATAGAGTAAATTAATACAAATGTATCACGTATATCTTATGTTAGACTAAATTAATTCACCTCATGACTCAGAGCTGGTAGTAAGACAAGGGAGCTTCCTTTTGTTTTCTCATTAAATATGCGCCATCTGCTCTCCTTGACCTCTCACTGTGCTCTTTTATCGCTATGTCTCTCTGGCACAAGGACATATTCTGATGTAATCTCTTAGTCCAAACTAACTTGCCTATGACACTTTGCAAATGGGTGTATTTACCCTTTTGCAAATTCAAAGTCAACACTGAATAAGTATACGGTATACCGCTGATCCCTTCACTTCCAGACACATCACACCTTTCATTGCATGCGGCAGGGCTTAATCAGAAACACGGCATGATTTAAATGCAATCAGCAGAGTAAACGTCTCACCGACACCACAAGCAGATAAATGTTCTTGAATGGAAACCTGACAAATCTTTGGTTTTCTTTTGACATGTTTTGCCATTTTCAATACAAAATGGTTCATTTTGTAGATGAAATGTTGTCCTTTGAAGGACAGGATTATTGTATCTTTATTGTTTAAGCAGAGAAAAAAATCAATCTTCGGAAGTAGCACTTCTTTTATCACTAAAGATCTAACATGATGTCTCCGACCATCTTCCACCCTCCATTGTGAATAGTTTTTTCTTTTTATGGAAACTAACCCACTTAATGTTATTGTTTTTTGTGCTTCATTTCTTATTTTCCTGTTTTCTTTTTGGGGCTCTACTCAAGTACTTTTACTGCAATATCTTTGAAACAAAAGCCGATTGCCAGCTTGAAACCTTCAGATTTCCGTGGCAACATATCTCTGCAAAAACCCCTGCAATTAACTGGTTCTCAAGTGTTTTCCAATTATGCAACTATTGTACTGTGGTCTGCACACACTCCATCTCACATTCTCAAACTCAAGCCATTCTGGAAAAAACATCACATTGGAGGAAATCCTTCTTTTGTGCAGCACTGGTGATCTTATCTATTTGTTTAAACCCGAATAAAAGCTGAATAAGTCCATTTCAAGCAGTGCTTACACTTGTGTGGGCAAGTGAAGAAGTTGAATAAATAAGGAAGTGAACTGAAGAGCAGTAAAATAAGGAGAAACTTTTGCGATATTATATGTTTTTGTCAGTTATCTATTTGGTTTCGTCTTAATGTGCATAGCCTATGTTGAAACCTAGCAATAGGGCCCGACCGATTTATCGGCCGATTATCGCATATTTCGTAATTATCGGCATTGGCCGTTTTTTTTCATTTCATACAGCAATCATTTATGAAATGTATTGCTGCCATGGAGGTAGCCTACATTAATATCATTAATGCTATAGCCTATTTACAGCAGCAGCAGGTGTGTTGTAATATATTGGATTAATTTACACTTGACAGTTCCCCCTGCAACCAATAGCAGAGGCATTGGTCATCGCTTGACTGTTAATAATAATAATAATTGATAGAATTTATATGGCGCTTTTTTGGAGGTCATTCAAAGAAAATTTACATCATAGAGAATCATACATGTAGAAATAGAAAACAAAATACAGAAAAAAATAAAATAAGGTTTAAAGTGGAGTCAGGTGTCATTATGCTTCCTTAAAGAGGTGAGATTTGAGTTGACTTTTGAATGAGTTTATTGAGTCTGAGATGCTGATGTTTGGGGGAGGGAGTTCCAGAGGGCTGGGTGCAGTAAGATAAAATGCATAATGTCTAAATTTAGACATATTTGTTACACTTATTTTTTTTAGACAATGCGTATTGCAATAAAGAAAAAGTTCTTGTACACATTTTCGACAGTAAAAGGTGTTTAAGGGTTCCAAAAATTTAATTTTTTCAACATATATTTTGGGGATTTTTTTTTTATTTAATCGGCCGATTTAATTGTTATCGTAATTTTGCTCTGAAAATAATCGGCATCGGCACTCCAAAATCAATATCGGTCGGTGCTTACTTTAGTCTAGGCCAATGGAAAACATGCCCACCCAGTAACAGAGCAATTCCCTAATCTTTACCTATAATGCCCCAGCACCTATTAACCAATCACGCAATCTAACCATAGGCCTCCAGTTCCCCAAAATAGAAACACTATAAAGGAAATATCACAGGATTGTCCCTTTAAGATCGATACAGCCGGTGCATGGGCACTGAGGTCCAGTGCACCCACCTTGGGAGGCCTAATGGTAATGGATAAGCTTGGGACAGGGTTGATAGCATGGATTATGTGCACCGGGCACTAAAGACATGAGTAGAGGTATTGAGGCTGCGCGGCTGAGGCAGAAGCCAAGATCAATACCTCATTACACTGTGTTGTGGAGCCAGGCAGTGTTAGGCGAAGGCTGGCAGTCCACAAGGGGGATTACTGCGGTGATTGTCGGGGAGATGGAGAGACGGCCCTGGCCCAGGAGGGAGGTGCTTGGGCTGGGACTCAGGCTGTGAGCAAGCAGGATGGAGAGCTGGCTCTAATGTTGCTCTAATAGTAGCCTAATAATATGTACATTTCTTTGGAGACACACAATTTTGAACATAGCCCATTGACGCTCAGTGTGATAAGGTGTACTCATATTTATTTTACAAATGAGACTTGTATTCATGGATTACAATCTTGTGTGAAATGTAACACTTATAACATAGTATGGGTTGCTGCTAAACCTCATTGATTGTTTTCCCTTTTTTCTCTGGTGTGTTTTCTTGATTATTAGCAAAATAACATATAAAGGCATACTGCAAAGTGATTGTAATCTAGAATAGTTTTGGTTAAAATCAGCTAATATCTACTCATACTATCTACATCAGCAGCCAGCCCCATCACCAAGGCCCCAATGCCCCATTGAGACCCTCCCATAGAAATGTTACGTCATATTAATGTACAATATAAATAATCAATGTGTTACATTAAAACTAATTCTTAAAAAACTGAGATCATTTGCAAAATAAATGTAATCATTTTGTGTACTCCAGACAATTGTATAGCTCTTCTTTTTTAAAGAAAGGAATATTAGCACCTACTTTACTATGATATTGTTCTTGTAAATTATTTATGAATATAATTTGACTTGCTTTTAATGTTCTCTATGCTTATGTGTGTTGGATGTTAACAATATCAGACCATAGCACATGCGTTAACATACACCTGCCAATAAACCTGATTCTGATGATAGTTTTCTGTTATTTTGTAGTTTGGCAGGACAGAGGTCATCGACAACACTCGGAATCCAGACTTTGTCAGGAAGTTTGTCTTGGATTTCTTCTTTGAAGAGAAACAAAATCTAAGGTTTGATGTGTAAGTATAGTCTGGTACAGTAGTATTGTTTATTCACTTTCTCATATCAGAATTCATTTAATTCAAACTGAGACACTCTGCCATCCACATATTGCAATGTGGATTCAGAGTAACTAAGCTAAGGGAGGTCAATTTGATTACATCTAAATGATGTCTCTCCCTGCAGGTTTTCAGTTCAGAGAAAAGATCATTAAACCCAATTAAATGAATGGATGCTAAAATTAGATGCTGGAATGTCCAATCGTGGAAAGAGAGTAACAAAATGGCCATTAATCAAGGCCACTTGGTAGACTCTGATTAGATTAGAGTTTGTTCACCCACTTAACTATACTGTTCAATTCACCTACTGTAACCTACCCGTTCTCTTTAATCAATGCAGGGAAAGATCACTGACATGCCTCTGTAGCTGTAATCAAGGCATATAGATGTGCATTCATTTCACCGTGGCATGGACTAGATAATATCATGGCAACAGCACGTTCACATATTCCTAATTCTTGGCCCTTTTAATTACATATTTTTTATTGGGAAAATGTCTGCTAGTTATTAGCATTGCTGAATAGGTTACTTGGACCCTTACGTATTACTGATTTTAAAACGTAGGGAAATAGTTTTGACATTAGGAAATAGCCTATGCTTATATACTGTATATATGATTTCTCGCATAAGGTTAGATGAGTGGATTGATACAACTCTCATGTATGTGTGTTAAGTATGAGCTTGGAGTCCATAAACTTAGCATAGCAAATATAGATGATAGTGTTAGAATTGATAGAAGAGGGGGAACTAGCTAGTAAAGCTATTAAAGTAAAGTATTCCTTCACTTATTTGAACACTAAACAGCAGCAGCATAGCCTGGTCCAACCAGACCATCGTACTTCATTTCATTTGGACAGAAGGTCTGGAAGTGCTGTAATTGGCAAACGTTCACTCACTTGGAGGCGGGTGTCTGTCGAAGTTTAAAACTATTGGATCTGCCCAGTGCCACTCTGGATTAGCCAACCAATCGCATCACGTTTGGTCATCACGTGTGTCATGAGCCGGCTTCTGGCGGTGCGTTTCAGTTGGACAGGGAACTCGGAAATTTCCGACTTCACTACATATTGTAGTCTATGAATCTACCGGTACCTGGCAACGGTAACTTGTTGGAGCCTAACGTTTAGTTATTTGGACGAGAAAGGTTTTAGGCGTCCATACTTTCGCGAGCAGATGCACTGGAACACAGACAGGTCGGAACTCGGAACTACCAAGTCGGAAATCTCCTTCTTCCGAGTATAAAGGAACGCAGCATTCAACTGAAACTGGAGCGTTCTCAGCCACTCGCTCTGTTCGCTGATTGGACGATTGTAGATTCTCCGGAGAATCTGGGAAATGCGCTGTACACCCAGACTGACTACTGAAGGGAAAATGAAATTGGCCGGAAGTAGGCGGGCGGGCGGAGCCAGGCTAGCAGCAGCATGCCAATTCTCATAAAACTCATAAAATTACATTTAGTTGCTCAACCTAGCTTTCGTATACTTCCCGTTGGACACACGACAAACCCACATGACTGTTCTGTAGGTGTAGAAATAAATGTTGAAATCAAGCTTAACAAGCAGCAGGCCCCAGGCTCAAACTAACATTCCCTGGACTAGTCTCAAATCGGAAACAGTAATGCTCTGAAGTAATAGAGCATAGCTGGTATTTTTCAACGCAATTTGATTTGAGAATTTCAAATCATACTCTCTGACACTACTTATACTGTAACAAGATACTTAGTAATGTGTCACTGTCCAACACTGATACCAGTTGATATGTACACGTAGGCCTAGCCGCACTAGATGTCACAAGTTATTCCACTCTTATGCCCTATTTGTTTCTCTTAGGTACAATGTGGACTCCAGAAGCTGTAACATTTCCAAATATGTAAGTACAGTATGTCCAACTCAAATGATAGTTGTGACTGACAATTTCCATCAGCCCTCTAATGTATCACATTGTATTCAGCGTTAATCATACTGTTAAAGCTAATTCACACTGAATGGGTGAAGAGGATTATGATGAATCGGCATAAATCAAGTGAATAATTTAATTTGGCCTAGCATTAAGTTCGCTGTAACTCTGTCTCCTGTTAAAAGTATTTGTTTTCTCTTTTTAACAAATCCACTTGTGGGGCGAGTAGAAGGTGAGTGCTGTATTTACAGGTTGTATTGTCCTGTCCTGGTATTACAGTATTCTACATTTATTCATCAATGTTAATTTTTATTTCCCAATAGTATTTCAGTGGCATATTTTATGTTTCATTCACTTTAATTTGATTGTATTTTTCTCTCATTCTTACATTTTATTCCATGGAGGAAAAACACCAACAGCTCCCACCCGGAGAAACTCTCCCTTGGTGTTGTTCCTCATTTTGTCTGTCCGCATTTTATCATTGGCTCAGGTAAACCAACTTTCAGAAGGGGCCTTCAAAGTGATAGTAGCAGTTGTTGTATGACACAGTATACAACAGAAAATGTCAGGACATGTATACAAGCTAAACACATTCAGTGTGTGGGTTCAGGGCATTATTTTGCCTTATGCAATATACACAGTGCAATGCTTTTAGAAATAATCACTTGATAAATAATGCACCCAACCAGCAGTTCCTGGGGTTGAGTTATTTATATTATTGCATGCTTATACAAGGTGGGATTAGATCCTAAAAATGTGTGTTTAATTTTAAATTGCATTAAAGTTAGATGGAAATATATATGGAAATATAAATATTTTATCCCACCATTGCTGCATTGAGAAAGGTATTTTAAAAGAACAGCTTCACATTTTTTCAAGCTTGTCTTGATTGATCAGTCAGATTTATTTCCTTTAATCAATACTCCTGTCCTTTTATTAAGAATACTTATTTTCTCCTTTTCTGCAAACAGTATTAAGAAAAATGCATTCTTTAAATATCTCTGTATGTGTGGACATGACTTTACTTAGGTTGATTGTGATGTTTGCATGTGGACAAAAATAAAAAGATGTGGTTACTAAAAACACCTGTGAATGCGTGGACATGGCCTTAAAATGCAGAGAGTTAATATGAACAAAAACAGACATAATAGTATCTGGCTCAAGCTGTGACACCAGGGACCCAAAAAGATGTCATTTGGTATTAAAAAGTGAACCTTGTGAAATCTTTAAAATCTCCAATCACTGTTTTTATCTTAAATACCTTCACATCCCTTAACACATTTAGACATATTATCTTAAATCTGTCTAAATCTACCTGTTACTTTTTTCAATAGGCTATATTGTAGGATATGTGTTGTGTGGTGTAATTTCCAGTGCAGCCATTCTTCATCTGTCTAAATGTCTCAGTGGTTGTGGCTCTTTTTATAAGCATGTTGTGTATTTGATGTACTTGCATTGTACATTGTGTTTGTGTTGTTTTTGCTTTACATTTTTGTTTGAGTTGACGTCATTGGAAATGATGGTGCACCCCTCAATGATCTCTCGAGTATAAATAGATAAAACATTTTGAAAAAGTCTGAAGCCTTGAACATCTCTTGGCCCTGTCATGCACTTCATTTTTTCTTTTCATTCCTCCTTAAGGACTTTCTGGGCCAGACCTTCTGTACCCTTGGAGAAATCATCGGCTCCACAGGAGGGCGGCTGGAGAGGAGCCTCTCGTGAGTCCCAATACATTGTAACATCAATAACAGAATTCTGCCCTCTTTGGTTGTTGAGGTGTTGCGTAATGGGCTGGAAATGATGCACATAAATAAGTCCATGAGAGCGAAAAAATTAAACGAGTCCCCCTCTGTAGCCTCGCTCCATATTTATTGATGACTGCTGTGGAACACAGCACAGCACGATATGAGCCATCTCACTCATACCGTGTTTCTAGAATCACCCAGTTTAAATAGCCTCATCTATTACTGAATTTTGTTTAATCAGAGTGTGAGAGGCCATGCTGTATCATCCTGCTGCATCATTTCACATCCAGCTGTAGTTGAAGTAGAGTTCGGTTTATTGCGACAAAGAAAAACTTTGGATATTGATAGATGGATACAGAATCTACTAATATCTTCTGCTTGTCATACGTGGATGGTAGAAATCAATGTTTTTTCATCTCATAGTATATATCGGAATCACAGACGAGTACAAAATCTTACAGTCATGAGTTTTCTGCTCATTTACACTGCAGCACACTGTTTTCTATTGAGTGAAAAGATAAATGCTAGTAGAAGTATGTGAGGACGGTTAATGACACAGATTTGAACCCATTCTATCCCAAGGACAAGGGGACTTAGGGTTAGGGGGTGGACTGGTAACTGAACATGTGAGCTTTAAAAGCTAGAAGTAACTCAAAGTTTAAGACAAAATATTTACAACTGTGATTTCGGATCCCTTGAGCTGTCTTGTACTCCAACTTTTGATGATTTACACGTAGAATCATCTGATACAGTTTTCTACATAATTGGGAAAGATGTACAACACTTTTTAGAATCCAAGGTTTCGATTGTTAATTGTTTCTAACTTGCAGACCAAAACTCAAATAAACTAGATTTAAAACGACGAACAATCAGAAGGTACACACATTTTGGAAGCTGGCACCAGCAAATGATTGACACTTTAACTTAAAGTTGTTGAGTTCAATAAATTATAGCACCATAAGATACCAACTCATTTTCTGTTGACTGGTGATTTGATCGTTTAGCATAGCTGGCCAACTAGCTTTCTAGCCGCACTATGTTACACCTGAAGGAACGCTATCCATCTTGAATGCCAGTGTCAGAACTGAATCAAACCAGGTGTCCAGACATTTTACACAAAACCCCAAGTGTCAGCCTTGTGATGGCACTAAAATAAAACTCACTGGAGGATTGAGTTATTGGGTTACATCATCTCGGGTTGAAACACTCTGTGAATTCATCTTGTAGATATTAGGTTATTAAGGGGAAACTTTGGCATCTAGATCCACCCCCTACACCCTATCCCTATCCACTATCCCTCTGTTTGCGCGTTCGCGGGGAGGGCCCGCCATATTGAGTGCCATCCCAAACCACCGAGCCTTGAGTGTAAGTGGGTTATAAAGCCCTCGATCACCGAGTCTGCATCGATGTTGGCTCAGCCCTACGTTTGACGCAGGTGTCCGACAATCAAGTATGTCCGGAATGGAAGAGCTAACCTACAAATGAGAGTTCCATGGAGTTTGTTTCCCGAATTATAAATGAAACGTTCTCTTACCTCTAACAGATCTATATTTGATTGATTATCTTTATGCATAGCCCTAAATGACGGAACCGGAGGGTAGCCTACAATATCGGAACGAACATGTTGTTTTACACTTGTTGATTTGATTATGCCACTTGTCTACCGTTAGTGTATTTTCAGGACTGTGGATAAAAGATAAAACGAAGCAGATGAAGAAAATGCCCACAAGTTAATAAGGGACAGTGATTATTATTTCCTTATATTGTTAGTAAGATTTGTGTTACTGTTATTTAAAGCCGATGAGGGGTAGTAATAGCAGTGGTGACGTCAGTCAGCTGGAGCGCATGACTTTTCTTATTTATGACCACCCTTGCAGTGCATTATAATTTATGCACGCTAATTAACTGCCGCGATTAGCTGGTCGTAATGGCAGATTTACGTATCATGACAAGTGGAATACATGCTTTAGCAGACTATTGTTCTTTTCCCTGGTTTTGTATGCTGTGCGTGTAAAGTTTAAACTAAAAGGATAATTTAACAGCGGATCAAACACCCACCCGTTTTCTCCACTACAGACTGAGCTGGTAAAATTTAGAATATGCAGTTAGAAAATGTTTAACAAAAAATAAATTATGCAGCCAAAAAAGCATGGGAGTGAGTTTGTTTTTATTCAATACTACATTTTACTCTCACATGCGTAGCGTATATTATTATAGGCTATATAAATGTAAAGAGTGTTTCAGGTCAATGCTTTGTATAAGATCATCATCAATATCCTTTCTGAAATGTTCTGTGTACAGGTTTAGCATGAAATAACTAGGACTTGAAGGTGAAGTGATAGCAAAACAGGCCTAAAAAATACAAGGTTCTGTTATCGAATTTAAATATTGCTGTTTGAAATATAAATGTGGTGGAATTTTATTTTAGGGTGAGAAATAAAGACTGAACAAACTGGCGTCTCTAGGTTTCCTCCTGTTTCCATCTGACAGGGGCGAGGGCTTGCCAAAGTCGCACCGTTGTTATACCCTCGCCCTTAATGATCGAGTGGCACTCCACGGCCGCGAGTGTGACTCCACAGCGAGTGACACTCGCTCACGGAGTGGGAGTGCCTAGGGAGTCATTTGGGATTGGGCCTTTGATCTGCTTGTGGCACTAGAGTGAAAGTCAGGGGGTCATCAAAGTGATTAGGAATTAACCCCTGGGGACCATCAGATTTCAATCTATCCAATACCTGAGGGATTTCAGTCTGGACCAAGTTGTCGACGGACCGACCAACAGTCAATGGCTACAATAGATCTGGCACAGCTAAAACGAATCCTTTCACTCACATCTCACTGTCTTTCTCAGTAAATGGAGATGTATTCTAACATACAATGGTTTGTATTTGCTATCCAAGTCAACTAATTTGCACTCCCAAACTGTCAAAAGCAAATGGGTCTGGAATAGTAGTACAGTATATTAATCACTGCCTACTGAATACAGCTGGACTTGGTGTTGACTGCAGTCAGCTAGGAGCTATGATGTAAAGCCCCTGCAGCTGCCCCCTGCCAGTAGCACTATTGACATGTTTTAGAAAAGACTATCATGCTCAGACAAGCAATCCGCCAGTGATGGTGCAATATCCGCCCACACAGTGCTGGCAAATGATGGTTAAAGAGAAAACGCAACGGGAGTTGAAATGGGAGAGCATAAAGTATTTTACTATTTGGCATCATTGGAATGTAAAGTGAATGTGATGCTAGTAGACACATGCATTTTGACACAAAAAATGGCAAAATTATAAAACAATTATTGAGGGAGACATCCAAGCCATACCTTCTGCACAACTCCACTAGTGTTCTTTTTAAAGCCTTGACTATTCTCTCTTTTTAAACTCTGTGATACAAACAGTATAAGGTGATTACAGATGTTTCCCTCCCTTTCAAATTAGGTGGAGTTTTAAAGACAAGGACAATTACTCACATTCATCACAAACATGTCATATGTTCTATTTGATTAATCATCTCATCCCTATATCCATTAATGGAATTCACCTTGAGGAGAGAAATGAGAAAAGAGACATACGTGAAAGGTTACATACAATATGACCCCCGTCTGAAAGATTGGTATAATGACTTATTCGGTGATTAATGGGGGACAATGGAGCTTCAAGACTCTGACAGGGGGGGTTGTCCGACATTGACAGCCAGATCCATCCATTAAATAAGAGTAGGACCCTAGAAGTGTGCTTGCAGCATGCTGGAGACGCTACATTTTAATTTAAACAAGTGAATGTGCAAGTCAAAAAGAAAACGTGACCGGATGTGCAGACCTTTGAAAATCAAATATATCAGCTGTTTCATACTCTCAATCTTGTAAAGTAAGAAAGTCTGCTGCTCTTAGAGTTGGTGATAGTTTGAGAACCTTAACAAGAGAACAGTGTGGCCAATTGTGTGAGTGACTTTGCATTATTGCATGACCAATTAAAAAGCTGTTCAACTAAAAACTCAAATTCATGAAGTTAAAGCTATATGCGTAACTTTTTCCTATAAATGAGTGTCGCTAAAGTTCAAGTCATCCCCACACAAAACGAGTTGACACAAAGTTCATTAGCCTATCAGCTCCACAACACTCTATTTCTCAGTATGGCAGCGTTTACAAACTGGCGTTTAAGTAAAAGGTCTCATCAGTCTACCAAATTATGCACATCAAGCCCTTTGTTAAAGATATGGCCTTTTAGCTGCTAAATGCTCCACAATGTTCACCAGCTGATCAGTAATTATAGGTGTTATTGGGTTGCTGGGCAGGTAGCATGCAGGAAAAGCTGATGATATTCCACTGAAACGGCTGCCTGCTGTGAGCTGTAAGAAGCCAATAATGAGATAATGGGGGTTTGGCGCTTACCGGGCGAACCCCTTAACATTGTGTGGTCATTTGATCCTTTTCTATATAACAATAACTACAAGTGCAGATTTAACATTCTGCCTCCATTCATAAAAAGAAAGGGATACATGTTATATATGCAGCACCATTTCATATTATATTCGTAAACCAGTTGTACTATGTCAGCTTTAGGCGGACATTTCAAATTCCATAATCTCAACACATACTTTTGTTATCTCAATTGTTTTTCTTCCATACATACAACAATCCTAAAATATCTGAGAGCAAAAATTCCCCCCTGGCCTCAATTCCCTTAAATGACAAACATACATTTAGAATGAAAAAAAGAACGGCCCAAACACACAAAATAACAGAGCAGAAATACATAACTGTCACATTATTCCTTATGGATCCCTCTATTCTGCTCATGTCCATTGCTTTGTCCCAGACATTCCTGCTTCCCCCTCTACCCCTTGCCATCACCCCCACCACAAGCAGCTTGGCTCTTCTTGACGTCCTGAAAGATTTAACAAGAAGGAAAAAGAAAGGAACCGAGGGGAACATACTGTATATATACAAAAAGTGTTTCGGGGGAAAAGGTTAAAAATGAAAAGAGGGAAAGGAAGCAATAAGAGACCGACCTGCGGAGCACAATCACTATTCCTCCCATATGGTCTGACTCTCTGACGGGCTGCCTGCAGGGAATAGACAGACGTCTGGAGCGGCCGATAGATCTGACACAAGCAAAGCCTAGGGGGATAAAAAAAACAAAAGAGGATGGAGGGATGAAGGAAGGTAAAGGTGTAGAGATAGGAAGAAAACAGGAGTGTGTGCGAAAGAGAATGACAAGGTGCAAAAGAGAGGTCAAAAATAAAATGAAGAAATGAAGGGAGGTGCGATTGAATGAAGGAGGATAGATGATGGTTAGAATACATTTCCTTAAAGAGGGACAGGAAGATAGGTGTTAGTGAGTTACTTGACCAACTGAATCCTATGTACATATATGTACTGCTGTCAGTTAGATTCGACAAATTGTGGAGCAACTTGTAAGACACACACACATACACACACACGCACACACACATTCCTACCATGCTAACAGTGGACTATTGGTCTACATTGACCAAGTGTGGACCTCTATTTTTGGTCTTTTTAAAAATACAAAAACTCAATACAGAAATTGCACACGTACAAAAATGTGTAATGCATTGTGTCATGTTACTTGAAATGGGCTCTTTTGAAGAAGTTGCCAAGAGGGGTCTTCAGCAATATCTACTGTACAAATCAAAGAGGGGATTCCATACACTGTGCAGCAGAGGAGCTGTCTGTGCCTATCGTTTCACTCAATGAGTGTTTGCTTGCACACACAAAAAGTCCAACACATACAGTATATGGTCCTGGTAGCCTCCACATGTTGGTGGGTGTATGTTTTTATAGGTCAACACTAGTTTTAGAAACGGGCTTCATGCTGCGTGGCGAACCAGGCACTCTTTCCTCTTACCTGTGTGTTTCCATGGTAACCAATGGGGGCTATTAGCCGAGGCGGTACAAGTATAGCAATGATCCAAAAGGCACCCTTTTGAAAAAAATATATGGGGAGCTCAGCAGGATGTATTACATGTACACCCATATAGTATGACTGCATACCATAGCAGACTTTTTATTTTTTAAATGGAATACATATTTGGCACACATAGCAGATGTATAAACAATCTATAACTTTTTAACTAACAACATCAACGTCACTTGGTGGTTGACAAGGAAGCAAAAATCAAGACAAATCACCCATTTGACAATGAAAACTGGAAAATGAGGCAGCTCCATTAAGTATTCCACGCGCTGCCAGGTGCCCAGATGTAGATTGATGAGGCGGACAGTGACCTAAAAAAGCTATCGCATGGATTGTTATGTCGCTGGGTGTATGACGGCAAACACCGTGTCATGAAAATTAGATCTGTCTGGATTTCGTTGTGAGACATTGGTCAATTCATAAGGGGAAGGGTGTGTAATTGGGAGCAGTTGGTGGGATGCCTTCTGCTCTGTCACATGGACAAAGACCAACACACATAAAGTATACTTTACTAATGCAAACTGAATTTCGGGGGGGGAAAATTGTCAGTCACCCAAAGAAATCTGGTATTTCTGCTCCATGAGAGGTAGCAAACATTGACAGATTGCAGGCAGTGTTATTTCACTGCTAATGAGCTACTGCCAGTGGAGGAGACGTGAGCGTACACTGTGGTATTCTGTTGCAATGCACTATAGGAGGACAGACAGGAAGGTACGCATTGTTAGAAAAAGTGGCTTCTGCTGAATTAAAAATGGTAAATGGACTTGACTTATATAGCGCTTTTCTAGCCGATTTTCTCAGCCCCAAAGCGCTTTACATATCTTACCACATTCACCCATCCATTGAATTAAGCCATGACCAGATGTCAACAGATTGTTTTATTAAGACAGATGTCCATTTCCTTGTATTGTAGAGCTATCCAGGGTATAGTTATATATTGATATATGCTCTATCAAAGTATTAGACATGTGTTATAAAGCAATGACACTGTTTGTTTTCTAACCATGATAGCATTATGGCTATATGGATGAAAAATCAGTCTGTAAAAGCAGATTCATGGTGGAGAGAGGAAAACCAGTCAACCACAGTATACTATGGTGATTCCATGACTTGACCCGTAGCACTACAAGCAGGTCAAAGTTGTATCTGAATCTACATGATGGATTGGCAGGTTTGCTTTTATAGCTCTTCACTGTAGTAAGCATACCTGCTGATCATGGTTATCAATTAGCATTTGCTGTATATTTATTAAGGAGGATGTAGTTGTCAGTTGGCATTAGGTGTTTCAGATAGTGAAAGAAAGATGTCTTAACTTTTTTTTAAAGATATTTTAAAGATATTGCAACAGCTCAGCTAACAAGGTGTTGCGAATGATCATTATTTTCTTTATGTCAGAGTAGTTCAAAGTAATTTTTTTTTATTACAATTCCAATCTTTACAATACAACTCGAGCTGTGTCTCTCTCGCTCTCTTTCTTCCTTATTACTTATCTCTCTTCCTCACAGACACCCCCATTCACATTCGTCGTCATTGTCTGTCCCCTGTGGTTTGTGTCCTATACTGAAAGCTCACCTGCCATCTGGTGTGGCTGTTCATGTCTCATCTGGCCGGAATGTTAAACCTTATCGGCCCCAAAGTCAAACAGAGTATATGACATTTAAACTCGCCCCCTGCTGCAAATGTGATTTAACAGTATAGTTCCTCCGTGTCAAAATACAAGACATGTTTGAGTTCAGTTCTATCTCGTAAACCAAAGATATGTTTGCAATTGGCTCTGTTTGAGCGAGTGGAAATTAGATTAGAGCTAGTTTTATGCTTGCCAGCTTTGAGCATCTTGGCAAATAATGTGACAATGTTGTTGTGTGACAGTCACGGATGCAGGCTGCACCTCTAATCTTTCAGCAACACTGTTGAAACAACAGAAGATTTGGAGTGGAAAGATGTAGTTTTTTTGGCTAAGATGTTTTGGAGAGCTTGATCACAGCTTTTGCTACAAAAACAGCAAATGTTTTATCATTATACATTTTTCTCCAGGTTCTGGTTGTTCTTAAATGACAGTATTAACTATTTAATTTGTTCTGCAATACTATTAACAACTAAAAATCCAAATTTAATGACAGCAATAAACAAACATCACAAGGATGGTGGAAACAGCAATCGTATAGGCATTATCATTGCATGGAAACATACAGTCATTACTGTTACTTCTCCATACGGCCAGACTTCAACTAACAATAACAAATGAACTCTTAGAGAGCTTGCAGAACCTGTGTATAAATCATAAAAGACGTGCAAAGTTCATGTACAGTACGTGTAGGCGCACTAATGAATGTAATTTGTACCAATAAATCTATTTAAATATCGCATTGGCCCCTCAAGCATAAATGAGCTGTCTGTGTTGCAGGCTCATTTATGTGGTGACAGATGCTTGTTGGCTGTATTGAATATAACAACTTCTTGTTGCTTCTGACCTTATCTGTCCTCACCTCATTCTAAAATGTCACTAAAGCCGGCGGCAAAGCACGGCCGGCTGTCATATTGAGCTGTGTTTCCCTTTATTATGTCTGACAGTGTTGTAATAATCTTAAAATCATTGCTCTACCTGCAGCTTGGTAATGACTGCAGGTCAACATAGTGTTTATGAGCCACAATAGGATTTCATGCTCATTCCGTCGACCGACAGCAGATACAGAAAAATATGCAAATGTGAACAACTCTTATCGTGCAAGCGGAGGTTTGGGCTGTCTCCCACCTTCCATGCGCCGCCTTTCTCCTGCTCTCTCATTCTCTCCCACTAGTTCTGTGCGAAGACATAGTGCATCATCAAAGTGTCATTATATGAGTTCATTCTTTATACAGACTTATACAGTTTACAATATGTATATAATGAGGTGGAAACTGCTCTGGGAAAAAATCGTAAAGATGGTGGAGTGTTGGGAAGTGCTCAGTACACAGATTGTGTGGAGAGTACACACACAAACACAGACACTTTTCTAGGCACTCAAAGTGCTTTACATGATTCCAGGTTCCATTTATTCACACAGAGTGGTGGTAGTTAACGGTGGTAAACTACGATAGTAGCCACAGACTGACGGAAGCGTGGCTGCCATTCAGCGTCTACAGCCCCTCCGACCACCACCTCAAACATAGAGCAGTCATACACATCCACACGAGGCAAGGAGAGTGTCGTTCCCGAGTACACAACAACCATGAAGCAAGTGGCAGGGCAGGGATTGAACCACCAACCCTTTGATCATTGGCCGACGCACTTAACCACCTGAGCCACAGTCGCCACAGTCATATTAACGCTTCTTTTAATCAAAAGTCAATAATAAGTAGGACTAGGGTCACAATGATAATAGCAATAATGTGGCAAATACGGCATGTTAGATGAGACATGAAAAACCTATATTTGTAAAGCCTCTCCCAAGAAGTTAATCAGTGATATCCCATTCTGCATTGTTAGGTGAGAATTGACCATTTGCACAAGGAAGCTTCCACATGGATGGCTGAGTCTGGCCTGAGCTAGATAAATTACTGGGAACGTTCCCAGAAAACAAAACCAGACAGAAAAAGGCCTGTACGCTCTGGGACATTTTTTAAATGACAGCAAGGACCCCAGGATTACCCAGCGTACTGTCAAGAGACTAGACTTCATGCCACCTCATTAATGGGAGATGGCAGTTTATTCTGTTGTATTTCCCCCCCAAGCTGTTTACAGCTAACGAGATAGCTCGCAGCTGCCTCAGTTTGATGGTACTCTACCTTGGTATTGTAGAAGATTTTTTAAGCAAGAATTCTAAATCAGTGCACCGGGTGTTGTTTCTTTCCATCACATCATTCAAGCTCACAGCATTTTACACACTCCTTAAAACTTCGGGCTCTAACAAGTCTCTGTGGCCTCAAATAATGAGAAGCAAACAGTGGCGTTTCTAGGTGTAAAAAACAGGTGGGGCTCACAAAAAAAGGGTGGTCTGGGGGTTCCCCCCCAGGAAAAATTTGAGCTTTAAAGACACTGTTTCTCGCATTCTGGCGATTTTATAAACACAAAATGAGTTGTTCACATCATTGTGCACTTTCACATTTTAGCCAAAGAAGGAAAGGATTGATTCATTCATCTTTACTAACAGTTAAGTAAAAAATAGACAGGAGAAAAGTCAATGTGCCGCTACAGTCTTTGGCCTCCGACAGCCAGATACAGACATTTCAAGGTGGAGTTTTCCTTCATGTTGAGGTGATAGCTGACTATTATCGTTTCTCTTGCGTGACATAACCTACACAGTACACTTGAATGAGGACTGGATATTTAACGATCAAAAAATGTATATCAATTTCAAATAGATTATGCAAACTGCAAATATTCAATTTTTCTCAAGTGGAGCAAAAATTCCCGGTGGCTCCAGCAGCAGCTGTGTGCAGCGTGAACCTCAAACTGCATCTTAACTAACTGAGTCAAGTGACAACACGGCAGACATGGGGGACTCGAGTCACATGACTTGACTCGAGTCAGACTCGAGTCGCAAATTTGAGGACTTGAGACTTGCTTGACTAACACTGATAAAAGACTCGACTTGACTTTGACTTGGTCTTCATGACTTGAGACTTGACTTAGACTTGGGACAGAAGACTCGAAATGACTTGAATTTTTAAAAGTTAGATTACGTTAGAAATTATGTTTTATTTTGAAACATGATCGGTGATTTTACAGTGCAATGCACGCAGCGTGCTGCGCGGACAAACAGTGTCAGCAGGTCAACACAGGAGCAGCAGTCATGGAGGCGGCTAGACCTTTCTTTATATGTCCATGGGCTAGACCAAGAATAATTCACATGAGCCTCCCACACGCTTATAACCCAATCACAGTAAATATGTAGCGCCTTCTTCCCTTCCCTTTTCACGTTGTAACGGCCCCGAGAAGTCTTGTAAAAGAAAACGAAAGTAACGAGCGTTTCCTGCAGCGCTGCTGCCTTGATAACGCACGCTTCCTTATCGAGCGCCCTACATCCACGGACTGTAGGCTTTATAAAAGCATCTCTGTGAGACTAAACAGCGGTTATGATTTCGACCAGTTCGACCTTCCACGTTCACCGGCTTCTTCTGACAGCTCACAGCCGCCGCCCCCGCACCGACAGCACAGCAAACTGCCCGTTACGACAGTTCGCCCCCCAGTAGGCCCTATGATAAACAAATGATTAGGAATAAATCAAAATGTGATCCTGCCATTAAAAAAAAAAGTGATATGATATTTTTGCCATAGATAATTTTATTTCGTTTTATTTTAAATGCATTATGGGCATTAAGTGTCTGTTTTGTGTAAGTATAGGTTATATATTTCTTGTTTTCCATGTTTAAAGTAAGCTACTTGTAAATTGAAAGTAGCCTAAATGTGGTTGAAAGAAAAGGAAATGTGCGGTGTTGATCAGATGTGATAGATAAGGGGTCGCTATTGGATGCAGACATTATGAGATTCGGACCTTTGCTGTAAGAAAATGTTGTCAAATGGACCCATTTCAATTTTAGTTGAAGACACCTCTGTCAGACCAAGAATAATTCAATTGTAGTTCAAGGATGATGTTGTCGATGACAGTATGAAGAAGAGAAATGTGGAATGCAGGTCTTTTAAATGTAGAAACTGGGTTAGATCAGATGATTTTTGTATGACTTGACTTGTGACTTGCTTGACCTAAGCAATGACTTGACTTGTGACTTGCTTGATTCTCACCACAGTGACTTGGACTTGCTTGAGACTTGAAGGTTATGACTTGAGACTTGCTTGTGACTTGCACATTAGTGACTTACCCCCACCTCTGCAACACGGCATCGGACTAATTTAGTAAAGCCTCATTCACGCAGCCTTTGTGACGTTATGGTCACCGAGTGGACTCAATGTGGCTACACATCACAGACAATCTGCTGAAGTACTTATTCATTTTGTGACGACAAAACAGCTCAATAATTCCTAATAAAAATAAGAGGCTTTATTAAACGCTTTCTATGCGCAGGTGGTGGTTATATTAGCATTGTAGGCTGTAGACTGAAACTAACGAGGGAGGCGGCTGTTACACTGTACAGACTATCGCGCAGTCAGTTCGGGGACATGTCTCTGTGTATCCAAGGTTAGGGACAAGCAATCGGATCGCGATTTTAAGAGAGAAGCTTTAGTTTCAGCACTGCTATATGATTAACTATGAGCATAAAATAAATGCTGCCTCTCAAATGCTTTGGACAATGCCTAATACTTGTAATATCTAGCAGGGGAACAGCATGGCTTTATTATTCTGTAGTCAAATGGAGCAGTCGAGGCTCGGACAAATACTCCAGAGTCCAGAGGCAGTTGTAGTTTCTGGTGGGGGTGAGGTTAGATACACTGAGTAGATATTCACAATTAATAATCTCACTGTAGTAGCCTGCTGCAGCTGGCTGGAACATGAGTGATATAATCGGATGGATCTAAAACACATTATGGAAGGCAGTGTATTATTAAAGACCGTCACTAGATTTTACTTTCTCTTGATAATCCTTATCTCTTCCCTCATACCTCTTTCCTTTTAGTCCTTAAGGTGAGACACTGCAGGCAAAAACGTTTTCGAGCACTGGTCAATTTTGGATTTTTTTTGTCTATTTTGCTTCCATAAAATGTCCTCTTTCAGACTTGTATAAATCAAAGGTCTACATGTACATTAAGGTGTTCATTTGACTAAACTATCGGTTTGCATCTGTAAAAGCTTAACTTCTAAAGCACAAACATCAAATACATTTCAATATTTATTATTAGCACTATTATGAAGGTTATTGCGGAAGGATTTCTTCATGCAGTATGTTGTTAATTGTCTGATTTATGAGACCTTTTCTACATGAAAATAAAATCATTTTTAAGACTTGTTCATAGTATTTCTTGATTTATTAAAAACAATATTGTATCCTAAATCTGTTCTGTAAAAATAGTGTACTCTGAATATGTTCTGAAAATGAAATAAAGATTCTAGATAGAGATACCTCTGGCCTCATCCAACATCTAGATTTTTTAAACAAGAACATTTACAAATTATTAGTTAGGTATTGCCACAGTTGCATAGTAATCAACTAGAAAAGTTTCATGATGATATCTTAGAAATGTGTCCTTACATGTTCACTACCTTTCCCTTTTCTCACACCCTCTGTCAGTTGTCTTGCTCCTCCTTCTCTTTCTGTATTATCAAAGCTAAATAAAGCTAGGCCATGTCCTTTGATGGAGCTGTTATTATGTAGTCTCCTTTATCGTGGCACTGAACTGGGACACAGCTGAAGTATTTAAGCTCAGTGAACAGCCGATTTACCTTCTCTCTTTGTCTCAGTCGCCCCACTACAGCACAAGTTTGCAGATTTTTTTTTACAAAAGGACCCCTTACAAAAGCACAAGGGCTGTTATGAAAGACAGTAATAATTACCAAAAGTGAGCATTGTCATGCTTTTTTACTTTCATGCTAATGACGCTATTCCAATCAAGCTGTACTGAATTGCAAATTATTTTAACGTGGTAATATGTGCTGCCAAGAAGGTCCAAACACATTGTAGTTGGTGCCATGCAATTTAATTTAGCTGTCATTGGAGCTGTCACTGTGGAAACAATGGATGCTCTTTAAATACTTTACAAAAGCACAGATGGCTCAAATATTCCTCTGTTACTCGAGCTTTAGAATTAAGCTTGATGACAGATGTAAAGCGACAGAGTCCAAGGACATAAACTAATATCCAATGACATGGACGTTATTGTTGTGCTGTTTCAATACACTGTTTTTAAATCAGTGCTGGCGTATGGAAACACTTCTTATTCAAAGACCAACCCCAGTGATTGAAAAACAACGATTGTTCATTTCAACCCGGAGAAATCTTAATGTATCACAGATTTAAAGAATAAGAAAACTCGTTATAAAGAGTCTCTGGCTTTAAAACCCCATGGGGTTGTGCAGAATAACTCTTGTGATGGAGTCTAGACACAAGGGGGGGGGGGGGGGGGGGAAGGGGAAATACTTTTGATTGGTAGAAGGATACCTGGGCCCTGAATGGAATGAGGACAAGTAGAGGAGGGTTGCATCCATCAAACCGAAATGACAACTGACAGCGCAGGAAGATGACAGTTTTAAAATGTGACACCAGTGAGAGGATTGGCCCAAGGGGGTCATGGAGAAAATGCTGAAGTCAAGCGGAAAGTGAATCGTTGATTGTTGAGATGTAAGCAGCAACAAGGGAGAGTGAGAACTATTTGAATAAAGTTAGTAAGTTAAATGTATTTTCAGTGGCACCTTTTAAGAGTGTTATGAAACCACCATTGAATCTGATCTGTATATCTAGGTTGTTTTTTGTTGCCCATGGAATCCCTTGTATATGTATAGTATTGTGACGTATTAAGATGTTATTAGAATAAGTTTGAATGTTGTTTACATGCCAATATCACGTATGTCCAAGGCTCTCTCTTCATTCGCATGTGTCATTTTCTTTCTCTCTCTCTCCTCCACCCCCTGTCATCATCCTGTCATTCCGAAAATGATAACAAAGCAGCTGCCAAGCTTTGCAACCTGATGGTTAGCCCTCTTTTTTCTCACACTCCTTATCTTTTCCTCCTTTCCCTTTCTCAGTCTACTCATCACACATCCACAACTTCTTTGTTCACTTTCTCCCTCTTTAGGGACGATTCAGTTGATTGTTCTTTCTGCACAGTCAGTTCAGTCTGGAGAAGAAAAAACCTTTACAAACTTTAAGGTTGTAGAACATAAAAGACTTAGGGTGTTATGGAAGGGTTCTGTACAATAAATGCATCTGTTATTGACTGTACTAAATCAGTATACTGACTTTATGCCTCTTCTATATTTTAATTGCCATAGTGATGTATGTGATTCTGGACTGGTAAGATAAACATGAACAGGAAGTTGAACAATCTTGAATTTGCATTGTTTCCACATCCAAGGTTTCCTAGAGAGAGCTACTTAACCCCTCTGCTGCTCAACTGCAGCTCCAGAGTGGCCAGGTTATTTTAGTTGGCTCGAGACTTTGTACTCACATCATACATAAGTTACTTCAGTAGAAATAGTAATTTCATTAAATCACCATCTTTTACAAGGTGCTACATTTTTATTTAAATTGCAGCACTTTAAGATGCACACACTGCATAACCCACTGTGTGTGTGTAGATAACTGGCCTGATATGTGTTAGGAATAGTGAGACAAAAATGTGTTTAAGATCCATGGGACATTGCTGCGTGATTCTGACAGTTTGTTCCCCGTCTTTTTTAGTGAAAAAATATATTTGGGAAATAAATATTAAGAGTTAAATTGATTTCACTGTGTCCACTGTTGCACCCAATTTTAGAAATTATGTTAGGAAGAAAGTTCTGAGCTGTATCTTGTTAATATGACAATTAGTGTGTTGAGCTGTCACCTATCACAATATCAGCTCATAGCCCCAAAGCTATAAATGACATCTGCTTGGTATTATTTAGGTCATACTACAATTACCCTACGACTCAAACTTCTCTCCATCTATCATTCTCTTTCTTCTGACACTCACAGTGGGATTCCGGGGAAGAAGTGTGGAGTCATTATCTTTGCTGCAGAGGAGCTCAGTAACTGCAGGGTCAGTACACACACACACACACACACACACACACACACACACACACACACACACACACACACACACACACACACACACACACACACACACACACACACACACACACACACATATATATATATATATATATATATATATATATATATATATATATATATATATATATATATATATATATATATATATATATATATATATGAACACACTGTGGAGAACATTGATCATCGGGTTTGAGAAATGTTTTTAACATGATTTAAAGGATTACAAAGAGGGGACCTGAAAAATGTCTTCTCTTGACTCGGCAGTCCACTGTTGGTGAATGTGTTACAACACTGAAGTCCACTGTTACGCTAGTGTGCAAGTGCACACACACTCACTCTCTCTCAAACATGCACACAACCAATTAGTCACTGGAATAATTTCATATAGTCTGCATTTTTTATTTGCCTTTTAATCTGTTGATATAATAGCAAATACACTCAAACTATATAATGATGGGCCAACTTTTTGAAAAAAAAAATCATGAAATATAACCACGTGTATTAAGTTTAGTATGAACTGTAGATTGAGGGCGGCATTGCACCCTCAAGTTTTTTTAAGTGCTCAGCACTGATAAAGTACTTTATGTTGTGTTATACTGACCCAGAGTCATCTTAATATGTTTAAAATGAACAGCCATCTAATAATGGATTTAGTGATTTTTTTCTTCCACTTTTGCCAATCCCCTGCCACAACAATATATTAAACATTCTTGGTTTATTTGTGTTGGCTTCAAAAACATGTGAATATAAAGCTTGTCTTGATGGGGTTAACCTAGGGCTGGGCGATATGACCAAAATCTCAAATCCCGTTATAGAAATGTCTTATCCCGATAACGATACATGTGACGATATATCATATTTTCTGTAAATTAAATTAATACACATTTAATATACATAATTAAATACTCAACAAAAAAGTGTTTACCCATATAACAAAACAGAAAATTGCAATGTGACATTTGAGTAGTTTTGGGTCGTGTGGGGTTTCAGGGCACATAATTGACTGAATTGGTGGATTCCTCCTTAGCTTAGCTCATTAGCCTAATGGAGCTATCCTCTTTAGCTGAGGCTGCAATGGCTTGTAAATTCACCCCGAGGACAGGGTGACCGCCCCAGGGAGCGCAGGAGCTTCTCACCGCTGAGAGAGTAGCCGAGCCGTGCATTACTTACTCTCTTTATGGAATACTCGTGTGCAAACACAGACAGGTCTGTTACCGATGGATAGTGTCCGAAATGAACTTTGATTATCACACAAGCGAGAAAAGCCTGGTGCGGTTGGGCGGAAGTAGTGTCATGGAAGCGCAGCGGGGCTAGAAAGCGCTAAGTGTTTCTGCTTCAAAATAAAAGTCAAAGTTGACTTTGATTTCTCACATTTCACCAGGTAAAGGCTTTTAATGTGAAGTTACGCTGTAGGAAATCTTCGGTTTAATTAACAGTAACTTCACTGCAAGCTACATATATAATTTCTGTCGTAAAGAGTGGGATTTGCAACATAACGAAATAAACAATATTGCATAAAATGAAACGATAGACGTTTTTGTTTTTTGTCAGACGATATATATCGGCATATCGCACAGCCCTAGGTTAACCATCATTGAATTGCCCGTGAGAGGGAGGTCTCTCTAGGTCGTCCTCAGACGAGCCCTCCATCGTTGCTTCCAGTCATCCCAATTCCCAATACATCTGGCCAGTTCATTGGTACTTTGCGCTCCTGCATCCTTTTTGAGTACTTCCACGTAGGTTAGTGTAAAACGTCCTCGAGACCGATGACCAGGATTTGGTTCCCATAGTACCAATTTGCTGGCTGGCAGCTCTTGGTGTCTTTGGCAGTGTCCCGCCAGTCTCATTCTTCTAGAAGCTACTTTCTCGCTAACCCTTGGTATTCCTTCGTACAGGATACTGTTGGTAACACGTGTACTCTTGCTGATGTTAAGTACTGCACGCAGCATCCTGGTGTATCACCCGTCTAGAGACTTCTGCAAGGTTGGCTTCAGGGACCAGCATTCGCTGCCGTAGAGGTTCTGCCGCTGAAAAGTATCAGATACGCACCAGAAATGTTGAGAAGTCCTTTGGGTGTGTGTGTGGGGGGGGGGGGGGGGGGGGGGGAAGGAAGGGTGGGGCAACCTGCCAATAACACGCTGAGGTTTTCCATGATGCCTTCCAACAAAAGTCAATAACTGAAAGGCCTCATTAAGGACAATCCATCTATCTCTCTGTCTATCTCCATCTACAGTATTTATATATATATCCATTATTCTTTTCTAGTGCCAAGTATCTTAACACAGAAGCAGGCATAATAGAGTTCCTCATTAAATGGTGAAACCATTCATTCATATGTATGAAGCTATTCATTCTGCCTCTCTGACAATATTACAGACAAATCCATAATACAATCTGTTTCTCCCACTATTAAGGTCTGTAATTTAAATTAAATAAAACTCTGGATTGCAATCACTGTAATCTATGTATTCATGAGACATTCAGGCTGATGGTGTTAGTGTGAGGAAACGGAAGGTTCTCCGTGAGAATGGTGACTGATTCCCTCACTGCAATCTGGTGTGTGGCACTGATTGGCTGATTGGACCCAGGTGTGAGGAGATGATATATGCCCTGAGATCCCAGTGCTCTGTGCTGCTCATTATCTCACCTTAAGAGGTAGTGAGAGGTTGTCTCTGAGTGCTCTCTGTGTTAAGTTTTTCTAGTCTTCTGTTTTACTTGTGTGTTTCCGTTCAGCTGCTTGGCAGCGGTGGTTTAGTTTGTGCTTTAGTTTTTCTATATTAAAAGGTAGCCTGTGTGGCCCTTTCTAGCCTTGTGCTTTTTGTTTTCTCCCCCTCCCCTTCTTCGCGTTAGCGATTTAGTGGTTATCCCTCCGGGGATAACTTTAAGACACCCTTTGGTCCGCACCTGTGTCCCTAACCCTCCCCCCAGTCCTCACAGAATGAGCAGCCCAATGCAGGGCACAGCGGACCCCACTAGTGCTGACAGTTTAGAGGTCCATAGGCAGGCAATTTCTGCTCAAGGAGCCATGTTGGGCTCACACGACCAAACCCTACGTGCCATTGTAGAGCAACAGGCCTCGCAGGACTGCATGCTTCGGGAGATACTGGCCCGTTTACAGCCACCTGGGCCAACCCCTACCCAAGCACAAGCACCTCCAGTTCCACCCCATGACCCTTTTGTAGGCCAGGAGACCAAGCTGGCAACCCCAGCCCGCTATGACGGGCATCCAGGGAGGTGTAAGGGATTTATAACCCAATGCTGTTTAGTTTTTGAGTTACGACCCTCTATGTTTAGCACCGACCGAGCCCGGGTCGCATATATAATATCCCTTCTTTCGGAAAAGGCCCTTTCATGGGCTACAGCCTTGTGGGATAGGCAGACTCCAGTCTGCGCTGACGCGCCCCTCTTCATGGCGGAGATGAGGCGCGTGTTCGACCACGATGTTAGTGGCCACGAAGCAGCCAAACGCCTCCTTAGGTTACGTCAGGGCTCTGCAAGCGTTGCAGAATTTTCAATTAAATTCCGGACTTTAGCTACGCAGTCAGGTTGGAACAGGGAGGCTCTAGTGACCACTTTTAGTCATGCCTTGTCTGAGAGAGTTCAGGATGAGCTCGCTTCCCGTGAGGTTCCAGATTCACTTGAGGATTTAATCTCATTGGCTATTAGAATTGACAACAGAATTCGTGAGCGCAATAGAGAGAGAAAACAAGCGTACACCCACCAGATGTCTGAGGAGTTTAGCATCCCTTGTGAAAGACCTACCCTGCCTGAAGGGTCCCTTAACAATGATGATCAGGAACCCATGCAAATAGGACATGCACGGCTTACTCCCGTGGAAAGACGGAGGCGTATGAGCAGTGGCGTGTGTCTATACTGTGGGAGTGTGGGTCACTTCATTCGCCAGTGCCCCTCAACGCAGAAACACAATAAGCAGGGAATCAGGGTAGGCGTGTCAGACCTTGGGGAGGTCTTGCAGAGTCGTAATAATTCCCCTCCCGTGGTCAGTAGTTGCACCCCTTTGCCCTTTGAGTTATTATGGGATGGACACTGGCGCGCCTTCTCTGCATTTGTTGATTCAGGAGCAGCAGGTAGTTTTATGGACTCAACCCTGGCCCGAAAGCTCAATTTACCCATTTATGATCTTCCTTGTCCACTCGCAATTAATGCAGTGGATGGGCAACCATTGGGTAGGGGTAGGGTTGAGAGGGTCACCTGCCCGATTTTCATTCGCATTGGCAATCACACGGAAGAGATTAAGTTTTTTCTTATTGATACACCTCAGTTACCCCTCATTCTGGGAAACCCATGGCTCAAGGAACACAACCCTCACATCAATTGGAGGACTGGGAGGGTGATGAGCTGGGGTCCTAACTGTGCATCTCACATGATGGAATCAGACTCGGTTCAACTCCAACCTGTTGGATGTGAGCCCCCTCCTGCCACAAGTGCCTCTGTCTCAAAATCTCACAGTTCAGTAGGTCTTCCCTGTGCTTCCCCCAGCGACCGCCTGACTCTCGGGGTTATTGAGACCTTGACTCCCTCTGATTCTTCGCCCTCTGTGTCTCTTCTTGCAAATGGGGTTCCTGCAGAGTGCGCTGAACTTAGTGAAGTCATTAGTAAACATAAGGGCCGTCCACGTTCAAAAAATCAGAGGCTAAATGCCTTATCTCTACGATTCCAGTGTTCAGATAGTGACAGTTCTCCAGAGCCCATTGTGCCCCTTACCCACATCTGTGCCCCACTGACTGGGGAGATTGACACAGTGGTTCAGGGGGCTCAACAGCAGGAGCCGGACCCAGGAGGGGGGCCCCAAGGCTGTCGGTATGTTCCGGCACGAGTGCGATCACAAGTGCTTGAGTGGGGCCACTCCACACACCTCACAAATCACCCCGGTGTTCGTCGCACTATTGGTTTTCTCAAACGGAGATTCTGGTGGCCCCGGATGGGTAGAGATGTGAGCGAGTTTGTGGCAGCTTGCAAAATTTGCACCCGAAACAAGACGTCACAACAACATTGCCGCCCAGCCCCAAACTATCGGGTGGGTCAGAGGGTGTGGCTCTCCACAAGGGATCTCCCACTGCGGGTAGAGTCTCGCCAATTGCCGCCACGTTTCGTTGGTCCCTTCAGGATCATTCGAAGGATAAACCCCGTCAATGTTCGCCTCTTGCTTCCTCGGTCCATGAGGATTCACCCCGTGTTTCATGTTTCCCGCCTCCAGCCAGTCTGTTCCGATCCACTAGCCCCTCCAGGGAGGCCTCCACCCGGGGTGGGTGGGGGGTCCTGTTGGAACGTCAGGTGCCGTTCCTTAGAGGGGTGGTCCTGTGAGGAAACGGAAGGTTCTCCGTGAGAATGGTGACTGATTCCCTCACTGCAATCTGGTGTGTGGCACTGATTGGCTGATTGGACCCAGGTGTGAGGAGATGATATATGCCCTGAGATCCCAGTGCTCTGTGCTGCTCATTATCTCACCTTAAGAGGTAGTGAGAGGTTGTCTCTGAGTGCTCTCTGTGTTAAGTTTTTCTAGTCTTCTGTTTTACTTGTGTGTTTCCGTTCAGCTGCTTGGCAGCGGTGGTTTAGTTTGTGCTTTAGTTTTTCTATATTAAAAGGTAGCCTGTGTGGCCCTTTCTAGCCTTGTGCTTTTTGTTTTCTCCCCCTCCCCTTCTTCGCGTTAGCGATTTAGTGGTTATCCCTCCGGGGATAACTTTAAGACACCCTTTGGTCCGCACCTGTGTCCCTAACCCTCCCCCCAGTCCTCACAGTTAGGGATTGTGATCAACATTTGCATTGTCATTATGCGTGAGTTTTAACATTGCCAATTAATTTGTATTCAAAGTGAATCTCGGCTTGAACACTTTTGTGCTTGTGTCTCGCAAAAACCCTTGCCTTAATCCACAATAAAGTAGTTCCCGAAGAAACGAAGAAATTAAATTGCATCAGAATAATTATACTGATGTTCAATTAAAACAATTTTTCTTCACTCCCAGGATATTGCTACTATGCAGTTGTGTGCCAACAAGCTCGACAAGAAAGACTTTTTTGGCAAGTCGGACCCCTTCTTGGTTTTCTATCGGAGTAATGAAGATGGAACGTGAGTGTTAAGCATTAAAGGGTCGAATCAAATGTTGACTTTGAGGTCACCCTTAGTTAAATAGTAAATTGGTCAACTTTGAACCCAACATTGCCTGGTTGCAGCACCTTGCATGGGAGCCTGCTGAGAACGAGAATAAAAAATATAAAGCATTATGGATAAAAGGGCTGTATATAAGTGTTGTCGATTCGCCATGTAAGGTTTGCAGGGGAGATCTGTTGCTACAAACCATTTAGGCACTTATATCCAAGTGGGTAATATGTACTATGTACTGATGTCCTGCTGATAGAAGCATTACAGCCTCTGTAGAGTCACTGTTTTGTTTAAAAACAGCTGCTTTCATACCTATAAGTGTAATATTGCTGCAAATAGACAAAGAAAGGACAGTGGTTCATTGGCATGAACTGAAACCTACAGACTTCCATGCAAATAACGTCACATTTCTCATCTGGTTTTCCCTTGTTTATTTTATAAAATTAATTGTTTCCATGATTAGATTCTGAATCATTTTAAGACTTTTCTCCTCCTTTTAAGATAATTGTTTCATTCCACTGCTCTGGCTTGGAGGGATGTTTGTAAGACATATTCCGTCATGCCCCACAGATATACTTAAGCTGATATAATAATAAATAATACAAAAAAAAAAATACAACTTGCAAAATATGTTGTAGTGTAGCAAAGGGAGTGGCAGATACGTGATGTGGGATTATCTTCAGGTACAATGTGGGCAAACATGAATGTCCTCTCCCTTTTTAGTGGCATCATGTCTGTATTTTCTTTGCTGGCAGGTTTACTATCTGTCATAAAACAGAGGTGGTCAAGAACACACTGAACCCGGTGTGGCAGCACTTCACCATCCCTGTTAGAGCCCTCTGCAACGGCGACTTTGACAGGTCAGGAAACATTCAGCATAACTCCATTATGTATGAGAATGAAGAGTGAATAATTGTTATAGCCATTTAATGACAACGACAAACACTGAAGAAACATGCATGAAGCAGCATAGTAAAAACAGCATACCTGTTAAACGCTCACCTGGTTTTCATTGTTGTTAACATGAGCTAAGTAAATCCCTGTGTCCTGGCGAAGCACACATAAGGATTCTATGATTCAATTAAGAATGGGAACACTTAGGGCACAGGTAAAATCTAAAGTGGATGACATCACCTGTTGCTGGGGCGGTCAGAATAATGCCAGCAGTCGGTCATGCTGTCCCAGGGACCAGCACTGGTGTTATTGAGACTGACTCAGTTTTCAAACAGCCATGCTATACATCAGTCATGTTGGACTGTGCTGAGCACCTGTGATAGCCACTTGTGTACGTACACACTGCATACATATGTGCATCCAGTGCCATTTATCCTTGTGATATTTTAAAGCTTTTCGGTCCCTCAAAATGGTGTGGTAAGCGATTCTAAAAAATAATTTGTTGACAAAATCACTTTTTGTCAAATCAGTTAATATCTCCTCAAAATCTCATTCCTGTACGAACTGTGAGTGCGTTGAAAAAAGTGTTAATACACAGCCTAAGCTCTGTAAACACGACTACTGTATACTGTTTACTTATATTTTTTCAAATATAATACATGTAAATACAACAAAAATATCAAATATAAACAGGGTATATACCAAAACAGCTTGATGCTGTTAGGGTACCCAAATAAAAGCATACGTAGCATTTGCTGGACATTTCCGAGCCTTTGGTACACTTGATGTTTATGCCCAGCAGTTATGGCAATAGCACAGAGGAATAAGTGAATGCATTTGCATAGTAAGCTCTGGATGCACAGACAACACTTGTCACTAGGTTCAATTCCATTGTTGGTTTTGGTCATTTGATAATGGGAAACAAATAATGGTTTTAATATTATATTTAGTTAGTAGAAGTGTGGATGGTACTTATCATTAATACGTAATGTTAAGATATAATGTATAAGTTGGAAATATTTGACTTTGGAAATTCTGTGGCATTTGACCAAAGAAAATACCAACATAGACAGTACATTATATCTGCCTCTTCACATACTGGTGGATTCATATTTTCATGGTACTGCAGGCAAGAGCTTTTGTACATTCCTTGTCTGCTTGATGTGGCATTGAAGTAGTTCCCATGCTGGTAGCGAGTCTTGGCATATAAATACCTTGTAATTATCAGAACACCCTGTACCTGCCATGCCAATCATCCTCTTCCGTGAGACACTATTGCATCAGTGAATTTGTAATTGCTCTGTTCCCTGTGTGATGAATTTAAAAGAGTTTTTATTTTTTTATGAAACATTAGTTTAAGTCTTAGTTTACTGACGGGAAGTGACTAGGTAAAGTGAAGATTTTAGAAATGTTTCATTATATTATTTTGGAGATATTCTCTGTCTATTTCAGGACGGTGAAGGTAGATGTCTTTGACTGGGATCGAGATGGAAGGTAACAAAAACATTCTATGGATTACCTTTCACTGTTGACTTTTAATTCACATTGATGTTTCAAGTGTCACACAGATATCCAAAATACCTTGTGTATATTGTGTGGTGTGGATTTAGGAGTGCAACTGCTTCATTTGTGAGATCGCCAAAACAGATACACAAAGACATAGCCATTGATCTCTGATTATAAAGTGTGTGTTAATGTTTGCCGTGTTGGTGTTGTTTGTCTACAGCCATGACTTCATTGGAGAGTTTACGACCAGCTACAGAGAGCTGTCTCGGGGGCAGAACCAGTTCAATGTCTATGAGGTATGAAATAATGTTCTTCTCATATGAAAAGTGAAAAACGATTTAACTACAATTTGGGTGATTTTGAAAATTGCTATACATTCTCCTGGCTGGCACTAGCCTGGCACCGCCCGCCTACGTACTTCCGCTCAATTTTCATTTCCCTTCAGTAGTCAGTCTGGGTCTGCAGTATATTCTTAGGTTTTTTCTCCGGACAGATTTTTGCCGGTCCAATCAGCGAACAAATGGAGTGGCTCAGAAGCCGGCGCATGACATATGTCACGACCAAACGTTATGGGATAGGTTTGCAGATCTAGAGTGGCACTGGGCCAATGGTTTTAAACTTCAACAGACACCCACCTTCAAGTGAGTTAACGTTTGTAAATTGAGCGATTCCGGACCCTCTGTACAAATGAAATTAAGTACAATGGTCTGGTAGGACCATGCTAGGCTGGCTAGCCAAAGAAAAAACGTTATTATAGTATCATTATAGTCACTGTCTTTTGGATAGATAGATAGATAGATAGATAGATAGATAGATAGATAGATAGATAGATAGATAGATAGATAGATAGATAGATAGATAGATAGATAGATCTTTTCAACTCTCAGGTCTCAGTTTTTCTCTTCTCTACTGTCTACATTCGTACGCAGTTAAATGAGCTGCAATGATTATCAGGCATCTGTTGAATAATTCATGTTCATCATCGAAGATCATCCCAGGATATCAAGTGGTTTTCACAAGCACCCTCTCAATCACTGACCCACTTTCCCCCCCCATCAACCGGGCAGGTTTTAAATCCCAAGAAGAAAGGCAGAAAGAAGAAATACATTAATTCTGGAACTGTGAGTACACCCACTTCACCAATGTCATTTCCCCTGGTATTCTAAGCTTTCGTATATATTTATATAGCTTACATCTGCTTCTCCCTCACACTGACTCCTCTTCCGTCTGGCCACCTGTTTGTCTTTTCCACCTTCCTCCTCTGTTTATCACCCTGTATGTGTGGCGGAACGTGTGTGTGTGTATCCATGTGTGTGTGTGTGTGTGTGTGTGTGTGTGTGTGTGTGTGCTCGCCAGGTAACTCTCCTGTCCTTCAAAGTGGAGTCCGAGTATACCTTTGTGGATTTCATCAGAGGAGGGTGAGTGGAATAATAATTAGCCTGCTTTCCCAGTGTGTGTCAATAGCTATTGGTTGTTTGTGTGTGTGTGTGTGTGTGTGTGTGTGTGTGTGTGTGTGTGTGTGTGTGTGTGTGTGTCTGCATGGGCTGGTATTATTCATGTTGTGGGGAAATTTTACTGTTCACACAGTGATATTTTGGGGACAAAATAAATATATAGCCCCCATAACGTAATAATGACATAAAAGGGTGAAGATTTGCTTTAAGGTAAGGGTAGACTTAGGTGTAGGTCAGGGTTAGGGTTAGGGTTAGGAAAACAGTGGTTATGGTTAAGGCAAGTCTCCAGGAAATGAATGTAAGTCTATGTAATTTCCTCAGAAGTGATGAAAACCCAACGTGTGTGTGTGTGTGTGTGTGTTTGAAATAACCTGAAGATACTCGATTGAATTTCCCCAAAACTCCTTTTTACAGAGCATCACATTTAATTCATATTGGCAGGGTTAGGAGTAAAGTTTTTGGTGGTAGATTACATTGGTTAATACCTAATTTATTCAGTTCATTCTCTTTTAATTACTGGTTCCATTCATTTTAGCCTAATTAAACAATCAAGATGGTGGAGGGAATATTGTCCCGCCATACTAATTAGCCAGTGAACCAGTAAACTCATTACATTTGCAACTCATTGTGTGGGAGACTGTGTGTGTGTGTGTGTGTGTGTGTGTGTGTGTGTGTGTGTGTGTGTGTGTGTGTGTGTGTGTGTGTGTGTGTGTGTGTGTGTGTGTGTGTGTGTGTGTGTGTGTGTGTGTGTGTGTGTGTGTGTGTGTGTGTGTGTGTGTGTGTGTGTGTGTGTGTGTGTGTGTGTGTGTGTGTGTGTTGTATAATGAATTCATTGTCTGATGATTTTTGTCATTTTTCTAATTTTTTTTCCCTCTTTGATTCTTGTCTTTGCAACAGAACACAGCTGAACTTCACAGTGGCTATAGACTTCACAGCATCCAATGGTAAATCACGTCCTGGTTTATTTTCAGATATATGCCCACCACAATAAAATAACGATACATCCAAGACATATATCGTCATTTATTGTGGTGTGCAGGTGTGTTTATATAACTATCTACTGCCTCTATGCAGTTGTATCACAACACAATTAAACCAGATATGACCTCTCAACCATTTCAGTACAGTTTAGGAGTGTGTGTATAGCAGCTAGTTTTAAAATATAATAATTCAGTATCAAAGTCAATTTGTCCCTTTCCCCCTCAGTAACCTGACCTTTTTTCATTCTTCATGGCCATTTCCATTTTCTCTGGTAATGGTGGCTTGAATACATTGTTACATTCGGGCTCTTGTCTTTTCACATGGTGGAAAGTGCAGTCAACCATGCAAGTTGCACAGGGCACAATGGACGTGTCTGCTGTTTCCATGGGCGGTGTCAACATTTGCAATGCAGTTGGAAGCCAAATGGGATTAGCAGGAATACATTATCAGTATAGGTGTGTTAGGGGCAGGCATATACTGATCAAATCAGGCCCCCTGTTTTCATTCCCTTTAAAGCAGGGCAAGGCTTTTAAATAGGAGAGAGTCTACAGCAGCAGTCATTGGCAATGCAATTCTTAAGTCCCAGGCGCCTCTTGAAAAACTGAAGTGAAGAGAGCAATACCTGATTAACAAATAAACACAAACGTAGTCCAAGGACACAGTGCAGATAAGAGCATATTGCTTTTTGTCTGATCTACTACGTTCACATGTGAGCAATAATTGGAAAAATATTGTCCGTTTTTAAAGTTGCAGTGTTATAATGATGATCAGCACATGAATCTTTCATTTTCAAGTGATGAAACATTTTTATTTTTCTGCAAGTGACTGTGAAAGCCATGGTTATTAACATAGTTCATCATAGTTATAGCCTTTTGTATATTGGAATTCAAAATGCAAATGCACACACCGTGTTTGGACAGCTGTTTAAAAGCAGACAGTCAGGCATTATTCATCTCCTGTGTTCCACTGATGACTTACTCACTTTGTATTTCGCTGGTGAAAACCAAAAAGAGAAGGAGGGAGACTTCCTTGTGTTTGTGTGTGTGTGTGGGTGTGTATTACTCATGTTGTGGGGACGTTATTATGTTTACACAGTGATATTGTGGGGACGTTCCTTCCTTTTGGGGACAAAATGGAAGGCCCTATTACGTAAGAAAATACATTTTAGGGTAAAGACTTGCTTTGAGGTAAGGGTAGACTTAGGATCTAGGTTTAGGTTAGGGTAGGGTTAGGCAAGTAGTGGTTGTGGTTAGGGCAAGTCTCCAGGAAATGATTTAACAGTGTAATGTCCTAGGAAGTGATGAAAACATGCGGTGTGTGTGTGTGTGTGTCTGCCTCCCAGGTAACCCCTCCCAGCCCACCTCGCTCCACTATATGAGTCCCTACCAGATGAATGCGTACGCCATGGCCCTGAAAGCAGTAGGTGAGATCATCCAGGACTACGACAGTGACAAGCTCTTTCCTGCCTATGGTTTCGGAGCTAAGCTGCCCCCCGACGACAAAATCTCCCACGCCTTCCCACTGGTGAGGCACACATACATGCCAACACACACACACACACAAACCAATGAATTCACGCATACAAGTCACACATGCACAAGCAAAATAGCAGGGTTGCGGTTTAGAGGACAGCTGGCCGCACATGTTAAGAAGCCGGCGCATCTGCCTGCCAGCGGGAATTACCCAGCATCCCCTCTACTTCCTCCTTGTGTCCTCCTGAGGGATCAGTGCAACCATTCAGAAACAGCTGGATGCTAAGCTCAAGCAAGGCCAACTTTTTCCCGGCTTATCTATTGATCTATTTAGCTTAAATAAAACCACCTTTACAATGTTGAAAGCTTCGTTTAAAAAGGGTGAATGTAGGCAGTGGGTAGGCAGTGGCGTTTTTATAAAAGTATTACAACGTTCTGTTTGAATTCAACATGATGTCACCTGGGTAATTTCAGCTTGAGCCCGGATAAATTGAGCGGTAAACTGAAAGCTTGAGTTCCAAACTAGGTGCATATAGTATAGTTTAAAAGACAGTCATTTCCCAGGAGAAATGTCACAAATTGGCTCTATAGACTTGCAATGTGGGAGTTGTAGGATTCCGTTTTCTTTCTTTCTTTCTTTCTTTCTTTCTTTCTTTCTTTCTTTCTTTCTTTCTTTCTTTCTTTCTTTCTTTCTTTCTTTCTTTCTTTCTTTCTTCATTTTATGAGCTAGACAGTGTCTACTAAAGTCAGGGACCAAATCCTGAGGTATATCTACTTTTTGGAAATGCATTCACTGGAGTACCTATTTGGGACTTATTTCATTTTATTGCCAGTGACTGCTGCTGTAATTGTTGTGCATATGACAAATAAACCATCTTGAATCTGTTGCAGAGTGGAGACAGTGAGAATCCAAACTGTGTGGGCATAGAGGGAGTTCTGGAAGCCTATTTCCAGAGCCTGCGGACGGTACAGCTGTACGGACCCACCAACTTTGCACCTGTGATTAGTAAAGTGGCAAAGTAAGTTCGGAAGTTAAGGCTACAATTTCACTTTCCAATCCAAGGTTCCAGTTAAATCAATTTGTTTTTGTATTTATAGGCTTGGATCTTATCTAACATTTTTGCTGACATGACTGATGAGAAGCTTTTTCACCGGATTAGAGATGGTGTGTTGTTATTTATGACACAGCACGTGTCAGTTCAACATGTGCAGGATTAACGATCAGCTAATAATCTTTTTATTTTGAATAATTGAATTAATTTATCTCAAATTTAGAATCCAGAGGATATGTTTGTGTTGTATGAACTATGAGAAGATGCTATCAATGACTGTGTGGTTTTCTCAAACAAGTCGGTTATGGCGGACGATTTTTCAATTTCAAATGTCTGTATCTAGATCAGTGTATCCATTCATCATGTTTTATTAATAAAAACATGCGTTTATGTATGCATATCATCTAGACACAAGTTGAGAAGTTGAAAGGGAAAGTGCTTACCATGTGGGGCTTTTACACCGTATTTAATGTATGTCTGTAGACCAGAAACACTGAGATTTTTTTAAGGATACAAGTTTAACAGTAATTTACATTGGCATAACATATTGCATTACAGTTTTATAAAGTTGTGTTATATTTAATACATTTTTTGCTGTATGTGTGTATAAAATACACATATTGGCATTGTGATAAATGCCTCATATTATATTATTCTTGCAATATTATACTTTAATAAATTGACAAAATTATAAATCAGACTTTTAGTAGAAAGGACAGTTGAAGAGCTGCTTAACAAGGGAAAACGTAAATAGAAAGTAAGCAAACCATAGACACCTTTTAGACATTATCTTATATTTGCCAAACTCTACCTGTAACCGTTTTAATTTGGGCTATATTTTACTTTCACCCAATTCATTGTTTGCAGCCATTCTACATCACTGTCTAAACATTTCAATTTATGTTTCTAAGATATGCAAAGTCATGGCTGTCCAGGTGCAGCTAGCTAACATAGGGGCTATCCTCATGCAGCTTATGTAGGAATTAGGTGGGGGGGGACTGTAACCCCTTTGAAGGGGTAAGCCTGCAAACGCGTAACAAACAGCCAAGCTACTGTAGTGTTTCATGTTTGAGAAATCAAACAATAAGACATCCTGCTATGGCGCGCAACGTTTTTCTTAGTGGTAAAGGACCAAGCGGTAATTGATACAAAAACAACATTTCACAATAACTGCACTAAAGAAGAGCAGAACAAGATAGGGCGCTTAATGGAAGTCACTAAGGTTGCTATGAAGACCAGCTACACAGAGGCAGTCCTATTCTTTGTACTATCTTGTGATGGAAAACTACCTCCATAAAAAGACCTGTACTAGGTAGACTAGATAAGAGTTGATACCATGTAATAGAAACTTGCCAATAGCCAGTTTTTTCATTACAGACTCTGAAATGAACCATCTTGATGAGCTCTCATGAGAAGAGCATTACACAACACATTATTCAAAAAGGTTGACAGGGACATTGAGTTCCTAGAAAAGCTCTCTATAAAAACAATGTTGTATAATAATTATTATAGAAATCGTTCTATATATTTTAGTAAGGGTCCATCAGGTTAACTCATGATCCAATATTCAAAGTAAAAGGTAAAGAGATGGACTAATGTAAATCAAATCCATAGGGCATCACGATAATCCAGAATTATTTTTGTCTGTCTTTAAAGGAGAAGCACTTCCTGAAAATGAATTAAATGGGATACATATCATGACAATGTTATCTATGCGAGTATGGAAAGCAAATTTTTCATTCAACCATATGCCAAGATATCACTGCAAAGAGACCTTTACTAAGAGACCTTTACTAATTAATTTCCAGCTACTCTCAGAAGAGTATATTTATCTATCTTTTGTTTCAGGAGAATGTTATAAATTAGGTTTCTTGTACATTCAAAGTAAATGTTAATTAGTTAAATGATAGCAGAAGTTTGTGAAAGGCAGTCTGAAGGTCAGTGATTTAGGCATTGTGAAACTGTATCGATAACTGTTTTGCATTTCAATTCATCTGCGCTGGTTGGTCGTTCCTTTATTATTTATCAAAATGGAAAACCGAACCGGTGCTAATACAAAGCCTTGTGGGACAGCTTTTGGTATTATTATGACTTTGGATACACAATTACCATTGCTGAGAATACTGTGTTTTGCTAAAAAAAAATATTTTGTTTATCAGTTTATAAATGATTAAAATACTTTGGCCGAATATCTTTGTCTATTGCACCTCAAAGCTAAGACCTACAATATATGACAGGCTACTAAAGGGTAAAATAGGTGGAGACCTAATTAAGGCAGCTGTTTCCATTTCATAACTGTGAACTTTTGGTTTTACCTGGTTGTAAGACCATAGAAAAGTGTTGAACATTTTAGCCTACTGAACTATCAAGTTTATCCGACCCTGTGTTTGAACCCCCAGCTGTGTCAAGCAGCAAGAGATATTAACATACATGAATGTACACTGAATATAAACTGTTCGTGCACAGAGAAAAAGAGAAAGATTGATTCACAGATCAATGTCAGGTTCAGTCAGGTGGAACAGCTCAGATGCTGGTATTAGATTCTGCCTCCTTGCACAAACAGCAGGTAAAGGATAGAGGTAAAGACTCTCACGGACAATATTCCGCCTAAAATCAGTGCTTTCTTTTCAATATGTACTATACTCACTCAGCAATTATCCATATATTATATATTTTCAATTTCTTTGTTTACTGTGTATTGCAAACATTGTAAATAATGTTCTTTGTATTGCAAAATATTTATTTACATTTATATACTGTTTGGTATATCTCGATTTATTGCATATATTACCTATCTTTCTTTATCCTTTGTACATATTGCACCGTGGGTCTGAGATAAACTTATTTTTTATTCCACTGTATGTCTGGCACATGTTGCAGAAATTGACAATACAATTGGCTTGACACATACAAACACACAGACACACACTAACACTAACACATATACGTCTTGAAACACTTCTGCAAACTCATCTGGCTTCTTATCAAGCCAACGACGATATTTGGCAATACATAATATTATTAGGTTGTTTTTCCTTCACAAACTCCATGTTGGGAAGGGACTGAACAGCGTTTAAAAAAATAAGAAGCATGGTCACATACTTGTCTTCATGCAGGGTTTTTCTGTGCTTTATTATTTGTGAAGGCTTGCCCGAGGTTGTAGTTTTAGGCAGAAAACAGCACTCCGCCATGGAAACTGCAACTTAAAAACAAAGGGTTTTTGGATGGGGATTAAACCCATTTACATTTTCCAGCGATGACTATTAGGTTGTCATCTGTGGTCATTTGCTAACAACATTAGCATTCAAAAGTATTGGATATTAAATGCATTTTGAATTTATATTTATGAAAACACATGTATTACTCTTGTTCTCTTCACCCTTACAAAAGCACTTCTTAAAACCCATGTTAATTCAAGTCTGACTCTTAACTTCAGGATAGAGCAGATGTTGGTAAACTGTTATCCTGCAATGTAGTATTGTAGTGGTACTGGCTTATGGCTTTGCATCACATACTGGTTTGAGTTAGTGAATGTTTCACTGTAAAAGACTTCATCCCACAAAATAATGTAGTTCTGACTTACTTGGCATTGGACGTAACGCTAGGTTAGTTGACCAAGAAACCAAGAAACATTAGATATGTAGAGTATCTCTGGGTGCCATGTCGAATAACTTCTATTTATTACAATATGCAATAAGTCTTCAGGCATTAGTTTTACACCAGAATCAAATGTACACTAGTGAAGACATGATCATGAGAGCATTTTTCTCAGAGGAATTAAAATTGCAGCACCTATCGAACAGAAAGGAGAAAAGAAATGGCCATGCAGGTGATATGGCCAACATAACTTCAGGAAGGTCAAAAGGTCAGAGTAATAAGTTACTGTGTGTTTTACTGGCAATGCTTCATTCAAGTCCTGAGCCACTGTAGACCATAGTATAATGTATGTAATGAGACCAACAGGCAGATGTGTTCTACTAGTTTGTTACTTTGGTTCACAGGTAGGATGCTCTAACACTCGTGTGTGTGTGTGTGTGTGTGTGTGTGTGTGTGTGTGTGTGTGTGTGTGTGTGTTTGATATGTGTGTGCGTGCGCTTTCCCCAGCTGTGCAGCTGAGATTACAGATGGCTCTCAGTACTTTGTACTATTGATGATCACAGATGGTGTGATATCTGACATGGTCCAGACCAAAGAGGCTGTGGTCAATGTGAGTACCACACACACACACACACACACACACACACACACACACACACACACACACACACACACACACACACACACACACACACACACACACACACACACACACACACACACACACACACACACACACACACACACACACACACACACACACACACACACACACACACACACACACACACACACACACACACACACACACACACACACACACACACACACACACACATGGATAGCAGTGCTTCTGTCTTTTACAGGGAATATTGTGGGCAAAATCTCCATTATATTTCTATGCGCTTTCTAAGATTAAAACAGTTTGGTCCGCCAACCAGTTCTGTTTGAAGTTATACCTGAGAAATAAAGTAGACACATCAGAATACAACTAATTTTTCACCTTTCACCACAATTAAATTAATGAATGCATTTACTAGACAGTGCTACCTTCGTTATAATAATTCAAGTCTCTTGAAAGCTGTTGTTCTCCCAAATATTATATATGGATCCTTAATTGTTTCAATCCACAGAACTGATCATTGCTTGTCTTTTATATTTGACTTCTGTGCAGGCATCATCACTCCCCCTGTCCATAATAATTGTGGGTGTTGGACCGGCTGAATTTGATGGTGAGTAATCCATTTTAGTAATAGGTATAATTCATCAGAAACTCAACCTTAGTCCACATGAGAGTGGAGGGTCAAAATCTCCCCTACCCTTTACTCTTCTGTAAATGAAGTGATTTTATTTCCAGGAGACAACACGTTCAAACAGTGTCTCAGCAACGCCCTGTGGAACACTCACAGGTGATTCACTCAGCCATTACACCTGGCAAAGCAATCAGCCACAAAACAATAGATGAGCAACTGGCATTAGAAGAAGGAGTAATCTAGTCACCACAAAAACATTAGATTTAGTAATCTCTAGTTATTTTTCTGCCACACCTTCTACCTCTCCATGCCACTTATACACCTGTCTTCTCTGTTACCTGTTTCCCAACAAAATCATCCAGATTGTTTTTCCTTTTATTGCTATTATTCTGCAAATGTTCTCGATAAGTACATCACAATGGTTACTGGAGTGATGCAACACATCATATTTATAGTGTTTCGGTGGTGGAGTACAAATGCGAAACAAGTTGATGCATTTTGAAATTGTGGTCCTTGAATGCACATTTTCTAAAAGCAATGAAAACATGTTTACATTTTGAGCATTTGAACAATTGTTAGCAAATGAAAAAAGAGCCCAGTTGAGATTTTAAATGTGTTTTTCAAAGTGCCCTGGCCAATATAGATCTCCAGGCTGATTTCTGAGGCCTGAACCCCTCAATGTGTGCCTGGATCTTGGACTTCCGAATCCTGACAACCAGGCCTCAGGCTGTCATGGCTGGTGGGCACATGTCAAATCCCATCATCCTTAACTCTGGAGTCCCCCAGGGCTGTGTGCTGAGCCCTTTGCTGTATTTCCTGTACACCAGGCCCAGCCCCAATACCATCCTCACATGTGTGGATGAAGTGGTGGTGGTGGGCCCGATCACTAACAAAGATGAAAGGGCCTACCCTCAGAAGGTGTCATACCTGACAACGTGGTGCCCGGACCAGTGCCTCCTCCTGTGGCAAACGGACATTGTGGTGAAGAAGGCAAGGCACAACTATATCACATCAGAAAGCTCAGGAGAATTAAGGTCTCCCAGGAGATCCTGAAATCCTTTTACTCTACCACCATACAGAGAATACTGACTGAAGCTATCACTGTCTGGTATGGAAATAGCTCCTCCCGGGACCAGCAAGCCCTGCATAGGGGGGACAGGTCGGCTGGGGACCATGGGCACCCCACTCCCCTCTCTACAGGATGTATACACCAGACGGTGTACCAGCAGAGCAAAAATGATTATCAAGAATCCCTATCACGCCTGAAACAGACTTTTTGTGACTCTGAGGTCAGACCAAAAACACACACACAAAGACTGAGGAAAAGTATTTTTCCCCAGGCAATCAGAACCCTGAACTCAGTCACTACATAATAGACAATTCTCCCCAGAGCAGCACTCTGAACAACCTCCTGCAATTTGACACTTTAACCCTGGCCATTTTGAACAAAACACTTCATAATTGACATCACCTATCTGATACCTGACTCCATTTTAATTACTTGTGCATATATAAGCAGGGGTGGACAGACCAGGTTTGGGAACTTCCCTGAAAGGCTGGTCCATTTCGGGCCGAACCGGCTGGCAGGCACATTTGCACAATTGCTCTGTGTCACTGCCTGGTCAAATTATTTTGAAATTTCCTTTCCAATAGGAGGCAACGTGCACTGAAAACTTTTCATACAGCATTGACACTAAACAGTTTAAATTTAAATGTGTGATCGGTTATATGGAAGGCAGCATTTGACTTTGGCATTGACTTTTATCTTACTTGATGGGGATCATGTGAACAAACAGGAAACCACTATTAGCGGCTGCATTATATTTCATCTCAGTAAGGTCTTACTTTTCCTGGGAGGGTTGCTGCACAAAGTCAATGGAGTCAAGTGTCCAGGCATCTTCCAGCCCACAGATCAATGACTGTTCAGTGGGGACCTGTTGTGTGTGAGAGTGTGTGAGAGTGTGTTACTGCTCAGCAGGGTGTGACTACTTCACAACTCATACTTGGGTTAGATGGCCCATCTTTCTCCATTTGTTCCAGCAATCAATTGGTTGGATTGGTAGAAGAAGTAATCAGGAATGTACGGGGGTCACAGGTCAAAGTGGCTCAATAACTAACTCGGAAAGATATAGTGTGTGTGTGTGTGTGTGTGTGTGTGTGTGTGTGTGTGTGTGTGTGTGTGTGTGTGTTAGTACTTTATTGCCAAGCCTAATTGCCTCTGTTTGTTATTGTCTCTGTCTTGGGGCTGTGTACTTTTTGACCTAGCATGTCACTTTCACAGTTCTAGTGTTAGTCCTGTCATTTTGTTCTGGTTCCTTGTGTGTCTTTTTGATGATGTGACCTAAGCATGTGCTCTGTCACCTTTCCATGGCAGTGTCACACATCCAGTGGGGCTCAAACTCAAGATATACACTGTTGTGTCCCATGTTGTTTTTGAATACCCCTCACAATGAGTCTGAATCTCGAAAACTGTTTGGCCATAGTTGAAATGGATATCTGAAAGCGTCCATAGCACCACTCTTAAGATACTGTGCTTTTCCAATGAGTTGCCACACTAACTTAGATTGTATGGCCTGTTGTTGGATTGTGCATAATTTAGGCTGTTGTGCATGACGTGTGCTACCCACTCCCTGCTGAATACTTGTTTTTACTTTCCATGTTCCACTTCAGAATTTCCACTATGAAAACCCAAAAGAACAGAGTGTACCTGCTGTATATTGTCCTTGGGTGGCTCCAGTATTAAATAATATTCACTCTATGGCTTCCTCTCCTGACTGTTGAACACATGAGCTACTAAGCTCATCACTATGCCACTTTGTAACAGTTAACATATGTTTTAAAATAATGTTAACCACACCACATCACTTATACAAATTTTTTCTATTATGTTCAACATTATTTCTATTACATGAACAGTATCCAATTTCACTACAGTTATTATCATTTTGTTTTTTATTCCATGTACAATGTTCTATTTTTCCTACATTTAATTAAACTTTATTTTGCATTTTACTTTATATGTATTATGGTACACCTTACCTCTACACTATTTATCTGCACTGTGTCCTTGCACTACTTTTGTGTGTATTGGTGTTTCAGGTGGCTTTCATCACTTGTGTGTTTCTATTATACATGTTCTTCCTCTATATTGCATTGTTGAGAGGAGCTTGGGACTTAAGAATTTCATTAACAATGACTGCTGCTGTTATTGTTGTGCATATGACAAATACACCATCTTGAATCTTTTAGCGATGGAGGAGCTGGATGGAGATGAAGTTAGAGTGTCCTCCAGAGGACGTCTTGCTGAGAGAGACATTGTACAGGTAAGCATCATCATTCTATTTAACTTTGCTAGAAAGCCTTCAGTATGTTCCTGTTAACAGCAGCATGGGGAGTATACCCCAGATGAGCATGGCTTACATTCACAACACACACTAGGACATGTATTGTTTTTTTCATGCATTTTATATACCATTCCAGTGGTATATAAAATGGATGTAGCATCCGGCCTGATCTCAGTTATGTAAAATTGCATCCAATCGTCCTCTCCTATGCGCTTCGCCATCTTGTTAGATTTTGCCTCCGCCTCATTTCCTCTTACCAAAAACACTTGACGTCAGGGGGAGGGAGATATGCCCATCTAACTCACGTATACCTCTGAGGCAAAGCGAAGGCCTGCGGCTAGCTGTCACTCAAAATGTTGCGCCTCTAATTAGATTTTAACCTCCAATAGAATAAAAATGAGGTACAAAACATTTTTGTACCAGGCTTTAAAGAGGTTTAATAATGCATTAAGTGCATTAATTCCAGAAATTAATCACACCGCGTTAATGCTTTAATTTAAACAGCCCCTATATATTAGGTAATAGAATTGGACGAATTGAAGTAACTCAAGCAGAAGGTTATATCTTGAAAAAGACATGTGTCAAAAGTCACTATGAAAACTGACAAGAAGAAAGATGTTTCCTTACCGTTTATGCCCTCAAAGACATTTTACCTACTATGATTTTATTCATGATTATTTTTTGGCATTTTCAAGCTTTATTTTGATAGTACAGAGTTGAAATGGGGAGACAGAGAGAGAGGGGGGATGACCTGCAGTAAAGGTCCACGTGTCGGATTCGAATCCGTGACCACTGCAACGAAGGCCGGAGCCAATATGGTACGCGCTCTATCCACTACGCCACCGGAGCGCCCCGTGATTTTTTAACTCAACAAGAACAAGTAGTTATTTCTTTAAATAGTTTTGCAATACGTTTTACAATCATCAGGTACTGATGGAACCAGATGTGGCAGTAGAAAACTGCAATTTTCAAAAAGCCTTTTAAGAGATATGAGAAAACAAGAAGCACATTATCATCACAGTACTATTGTAGTTTAATGTGCAGACGGGTCAGTCAGCCGGCAGAGCATTTGCTAAAATGTTAAAGCCTTGTTTAAAATGATAAATGTACAGTTTCTAGATGTATTGAAATGTACTGTATATTGTGTTTTTAAAACCCTAACCCTCAACTGTGTATCTCTGACAGCTGTAATCTAAGTTGCGTGCTTGAAGTAATCCTTCAAATGCCTCTAACCTTATGACAATAATTCAATCATAACATCATCACAGGTGTAGCAGAATTTTTTTTCACTTAAGTTTCCTTTAAATGCATTTTCAGTTACTGATTCAATGTGATGGCTGCCTGTACTGCGGCAACACTGATTATTTATACAGAGAGAGATTTGTTCTCACGTCTTGTTCCACCTCCACTGTGAATATATCACTCAATAAATCATCTTTTGTTAGCATACCAGACCTCTGTAGCCCACTCAACATCTCTGCTTGAGCATCACACACTTGAATCTTCAAGCAAACGGTCAGAGGTCAAGTAGCTGCATATTATAATTCTGGCATTAAATTTGGCAACTGGGCCTCGGCTTTTAATTTAATCTTTTTAAACCCAGTGACATTATGTCAACCAGCTGGCATATAAATGGTTAAAATCCTTCAAACAAAGATGAATATGGTTTGTATGGTAAAGACCAAAGTTGAAAAAATAATGTAGAGATGATTGAAAAATACATTCATATTATTTTAATATTCATATGAATCCCAAGGGACCAAAAATGGGCCGAAGGAGGCTAAAGGAGTTGTTTAAAGTATGCAATAAAGGTCAGAAAGGGCAAAAGAGGTCAAATAAAAATAACTTCCGGGATAAACACTTGACTGTGTGCAAATAGGAATTACAAAAGACAATGTCATAACACAATGTCATGTTCTATCTTTGTTTATGTGTCATGGTATGCAGCACCATTCGCCATATAATAAAATACGACCCTCGAGAAAATACAAATTGTGTCAATCTCAATATAAATCTCAATATAACAGCAACATACATTTATGTCACCGAAGTTGTCTGTGTTCACCAGACTGATGGCTTCAGCAATGGTATGTACTGTATGAAAAGGGCTTGTGGAACAATAACATAATGAGAAAAAGTCTACATGTTTCTCAATCCCTCCAATGAGATATGTTTTTTACTAAAAGGTCACCTATTATGCAAGATGCACTTTTTCATGGGTTTTCAACATTAATATGGGTCCCCGGCGTGACTAAAGACTCCCAAAGTATGAGAAAAAACAACCCTTTCTTTTTCTCCATCTCCACCTTTCTGAAAACGTATGACATCACAACTGAAGAAGACACGCCCTCTCATTACCAACCTGACTTACCACTACCTCCACCTGTGATAAGTCTCAGCCCCAGATCCCCTTGAAACTAACTGGCAGGTAGATTAAAAAACACCCAATCATCGCAGACTGGGCATTTTGGAAGGCGGGGCTTAAAGAGACATGGTTCTAAAACAGAGCATTTCAGACAGAGGCTGAAAATAGGAGATTCGGCAATGTCACTGTGAGAATATAATTATTATTTTTTTTACTCTACCACTCTTCAAGTGGAAACCCAAATTATGATTTCGAACCTGAAAAAGAGCATGATATGTGACCTTTAAATAAAAGAACACACTACAACGTATATTTACAATGTACATACAAAAATCTAAATAACTATTTCCTCCCACTACCAGTTTGTTCCATTCAGAGATTACATCGACAGATCTGGCAACCAGGTCCTCAGCATGGCCCGGCTGGCTAAGGATGTCCTCGCAGAGATCCCCGAGCAGCTGCTGTCTTTTATGAAGAGCAAAGGGGTTGAACCGCGACCGGCCCTCTCCTCCTCACCGTTACCAGAGCTACACCAGCATACTATCTGAGCCCCTCACACAGCCACAGCCATGTCCCTGCCTATCCTATGCTTTATCTATGCTCACTTCCCATGCAGTTATTTGTCATTTTAAAAAGGAGTGATCGAACCCCTCTTTCCTCTCTTATGACTTGTGAAGCTAAACAGGCCCCATCACACACTCACTCATACCCGACTAACTCACACACTGCTGTTTCCCATCTCTGGCTCTCACATTCACGTTTCATTTACTGTACGAAAAGAAAATTGACTCTTAAACCATGACTTTCCCCTCTCCTTCCCCACTGACTATCATTGAAAGCTTTGACTTTTCAAATTCCCTTCACCAGACACGTTTGCCCATCAGAGTTTTTATTGTTGTCCTTTTGCCCTCAGCAAGTGTTAACTCCAGTGACATTTGGCAGGAGTCCCCCGGATTTTTAGACACAAAATTAAATTGAACCCAAGTGAAAGCAGAACCCTTAATGAGCAGTGTATGACAGCATGTGTGGTGTGTTTTTCTTTCCCAGTTTTGACCCAGTTCTTTGGAGTAATTGGTCACCATGAGACAGGTGTTTGTGATTTATACTTTACTGTCGTCTGTGCCCAATCTGTTGAAACTAAGGGGGTTTTCAGACTGTCAGGTGGACATTCCCAGGGGGTTCAGGAAGGTTGGAAGAGAAGGGAACTACATGAGGCACAGACACTGAAAGGGACAGCTGTATGTAGGTGATAAAAAAAAGTTAGTTATTGTAGTTTTTTCCCCCGTCCATCCAACCCACTTTGACATAGGGCGCTGTCACAGGCACGATGGCCCCCCCTCCTCACTCCCCTGCTGGCCTGTACTCACACTGCTCCTAAAGATCCGGCCCTAGGCACCATTGCTTTTTGTCAATACGTCACCACGTCTTAACGCATGCAGGTTTGGGATTTGGAGCATAATTGTATCAGATTTGTTTCAAATATTGAGGCAAACCTTAGGCACTGTGCTTATGGCCAAAGTGTGAGTGCCCCCATAGATAGCAGTTGGATCTGTAACAGTGGTGCTGAAAAACAGCTCATTGAGGCAATTGAGGTACACGAAACTTCAAGGCAAATCACTATTCTTAGATTGATGCAGTTAGGGTAGCGCACCGCTTCCTCTCTGAGTCATACCTGTGTTTGGTAATATCTAAACCCGCAGTCCTCATATACATACAGTATGTTTAGATTCAGGTGAGACACTGCAGATGAATAGGGTAAAATGTTCAATATATAGATATCACCATGAACCTTTGCTAGTTGATTACTAACATTAACACAATTATTTTCCGTATTATATGTTTGGGTGCACTGTGTCATGTAGCTAGATGAATTAGTAACAGAGAGTATTCAGGGATAGTTTTTGAGTGTGTTGTGGATGTGATTCAGAGTGTAAGGCAGACTATTGTTGGCAGGTTCTAGTGTGGGGGTTTCCCATCACATGATCTTGATAACCACTCACACACCTTCACATGGATAAAATGCACTTACACACAACACACACACACACTACTCTCTGCCATGACACACTCAGCTCTCCTCTTTTGCCCAGCGTGGGCTGAAGGGTGGATGCCGGTTCACTTCCCGCTGTGAGAGAAATGCCAGTGTCTCCGGCCCTGCAGCGCGGAGGAGGAAGAGGAAATAAATAAAAAGGAGAGACAGAGAGAAGGAGAGAGAAGGCAGAAAGGAAGAGAGATGAAGGTGTAAAACAGGGAGAGGGAGTCATGGGAAGTAGGGGTTGGGCCTCATCCAATCTTTGATCCCTTTTAAACAATCCCCAAATTCTACCCCTGGTCATGGTAATACCCGACAGTATTCCTACTTTAACTGTAGTGTATTTATTTTAGTTTCTCGCCTTACACTACATTTTATGAGATTACATTGAACTAATCATGATCATGTTACATTCGCCAAATACTCATTTTTACCATCTAGTGACTACTAATATCGCTGGAAAACATCAATATGTAACGTTGCAATGGACATTTGTTCTCTTTTTTTCTTCCATTTATCCCTGGCTGTCACATGATGATATGCAAGTATGAGCGCTTTGTCTAAATAGCCATGTCCTTTTATTGACAAATTTGGCATCCATCAATTACAGGAGTTCTGTTATCCGTCAGCATCTTGGTCCCAACACCTTTGTTGTCGTAGCTGGTAGGCTCACTAGCTTTAGCGGTCCGATCAACTTTTTTGCCGAGGAACGAAGTAGCGAGAGGTTGCGGTGGCGTTTAATAGACAAGCTTTATTTTAACACTAATGCTAAATGTTACACTTAAACGTGGCGCTTGATAGCATTTTTTATGCCAACTAACATCAAAAACACCTGTAGCATTGGCTGCACCATCATCAAACAAATGTGTTTCCAGCGTCTACCAATCATTTGCTCAACAATGTCAAACCTAAAACATTTCTCATCAGGCCATCAGGGGGAGCCAAAGCCTGTAACACTTAGCATCTGCAATGGGGTATCACTATAGTACTGCCCAACCTGTAATGGGAAATAGAAAGGGTGAGGGTTGGAAGGGAAGGGACATGGATGGACAAATACAGAGGAAGCCACCTCCAAGTTATGTTTTCTTTTTGTCTGTTTTTTTGTCTTCAGTTTTTCCTTGTTGTTAGTGTATTGTGTGTAGGTGTCTTTGTTTTATTGTAAAAAAGTTTAAAAAAAGACAGGACGAGCACAGATCCATAGGTTAGTTTGTTTGAGAGGAGGAAATGGAAACAGACAAGATGAGAGCCTGGGTTGGAGAAAAGCAACTGTAGCTCAGTCTTAAAGTCTTTGTATGCATATTGTTTTTTTTTTGGGGGGGGGGGGCTGAAATCTCAATGAAGGACGCACATTCTCCGAAAAAAGCAATATACCTGACTCCTGGAGTAATGTTTTGCCTTATGCATGGCAATCCCTCCTCTCCCCTGACATGACTTGACATCTCATTTCATTGGAGCCGTGTACAAAGTGGGCAAAGTCTGCCATCTAGTGTTTTGTATAGCAGGGTCTATTTTATTATGCATGAGTGTATTGCTCTACTAACACACACACACACACACACACACACACACACACACACACACACACACACACACACACCCACACACACACACACACACACACACGCGCGCACACGCACACACACACACACACCTGATGCAACAGTCCTTGCTACCATAACTGACTGTAATGCAAAGTGAATTCAGGCATTCCCCCCTAAAATTATCCAATTAAAATGAACTAAAAGCTATCAAACATCTATGTTCTTATGTGACATGTGACTATTTGAAGACATTTTGTTAATGTCAGTGTGATGATGTTGGCTTAGAGGGTTGTTTATGCTGTTGTATGTGTTGTGTAAGCATTGACATTTTGTATTAACTTCTACAATGATTATTTACATTTTTGCATGTTGAAGAACAAATATGGGTCCAATTGTTGTTATTGTAACTGTTCAAAAAAAAGAAAACATATATCTCAAAGTAATATGCATTTTTCTTGTGTAACTGTACATTTTCGTTTGCAGATTTCAGAAACCTTCTTGATGTGTCTTGCGAAAAAAGCTGCTATTTATAGTAAGGGAGACTTGTGAAGTTCCCCTTAGATAGACGTGTATTTTTGATATTCTGCAATGTTCCCAAGTCAATAAAATAGACATGTAAGGTCTCTGCAAGACACCAATGGCATTTGAAAAAGGTATTCTGAGGGCACCTATAAGCCTGTTGTGAGATTTTTGTACAATAACTTTTTTGTCCATCTCCTATCTTTGTCTTATGGCTGTATAAACATGTATATACTGCCCACTTATCATAAAGATTAAAGCAGGATGACTCATAACATATCATTGTATATACAGTATAAACTGACATAAGGAAACATGTTTCGCACTCCTTTGCTTACAGTAGAGCTACTAAAGGTCCTTCACAATTGTGTCTCTAATAATAAATCTATATTGTATGTTGATGTTTTTATCATTGTCCAAATAAGAGGAATGTATTTGTTTGAACTAGAAACCCCCTTAACTGTTTTGACAAATATGTTGTGTTTTGATATGACGTTTGACAATGTTTGTGTGAACTCACATCTCCTAAAGTTGTTGAACTGCATTGCATCAATATTAAGCATTAAGTGACACAATCTCGTGTATTGTATTTTGCTGTTTGTCCATACGAGGAGGATTTAAAGTGGCAGGTATAATTCTGTTACAGTATAGTAATTCATTCTGCAGCATCAGAGAGACTCCTCCCATGGAAATGAGTTGAGGATTTAAAAATGGTTGATTCAGTAAAGTCATTCAACACACAGACTTTCACACACTTTACATAACGCTTGCCTGATAACTGATTGCACACGGCAACAGCATGCATTCATCACTATCCCCTGTATCCGTTTCCATCTTGTGATGAAAATAAATGCAGCATCTGACAGAGAGTTGTGATGCATATATAAATGGATAGCCATGTCTGAAATTGAATCAGTGACAAACATATAGTTTCAATGCATAATGTTTTTAATGAGGAGGTGGTGAGTTTATCTGTCTGTGCTAGCAAGATCGATATGCATATGTAGTTGGAAAGTGCCAGTTTTTATGCTTACCATACATTTACAGAGAAAGGTTTAATAGCTTTAAAGGTTGAAATATAGTAGGAGCTTACATTTTAGCTTAATGGGATTGTAGGGTCAAAAGCTGCTGATTTAGCAACACTTTTTCCATTGGATGTCAGTCAAGTCAGTCAGGTAAGTAGAGAGGGATGGATGATTAAATAGAATACTGAATAATTAACTACATGGCAAAAAGTATAGACATTAATACACTCAACAAAAATATAAACGCAACACTTTTGTTTTTGCTCCCATTTTTCATGAGATAGACTTAATGATCTAAAATTCATTCCAGATACACAATATTACCATTTCTCTTAAACATTGTTCACAAATCTGTCTAAATGTGTTATAGTGAGCACTTCTGCTTTGCTGAGATAACCCATCCCACCTCACAGGTGTGCCACATCAAGATACTGATCTGACATCATGATTAGTGCACAGGGTGCCTTAGACTGTCCACAATAAAAGGCCACTCTGAAATGTGCATTGTTTTGCTTTATTGGGGGTCTGGGGACTCAGAACCAGTCAGTATCTGGTGTGACCACCATTTGCCTCATGCAGTGCAACACATCTTCTTCGCAGAGAGTTTATCAGATTGTCAATTGTGTCCTGTGGAATGTTGGTCCACTCCTCTTCAATGGCTGTGCGAAGTTGCTGGATATTAGTGGGAAGTGGTGCACGCTGTCGTATACGCCAGTCAAGCACATCCCAAACATGCTCAATGGGTGACATGTCCGGTGAGTATGCTGGCCATGCAAGAACTGGGACATTTTCAGCTTCCAAGAATTGTGTACAGATCCTTGCAACATGGGGCCGTGCATTATCTTGCTGAAACGTGAGGTGATGTTCATGGATGTATGGCACAACAATGGGCCTCAGGATCTCATCACGGTATCTCTGTGCATTCAAAATGCCATCAATAAAATGCACCTGTGTTCTTCGTCCATAACAGATGCCTGCCCATACCATAACCCCACCACCACCATGGGCCACTCGATCCACAACATTGACATCAGCAAAGCGCTCACCCACACAACGCCACACACGCTGTCTTCCATCTGCCCTGAACAATGTAAACCGAGATTCATCCGTGAAGAGAACACCTCTCCAACGTGCCAGACGCCATCGAATGTGAGCATTTGCCCACTCAAGTCTGTTACGGCGACGAGCTGGAGTCAGGTCAAGACCCCGATGAGGACGACGAGCATGCAGTTGAGCTTCCCTGAGACGGTTTCTGACAGTTTGTGCAGAAATTGTTTGGTTATGCAAACCAATTGTTTCAGCAGCTGTCTCAGTGGCTGGTCTCAGACGATCTTGGAGGTGAACCTGCTGGATGTGGAGGTCCTGGGCTGGTGTGGTTACACGTGGTCTGCGGTTGTGAGGCCGGTTGGATGTACTGCCATATTCTCTGAAACGCCTTTGGAGACGGCTTATGGTGGAGAAATGAACATCCAATGCACGAGCAACAGATCTGGTTGACATTCCTGCTGTCAGAATGCCAATTGCACGCTCCCTCAATGCTTGTGGCATCTGTGGCATTTTGCTGTGAGACAAAACTGCACATTTCAGGGTGGCCTTTTATTGTGGACAGTCTAAGGCACACCTGTGCACTAATCATGATGTCAGATCAGCATCTTGATGTGGCACACCTGTGAGGTGGGATGGATTATCTCAGCAAAGCAGAAGTGCTCACTATCACACATTTAGACAGATTTGTGAACAATGTTTGAGAGAAATGGTAATATTGTGTATCTGGAATGAATTTTAGATCTTTAAGTCCATCTCATGAAAAATGGGAGCAAAAACAAAAGTGTTGCGTTTATATTTTTGTTGAGTGTATGATGCCTTCTCTGTTCTGTGAAGGCTGGCTTTGCTGTCTTACTTTCATCCTACATGATTTGCGTGCAGGTCAGGGCTCTGTATAGAAAGTTTTGTCTGAGTAAAAGAAAACTTGTCTTGTTCTGGCATAGGGTCATTGTCACTACGAAATAAGTTGGGCTTGCAATCAAATCATGTTAAAAATGTTTTTTTTAAATGACTTGAAATATTTAATTAAATAAATAGTGTATGCTAGCACGAGGATTTGGACCAGAGTGTCCACATTCATTTGTGTAAAATCATCACAAAACAGACAGATGGAATATATATATATATATACTGTATATGAATATAAGCTGAGAAATCCACCATCATTCCAATTTAGTGATGGTGACTAGAATGTTGATGTCGTGCTCAAATGGTTACAAAATTGTATTTGTTAAACCCAGCAGTAATTCATACAGGCCCAGTGTATCTGGAAACTTACATGGGAACCAGTGAAAGCTGACCACAATAAGCTTTGTCTGTCTGTAAATGAAGTGGAAGGTTACAAAACAGTCCCTTCTCACACTAATGTGATAATGACATGATAGACAGTAATGAAATGGGCCATGTGGACAGTGAATGATAACCACATTTAATCCCATACAAAAAAAAGAATGGCTGCATGGAGTGTATTTAAAATTATATATATACACACACATACTTTGGAAAATGGAAAATAATATGGTATTTATATGTGTATGTAGTTTAACAAAACATGCTCAACTCCCTCCACAGGGAGTCCTAAAACAGGCTGTTTATTTTTGGATAAGTATGCTGTTATGTAGACAGTGGCCAAAGGGGAAGAAAAAGTGCTTAAACACATCACTGCTGATTGCACAGAGGAACAGTCGGGGCCCTGCACGCTGCAACGGCCTATTACACATAATGACTTAAAGAGGCAGAGGAGATGTGTAGCTGTGCCTGGGTGTAAACATGCTACTAAAGGAGGGTCAGAAGCAGACAGGAGCCCAGGAGAGGCATACAGGAGAAGGGTTCATACAGAGAGAGAGAGAGAGAGAGAGAGAGAGAGAGAGAGAGAGAGAGAAGGAACACACTGTCACACTGATCTGCCTCCCGTGTAGGTGCACTCACCAAAAAAAGGATGATTTCATTTTCAGACACGTATTAGCATAATGAGTCCCCGAGAGTTTTTGGACAACAACAAGCAGATCGTGATGTCATTACAGCTTATTTTTTTCTTTTTCCTAAACATCATTTTTTATGAGTGTGTGGAAAAGAAACAAGGACAACATCTGGCAAAAACGTGTGTGTTTTTTTTTTAAGGGACTCGAACAAACCGGGTTTTGTGGGACTTTGGGTAATAGGTCAGAGAGGCTTAGCTCAGGGAAACTTTGTGGCAAATATAAATGAGGCTTTTCAAGCTAGAAAAAAAAACGGAGGCACACTTGTGATGTTTGCAGCAGGCTGCTTAAAGGCTACTGGAGTTGGACAGGCTACTGTAAGAGTGTACAAAAAAAATGCTTAAAGTAAAGCTCTCAAACAAGGGCCATTGAGAGTTTTTTTTATGCATGTTCTTAAGTGGTCCCCTTAAATATTAACTGGAACTGGAAGTTAAAGTGTGGCTGAAGAAAGCTTATGTGATTAGTTACGTGAGTATAGAATGACTTGCACTCAATTCAAAGTGACAGATTCTGCTGCGAAGGAATGCTGGGGGTAAATAATCAAGGAGACTTAATCATGTCGAATTTTTTAAAAGACTCCATAAAAGTTCCAGTAGAGTATTACCAATAACAACAATGTAGCCTTTCTCATGTTCCACTTACCTCACCACTGAGCGTGCTTTATAAAACAGCTTTTTGTTGTTGTTATGCTGTCACAGCTGAGTGCTGCTGTGTGGACGGAGTTATAAACCAACGGGAACCAGCAGTGCCAAAAGTCAGCACAATCATACGCTGTGTAAAAACCCATATAATGTCTCTCCAGAGGGGCTGAGTGGAATACTGTTGAAAGAATAGTTTAAAACGGGACGAAATACGATCATTTGCTTCCATTCTGAAAGTCAAGTAGATTGATACCACTCACATGCAAGCTTGACATAAAGACTGGAAACATGGAGTATTAAAGATGAATATGTTATTTAGTGATCTTTAGGGTTGCTGTTGATTTGACTCTAAGCTAAGCTAAAAGACCACTTGGCAACCATGAAGACGGAAGAGAAAGTCCTTTTTTCCGACTCCGTTTACCCGAAATTGTACGAAATGTGTGACTTAAAATTACATAGGAAGGAAAGCCGTTTGTGGGAGCAGATTAGGCGGACACTTTAACTGCTGTATTTGGATCTCCTACGGATCTTTTCATGCGCACACATCAGCCTACTACTTGCTCTGTGTGTGTGTGTTGGGTGTCATATCAACAGGTATCTGTCAAATGTTTCCATTCAACTGACATCACTGCAGAATGTATATTCTTATAGCCTATGTTGTCCTGAAGAAACATCACAGGGCACATGTTTTACAAGGTTTAGTAGGTAATATATGCCGACAGACCAGACATGGCTGCAGGCCCTAGAGGGGTGTGACACACATTGTAAAACATTAAAGAGGATACACTGGTTGGATAACAGTTTGAGGTAGGACACTGGAGGACAAGCTCCCAGCTCCCACTGCTCCTTCCTGCTGAAACTATTACTCACTTACTGAAATGTGAGCCGGTAGTTTGGATATATTCCTCCTCTTAATGGCCGTGTAAATAGCTACACTTAGGCTAACAGCATACTTGGATGACACTGCATCTCACATATTGTACCGGTACTTGTACCTCATTTTAAGTGAATTCCCTTACACCCACTCACAACTGATGATCTCAATGTGAGCAGCCAGTCCATGTCCAAAAAGTGTTTGACAGCATACATCACGTAATTCCCTGTCCCTTCTCGTCTTTTGAATCTCTAAATTGGCAGAAACATGGACTTAAAGCCATTAAATAAAGAGTTGGCCTAGCGTACATGCTCAAGCCAACCCCGTTTATAGATCAGAACAAAGAGAGGAGGAAGAAGGGGACATATAATAGCCCTGTTTTGGTAAGTTTGAATAAAGGCAAAGCTTTGTTCTCTGTGTCTGTAAACGGTTTGGATTAGGACTACTAGGTCCAGGACTTGGAGGCATAATATTCTCTGCGGAGCGTGGCAGTATCCATGACAGCAATGCTAAAAAACACTGCAGCCCTCTGTACTGGAGGGGAAAAAACACACACACACAGCAGTATCTGGAGAGTTTTGAAAAACAATGGTGCTGATGACTGAATATGTTATTATACTTTTTGCAGCAAAGCAAATCCAAAAAGCATTGGGATATATTGGTAACACTTGACAATAAGGGTTCATTATTTAACTGCTAGTTCATGCTCAATAAGCATTAACTCACCGTTAATAACTGCTTAACTAATGCTTAATGAGCATTACTTCAGCATTAACTAACTGCCATGTTTGGTTAATGCTTAACCAAACATTAGTTAACCAAGCATAGTAAATGCTAAACCGAGCATTGACCTACAGTTAATAACCAAGCATTTACAGTTAGTTGATGCCTAGTAAATATCAACTACACATTAACTAACATCTAATAGCATTAATGCTATTAAATCTTAGTTAATTAACTAAGACTCAACAAACTGATTTTGACAACAAATTATTTTCACAACAAGCGTTCTCCAGAATCTTTGGCTCTATAAAACACACACCTTGCAATCTGATCCATTGTTAATATAACGAAGTATTCATTTATCATATTAAAATCCTTCTAATGCAACATTTGACTTATTTCATTGAAACTGACAAGCTGACTAACCTGTTATCTACCTTTTAGTTCTTTACCTCAATATAAATGAAGAAGAAAAACACAGTCAGATGAAAAGCAAACAAGATGATCTTTTATGCACCTTATCCACATGGACAGCAGCCAGTAGAAAGCATTAGCAGAGACAACAAAGCAGGGACATTAATCTCACAGCAGGCATTGTGGGGGATTTTGCATGTTTTGGTGCCATCCGTGGTGTTTGGGTAAACTGCCTTTCTTCCACATGGGTATTTATCAAACACCCACTCACAGAGAGAGGGGGCATTGCTCCATTATGGTTGCAAAGTAATATTACTATTTACACAGGACAGTATTGGCTTCATGCTGTCAGATATTCAATGGGAGAATAACTGTGCTGTGGGTTATAAATGATGAAAGATGTATTTAAAGAGAAAAATAAACATTATCAGAAAGGATTCAAAGGATTGCCTCCCACTAAACACATCTGTGCAAGCACAAGCACGCACGTGGACTCTGAGGTGTGTTGACAACAGAATTGTTTGGTGACCTTGAAAGGCCGGTGATGAACCCTGGCCCTGGCGGTGTTTTCATAGTTTAAACAAACGGCAAAGAGACGAGGGGAGTAAACAGGTGCAGGATGTATGGACTGATCTAGGTCAGACTGTTTTTATGTCTTCTCTTTTTTTGTCTGTCTCTATGTCTGTCTGTCTGTCTGTCTGTCTGTCTGTCTGTCTGTCTGTCTGTCTGTCTGTCTGTCTGTCCCTTCTCTCCTTTTTCAAACCTGAACGTGGTGTGTGACAGTGTGTACACTGTTACATATCGAGTGTGTCATTGTGTCCCAAGTTATGGTTCATTAACCCGTCTCCCTCGCTTCCTCCCTCACTCTTTAACCTTGGAACAAACCTGGACCAAAGTCTAATGTTTTTTAGCTTCACCCTTCGTCCCCTGCAACTAGAGTCACTTATTATATTGCCGACTTTTAGTCTATCACGTAATCATTTGGTGTGTATTAAACTCAAAAGTGCAGCAACTGACATGGTCTGGTACCCAAGTGTTGTAACTTGAAAGGGGATATGCGAAAAGACATATTTCAATGTAACCATTTCTAAGAAAAGTAATGAAGTACGTGATTTTTTCTTTTAGTTTGCACAATTCATAAAAGGTCTCCCAGTCTTTCAGCTTCCCATTAATTGCTAGATAAGATTTTGTGTATTCCGCTCGTTTTTATCCAATCAGGAGACAGAGCGCTATACATAGGATGGTCTCTGTGCCCCTGAACGATGACTTGCTGCTCTCCATCACGGCAAAGACGGCTGCACGTTCATCTGGAGGTGATGTAGGGATGAGGGAGAGGACTGCTAACTGCAGTCACTGACAGGAGGTTAATTAAAAGGACCATATCGCTACTTGTAAAAAGCCCTGCTCAGAAAAGGCCCACCCAGTATATATATATATATGTATTTTCCTTTTTAGAATGGATCAATGATAGCGGTTCTGACTTTTTTTAAAATGTTATTCATAGTTTAAAGTGAGCAGATGCTTTATAAAGTATAAACCTACACACAAACAATATCATGCAAATACACCATGCATTCAGGGTCACTTGCAACAGCCTACAATAGATATCCACTGCTCTGTGGCTCTGTGTGAATGATCTTATAGCCTTGAATGCCAGTCTGTATGTAGGCAAAAGGATAAGACACGTAATGCGTCAAATTGGATGAGACTCGCCCAGTGTGCTTAAAAGCCAACTAAGCTGTCTAAGAAGTGCATTAGACAGAGGAGGAGTGTTTGTGTTGGTGTGTTGGTGGTGGCAGTGATTGGTTAGGGGACGCAAGGGTTGAGGCTTCGGCTTTATTAAAAAAACTTATTGCGCAATTCTCTGGGGGAATCTTTGTTCTCGACAACAAGCTTGGGTTTTTTTACACATTTTTCACGTTGCTGTTGGTACTGTGAGCGTCTCAGGGGAGGGTCAGAAAATAGATTGTTTGTGTGTGTGTGTGTGTGTGTGTGTGTGTGTGTGTGTGTGTGTGTGTGTGTGTGTGTGTGTGTGTGTGTGTATGTGTGTGTAATATATGTGTCTGTGTGTGGGAGGGGGGCTACTTGAGAAATACAGCAATTTTAGGCTAGGGGTGAAATAGACTCAAGGATCTTTTCTTGGAAATGCATTATTTTTAACATCTCAGTGATAAAAACAAACACCATAAGAGGTCAAAGTTGGATCAATGTTTTCTCCACTGCTGTGATACAGATGAGATCATTTCAATTCCACCATTTGAACAACATCTGATGTATTTAAGCTGTTCCAAATCGCATACTTTGTTTTTTCTATTCGTCATACTACAGCTGAACATACAAAGAATCTAGTTAGCATGCAGTAGGCATACAATTGGGACATACTTTTAATTCATCATAAAATTCCCCCTTGATCCTGCCTCTTGTTTATATCAGTTGCATTCCTGGTTGTTTTCATACAGAGGCTCACTTCCGATGTGACATTCCTGTACTTCCGGTGCGCACTAGATAGTGGGTCGGAATCGTCCACATAGCATGCTGATTTCAACACTAAAAATCTCAACCGAATGTAGTACGCATACAGGTATTTTTAAGCGTGTTAAATCTGACGACAATAATTGGGACGTCCTAAATCTTTTTCTACCATACTAGATAGCAGGGAAGTATGAGGATTGGAACGCAGGGTTAGTGTCAGGTGAATATCATGTCAAGTGGGGGGTACCTAATACGTTGTGGCACTGCAGTGTAAACTCGCTCTAATCACCCATTGAACTGCTGCAGCTTCCTGTTCACATGGCAAGGGACTGTTAAGTGGTTACAGCGTCAACTTTTTACCTGTTGTAAAATGTTTGGTTAAAAATGTAATTAGGGCTGGCCCGAATGCCATTTTTCAGGCTTCGAATATTCGTTGTTTTTTCCGAGCGAATATTCGAATATTCGTTCCAGAAAAACAACATTAAAAAAAATAAAAATAAAAATAAAAAAAGTTAATAATCCCTGTATACTCCCTGGAACCGATTTTGACAGTATCTGCATATTTTGTTGAAAATTTACGCGCTCGGAAGTGAAGTAATGGATGCGCTATGACACTTAGTGATGTAATATCCTCCTAAATGAGCAATACTACTACTACTACTACAATATTACTAACTTTTATATCCAAATATAAAATTATCTTATGACATTATATTGCAGTACTAGCTTCTTGCAAAAAAAAAATATATATATATATATATATATATATATATTATTAAAAAAAAATAAAAAAAACGAAGCCCCGAACTAATTTAAGCTCCGAATACTAATTTTCCGAACGAGTATTCGAATATTCGAATAATTCGGGCCAGCCCTAAACGTAATAATGCATTGTGTGTGGATTTATGTTTACTTTAAAAATACAGACTAAAATAAGTTAAAATACAGTTTATTTACAAAAGCCTGTTATTTACATTATTTACAGTGACTGCGAAACATAAATGTAAAATATTTAGTACATATTTTGCTGATAACAATAAGTCATTACTGTTTAAATGTGCAATATGTCCTTTTATTTTGAAATGCAACAGAGGAAGTTGATGCAGCTTTGACGCTACTTTTCGACTGAATCGAGAATTCTACGAGGTGCACGTTATGTCCGAAGTACCTTTGTTTACCTTTGTTTTGTAACACTGTAACAACATTTCAAGCATTATTTTTTTTAATTTAGAAGTTTATTGAGCAGGGACAAAATGCAAGCATCCAATAAGGAAGTGACCAAAATTGTAGTAGACCGGAAGGGCCACTGGGGGTGGTACCAAGACTGAGCAATTTTTCTTTGACTCACTTGTTAGACAGGCCGTTTTCACAGTCTTATTAAACCTATTTACAGCCTGGTCCACAAAACCATTTTAGTTTGTATGTTTCGGTCATATCTCCATCACAACACTGAGGGGGGTGAATTTTTTTGGACCACGCTAGTTTTTATTCTTTTGGAGGTTAAAATGTATTGGCGCGATCTCTTGAGTGACAGCTCAAGTTTCTGGTAAGATACATTTACACTAATTGACTGCACCAAATATTGCACTTTTTTGTATTTCTGCACATGACATTAAATAATTTGAAATCTTTTGGTGGTATTGTTGAAATAAATAAATAAATAACACTTAAAAAACAACATCAACAACAATTCATCACAAACAAATTAAAAAGGCGGTTCTCTACATGAATAACCAAACCAACCTACCCTCAAAACTATAAAGTTGGCCTATGTTTGGTTGCAACATTTAGGCTTAGTTCATTCTGCTCTCATCACTGCAAAAGCACTGAAATCATTACAAAAAAAGTTCTTAATCTTTGAACTCAAATCTGTTCCTCCAATTATTTCCAATGTATTTGTGCCTTGTGTCTTTCTTTGCATTAAGAACATTTTTAGGTCTATTTTTATTTTTAGAAACAATACAGAAAGCAGGATCTTGGTGGTTACGGCAATAATTAAAACAGGATGCTGCTGCTCGTCAGCTTCATTGTGGTATGACCCGGCTGGTTGGTCAATTGGCCAGGTTTGTGAAAAACTGGTCAGACCTGGCTGGCCGTGTTAACCTGAAGACTTATGTCAAAGCTTTTAGAAGTTATAGTCCCCAAAGGGACATTCTTTTTCACAAAAATGTACGTTATGAGGAGAGATAATTTAAACCTGTTTGTAGACTCAGGAAAATTACAGAGTAACTATGGAATGTAGAAGAACTACAAAAGGTACCCAACCTGTTTTTTCATGGGGTCCAAATGCTTTTCACAAGGACACCCAGACACAAGTAGCAGGTAGGCCTACATGTGTTTTCCGTGAGCAGGAACGACTCAGGAAATATAATCCAGGCAAAACTGTTTAATATCAACCCCTGCTGTCATTGAGCCTGTCTCCAACTTGTGGTCCTCATTTAAGTGGATATCTCTTGATGACATCTCAGCACTGGTGACCAAGATGAAACCCTCCTCTTGCTCATCCGATATCCTTCCCTGTAGGCTATTTGCCAAAGTGTTTGAGGTAATTGCTCCCTGGGTTACCAAAATGGTTAACTTCTCTCTCACTGCTGGTGTGTTTCCTGATACATTTAAGCATGCCATAGTGGAGCCTCTACTTAAAAAGACAGGCTTAGACCCAACAGACCTCAGTAATTTCAGACCTATTTCCAAGCTGCCATTCCTGTCCAAGATCTTAGAGAAGGTGGTCTCTGAACAGCTGTCATTTTTCCTAGATCAAAATAACATCAACGAGAAGTTTCAGTCTGGTTTCCGCAAACACCACTCTACAGAGACAGCCTTACTGAAAGTGTCCAGTGACATCATGATGTCCGCTGATTCTGGTAAATGCACTGTTCTAGTTCTCTTGGATCTATCCTCAGCCTTTGACACCATCGACCACCAGATCCTGCTGAGAAGACTGAGGGATGAAGTAGGACTGTCAGGGTCAGTTCTACATTGGTTCTCCTCTTACCTATCTGGACATAGCTTCAATCAGTGCGGTTACATGGCACAACTAGATTGGATTATCACATATATCGAACAAGACACTCGAACGGACCGTGTCACTTGTCTGAGTATACATGGCCTTTCAGAAATCGGATAAATGTCCGATGCATGGCTGTCTCAACTATGCTAGGTGGCGCTGTAGCCCTTTCAACCATGCTTTCAACAAGTGGTTTTAGAACCACATCCGGTTCTCTTCCGTCAATAACCCATGGTGTAGCCTATCACGCGCAGGCACAAGCACAGAACGAGAAGTCCGATATGCGATATCCGATCCCTGTATACATGCAGAGAGAAAGCCGACAATGAACGAATTATCTAGGTGTTCTTATCCGACTTCTCTTGTCCGTTATTGTGCCGATTTGTGTCCGAAGTAGATCAGATAAAGGTGTTTACATGCAGTTTAAAAGTCCTGTTGAGGTCTTATTCGTTTAGTTATCCGATTATAAGTCTGCATGTAAACGCACTGACTGTCACAGCAAACCAGATAAGGTCTGAGTCAGCAGATCTGTTGTGTGGAGTCCATCAAGGTTCCGTTTTGGGTCCTGTATTATTTTTGTTGTATTTGCTCCCTGTGGGAAGAGTCATTGAGAGATTTTCTGATGTTTCGTACCACATGTTTGGTGATGATATCCAGCTGTACTGCACGTTCAAACCAACTGAGTTCCAGAGGCTTGATTCCTTAGTTCTTTGCTTAGCAGAAATAAAGCAATGGCTAAGTGATAACTCTCTCCAGTTAAATGCAGATAAAACTGAAACACTGGTTATTGCCCCTGATAAATTAATTCCAGGGATTAACCAGTACTTGGGTGACCTAGGCCAGTCTGTCAAACCTAGCCTAAGAAACCTCTGTGTTATTTTTGACAAAGACATGTCATTAGTGCAGCACTGCAAACAGTTAACCAGGAACTGCTTTTTTCAGCTAAGGAACATCTCTAAACTCAGGCAAATGGTGTCACAAAATGATTTAGAGCTGATCATTCATGCTTTTGTGTCTTCGCGTTTAGACTATTGTAACAGTTTGTTTTCATGTCTAAACAAGAAGGAGCTGTCTCGCCTGCAGTTAGTGCAAAATTCTGCAGCGAGAATTCTGACCCGCTCTAATAGGAGGACCCACATATCCCCTATTCTAAAAGCTCTGCATTGGCTGCCAGTGTCCTTTAGGACCAACTTTAAAATTCTGGTTCTAACTTAGAGCTTTGCATGATCAGGCTCCATCCTATGTCAGTGATCTGATTCAGCCTTACACCCCTGCTTGGGCTCTGAGGTCTGTGGAGCAGAAACTGCTGATGGTTCCACGTACTTGTTTGGGGACCAGAGGTGACCGATCCTTCCAGGCTGTTGCTCCCAAGCTCTAGAACGATCTTCCCATCTCTCTGCGTTCAATAGAGTCTGTTGACGCTTTCAAACGTCAACTAAAAACCTATTTATTTGTACAGGCTTTTGCCTAATTTGTTCTTGGGGCTGCTATCTTTATCACTGTATTGTCTGGGCCTTTTAAATGTATGTACACTTTTAATCTGTTGTTGCTTCCCATTGTGAAGCGCTTTGTGACCCTGGTCTGCGAAGGGTGCTCTAAAAATAAAGTGTACTTACTTACTTACTTACTACTTGTGTGTTAAAAACCTTGAGCTCTGTCAATGTTTTGATTTCTGATGGTAGTGTATTCCACAGTTTAGTGCCTTTTGCTACAAAGGATGATTGTAGCAATAGGCTAACTAATGTTAGTTTGAAACATTAAATATTTCAAACTAAAGAAAATGCTTCCTGGTCATAACTAGAAGCTTCCACTATACCCTACATTACCCAAGGTTGCCAACAGTTTAGAAGGGATTAAAAAAAGGGTTCCATGATCTTGCTAACTTACTTGTTTAAACATAAGAAACTTTTACTGCCTTGAAAGTATACAGTAACCATTGCCCCCTTCTAGTGCTTCTCTGTGAGCATCAGCTTTGTTAAGCGTCTGTTTTGTCTGTAATTGTTGCAACCTTGAAAAAATGGCATCCAAGAAGAGCACATTTTCCCCATTTCACATTTGGCGCATTACAAGCATTACCAGTGTGGAAATAAATCAATTTGATTGATTATGTCCATCTGGTCTGGCTTACATAATATGCATAATGTGAAGGTGTTTGTGTGTTTTGAATAGAGCAGGCGAAACCAATTAGTTTGTGGGGACAGAGAAAAAGAACCTCAGTGTGGACTCCATGAGACTCTGTTAGTGAGTAATCGCTATTCCTGCATTTACTCAAATTTAACATCAAATTAGACTTAAAAATATTACCTTGGGACCTAAAATGTGTCACAGTTAACTGCTGTATACCTCAGGCTTACAACATACTTGTAACGTTCTAATATATTCAACAAGCTGACTGTTGATGTGAGCAAAGATGTAATCTGTGTTGAGAATCAGAGAGGTGGTGAGTGGACTCGATGAACAGCGGCCGCCCTGCTTCTCTTTAGGCACTCTTTAACCAACAACCTTACAGGACCTCTGTCTGTCTGTCTGTCTGTCTGTCTGTCTGTCTGTCTGTCTGTCTGTCTGTCCGTCTGCCTGCATGGCATTGACTAAGAGAGGCTGAGACCTTGCTAAATGAGCCATGGTCTATTTAATTGTGGGGTAACCAAACGTATTGACATGAGAAAAAAAAAAGTCTCAAACTCAAATAAACTCAACTCAAATAAATAAATAAAAATGTGAGTCTGTATTTTTCGTTCACAGACATCCTCAAATTAGACTTTAAAACCATGAAGATAATTCCACAGCTCCTTGGTCAGCTGATGAAATTATCCTTCTCATGTTAGCTTTGACCAATCAGAAATCATATACCCCAGCTTTAATGCGTTTTCCTTATTGTCAGGGCAGTTGTTGCTTATGTAGCCGTTTAAACAGTAGCAGTGAAAATAGCAGCTGTAGCAATATTACAGGAAGTGTTATTCTTAGATGCAGTAAAATAGTTCTAGCAGCATTAGTAGTAGGAGGGTAGCAGGTAGCAGTAGTAGTAGTACTCAATGGCAGTCCTATACAAAACCGACCTGAGTGTGACATTGTGTATCCTTTTACACAGCGTAATAGCCACCGACTGTCTACTGTATACACGTACACACTGAGAGACTCCTGATGTTTATAAGCAGGCTGAGAGTGGGCTCATTTATCCACACACACTGGAAGGTAATCCAAACCTACGCAGGCAAATCAAATTAGCTTGGAGCCAGTAAAGTGACTTCAGCCCGGTGCGGAGGTGTTTATATGAGGTCTGCTCAGCTGGAGTTAAAGCAAAACGTCTATTACTGATGTTATTAGGAACATGTAAACACACTCACATAGCCTCTCAATGGCTACTCTCATTCACCCAGCCGCCTATTCAGCCATGGTCGTCTGCAACAGGCAAAATGCTCAGTCCACCCTAGGCATCATAGAGGACTCTTATGAACCAAAAGGCTGATATTTGGCCTGCCAGCTGTTTGCTGTGCAGGGATATGATCTAGGTGTGTGTACCTTAGCAGCTAAAGTACCCTAGTATGAATCCATGTAAAGGAACATACATACACCTCTCAAATACAGCAGGTGTGTGTGTTATTATTAACACCCCGCCCCCCTCCCCCCTTCAATTTGAAGGTAAGCTATAGACTGTTACGTGTTACCTCAGGATCATTGTACTCCTTTTGTTTAATAAATAAATCTCAAAGTTGAGTTGATAAAGTAACTTAATTTGCATACAGAATGATACTGCATTAGAAAGAAAAAAATACCAAATTACATTAAATGAGCCACACAAAACCTGCAAGATAACACACTCACTGAAAGTCCTAATGGGAATATGATACAAACAGCAACATGTAAATACATAATGAACAGATGTTAAAAACATTTTAAATAAAATGCATGGCCTATAAAACTTCCCTGTGGTTATTATGAAAGTGATTGTATGATCTGGTCTCACTCACACATATCTCTCCGCTGAGGCCGGCCTCCCTCTACCGAGAGCCAATTGCGGTGCGCCGAGCAGGCGAGCCTTCATGAGCCGACCCTCTCATTTGACTGGTATACCCAACACACACAGTTCTGATCATGTGACGGTTAAGCGAACTACCAGAGAGGGAGAGAGAGAGAGAGCGCGAGAGAGAGAGCGAGAGAGAGAGAGAGAGAGAGGAGGAGGAGTACAGCTGTGCAAAGACCGTGTCGTGGAGTTGCGTTGCCATTACGCACTGACAGCTACTTTTATTAAAAAGAGCGTTTAGCGCAATCGAGCGCAAATTAGGATTATCCACAGACACAGGTGAGTGCATGAGAAATAGGGACGCTGGTGGGATTTAATAGTAGGTAAAACAGTGTTCGTTTATTTGTGTGCGGATATGTGTCTTCTGTCTGTCAATGCGGAGTGCTGCTAGAAGCATGGCTCCGCTGAGTGAATGGAGAGGAATTTGGAATTTATAGTTCACGTTTACGGCATTGCTGCGTTAATAGCTTTATCGCGTAAAACAAATGTTGGGACTATTTGTTTGTCTGTGATCTGACCAGCTGTCACAGCCCGCAGTGTTGAAACCTGCCATGAATCCAGGGTTTACGTTCATAAGTGATTATTCCTGCAGTGAGAGGAAGACCAGGAGCGAACGCATGCTGTCAAAGCTTTATTTGATGTTTGACGACGGCATGGGTTGCCGACTGGCAAATTACTTACGATTTTGGGCAGGCCAAGGTGTTTCCAAACTCTCCTCCATAACTTTTTTCCATGAGGTATCGTTTAGACACAGCAGCGGGAGACTCGGGCTCATTGATGTCATCTGATGGTATCACATAAACAGCAAGATCGTTTGATCAGTCATTACATAACTAACTGAAAGACGGTAACAACCGTACACAATAATAACAATGTTTTTTGAACCATCCTATGATTGTGATTGCCACAACTCAAAGTCAATGAAGTAATAATCTAAAAGTCTTTTTGCTCGGAAATCTCTGTTAAGGACCCCTGGAGGTCCCTGGACCTTATTATGGACACCATTTCTTTTTAACTTTACAGAAGAGGGCGCACAATCGTTTTGTCAATTCAGTCCAATTGTGTTGCTATTGTTTTTTCATCCAGCTCACATTAAGCCTTTAGAGACTGATTGCAATGGCCATTTGATAGTGTGTAACATTTTTAATCCATGTAAATGCCGACACAGTACATTGGTTGTGGGCTGTTGGTGGATCAAAATAGACACTAAATCCCCCAATCATCATCCCATATAAATCTGCTGAAGAAAAAAACACCCTTTAAACTGCTGTTATTACCTCTTCGCATAGGGGGAACTTTTTTAGTGAATTTTATTTTAATACCTGAGAGTATATCAAATGCGTGTCTCGGAACGTTCTGAGGCATTGCAATTGTTTTTTGGGTTTTTTTTTTAACTGTAAAAAGGACCACTAGAGGGAAATAAATAGAAACACATCATTAAATGACAGCAGAACCATGTGGCTTTAATGTTCGACGTGGTGAGAAATGGGAACCCCTGTTTCCACATGGTCAGCTTGTCTGAAGCAGCAGCTGCAGTCTGAATGCACGCACACACACACACACACACACACACACACACACACACACACACACACACACACACACACACACACACACACACACACACACACACACACACACACACACACACACACACACACACACACACACACACACACACACACACACACACACACACACACACACACACACACACACACACACACACACACACACACACACATTTGTATTCCACTTCCCTCACATGTGAATCTTTCCATTTGAACAGCCATCAGCTGCACACCTCTTAAACAAGCAGCATTTAGTGTATGAAGACCAAATCATGAGAGTACTGTTTTAGCCATGCTGGTTAACTTATTTGTATACAGTATAAACTTTAGGTGTTGTCTTGTAAAGCATTAACCCACAATGAGACTGACCACACTGTTACTGTGTTGCCATTCAGTTGTTTTCCCCCTTTAAACAATGATCACCCAAGTGCAGGAATTTATTTATACAGTTAGATTTAAAAGGTGGAGTCAGTTCTGGAGAACGTTTGTCAAAATGACTTTTTTTCTAAATCAGTGAATATCTCCTATCGATACTCTACCCGTACACACTATGTGTACCAAGTGTCCAGTGGTAATACACAGCATATGCTCTGTAAACTGGTATGAAAGTGTGTCTAAACTAAGGAGTCCATCTTAGCTAGAAAGACACCAGTTTACAGATGCTTACGCACACAGTACGTACAGGTAGCAGATCATTAGGAGATATTCACTGATTTTGACAATTATGACAACAAGCGTTCTCCAGGATCAGTGACTCCACCTTTAATTAGAATTGAATTCAGGCATTGCCAGAGTAGGAGTTACTTGATGGTCAATATTTCTAAAAAGACAGTGTAGGTGTAGCTGGCAAGTAGAGACAACTGTGTTTCATTTTCATAACTGATGAAAGCACTTGTTTGTCTTTAGCAGGAAGACTCTCTTTATTAACATTTGGTCAATCTCCAGCAGAACAGCTTGATCTTCAGAGTCCGGCTGCCATCCATCCGCCCAGGAATGGTGGATCACTTGCCGCTTGGTGAGGAGACCTTCCTGTATTACATCGGCTCCCCGGGGTCTGACTACAACTGCCTTCGTCGCCACGCCAATGGTGGCGTGTCGCCGGGCGCCATGGTAACCGATGCTTGCATCTACAACCACCACCACCCGTACGATGGGGCGACGCTGTCCTCCTCCCCTGGCCTTTCTGAGGACGACCTCAGTGACTCATCCAGCCCTTGTTCCTCCCTGTGCTCCAGCCCGGAGGCCTCCTCACTGACGTTTCGGCACGTTGTCGGTACCACCTACGAAAGCAAGAGTAGCCGAAGCAGTGGGAGCTCTAGCTCCTCGGGGGGAGAGAGTCAAGACAGCCTGCTGGACCTGCTCCTCTCCCAGGCTTCCCTCACCACCTCGTTCAGCTCCAACACCAACAGCAACTCGCATGCTTCACCTGTGACTTCCCCATCCTGCCTACCTTCTTCTTGCTCCTCGTCAGCTCCTCTTTTACCCATGGGCCTGGCCTGGGAGTCAAAGAGGGAGCAGCGTCTGAGTCTTCTCCAGCAGCAGACCAAAGAGGACTGCTACGAGTTCCCTGTGTTCATGGACGAGCTGCAGGACCCTGCAGCGCTCCTCTTCCAGCCCACGCTGGAGGAGATCGAGGAGTTCCTGGAGGAGAACATGGTGGTGGCCATGGAGAAAGGAGAGGAGGGGAGCGACGAGGCCATGTCCCCAGCGTCAGAGGATGCTGAGGGGGAAGGTTTACGGACATTGGCAGGAGAATTAATTTCAATGTCACAGAACTTAGATCAGACTGTGCCCGTCGCTCATTCTCCACTCTCCTCCTATACAGAGACCAAACATACGCCATGTGTGGACAGCTTGCTATCAGCAGTGGAACTTAACTGCATAACGAGATCTAGTTCTAGCAGTGGAGCTGATGGAATCAAACAGGAGGACTGTGGTTCACCACAAGCCTCATCAGAAGGTAATGGTGCTGCCTCCACTGTGCCTGTCATCCTACAAATCCAGCCCATACAGATAAAACAAGAACCCAACACTTGTGCCATATCAGAGCCTGTAACCCAGCAAACCCAACCCCAGCAAACTGAAACCCAGGCCCAGTCGGACATCAAAATAACCCAACTTTTGGTCAACATCCAGGGGCAGACCTTTGCCTTGGTGCCTCAGCTGCTTTCCCCAGCAAGCATTGCTAGCGCAAGCAAAACCGGAAGCGTGGCTTCGAACAAGTTTGTCCGGATTGCACCAGTTCCGATTGCTGCAAAACCAATCGGGATTGGGGAAGGAGGGTTAGGTGGCGGTTCAACTGCAGGGGTCCTCTCTGGAGGTCAGAGGTACCAGAAAAGTGCAGTAGCAGACCTTATTAAAATGCACAAGTGCTCTTTTCCCGGCTGTAATAAGATGTACACCAAGAGCAGCCACCTTAAAGCCCATCTGAGGAGGCACACTGGGGAGAAGCCCTTCGCCTGCACATGGCCCGGCTGTGGATGGAGGTGAGTGTTTTTATTTAAGATCAAATGATTGAAATAATGATCAAGACTGAAGAAGAGCAGTCATTGAGCAGAGAGATGAAGATGTATTAGAGATACAGTACATTTGAACACTGCAATCAAGAACCTATCAAAAGTTGGATGAGTAAATTGAGATGAATGAACAGTTTGATATTGCATCCAACTGTGTACCTAATGCACTTGCAATGTGAAGTGTTAAACATGTGAATCTACGCTGTAGAGATTACAGTCACCAGGGTTATCAACTTCTGTTGTGGTCTTAAACTTGGATATGATTTCCTTTCCCAATGTGTGTAGTCTTCAATGAGATACAAAGACTGATTCGTACTAGTTTGTCATGCAAAGAACAGTGATGAAGGTGCTCTTTACTGTGGGATTGTAAGCAAATTCTTTAGAAGAGTACAGAATGGATCAAGTGCAATAAGATGGAACTATTAAAACGTTGTTGTTTCAGGCTTTCATCATTGTAACAGAAACATATTTGGTGTTTTAAGTTATTCCACAGGGTCTCTTTGATGTCAACACTTGCAAATATAAGTAAAACATAAAATACAAAAGGTTTTATACGGAAACACTTTGCATAACTCAGTTTACATTAGTTATGGATATGAGGGGAAGGGAAATGGGCTAATTTCCAGGGAAACTACTAAACCTTTTTACGAAGGTTTTAATTTTTTGACCCCACTATCTGTATGTTTTTGTACCATGGTAAAGTTGTAGATTAGATAGAGTGCCTTTTGAAGTTGGCTGCATGAAGACTTTGCACCCTGCTAGTTATTCCACTTGTTTGCTCACCGTCTGCAACCATGAATGCAGTAGAGATACACTGGATTATTGCAGAATCAAGTTCAAAGTGTATACTACAGACAAGCACTCAGGTAACCCATTGTACATTTCCTATCTGTGACACATCTTTTAATATTCCCTGGTAGTACATTTTCTGTCCTTCAACAATTCAATGAAAAAGTACAAATGCTAACTTTTGACCTGGAGATCAATGGTTTTACACATAGTCATTGCCCAAGGGTGTTTATAAAGTGTTTGTGTAAACGGGGGTTAAGTTGCATTATGATTGAAGTTAAAATATGACAAGGATTTGAGTTTAAGGGGGGAGGTCAGAATTTGTACTGGGTTTAGGAGAGGAAATTAATGCCCTTGGCTGTGCTCAGCAAACAGTGCTGGCCCACGCTTTATCAGTTTCCGTTCAACAGCCCCACTGTGTGACGAGGCTTTACTGCATCAACCATTTAAAATCCCCCTGATTACAGACACCAATCATTTGACCAATATGTGTCATGTCTGGGCATACATCTAAGCATACTGTATATAGGTATACAATGAAAATCAAGTTATTCTGGACCAAAAAATAAATAATAATTTTACCCTTAGACTTTTAAAGAAAAGATGGCTATAGCAAACACATGTTTTCTTTCACAAGTAAGATAAGTTGCTGAATCCATTTGTAGCATACACTTTTTTTTGTAGAAGCCTGCACAATGACGTGACCAATATGATGGTTATAGTTTTGCTTGTTTATCGATTAAGCAAACACGATATGACAAGGTCAATTAGTCAAATTTAGAAGTCCTGTTGGGTGGACACAGAGCCAGGCTGTTTCTCTCTGTTAACAGTCTTTATGCAAAATGAAAAAATAATTGAATCCTGGCTCATGTTCCAAAATGAATCAACAGATATGAGATTAGTAACAATATTTTTATCCAACTCTTGGCTAGAAAGCGCAAACAAAAGTAGAACTATGCCTTTATATTTGGCTTTTTGCATCTCGAGTGTCAACTTAACTAGGAATCTTAAAAAATTTGCAGTTCCTTGTTGCAGAAAGGGAGACGGTATGAAAACATTTTCATTCAAAATTGCTAAAATATACTTTCATGCACAAATTGTGCAACATGACAACAGTAAAAGTCAGAAGTAACAACAACATCCACACAGAGCAGCATTTGTCAAACTTGCTGAATCTCTTATTTCAACCAAGAGTGAGAATCATTTTTTTAAGCAATATGACTTAGTTTGGGTGACGCATCTAATATGTTGCCATGTGATGAAGTCATCGGGGACCATGCATTTTGTTGAATTGGACTTTAGAACACAACACCCCCAGTACCTCCGTAAACTAGACCTCTGCAGTCTATACATGACAGGCAGCAATGTACTCTGCCTCTGGGCCAGGAAATGGTGAGGTGAGCTTGGTAAGTCAGGCACGTTATACCCTCTGTAACCTGAGAATACATCCATGTGTTGGCTCCTTTTGAAGTAGAGAGGAGTGCTATTTCATTGGCCCGGACTCCTACATATAACTCAGTGAAAGTTACATTCCTTCCTTTGCCAAACATTTCTCTTTTTTAATGGTTTCTCCTGGACTTTCATCACTCTCTTTCTCTCCATTCTCTACTTTGTTGTTATTGCTCATGCACAGGTCTATATGTACAGACAGTTACATGTTAACACTTTAAAGGCACCGATGCAGGCAACACACACACACGCGAGGCGCAGTATTTTCAGCTCAGGCCTACGGAGACTCACAGTGTTGAAGGGCTAGGCTCAAACCTTAACAGTTTGCTGTAATAACACTGTGACGCGCGCGCATGTGTGTGTGTGTGTGTGTGCACTTGACACCTGTCATCGGGGGCAGTGGATTGTTGTCCTTGTCAGCTGATGCATTCATCGTCACAACAAAGCAATGTTGTTGTTGGGTGGTGACAGGGGGCTAGCACGGTTTAATTTAGCAATGGACAGAATACTTTTACCTCACCATACGTCCAGCTATTATGCGCTATTGAACCTTGTACAAAACTGACCAATTTTGGGGGTCATCTACCAGAGAGCTTCTGTTGAGCTATAGAAGGCCTTTAGTTTCCTTCTATGGAACATATTGGTAAATTGAATCCAGCCCCCTCTGGTTTAAAAACAATCTCTTTCCAGTAAAAAAGAGGTTTTATGGTTGCTTAGCATGCAGGAGGCAAACTCCTGCCACTGATTAGTGCTGTCATGCATTAATGTGATCTCCCTTTCAACTTACACATTGTTGAAGTTGTGTCCCACTCATAAACTCAGCGGCTGGGAGGCACACACAGGGATTTTAGCCAGGAACAAAAAATAAAGATGACAGATAAAACTCTAGCACAGTACTGAGCACGTGCTTCCCAATGTATACGCCTCCAGGTGTGTAACCACTAGCCTCATTGCCCCACCTTTTCTCAGCAGTTTTTTTCTCTATGCTCTGTTGGTTTGCGGAGCAGAGTTTAGGGACAAGCTAGGACAAAGCCTGCATATGTGCCAAGCAGCCCCGGGGACTAAAGGTGCATTTAAAAACCTCAAGTTAAAAAACACACTCAATTGATCTAGAGAGTCGACTAACACCTCACCCTTTGGAGCTATGAACTCAGTGACCTTGCCAACCATCTCGAGAACACACACAGCTGAGAAACCATACGCAATTAGCTTAGTGAAGGGGAAAGAAATTTAGGAAGAACTATAGCACTACGGCACATGAGTAAGAAAGACAGATGGGGAGAGAGAACTGATGAAAAAAAGTGCACTTAAAGAACAACCAGGCCGTCAAATTTGGACTCTATGCATGTTCTGTTGGCAGATCCTCCCCCGGTGCAGTGCAGTATATTATATTTGGGCTCAGGCCCAGTTTGAGTCAGTTGAATAAGTTGTACATGGTATTTTTCAAGCCCTATAGCTTGAGGCTGATGTAGTACAGCGTTTGGGTGTATATGTCTATGTGAATCACACACAGATTACCATAAGGAACACATGCACAGTTAAATAAAGTCCACTGCATGAGAGACGTATGAGATGTATGGTCTTTATCTTAATATTGACTTGTCTCTTGGTGTTGTAGATTAAAAGACCTGCTTATCTCAAACATTTGTAAAACACGGAAAATATACTCAAGACCAGAAATAGTTGCTTTTGTCGCCTGTTAAAGAGAGCATTCGAATGTTACCTGCACTATTCAATATTTTTTGTTAATAATGAATCAGCTGACTCTCTAGTGTAGAACTGGTCACAGAACGAGATAAAGAATATTTATTTAGCTTTACGGAATGTTAAAGCTTTAAGCCTATTGTTTTTTATTTAGTGGACTTCAACATCATTGTGTATGTTGAGTCCCACGGCTCTCATCACCCTTGTTTCCAGCAGCTGTTTGTACTCTGATAAACACACTCTACACTACCTACCCAGCATCAAATAGACACAGTTAGCAGCTAGCTAGTGAACAAACTGGAGCTTTTAGCAACTAAATAGTCAGATATGTGGTCTTTCATAAGTTGTTGAAGACCGAAAGGAGAGTGAAGATCACAGCTATCATCCGTCTTAATTTAAAAAAGCCAATGTTTCTCTGTGTGGGCTAAATGTATAACAGGTAACATTTACCCTTTCCACTTTAAAAGTGATAATATGTCAAATGTTCTCAGCTTATTGCCCTGCCCGTAAGAGGGCACGTCTTTTTCTGTGCATGTGCTCAGCTGTGTGCACTGCTGATTTGCACATAGATCAGCTACAAATAGATTAGAAATAGCAAGTTATCCCTATAGTTGTCCTATATGGTTAACACACTGCCTGTGTTATAGATCTAGTTAGTATATAACTCATATATGTGTCTTCTAACACCAACAAAAACAACCTAATTGAAACTTAGCTTTTCAGGATTCACAGCATGCTTCATAAGTATTGTTAATGCTGCACCATTAAAATGATGAATAGTTCTGGTTGTGTAATCCACGACTAGAGTAGAAATGGTTTAGTAATAACCGAGTGACATTTTTACATCGCCTCTAATGCCTGCTGCCAGAAATCAATTGTGTTCCAGATTAATCTGATCTGCAAAGATTCACTAATACACACACACACACACACACACACACACACACACACACACACACACACACACACACACACACACACACACACACACACACACACACACACACACACACACACACACACACATAATACAGTCACAGCTCTATCATACTCTTAACCCCTTCACTTTCACAATATTCTAACTGCCCAGAGCCCCATAGAGACCGGAGCAGAGCAGGCCAGGAATAGACCAAGCTTGGATTTGCAGTGTTGAGCTAAATATGGGATGACTTTTGACTTTGACAGAGAAGACGCAGGGTTGTACACATGTCTAGCGTCACATTTCTCAGATTACCACTCGTGTAAGGGTTAGCTTGACATGGCTTTAACGTTATACCGCCGACTGAAGCATGACCCAAGCCATTATTGTATAGTGTTGTGTTACAAGCAGATTGAGTTAGTTCATGCACAGAAGTGGAAGAGGGCAAACACAGTGTGGACAGGTAGCAGATCGTGAGGAGATATTCACTGATGTTAACAAAGTGATTTTGAAAGGTGATTTTGACTCCACCAATAAGATGTCAATTTTTCACAACAGTGAGAGTATACTATGCAATAAGGAGATTGATAGAAGCAATGATAAGTGTATGGTGACCACTAGCTATAAGCCTAAATAGCATCCTTTCAAACTGGGGAACAAACAATGTTTTAATTATGTTGTCAATACACTTTTACATGTACACAAAATCTACTATCAAATTACATTTGTGAACTGACTGTTGGCTGATAACTGACAAGATCAATGAGTAATGACTGGGTGACATATCCTGCAAAAAATAGGTTTTAACGATCAGAAGAATTTGCTAAATCCTGTCCTCTTTCTTTTTTGTTTGCCTCCTGTGCAGGTTCTCGCGGTCCGACGAGCTGTCGCGACACCGGCGCTCCCACTCGGGAGTAAAGCCGTACCAGTGCATCGTGTGTGAGAAGAAGTTTGCCCGCAGCGATCACCTGTCCAAACACCTCAAAGTCCATCGCTTTCCACGAAGCAGCAGGACAGGACGCTCTGCAAACTGACTCCTCTGACCCCCCGCTCTCTGACGGACTGACGCTAGGCCAGGGGGGGAGGGGTGTGTGTGTATGACGGAGGACAGAAGAGCTGGAAGTCCAAACACCTTATAAAGGAAGTCCTTGGCAGGACTGTTTAGTTTGTGTGTGTGCTCATGTTCGAATATGTACAAGTGACGTACATTCATGGTACTGTGATAATTTATTGGGTGGCGAGAGGAAAAGACTGTAAAAAAAAAGAGGAAAAAAAAACTGAACTAAAAGCAGACAACTGTTACTTGACTCGACACACCTTCACCGGTGGAATAAGCTTTTCTTGAATCTTCCGACTTTTTTTTTGTCTCACTCAAATTTGATCTATACTGTAATTGGAAGAAATATTTGCTATTCTTATATAGTATTTTTACACTTTCAAGATGTGTTTTTCTTGCTATTTGTTGGAGTCAAAAGCCTTATCAATAAAAAGGTGCAACACTAAGGGGTCTTGCTACTATTCTAAACCCCCCCAGTTTTTAACTTTACTGGAGCCAATTGTTTGTCAAGAAGTTTGCCAAAAATCAACCGTATAATGGGGGGTGGGAGGGGATTTGAATTATTTACCAACAAGACCTTACTGGACATTGGGAACTATTGGGGCCTTGGTTTAATTCTTTAAATTTTGCTTCAACATTCCTTTTGCTTTGAGTAAGTGTCTGTGTTGCCTTTGGGTCTCATTACAGGCAAGAAACGCTGTAGGAACCTCAAGCACAATAACAAAGCTTAAGTTCATGTTGAATTACTGCCTCACCAACAAAAGATGATCATGTCACTGTTAAATTCGTACTGGACAAAGAAAAAAATATTTCTGGTTGTATGCCCACACCAAGCATTTGAGAGTATCTTGTGTTGTTGCTGTAATTGTGTTCTGACTTTACACAATGTTCGGCACCACCTTTTTTGTTTCATCTGGTTAATATACTGTTTTAATACAACATTTGTCATTGTCCAAATATTACCCACATAAACATTTTAAAACCAAGGTTAAAAACAACAAAAGTATTTACAGAAACATGGTCTGTTGTCTGTGGTTTGTTGATGCTATTTGACACCATGTCATTTATTACTTTATGTCACTTTATCTACTTTATTGTGAATCAGTCTAAACTATTGATTCACACTGAACATATCATACTCTTGCCAAATCAGGTTTCTTCTCATTTTTACATATCAGATGAAATGAAAAAGATTAACATATCAAAATGAGATGGATTATAGTTGTACTTGTCTATTTGAAATGATAAACCATAATATAATCAAATACAACGTTCACCCCAGACCACAATAATAATAAATGTATCTAAGCAAGACTATGGAACTTTTGCTGAAGAGTGTTGTCTTTTGTGACATATGGCAATAAATAACAGGATAGTATTGAATGTTTAAACGTAGCATAACAGTAGCACATGTAGAGAAGAGACAAATTCTTCAAATCTTAGTAAAAAAAAGTTAGCTAACATTAGCCACCATATGCTGCTGTTTCTACCAGACCAAGTCAAACTATAGCAGCCAAGCACCTGTGTGTATTGATTGAACCTATATTGCCTATAAATTTAAATACATGTGCTATGTCTTCTTTCAAAAGTTACATACTCGCTGTCATATTTTTGTACATTTCTTATAAAGGCTTCAAGTAAAACATGGCTCTCCGTTAGCTCCCATTGAAGCCTCTTCTTGTTGTCCTCTTCCTTCCACAAATTCAATTCATGGAAGGAAATGATTTGAATATCAAACCAACTGGAATTTATTGTACTTGGTAAGCATTAGTTGAGACTGGAATCATGTGCCTTTACAACATCAATTAACAAATTCATACGGAATATTTGTGAATTTCTTTCATTTACTTTGGTTTACCCCTTTTAATGTTACAGATTATTTGTCAAAGGTGAATATAAATCAAAGAGCGTATTAAAAGCACAGTTATCTGACCCTGGTCTTGAACATCACATCTCATTGCCTTTGTCTTGTACTGTAAAAGGGAACAGTGACTGTCTTTTTTTTTGTTCACTTTACATTTTACCTGTTTTTAGATTGCTTTAGTTTTTTGTCTTATGATACAAAATGCTGAGTCCAAAGATGGTTTTCTGTGCTATATGGTTGCGGATCAGTTGACAACATTCGGTATTGAAATTATTTGAAGGAATGAATGTAAAACAAATATGTACCGACCCTTAGAATGAGGACACACACACACACACAGCGCAGGAATGACATGCTGCATATGGAGAAAGTGTGTTATCTATGTCAGGCATTCCTTCCGTACAATCAGAAGAAACCCTTTTCTGAAACGGGTGTCATATGTGAGCCCATGAATGTATGTAAATACTGTACATGCATATGAAAGGAGAACTGAAATATTCTCCCGGTGATTTATTTTGATTGTGAAATAGTGTTTAACAAATGTGTAAAGAAAATGTACATACAATGATAATTCAAATGCTTTTTGTGAAAAATGTGGTAACTCACTTTTTTTTTTGTCAGGTTTTTACGCGACACATTCTTAAAAAAGGCTCATTGGAAGTTGCATAACACATTACGAGTCTGTATTTTGTGCTGTGTAAACATGTTACAATGAAAGTTGCTTGAAATGTTCTATATTTGCTTTCCTTCTTACGTAAAACCCATTTACAATAAAAAAAAAATACCAAAACAAAAGATGTGTTTTCTTTCTTTTTTTTCTGATACTTAAAAGCCCAAATCATTTTTAAACTTTCATCACTCAAGCCTCCATATTTCCTCTCTTCACATTGGCATCCTGATTTTTCTTTTACTTTGCTAGAATATGGATATTCTAACTTGCTTGGATGAAGGCCGGGTGGTGGCATAGAAACCTGCTAATACCTTTCACAACAAACCACAACCCCAGACCACAAAAATAAATGTTAGAACGATAATTTAAGTTGAATACCCTTCCACAATTCATTTGTGGGAACATGGTAAATTCAAAACAATACCATAAGTAAGGAATCATCACTTTTTAATGTATATAATATTTGGAATATTTACCTTAACAATCATTAAGGGGCACCCAGCAAAACAATTTGTTTCAAGGCACACAGTATGGATAGGTAGCAAGATACACACATCAATAATCTGACTTGACAATGCCTGTCGAATAACAAACAAATTTGACTATCTGGTGATGACAAAATCCAAGGAACATGGATTACACAAACAGTATAAAGTGTTGGTTACTGAGCTTTAGGGGTGTGTGTAGTTGGGTTGATTTGAAACAGCCAGGCTAGCTAGGCTATAGCTAACCAGCTGCCTGTAACTTTATATATGGTGCACAGACATGAGAGTGACATTATGTTCCTATCAAGCACTCAGCAGTCAGTAATAAATCAAATAAAGTGTTACTGTCCACAACTGTTCTACTGGTACAAGGACCCAAGCTATCACATGGGCTAGTCGTTGAGCATCACGGTGCAGCTAGATATTCAGATATTTCCCCATAAACAAGAGCTAAAAGACAAGTTTAGGCTAATGGAAATGCAACAGGTTGCCAGAAACAGACTCTTAATGAAACAAATTGTTTGTTAGACCATTGCTGTATCAACTTTATAAGGTGATAATCATCTGACTGAAATCAACCCTATTTAGTAAAAAGGGCATATATATATATACATTTCCTTCCAGCATTTTATGTGTCTAAATATTGAGTGTTCACTATCCTATAAGCTAGTTAGGGTTGCCAACCGTCCCTTAACATACGGAATTGTCCTGTATTTGGAAACTAAAAGACCCATTCCCTACTGAACTGAGAAGGGTATTTTGTTGCCCAGTGCTGTTCACATTGACCAATGAAACGTGTTGTCAAGCGTTGCTAAGATACTCCTGCGACGCAAGTTTAAAAAAGATGGCTGATGGTACTCAGTTATTCAAGTTGGCTGCTGGCATAATATAAGAAAAAGTGGAAGGAATAAAGAACAGAATGGAAAAAGCCCCCTTTTCCCGGGAAGAAAGAAGGTCTGTGTTCGACTAGGAGCTAGTAGTAGGCAAGTAGTTGCAAAATGCCCTCAAAGTCTCTGATGATTTTAAAAACCTACATGGTCCTTACAAGAGAGTTCTTGAATACAAAACACTGACTATAATGAATAACGGATTATGAAAGTGATCATATTCAGATTTGTGTAGGCCTATTTGAGCACGGGCCTGTATATGGTATATATATATATATATATATATATATATCTGTTCTTACAACCGAGTATATTATACTCATATATACTCTTATCCATAAGCTTGTCATTCAAACAATAGCCTACACATGGCCTACAATACTGCATTTAGTTAGAAAAGCAGTTGATTCATTCAGCAACAATGCAACAAATCAATAAAAGGTTTCATCAAATAATGGCAGACATTCTACACATTGTACAAACCAATCACAAAACACATAATCATCAGGTGCTAAACAGCAGTGTTTAAGGACAACAGTGACAACACAGAAACTTCAGTTTCTGGGCAAACAATACATAATGAATTATAACACAGTTCTTGACATTCAAACAACAGTCAACAAAGGGCCTACATTATTCACCAATCACCAATTACTTGCAGACATTCTGCACAAGGTACACATCACTACACACAGTCAACAAGGGACTAAACAACCAAGAAAATGCTCAATTAGATACATTAGCCACGGCGGGCTTCTTCTTCCCAACATGCTTGAATGTGTGCATGCTTGGTGTGTGTGTGTGTGTGTGTGTGTGTGTGTGTGTGTGCGCACGCCTTGTGACAGCAGAGGGGTATACTACAAAGCAAACTCAACAGAGCCCGGCTCTCTTTTTTTGATCTGGTTCAACATAACACATACCCTCGCTCAGAGCTAACCGGTATCACGAAGGCAGTTATCAACCTCTTATGTTGAACGAGGGTTTCAGCTTCAGGCTCTGTGCGCGTCCCCATAAGAGGGGGCGTTTGACCGTCATTTCACTCTGCTTCCGCACAGACTGGACTGATCTTTTGCCGCTAACTTTACACAAACGGACTGATTGTGAGCAGCTGAGTAAAACAAAAGTGTGTCGCCAACTTCATTCAAGAGGAAGAGTTTGTCAGTCTGAATTATTACAGCAGAAAACAGAGAGCCGAAAAAAACTCTTACTGCAAATAGGCTAAGGAGAGTGGAATGCTGCCAGCATTGAAATTATTTATTTATCTTGCCGATCGTTCTCGCAGTGCGTAACGTGACATTATAAAACAATGAAACGTTGAACTCGGATTTAAACACTATACCATTTAGCCAGTGGTGTAGTGGTGCCTGGAGAAGTGGGTATACTCTAAGTTGTACTGCGCGCGCATCCGCTTTTGCCGGTCCTATATTTCCCATAATTGCGCTGCCTCACACAGCCACTCACGAGTAGTGGTCCAACACAGGCCTAATGCATGAATAGCCTATAAGATATAGAGAGCGTAGCTGGCAGAACGGCTATATGTTTAGCCTCCGTGTCCGCTCCATTTACAGCCATTAGTGCGAGTGGGGGGGGGGGGGGGGAGTTCACTGTCCTGACAGCTGACTGCCGCTACGGTCTGCCGGACCATCACTGTTTGCACAGTAGGCTAAATAGGGAGACTGAGGTGGGGACCCTGGACCTTCTAGGGGGGTCCGGGGGAATGCTCCCCCGGAAGAAAAAAATGCAACCTTTTAAAGTAAAATTCATCAATCTGGTGCACTTTGAGAAGAAAACTGCATGCAACCAGGCCCAGGGGCCCAAGGGCTCAGGGGGGCCCTAAGCCAGAGATACTGATAGTAACTTTACATGTCGCATTGTCAAAGAGCTCAGTCACTCATGTCAATAACAGCCTAGGGTCCAAAAAGGAATAGGAAATAAATCATCATGGGCCCTAGCAGGTGAAAAATAGAAAAGCAAGTGCAAAACAAAAGCATTATTAGCTATGTCTTATGGGCTTCATAAGGGGCCTCTAAGGCCCCCACACACATACAGGAATAAGCTTTATACGTGTAAATTCTATACTGTTCATAAAAAGTAGCTTTCCATCCTGTATCTGTTGCAATGGGCCCCTCCATCATATAACATGGATCTGCAGACCAATCTACTGAAATGTTTTTACAGTTGCAGAGTAAAGAGTGCTGCCTGTTTAAGAAAAATAATATTCCTTCTGCAGCTCAAGATTTGATTTAAATCTAAATTTTCCTCTGAAAGTGCATCAGATTGATGCATTTTACTTTAAATCTCATAATCCGTCTATGAACCAACTGGTTTCCACAATCTTTTTTATTTTTGCGGGGAGCATGCACAAGCATTATTCATAGAAAAAAAAATGTGGGGGCCCCCCACAGGGTCTTGAAACGGGCCCCGAGATCGTTAAGACCGCCCCTGCACGCTTGCCGCCTTCTCTCTGCCCGCTCGCCTCTCTATTGAGAATGCATTAGTGGGCGAAACAAACGCCTCGGCCCGTGTGAAACGGCCTGAACTGCTGAACGAAGGAAATCAAATGAGGTTCTGGCATTTTCCCCAAAAAACGGGACAAATTGTGTCCCGGGAGAGATTTTTCTTTTCCCGGGACAGCTGGTGAAAAAAAGAGAACAATTTCGGGGAAAACGGGACGGGTGGCAACAAGTCCCGCAGTCGCGGCCGTTAGAAGTGGGTATACGCAATGTCGCCTGAAAAATAAGTGGGTATACGCCGTATACCTGCGTATACCCCCCACTACACCACTGCATTTAGCCTAATATATATATAGGCTACTTTGCTATATTTATAGCACTACGCCTATAGTCCCACACTTAAGAATGTAATTTAAGTCTGACACTGTCCCCAAATGAATAGCCTATGGAAAATCATTTAGTTTTGGGCCACATCATAATGAATACAATTTTGATTTAGACTATTAGCCTTTTATTTGAATCTTACAAATACCAATAGGCCTACATTAAAAAACCTGTAGTCTGGATTTTTCGGACAAATGTGAATCTACTGTGAGAAGCTTAACCTGCGAGTCTGCAACGATGTCCGAACTGTGACAGCTGTCAGCTGTCACGTCCCAACTGTAATCGCTACTGATGAAAAGAAAGAAGCCTACAGTGAAATAATGTTGCAACCTGTGATTTTATAGAACGCTTTATTAAGAGCCAGTGTGTGTATATCGCCAGGTAAAATCATTTGAGAGGAGAGCATAGAGTGGCGCTGCATACAGTATAGGTGTGGGCTATTTTACATTTTCAATAACTGTAGCCTATGCATGTGGCAAAAAGCCCCGGCGCGATGTTACAGTTCACTCTGTAAGCCTAATGTCACGGCTTCGTTTCGTTCATTAACTTACTGATCAATAAGTTTAGATGTAACAGTTTCCTCAGTGAGAATGTAGCGCTCAGACAATATAGTCAGGTCCGCGGGATTTCTAAATGTGTAGTTTCCTTGAAGGGCAGCGCTCTAAGAGCCGAATTTAAGCTCAAACTCTGAAACAAAAACTGGTCTGAGCAGGTTAGCCGTGCAGCCTCTGTTACCACGGTGATCTAGCCAGGTAGAAAGAGAGCCACCTTTCGTGATACTGAAAATTCTGGCTTTAGACCGCTTTAGACTCAACAGACCTCGCTCAGCCCTTAATCTCGCTTCGTAGTATACCCCTCAGAAGTGACACTGAAACCATGCACACACACATAGTCAAATACAAACCTATTAAATGCACACACTCATTAAAATGTAACATTTTTGTATTTGTGTGTTTGCACAATTTCATTGTGTGTGCTTGAACTTACTTTCAATGTGTTCATCCTACACTGCCTTTAATAGGCCTACTACAATACAGTACATTGTATCACACAGCAGCAATAAGTATAGGCCTCACACCACAGAGAGAAAGTTAGCTGCCAGGAAACAAGCTAGCAGTTAGCAAAGATAAACTGAGAAGAAACATACACACACAGAGTTTCTGACTCACAGTTTTGATGTCCTCTTCCTTTTCTTTCAGTTTCCATGTCATAAAAAGTACCTCTGAGCTTTTTTGTCCATCGCTGTTAGCAAGTTCCTTGAAGAATGTTAGCGGCTATAGTTAGCAACACTGGAAAGCATATTTATGTCACTTGTTTCTATTGTTTGTTGTGAATTTGACTTGCTTCACATTTCACGACCTTTTTCCAGTCCTTCATTCAGAATTTTTCTTGTTGAGGTTTGAAACAAGGAAATTGGTTTCCCCTTGTGTGTTTTACTGACACAATTGCCTGTATTGTAAGATTGAGTAGGCCTACTAGCTGTTCTACATAGGCTACAGGTGTGACCAATATCGTTAACGTACATTCAGGTACCCCAGCCACTTCAGGGAGCCAGTATGAACAAATCTCTCTCTCACACACACACACACACACACACACACACACACACACACACACACACACACACACACACACACACACACACACACACACACACACACACACACACACACACACACACAATCTAAATGGAACACAGTATTTTTTTTGCTATGCCATGTGTCTGCTGTGAATAAAGGTCCACACCTACGTACAGTGAGTCCCTAGCTTAGCTTTAGCTAACCAGCTGCTTCCTGTAACTTTATAATTGGTGGACAGACATATGAGTGGCATCTTCTTATCAATCACTAAGCAGGGTTACTAATAAAACAATCAAACAAGGTTTTACTGCCCAACTGTTCTACCTTTACAAGAACTCACCGTATAACTTCAGGCTATAAGTAGTCGTTGAACACTATGGTTGAACATCACGTAGCAGCTAGAGATTACGATATTTCCCTACAAATTGAGCTGAAAGACGAGTGAATAGGACTTTGAGTTTTAGAAAAGCGCTATATAAGTTGAATGTATTATAATGGAATTGCACCGGGTTGCCAGAAACAGAGACTCTAAATGAAAGAAGCCAACTGTTTGTTAGACCTTTAGCTGTATCAACTTTATAAGGTGATAATCATCTGACTGAAATCACTCCTATTTAGTAAAGGGCAATATAATTTCCTTCCGCCATTTAATGTGTCTGCGTATTGAGTGTGCACTATAGCCTATAGGCTAGTGAACTCAAAAATCCCAACAACAGAAAATGTGTTCATTACATGAAAACTACTGTCTGCAAACAACTCAGTACACTAATGTTTTGCAATTGTTTAGATGTTAAAATAGCAGCTGTGTGCACATTCAATTGGCATTTTAAATATGTAAATATATATTTTGGTTAGATGAATATTCATTGTTTTACCTTAGCTACAAACTATAACTCTTGTTCATATCAATGTTGCACATTTGAGGATTGCTGCTACATTTAGTTGTTCACTGCGCAATGACAATAAAAGGATTCTATTCTAAAAGGGCTCATTTATGGTATTTCACTTACTTCAGTCAGAATACAGCAGTAAGTACTGCCACGAGGGTGCTAGATTGCATGATTTCTTTCTGGCATGAATTTTAAGTATTTGAATTTTAAGGTAAAAAATAAAGTCCCTTAACAAAAGAAAGGTTAAGTGACTCATTCAAATATATTCTCCTCAGGCTTTTCATTCACTTGTAGACAGACACAATGAAAAAAAAAGAGTTTCCCGTAAAGTTGCATAAGGAACATGCAGCTGGGAGACGTGCACACTGTCAATGTTAGATTTGTACCACATGGCAAATTTGCATGGAAACTATAGCTCCATTCTCTGCTCTTGTTTCCCCTCACCCCTCACAACTCCCCTCCCTTTTTTTTCTTAACAACATTTTAGGGAATAGCTTTGGATGTGTTTTGGGGGTTCTGAGCATGTTTGCTGAGTCATTGTGTAAAAGGCAAAATGGGGAAGGGGGATAAGAAAGAGGTAGCACAAGCAAGCTGTGTCTGTCTGTGTGATGTCTGTTCTGGATATAGATCATGTTGATTTATGAGCCGGTCCCAGTCCTCAGAGGCATTCTGGGATGCAGCAGGAGGATTGAATTTAACACATCTGGATGCGAACTAAGATCTATTGGCTGCTTATTTTAAGTTTAGGAGTGAGACTACTTTTTTATTGATGGCTTCTAACATAAAGAATTGCAGGTTACTTACGTTTACTGGACACCAAATACCAAGGCAAACTTAACACTGATTCCTTATATGCACCAGCAGAATCGTATTACAGTCAATACCATAGCTTTTAAATGACATGTTCATGTTCATTCTTATATTTATTTGATAGTTGTAATCCGACTCAATATGATAGCCATATAGGCTACATTTATAACCCAACTAAGAAGGAAAGAGAATAAACCTTTCAGGTATACAATTAGAAAGGAAGCAACTCAGAGAATTTCTAAAGGAAAACATAAATTAAAACGTGTAATAATGGATTTTATGTTTGTATATGGAGTTCTGGAGAGGAACAACAACTTGTGTATGAGTTTCGGTCACGTTCTGAACACCTATAAGTATTAACAGGAAAAACACTCTGATTAACTCTTTGATGCCTTTGCTGCTTGGCTTTAATTGACAAGCCTGTGTCTTACAGAGATATGTCGTGTATTGTTATTCTTAGTTTATTCAGAAAGAGAGTGTCCTTCTGAGAAAAAAACAAAAGGATCAGTACCTTTTAGCAAGTGTCCTGATACAACTTCTGTTTGCAATGACCAAAGCCATGTAGTGGCTAAATAGATTATGAAGTGAGCAAAGAGGTGATGCCACATCTGCATATGGAGGTCCACAAAATGCCAGACCTAAACATGGGAGACCGCTCTGAGGTTTTCCGTTTCCTACCATCTATTAACATTGGTTTGGTTTAACCACAATCATTTCCTAACCATGTTGTTATAATTGCAACCAAGATGTTGAACATTTGCCTTACCGTAACAAAGCAACATTTTTAACCTAAACCACAACGCTTATGGTAGGTAAGTCCTATTTTAATCCCAAACTATGATATTTCCCTAAACCTGTTTATCTGTGTGTTCTTTTTACATCACAATATTACAATCATTGCATGACCAAAACCTGCCATACCAAAAAGCTGACAAATGTGTGGGTGAAAATGAAGCAACTAGTGTTCATGGAGTGCTATAGTTAGCAACAATTAGATTAGATTAAAAAAGAATGTCACTCATCAACAGTCATCAGGCAGCCAGAGACACGACTCTTATCAAATTATAATGCTGTACTGTGTCTGCTAGATGGGAAAGTAGGCACAATGTTAACCATAGGAACTGTATGAGTTGGAGATATGGTCAGCTTGATCATGTGATACAGTGTGCTGTAGTGGTCACAAATCTACTAATGCAGCTGTTACGTCTGATGTTTTTCTTGTAAACGAGACCGGACTTTAGGGGATGTGAAATAATAAACTGTCAAACTGTTCTCCCAATGCCTTTAACATACCTCTTTAAGGTTTTCTTGGCAGCTCTGTCGATTATGATTTAAAGGTGTACGATTTAAGATTACAGTTACAACGTATTTCTTTATTATGAAAATGAATTTTAGAATCTATTTTGTCAGAATAAAGATACAAAACAACACCAGCTGGGGTTCATTTCAGTTCCTGAAAAGGTCGGGTGACCAGCAGCTACATGTGATCTTGTCAATATGTTTGAGGTAGCAGCAGGAGAAACCAATACTGTACACAAATCTAAAGGTCAGAGGCAAGTTACCCAGCTGCAAACTACAACGGGGCCATGTGCTCTTTTGACATGTTGGATCAGATGATAGCTGTTATGCAACAAACTCTGAGCCAAGTTCGGCCAGCGTGCGTGTGTGTGAATGTTTCCATGAATGCGTGTGACGATGCAACATCACTAAAATCAGATGGTCAGACTCAAAAGAAAGATAGTGTGTGTGTGTGTGTGTGTGTGTGTGTGTGTGTGTGTGTGTGTGTGTGTGTGTGTGTGTGTGTGTGTGTGTGTGTGTGTGTGTGTGTGTTACCTTTCCAGCATGCTTGAGCTGTCATCACATATTGCAACACGTGTGGGTTTCCTATGAGACAATAATAACTTTGTTGCACATGTTGTCAATATTCCTGATTTTAAAACCACAAGCAGGTTGAAGTCCTTTCATTGTAACACTTGTGGGTTCATGTAAAATATCATTTGACATGCCACCAAAAGCCTTATTTCATTATATTGTATTCATTAATTCATGTTATGGATCCTGGCACTATGCTTACTGCAGTAGGAGGTGGAAGTGAGGTGAGTTTATTTGCTTCAGTTAATTTCTGTTTAATTAGTTCCTGAAATGAGTGATCAGGTTCAGGCAACAAAGCTCTGTGGTTAGGTTAAGGGGACAGGGAGACGTTAAAATAGGAGTGACACACACACAGGACAACTTCATGAACATGCTGAATTCTACCCAAAAGATGCCAACTTGCATCCGTTTGAAAACTTTTAACTCCAAGTAAACCCATAGTTTATGCCAGCAGTTTTAACTTCCTAGCCTCTCTGCTATTGACTTATTGGATACTTTTTACATGAGATGTACAGTATGTCCATACTTCATGAAATTGCTCCTTGCAAGGTGAATTGTAAAAAACAGAACACTCTCCCCTGGCTTATGATACCACAAGAGATTAAAAAATAAATAAATAAATAAATAAATTAAAAGCAGAGAGTAAATGAAGAAGGATAGGCTCCAAACATTGTGTATGACCCTGCACAACAGCATACAGTTAAATAGGCATGGCATTTTTATTTATTCAACCTGATTACTAATAACTGCCACAAACCTAGAGTTTAATTTCAAACAATCAATTCAGTAACTAACCCTCCATCCAGCCAGAATTTGGAAGCCTCCTCTGAGATATGTCAACAGTTTCGAAACCGATTTTATTTTTTGTCAATAAAATAAAGAACATGGGAAAAATGCCACAAAGTTAATTCTTAACTCAAACTCACACAACTGTGCAATAGAAAGCATCCCCACCAAATTCCTGAAAGAAGTTTCTCCTATTTTTTCTCGACTTGAGTTCTGCTTTCGACTCAGTTGACCACAATATTCTTAAGAACACCCTAAAAGAACTCTGTTGGCCTCAGTGGTAACTGATCTCACCTGGTTTGGTCCCTACGTGTCCGACAGATCTTTTTCTTTCTCCATAGGTCAATTCTCCTCATCCTCCGCCCCCATCTCATGTGACGTTCCCCATGGCTCAATTTTGGGCCCTTTAATATTTTCTGGATACATGACTGATGATACGCAACTTTATGTCCCACTAACCGGCAGTAGTCTCATCACTTCTTCTAAACTCATGGCTTGTCTCTGACATCAAATCCTGGATGGCACACAACTTCAACCCAGCTCAACAAATCCAAAACGGAAATTACGCTTATCGGCCCCACACACTTAACCTTTGACCTTTATAAAACCTTTGGTTTTCTGTCAACCAATGTTAAGCTCTTTGCTCGAGATATTGCTCTTATCCTTGATTCTGACCTCAGTTTAGATATTGAACCACCATGCTTCTTCCAACTGAGAAACCTGTAAAGAGTAATTCATGCTTTTATCTCTTTCCGCTTAGACTATTGCAACTCCATCTTTTTTGGACTCAGTCAAAAGGCCATCTGTTGTACACACTCATTTAAAACTCTGCTGCCAGACTCCCATCCTCGCAGGACTAGACTGGCTTCTACCCTATGAACCCAGACATTCCCTAAGATCTTCGTATTTGAACCTCCTGACCCTTCCCTCCACCATGTCACTGCAAAAGGTCACAGAAGTCACAGAGTTTTTTCGGACAGGGCTCAAACACTCTGGAACTCCTTGAGGTCAGCAAACTCACTAATTCATTTTAAAACACAGTTAAAAACTCACTTTTATCATAGTGCTTTTTTACTATGAATCTGGCCTCTATTGCGTACCCCTTTTTAAGAACACAATTTGTTCTGGTTATAGGAACTTTGTTTTAATTAATGTATTCTTGTTTTTACTGTGATGTTTATATTTTGAATCTGCTCTATAAAGCACATTGTAATGATTTTTTTTATTTAAAAAGTGTTTTACAAATTATTGTCAGATCTCAGGCACACAATGTTCTTCTCCTCTGCTTGGCTAGGTATGTCAAGACTGAGCTAACACACATACAGTATATCTACACAGTGGGCTGAAATGGGTCTCCTGGGTCCAGCAAAATGCCAGTACAGTTCATTTTATTGGACTGCAACAATGGTACTTTATATAGACACAAGCAGGAGAAACCTTTACACACATATACATCAAAAGACACTCAACAGAAACCAAAACACAACACTTTGTACACCAGTAATACACATTGGGTTGGTATTATATAGATAGGGGAGAACTGGGGAATGTGAGACATCGGGTAATGTGAGACACCCCCTGTATCCAGGCAACGGAACACATTTTTGGTCATCTGAGATTTATGTATTCAAGCCCCTCTCACTTCCCCTTGGCCATGAAGGAGAGGACCTCATTGTGCTGTTGTAAGCATGTTTTTCTTCACAAAAATGTTGTGTGTGCATGTAAAAGTAGATTGTCTTGCTGTCAACTTAATCGACTGTTGTGCCAAAGCAAATTGATTCAGGTAAAAAAACTTCTATCATACATGTTGATTAACTACCAACATATATATATATTATTATTTTTTTTTTCCTTTATTTAACTTCGAAAGATCAATTGAGGTGTGACCCTCTTACAATGACGTCGAGTATTACAATATACAATACAAATACACAACCGTTTACAAGGAGAGGAAAAAACAATTAAAACATTCCAAAATTGGAGAAGAAGAACATTGCTTAGCCAAAACAGTTACAGTTTATGTGGGGCAGATTCAAAATAATATGTCTAAACTTGTTAAAAGATATTAATGTATTTATTTTAATTTTAAGTTGTAAATTGTTCCAGGAGTCAGGGGCACTAAAGCTAAAAGCTGTTTTACCAAGCTCAGACCTGGCATAAGGTACATATAACATGAGCAAGTCAGTGGAGCGGGTCTGATGAGGCCCATCTGAAATTTTCATCATCAAGTCAAATAATGGGGGAGCTTCCCGGTCAGGGCTTTATAAATAAAAACATGCCAATGTGCGTCACGTCTTTCATTAAGAGATGCCCACCCAACATTTCTATACAAATCACAATGATGTGTGTCATAAGCATCTCCTGTGATGAACCTTAAAGCAGAGTGAAAAACAGAGTCCAGGAGTTTAAGACATGAATGTGATGCATTCTGATAAATCACATCACCATAATCCAGGACAGACATAAAAACTGCCTCGATAATCCTTTTCCTACAGAAAAAAGGAAAACCAGTCATATGAAACCATGTGATGATGATAACTGAAGATTAGCCTGAATTGCTAAGAGAGGTAGTTTTTTTCTCAAATTGTGTCAGTGGGGTAAAGTGAGACAAATGCTGTGGGGTAAAGTGAGACAGTGTCTGTGCCCTCTTTTAATGAATCCATTATAGGTGAGGTAGCAAGGACACTAGTTTGAATAAGACAAAAGACAATGCGAGCCGGAAGTGGGTGTTGAATGGTTGAAGGGGTGTCAGCAAGGGCATGGTTTGGCACGTACTGTATGTATGTGGGGGACAGGAGAGTGACATTTAACATCAATAGACTCTAATATGTCTTTATTCAATGAATGGTCCCAATCAAACAAATGCAGAAAAATATTAATCAAAGACTGAAAAGATGGAAAATGACTGCTGGGTCTAGTCCTGTGTTCTGAGTCCCAGGCTGTTCTAGCTGGTTCTGATCGTCCTTTGCTCTGATCCCCAGACACAAGCTGGCTCTAAAGGTCCTGTGTTCGGACCCCCAGACTGTGTTTTAATCTCTAACTGGTTCTATCTGTCATTGAATGTTAATTATTGAATATGAATTATATGTTGTATTTGATCAGAGTTACTTTCAAGTGTTAAGAAAAATGTTTTGCTTAATTGACCAAACCCCATGATACTTTAACTAGTCCGACATTAGTTTTGGATTATTTCGTTTTCAAGCTAGCTGTCAGGATTCTAACTGTTACAACATGTGTTTTTATGGTAGTTTCAGAGTGGAAAAGGTATGTGGATCAGTTCACCCCCTTGATTTCTCTGGTCTGTCTCAGTTTACTCCTACGCTGGGGTAAAGTGAGACACAAGACAACTTTTTTTAAAACAATTACATTTTAACTGCCCTTTGTCCTGAATAAATTCTGATAATGTCCATTGCTAGGAAAAATCCTGAATTAATGGAAAATGTGTATCTTTCACTTGTAGATCATTTTAGCTCGCTTAAAGGGGAGCAAATGTAAAAAGTGTCTCACATTACCCCGTTCTCCCCTACTGTGTGTAAATGTGTGCGCACAGAAACAAACACTCTTGTGGATGAATGGGGAATTCTCCTGTATGTCAACAAGGGGAAGCTACAAAGCCAACGGACAGCAGAAAGGGGCTGGAGTCAACTTTCAGGCAAATTGGCTACTTGTGAGTTTCAGAGGGACCACATGTGTTACATAATTCCAATAGGACACTGCACAACTGATTGGTGTAGACAAAGTATCTTCCTGAGGGTAAAAACAGTGTAGCTGTGAATCCAGTGTAGCAGTGAATCTCACTGTGGCATTTTCATGACTGACTTGAATTTTAATGTTAAGCTTACATAGAGAAGAGCCTTAACATGCACTGTATATAACAATATGTATTGTTTGTATGTACGGATATCATACTGGCACAACTGGCTCTTACATGTCAGACAAAGTAGCTGTACATATCACTTAAAATAACTCGGCCTGTTTCTCTGTTCTATTCATCTGCACCAAAGAACAGCTATACTGCACACAAGGTTGTCTCAGTTGGTGAAACACAGGTTTGCCACTCTTCCTTTCCAGGGCTCTGATCCATAGTGAGTCAATTTAGCATCAAGCGTCACAGCGTGTTGCCGAGCTCTAGTTTATGTACACAATGATCTCAAACAAAAACATGACTGTGTTACGGCGTTTCACTTCATCCAGTAAAGATGTGGAAAATTGCCTGAGGGGAGAGTGTTCAAGCCATTTTCAGGAGCTACATAACCATCAGCCCTCAGTAAAAAGTTTGGGCTTGCTTTGTCAAAAATAGAAAGCTTCCATTGAGACTTGTAGCACTCGTACTCAATAGTCTCCAATACAAACGTTGGACAGCAACGGCTGTGGATCGCAAGACAATGTGTTGATCAGAGGAGAAATAATGCAGACATTTACTTAAAGCTATGGTGCCTAGCTTTTTTATATACATTAATATCGGTTACATTCAAGCCATTACCAAACAAGATGAGTTAATGTTGATTTAGCCTCATCAGCTACACAAAATGATCTCTGTATATTTCTCAGTATGGCAGCATTTACATTAAACTGGTGCAAACTGCTTTATGCGTGCATGTTTGTCTATCTCTATTCAACCTGTTTTTCCTTCATTCCTGCTCATTTACTTTCCATGCAATACATTCTTCAGTAGATTCAGGGCTACAGCAGCTGTGAAAATGCATGTTCTTGACTCACTGATTAAGCTGGACATATAAACTAGCTGAGCACGGTGCCAATTTGTCACTGAGATGACTAAAACCCACCTACTGGGAAAAGAAGTGAAGTCTATGGAACCTGTAGTTCAAAGTCAAGGGAGAAAGAAAGCAGTGTGGCATGCAAAGTAGTGGGCTGTCAGTTTAAGCATTCATTTGCCCATGAGGAAAATGCTGAGGCTTCAAACTCGCTTAAGTTCGCCACCCTTACCTTCTCTGAACTCTCCCTTTTTGTTTAATATACGTATATTTAATCTATCTTAAAAACTTCTTTCTATTTTTCTTTCTTTCCTGTATATGTTCACATTAACATATGTTCTACATTATATCCATTGACCAGTGACTTCTAACCAAGGCAAAGCAGTCGGGAGAAATCAATCAGTTCACGTATTTCTCTCTCTCTCTCTCTCTCTCTCTCTCTCTCTGCCAGTTTGTTCTGCTTCATTAAAATCCCATCAAGCTGTCTAAGAGTCAGAGAGTGGAGGACCAGAGAGGCCAGGCACTCATGAGGTTGGGATTGGATCGTGACCACAAGACCCAGGCTTTCAAAGCCTTTTTTAAACTGGTGTGACAAACTTAGTGGCATCACCGGGATGCATAAATTGCAGTTTTTTACTTCAAAGCTAGTTATCTGCTTGGCAGCTATGTGAAATGATGCAAAATGTTAGATGTTACGACCAGTTTTTTAGGATAAGGTAAGCAACATAAACCTAGATGGATTCGGTAAATTAAATTGATAGGGCACGTTTGTTAGCAACTTGCCTATTTACACATTACTGATAGCCGGTGACTTGTCAGTCTGTTTGATTCACAGCTGGCACAGTGGAACATTTCAACGACATATGGTTGGATGTGAAGCGTCTGTTTATAGCAGCTAGGCATTTGGCTTGTGTGGCACACTACTACGTTTGCCTTGATTTTGAATGGCAACCACAGCAATCAATTTCTAGCATCAGATGGTGATTTGTTGATCTAAATTTGTATTTGGCCCTATTTTGCTGAAAATATTACATGCTCGGAATGAAGAAAGGCAGCGGAGAAGCGGGTAGTCTTTATATTTAACAGCAGACATTTTGACTTGACATGGTTGGAACAATAAAGGTGTTAACTCATAAGATTTACTTTGGCTCTGTTCTATTCAAGTGTCCCGGTTAGACATGAGACATGACACTGAGTAAGTGAGCCAACATGCATGATACCTGGACCCTGGAACTGAAGCAGCAAATGAAATTCAGCCACCATTCATATGTTTATATAGTGTGCTTTTTCCTACATGAACATGTCCAAATGTATCCTGTATAAAGGGCCTTTATGCCGCAGGAAGAGGTTGAGAAGTTTCTGCTGATTTTGTATACGTTTTTGCCTTTAGAGTTGGCCGAAGTTGAAATCAATTGTCCTTGCACTAAATTAAGCTAGCAACAGCTGCTGTCCTCCATGAAGGTGCAAACTTTAAACGTTAAAGGTCACATATTGTGCTAATTTTCAGGTTCAAAATTGTAATTTGGGTTTCTACTAGAAAAACTGTTTTCATTGTGTAGTGGTCAAAAGAAACTTTATTATTTATTTATCACACTGCCATTGCTGAATCTGGGGGGAGGAAGAGAGGGGGTGGCTTCTGTTACTATGACGTCATAAGCGCAGAGGAATCTGGGTTTTTTGAACACAGGTTTTCAAAAAGGTGGCGGTAGAGGAAAAAAAGAGAAGGTTTTTTTTTCTCTCTTCATACCAGGGACCCATACTTATGTTAAAAAAAACATGAAAAAATGCATAGTTGACCTTTAATTGGATTTTCAAGAACAAAAGGGACGAGAATAACATTATCACAACAGAGTTTCAGTGGGTTGTTTCCTTGAACAAGCAACAATTGAACTCATACACTAAGCACTGGTTAATTAAGAAATACCCTGTGAATCATGGCAAATAACCAGAGGCTAAAAGGACACTATAACTGTCAACTTACAGGTTGGAACTTATATGACATGTTTCAAGTTGTTGTGCAAGTGTGCATGGTTTGACAAGAAGGAAGCAAGTAAACAGGTTAGATCATCCCTCGCTGTCACAGCCGATTTACACCAAGCGTGTTGTTATTCTGAGAGGCTCAGGATGAACGTCATCGTGTCAAAATTATTAAAGGTGCACTATGCCGTATCATGGGAGGGTGACTTGTTTGCATTTGCAAAGCCTGCAGTTAGTTTACAAAACATATTTCCTTTACAATTCTTCATATTGAATAATTCTATCATGATAAATCAAAACACAATTATTTAACTTTCTGACTTCAAACAGTGTTCCAGGGATCCAATTTTCCTGTGAGGAAAGCTTGTTTATCAAGTTATGAGATTACCTTAGAACGTTTCACTTCTCTGACACACCCAAAGTTACACAGTGTAAAAGCCTTTCTTTTGATCTAGATATGATAACATTGTTCTGTAAAAATGTAATTTACGTATCGAACCACTTGAAAATAAAGATCTAGATACATGTTACTCCTTTCACAGTAGTTTACTGTCAGGCCAATATCATTTGACAAACTGAGTAAGTAAAGTAAGTGTTAGAATACTTTTAGAGGAGTTTGGTCCATTAGCCGTTAGTACCATTATCTGTGTCCGTTTTACACAGAACTTTTCCAGTGTTGTGGAGAACGCTTAACAGGCTTTGATGTGGAGTGTTAATGTGAGCCCCCTCGCTTCATCATGTATTTATCTAGTGAGTCATTTCTCCTGAGGGAAGCCCCATGATGACCATAATCTCTCCTCAACAACATCTGCAGGCCTGGGGAGCATTATCAGCTCTTGTGTGACTGTCAAGAGTCCTCACCTCCAGGGTGAAGCTTTTAAAACATTCCTCATGTGTGTGCAGTACTTAAGGTTCAATTGGCACTTTAACACCTTTTAATGTTTTTTTTTTATTTGTGTCTCCCAGGTGGCTCTCTTCACTTGTGGGTTTCTTTTATACATTTTCTTCTTCTATATTTACATTGCCGACGACTGCTGCGTTTATTGTCGTGCATATGACAAATAAACCATCTTGAATAATGAATCTTAGGCCCTGTTCTCACGGTGAATACGTGACAGTTTTCCCGTTTTTTTTTTTTTTTTAAACCCCGTTCAGACACATTTTATCTGACATCTTCACCCGTGCACATGTTTTCAGAGGAAATGGGACGACATCGATGTAGTAAGCATGCCAGGCCAGCAGTTGGCGGTACAAGGTAGTAGTAGATAGCTTTTCCGGTACAATTTGATGCATAAAACCTTACTGAAACCGAAAATTAATGCCACTAACGTTCATAAAGCGGTTGGTGTAAGCTTGGGGTTACAAGTATTGTAAATGACAAGCTTTCTGTCCTCTTATTTCACCGCATTGAACTCGTGAAAACAGAAGACATGCTGATAGTGAAGGGGCTTTGTGAGCGGCTACTTTTCCTGTTAGGTGTACTTCAAAATAAAAGTCAACTCACGTTTGTCCGGTGAAATGCTGTTAATGTTTAGCCAGTGAAATGCTTTTACTGTGAAGCCGTAGCCTTAATGCTCCTTTTGTTGAACAGTAACTTAACCGCTGCGCGCTGAACTATGGATAGTGTTTTTTAATGTAGAGAGAGCCGTGTACACAAGTTTATTTTGCTAGAAAAAGCGGCAGAGCACAAATCTTTCCCCAGACAAAGTGGCGGGTGCATGGTATCAATAACTTACTAATAGACTACAGACTAAATTGGCGAGTGTTACAGGCCTATTTAAGCCCTGCACGTTATGTTGTCTTCTAACTTTATAACTCGCGTGTGGGTATTGACAGCAAATGTTATAGACTATGCATGCGTGAAGTGGAGCCGTGACGTCAGCGTTACCAGGGGAAATGGTTTCGGTGTTCACACGAAACCAAAACCGTTGTGTTTTCCAAAAAATCCTCCCTGGGAGTAGATCTCACAAACTTGCGGTTTCATGCCTGCGTTTGCTGTTTTCATGTACATGATATAGTGCAACCGCGGGAATTTTTCCGCGTTTGCACCGTTTCGTGTTGCCGTGAGAACAGGGCCTTAGTCATTGAGGGGTTTCCACTTACTTATACACTACCCTTTTTAAAATGGCCAATTAAATATTGCAAAGTAATTTATATAAAGTAACCCTGGGGTTTCTTGTTCTCTGATGGGTACATTTCATAGTCATTGTGGGATGCAGAACAAATGGGAATGGCAGAGAGTGACAAAAAACAAAGATGAATAAAACGATAATACAACAACTGTCTACTGCTATGCAGTCCAGTATTAACTGTATTAATTATGGATGATTTGGCAGCTCTCAATTAAAGGTGCATTATGCAGTTTCAGAAGAGGGGAATTTGTACATTTGTAGAGACTGCGGTTAGTTTACAAAACATATTGACTTGTGTAATTCTTAGTATTAGAACAGTAATACATATATATAGTGCATCTTTAAAGTTCAATCCCAATTTTTGGATTGGATTGGTTTGGTTTGGTTTGGTTTGGTTTGGGTGCTTAATGAGCACATAGCCTGTCCAACTTTGACTCAAGAAGCCAGTGTTGGGTTATACATTGACTGACCTTAATCATTCCATACTTATCAAGGGTTGATATTGCATAAATAAATTATCCTACAATGTTTGTCATTGTTTATTCAAAATACATTGGCCAAGGCAGTGAGCTGTGGGTTTGAAGTGTCACCAAGCATTCCTACTAAATAATTGCTCCAGCACAGTATCCCTATTACATTTATACACTGGACAATTTCTATATCCAATGCCAATATTCACTGAATTAACAAGTTTGCCCAATATTTAAGTAAGACTCTTATCAGACCTCTCCAACAACAATTCACAATCTTTTCTCAACCGTAACCAAATGTTTACGCAGACTCAGAGATTATTTGCCATAACCACAACTCTCTCTATAGCCCTGACCATGTTGTAGATGCCATGTGTGCAGAAGTTGTGGAATGGGAGGATTCCAAAAAATGTCATTGTTATAATTTAGATCAATAAGAAAAATCATCAATCTTGTCTGGATGGGTTGGCTCAAAGGATTGGGGGTTCACCCAATAAACCAGTAAATAATTTAAAAAGTTTGCAGGGGGAAAACAACTTTTTCAGTTCACTCTAGTGAAAACTGAAATGTAAAACATACTGTCTTGGGGAGAAGGTGTTTATCATTGTTTGCTTATTTACCTCAAAGCAATAAATCAGCACTACTTCTTCTGACACAACATTCGAAAAACAATTACAACATGCTGCCTGCAGAGAACTCCTCAGGAACAACACTGATCCTTCCTGATCTGAGGCTAAATTCATCTTATTTTTTAATTAAATATTGATATAAATTGGATACAATAACAATTCAAACCAGAAAGTATGTTCGAAAGTAACTTTTCTTTTAAATGAGATGGTATTTTTTCTTTTATAACCAATTAAAGTCGGCACGTAAGAGTCGATAACATCCTTTCAGAATGCAGATCAAGACACAAGGCCATCTGCCCATTTCAATGGTAATGGTAAATGGACTTGTATAGCGCTATATCTCCGTTTATCACAGACCCAAAGCGCTTTACATTGTTTTTTGTACACATTCACCCAGTCACACACACATTCATACACCGATAGCAGCAGCTACCACGCAGGGTAGGCTTAGCACTAGGGTGCTAAGCTAACTAAGCTAACTATCGGGAGCAATTCGGGGTTCAGTGTCTTGCCCAGGGACACTTCGACATGTGGCGGGGAGACGGGGGATCGAACCTCCGACCCTGCACACCAGAGGCAAACTCCCTACCCACTTCGCCACTGCCGCCCCTGTGAAATAGAAAATTCTGTGCAGTGGTGCGACTCTAATCTCATTTTAAATGTTAAGAAAACTAAGGAGATGGTCCTGGATCCTAGATCAGTGGGGAATCATGTTTGTGTTGTCATACATGACACACACACATCCATCAGGACAGGTCTTTCACTTGGACAAAACCTTCAGGTGGACGGACCGAGATTTTTAGTATTGAAATCAGCATGGTATTTGGGCAATTCTTACCCACATCCAGTGCACACCGGAATTGATGTCACATTGACGTAGCCTCCGTATGAACAACCGGGGATGCGACTGATATATAAGCAAGAGGCAAGATCAAGGCGCAATGTTATGATGAAATTAATAAGTAAAAGTATGTCCCAATTGTATGCCTACCGCATGCTAACTACAGTAGATAATTTGTATGGTCAGACCAGACGTAGTATGTAGAATGGAAGAAAGAGATTTGGAACGCAGCCCAGATCAAGGTGCAATGTTATGATGAAATAAATCAGTAAAAGTACTGTATGTCCCAATTGTAGCATACTGCATGCTAACTAGATTATTTTATGATCAGCTGTAGTGTGTATAATAGAAAAAATAAAGAGTATGCGATTTAGAACGCAGCGTATATTTTTTACGCAGGCTTGGACAAGAGGATAATGGTTTTTATCTATAAGGCTGTACTAGAAAGCTGAGTCAGCATGGTATGGCAACCTCACTGTAAACTATAACCGTTTTAAAAATTCATTTGTTCTTACCGCCGGCAAACTTTTAAACAATGCTGCTTGAGGCTCTAGAGATAGTTCAATAGTTTAATGGAGTTTTACTGTGGGGTGAGGACAATACAGTATGTGTTAGGTGCTATATTTCTTTGCCAAGGCGTTCATATGTTTGTTTTTGTGTTTGTTTATTGTAACTGTCATGGCATTTAATGATGTGTGCAGCTTTTGAGTCCAACACCAATTTTCCTGAGGGGAAAATAAAGTAGGCCTATATTGTATCGTATAAAATATGGCTATATCTATTAGTTTATGCAACTTTCCAGAAAACAAGCACAAGCACTTCATGCTGTGATTGGCCAGGTGTGCAGAGGTCAAGTAGCTTGGCAGGAGACGGAAACAGAGAAATGGAAAAGAGGGACAATGTGCTGCTTCTGGCAGTTTTCATTAAAGCTGGGGTGGAGAATTTGGGGAGAAAATGTTAGGTGGGATAGAGATTCGAATCTAAATACCTCAACTGCTCCACTTGTTCTCTTTGGTCCCTCCCCTATGGTCCATCCCTGACATGCTCTAGTCTACACCAACAAAGTGCCAAAGTGAATGGACAGTCCCAACAGCCAATAAGAACAGAGAATCGGAGCCTCGCTCTGATTGGTCAAAGTGTACAGCTCATGTTAACTTTGACCAATCAGAAATCACATACCCCAGCTTTAACTAATTTTAAGTATTTCAGAGTCAGTTTTCTCATCTTTTTTACAGTAAAGAATGTAACTCCTTGGCTGTGAAAACAATTGCAAGCGTTTTTTATCTTGTTGTTTTGTGTTTTTTTCCATGTGTGTGTGAATTGTTTTAGAACAACCACAAATAGGAAACGGGCCAGGGGTAATTTAAGATTAAAACTTCGCTCATGAAAGCAACATCACATAGCAGCATGACATGCAAATGCCATACACACACATTACATCACCCAATAAGACCAGTCAATTCCTTTAATAGGAGTACAACACACAGGTTGTTTTTATACTCACAGACCTGACTTGTTTATTTAGAAATGTTAGTTTCCCTGCTTATGTGCTGTATGTCAGCGTCAATCTGTGTCAAGTGATCATCATGTAGAAGAGGACTGGGGTAAAACACTTAACTCTGATGAAAGTACATGGGAACGGGCAGGGGCCAGAGACAAAAGAAGCTGTGTTTAGGAAAAACTGGGCAATTTGAGCTGTTGGTGGAGGTGGGGGGGAGGGGGGGCAGGGTTAATTTTGTCAGCATGAACCTGCAGTGTCTCAAGTACCCTAACCTCAAAACACACTCTCTCTGTCACACACTTACACACACTCTCTCTTATGTAATCATGTGTATGTGTAGTGTGTGTGTGTGTGTCTGTGGTTTGGCTTACGTATACGTGTGCGTACTCTTGCACATGGGAGCCATATAAAAAGTACTACATTCATCACCCTCCCACCCTTGCCACCTTTTTACCACACATTATTTACAGCTGCATAGGAGCTCTGTGGCTAAATTATACTTATTTACACTCACTCTAACAGCAAAGGAAAATAAAAGCCATGAATTAAGAGGCACGCACACACATACACACAAACACACACACACACACACACATGCACACACACACGCACACACACACACACACACACACACACACACACGCACGCACGCACGCACACACACACACACACACACACACACACAAACACACACACACCTTTAAAGATCTTTGTAAAAAGGAGAGCAGGGGAAACATAACACATAACTCGAGCCGAACGCTTTCTTTGAGAGTTGTTGCCCTCAGGTCTTGTGAATGTAAGGAATTCACAGCATGGGGTAGAGGCAAAATGTGTTTTTGTTAGCGCTGTGTCTGCTGTTGTGCAGATGGAGAGATGTGTGACACACATTCAGTCACACACACACACACACACACACACACACACACACACACACACACACACACACACACACACACACACACACACACACACACACACACACACACACACACACACACACACACACACACACACACACACACACACACACACACACACACACACACACACACACAGCCTTTTTAACCAAACTCACAGGCCCATTGTTAGCATAAATATGCAGGAGCACACACCTATACTTTTTGAGTAAACCCATAATAGCCTTCATCATTTGGTTTCATCTAGCATGTTCTAATACAAACACAAACATCTGTCATCTACGGTTTTCCTTCAGCACAAAACTGTCTCATGAAGACTTCAACTCATACAAAACTCAATTTAAATATTAAATTAATTTCATCATTGTCCTATGAAACATACTTTCTACGGCAATGTCAAGTTCCCCTCTTCTTAAATGTTGTATATTCTATGTCCTGGTTGTAATGACAAAGCTGCAAACGTTTTTCAGATTAAATAAGGCAATAATTAAAGCATGAGGGGATTTGTATTGAGGATTGGAGAGGTGTTAGCTATGCATACTGAGATTTGGTCCGTTTTTCATTGACTTTTAACTGAGCTACATTAACATTAGCCTGTTCTGAGTTAACCAACTTTAGCTATGTTGGTGCAGCGGCAACCCACTGAAAGGATTGCATTGTGAAGCAAAGTCCATAGTTATAGAAACACCCTTACCTATTTTAATACCTCTGCACCGGCGGAGGGGATAGATGAAGGCCATAGGCATCATGTTTACAGTTTGTCTGTCCTTCTGTCTTGTGAGCGCAATATCTCATGAACGCTTTGAGGGATTGTCTTCACATTTGGAACTAACTCATAATTTGATTAAAGGATAAACTGATTACATTTTAAAGGCCAACATCAATGTGACCTCGCGTATTGCGAACGCAATATCTCAAGAACGCTTAGAGGGATTTTCTTCATACTTTGCACAGATGTGGACTCAGACGCAAATATGAACTGAATAGGATTTGGAGGTCGGAGTTTACTGCAACCTTACATAACATCATGTCACAGTGTCTTATTCACTTGTGAGGTTTACCGTCTTTAAAGCACTACCTACCACTACTGTACTTTAACCGTTTGGCAACTGTATACCTTGCGGAGGCATAGAACCAACAGGCAGAATTACACATCTCTAGCTCTGACTTGTTTAAACTGGAACTACATTAGGCCCATTGACTCCAAACCTCAAATAAACCCGCCCTGAGTCAACTGTACGGGCAGTGTTGCAGCACCAAACCATGTTGGCCAATGCTGTTTTGACTATCAGCTGATTAAATGTGGTTCAATGCAGTTCAATAAGTGGTCAGAACGTCTGAGTGGAAGACACTTCCTCACTGGCTCATGGAATGCTCTTGTCTGTAGCTGACCTCTGATGTCCATTTGGAGAATCCTACAGGGATTAAAGGCGTATTGCAAAATCCGGTTTTTGGGGGTAGGTTGGGTAAGCTCATGGCGTACTTGTTTCCATGAGTGCTGGCTTGTGTTCACTTGAGTCCACCGAGTGTGGTGGAAAATCAAGTCAAAACACAAGCAGCTTTCATAGAACACCTTAGGAAGTTTACTTTTCCGATGTAAGTGTGTGTGTGTGTGTGTGTGTGTGTGTGTGTGTGTGTGTGTGTGTGTGTGTGTGTGTGTGTGTGTGTGTGTGTGTGTGTGAATGGGACAAAGAGGGAGAGCTGCATCTCCATGCATGTCAGGTGGGTAAAGTTCAAGCATGCAGTACTATGCAGTATATCTCTAACCTAGCACACACACACACACACACACACACACACACACACACACACACACACACACACACACACACACACACACACACACACACACACTTGTGGGGGGTAAAAAGGAAGGGAGCATTTTACCTAATAGATTTCATCTGGTGGACTTTGTAGCGCGTCTCAAATTACCTTTCCAGTCATTTACTATAGCTCTGTGAGTTACAGTGAAATGTAGCGCTATGGTTTACAACAACTGGGTTCTAGAGAAATGTCAGAAATCACAGGATCACCGACATACCCCCATGTCTTTATTTAGACACCAGAGATGCTGCCACTGCAAATCACTAAGCCACCAAAACAGCCAGGAAAAATGTTGCAGAAAAAGTAATTGCCCTACAGTATATGACTGCTGGCTCCAAATGGTAAGTGTGGACCAGCTCTCTCCCTCTGAAAATGCACTTTTGGTGATTTCCACGTCTTAACTTCAAAAGGAAGGATGACCCACCAAACCCAAACTAACATCTTATTTTCATCAAACCAACATCAAAGACATGGGATCTTTGAAAGCTTCTCTCATACTTTTAATTGCTTTCTCCATTTTTCTTCTTCCGATCTTTCTTTGCCGAACCCCATCAGGATCAGGCTCCATTTTTGTTTTGCTTTTGCTTTATATCCTTTGTCTTCTCTGTTGCTAAATTTCCAACACCATGCTTTTAACTTTCTACTTTCATTCGAATAATTAGCATTCATTTAAATTCCTTTTTCTTCCCATTTGCCTGGTGGACTTCCCGTTTAACTATGTTGTTGATCTCCACCAACCTGGGGCACTTTCCAGTTGTTAAAGGGATAGTTCAGTAGTTTTGAAATGAAGTTATAATAGTCACCATTATATTATTCATTATTGCCTGCCTTATGTTATGGAGAAGATTGCCCTTCAAATGCAACATTTTCTAAATGAAGTAGCATGTGGCGCATTCCCCACTCCTCTTGCAACACTCGTGCCATCAACCAGTTTAAAATCTTTTTTGACCAAACCTGATCAAATGACGTTTACAAAGATCAACAGTCTCTTCAACTGTCCGACTGGCTTAAGTGCTCAACCAGACCCATACTACCAAAAACAGATTCATAAGAAAACTCTTGTGGTTGGGTGGATATCTCATAATGGAGGTGTTTATTGGAAGTCATTTGCCCCAGAATTGGGGAGAATTATTTGAAATTGCAATGAAGGTCATTATTTGGACCTCAAATGTTTCTTGTAATCCCATCAGGCTGGCTCAACATACAGTAGTAATCTAGACTGACAAGGTAGAGTATATGTATATAGAAAAAAACACTCACATACACACTGATAATAATGCACAGTGATATTTAAAGAGACAGAAATGAGGGAGCTAGAGTTATTTCCAACCCCTAACAAGTGCTGCAGGGGGGGGGGGGGGGGACCTACAGCTCTACCTGGGAAGTAGACCTAATAGCTAACAAGAAACAATTTTTTTTGTATGGCAAGTTGTAGAGTAGATATAGCAGAAACTGAAAGAAAATCATGCATTTTGTCTTTTTTCTATTAAAGTTTTTTTATGTTTTTTTATCTTGAGCTTTTATTGTGTTTTATTTCATTTACCTGTGGTTTAACTGTATTGTATTCCTGTAAAGCACATTGTTCTTCGAATGATAACTGTTATATCACTAAAGCTTATTATTATATTTAATTATTATTCATATTTTAGATTTTTTTTAAATCCCATACATTAAAGTAGAATAATCAAAAATTAATACTGACCTTAGTTTAGTTTTTGTTTTATATAACTGTTGGATTACAACACACACCCCAGGGTCTATTCCTAGTGGTGAGCTATGCCCATCAAGCAGTGTGTGTGTGTGTGTGTGTGTGTGTGTGTGTCAGCTAGGTGATGATGACCTGACAGCGTGCTGGCCAAGACACTGACAGTCAGCTGATAAAAACGTAATCTGTATGTATGCCTTTGTTAGTGAGAGAGTGTGTGTGTGTGTGTGTGTGTGTGTGTGTGCTATGTGGGCGTTTGCAGTGTGCAAGTAGGTGGTGTGTGTGTGTGTGTGTGGGCATGTACTTGTGTGTATGTGTGCTGTGTGTGTTTCTCTGCGTGTGTGTTTATGTGTGGTCCAGCTGGCAAAGCTGAGCTGTGTTTCCACCAGGTCAGTGACACTGTGGGCTGGGGGCCAGGTCAGCGGAGATACAGCCAGTTACTCACAAAACAAAGATATGTTTTCCACATAAAACGCCTTCCAATACACACAGTGAACATACAGTATTAATCATAACAAATCAGTTTTATTTATGTAACCCAATATCACAAAGAAAAGTGGGCCTTAGTGGGCTTCACAGTCGGTACACAATATGACACCCTCTGCCTTTAGACCCTTAGCTCGACTGAGGAAAAACTCCCAGTAAAAAAAAAAAAAAACGGGTATATTCACACACCATAGGCAGTTTGATGCCATGAATGTGCTGACCACATCATATATTTTAAGAGTCCAAATCATATTTCTTTATAAATAATTTAATATTAATTTAAAAAAATAAAAAAATATATAAAACACAACATAACAAATGAACAAGACCCAACAAGCGCACACAAGCATTTAGTGATGTTTATAAAGTGTATTTTTTGACCTGCTCCCCTTGAATACCAGTGTTTGAGCTAAGCTAACCTGGATGAGCGACCTTTGCCCATCTGTACATCAAACAATGCACCCACAGTCACAGGAACAGCTTTTTTTTTTTTTTTAAGATATTTTTTGGGCATTTTTATGCTTTATTGATAGTGCAGAGAGACAGAGGTGAAATGGGACAGAGAGGGGAGTGACATGCAGAGAACGACCGCGGGTGGGAATCGAACCCGGGTCTGCTGCTGGGCCCGGCCCGGGAGGGCGACGCCTTACCAACTGATCTAAAGGCGCCCCCACAGGAACAGTTTCTGTCGCCTTTTCTTGAGCCAGAAAGTAAGGCAAACAGCTAAACATTAAATATGTTGAACTATTCCTTTAAAGATGTGTAGGCTTCAATCAAACACAGTTCAGACACAGCTCCAGCAGGAATGGACAGAGGCTGATTATGTCCAAGGTTGATGTGCAACGCTCCTTAAGTTCTTGTGTGCGTTCAATAATGCCACATACATCACATTCAGGTAGTTAACAGTATATTTTACAACGTTGTAGGATGGTTATGATTTTATGCGGATAACATGTGCTGTGAATTATCAGTAGGCAACATGATACATACCTAATCTTGTTTAAGGGTTCAAGTATGTCTTAATAGAGTAATGCATTATGTATCGTGCAATTGGGTAGTTGGCTGCTGCAGAAAATGATACAGTATACTGGCTAGCCTGCACTTAATATGTACGGCCTGAACGTTAACTATATTTTGTGGACAGTAATTTATCGCTTGTTTATGTCCTTGTTTTGAATCTCAGCAATATGTGTTCTGCTGTACATAATTAACAGTAAGTGTACCTCTTTGTCTTTTTTCCTTGTAAACCACACACATATGCGTATATAAATCTCAGTTAATTCAGTGAAGTTGACAAGGCACTTACTGGAGTGAATGTATTGGATTTCCCTACACAGCATGCTGTAAACATGTGCACTGGAAAAATCTGCTGGCTTGGAGATTGTAATTTATGTGAATCCTACCCCCTGGTGCTTTTACTGACACATCTGATTTAGTGTGATCATAGCCTATAGCTCCCAGCCATTAATGTCCACCAACTGCTTTACAAAACGGCCTGGTTAAATTCAATACAGTAGCTGTACAAACTTGTCAAACCGGTCTGCTGTCAAAGAGATTTCCCCTTACAGTAAAATCCCGTCCTTTAATTAATTTGGAAATATTTTCAGGGCTCGAAAACTTTACGTGTGTGCCTCACGGTATGAACAGTTCTAGGTAAACCTCATATTTGAAGTTGGGTAGGAATGAATGTGTGTGTGTGTGTTAAGTGTAGATAAGCCATGCTCTTGAGGATGACATAGCCTCGTCATAGTGAACACCAAATATGTGAATGGTGTGTGCGCTAGGTTACGAGGGAGACAATAAATAAGCAGCTGCAGTGAGGAGCATTTTACAGAGAGAGGCTCTGTGGCCTATTTCAGTCCATTATCATATGTTTGATTACAGCTTGGAGGAGACTCCAGAGTCTACTGTAAAAATCTAAAGTAAATCCATTCATGATACGTCTCTCATTTGCAAGTTGTGTAACGCAAGCATGTTGGAGGATCTGAAAAGTTTCCTGTGACAATAATTCAGCGGACTGAATTGTATGTAAACATATAATATATACACTGTATACGAAAAGGATGTACTTTGCTTCTGACATGCAGTTAAATAATTACAATTGCTTATTGTAAAGTTTAAATCTACATACCCCATGATTTAGTCAGCCCCACAATCTACTTTACTGCAGTTTAGTTATTTGGCTGTGTCTGGATGCATACACCCACTGTCCACAACATTGCCTCCAAAAGTTGTACTACACTCAACAAAAATATAAACGCAACACTTTTGTTTTTGCTCCCAATTTTCATGAGATGGACTTAAAGATCTAAAATTCATTCCAGATACACAATTGTACCATTTCTCTCAAACATTGTTCACAAATCTGTCTAAATGTGTGATAGTGAGCACTTCTGCTTTGCTGAGATAATCCATCCCACCTCACAGGTGTGCCACATCAAGATGCTGATCTGACATCATGATTAGTGCACAGGTGTGCCTTAGACTGTCCACAATAAAAGGCCACTCTGAAATGTGCATTTTTTTGCTTTATTGGGGGTCTGGGGACTCAGAAACAGTCAGTATCTGGTGTGACCACCATTTGCCTCATGCAGTGCAACACATCTTCTTCGCATAGAGTTTATCAGATTGTCAATTGTGGCCTGTGGAATGTTGGTCCACTCCTCTTCAATGGCTGTGCGAAGTTGCTGGAGACGGCTTATGGTGGAGAAATGAACATTCAATGCACGAGCAACAGATCTGGTTGACATTCCTGCTGTCAGCATGCCAATTGCACGCTCCCTCGATGCTTGTGGCATCTGTGGCATTTTGCTGTGAGACAAAACTGCACATTTCAGGGTGGCCTTTTATTGTCGACAGTCTAAGGCACACCTGTGCACTAATCATGATGTCAGATCAGCATCTTGATGTGGCACACCTGTGAGGTGGAATGGATTATCTCAGCAAAGCAGAAGTGCTCACTATCACACATTTAGACAGATTTGTGAACAATGTTTGAGAGAAATGGTACAATTGTGTATCTGGAATGAATTTTAGATCTTTAAGTCCATCTCATGAAAAATGGGAGCAAAAACAAAAGTGTTGCGTTTATATTTTTGTTGAGTGTATGTTGTGTGGCTAAGCAAGTCGTAGTTCAGTACTTTCTGGATATGTGGGAGCCCATGACATTCCGTGTGTGTGTGTGTGCGTTATGGGCAGGTCATTTAGCCCCATGTAAAGGTCCTGCTCTCACAGTGTCTTGTCAATGTCCCCTCGTATCAATAAATCCCGAAAAAGGATTTGGACTTTATTCTTGGCTTCAGGTTAATAGTTGACTTTCTGGGTTTATAGCTGCGGGGCCTCCCAGGTTGATTTTAATGGACTGGTTTGGCTGTTTGCCCAACCATTGCTCCACCCGTTAGTTTAGGGTGCTTACTTTGCCTTAACACACACACACACACACACACACACACACACACACACACACACACACACACACACACACACACACACACACACACACACACACACACACACACACACACACACACACACACACACACACACACACACACACACACACACACACACACAATAGCCTTAGGAAAGATGTGCAGTTTAAATGTTGATGATGCAATTGTTGAAGTTGGACGTTGCCCCACCAAATCATTATGGCTTTCTGACTACCCCTTTAAATGAATTCATCCACTGAATTTAGCAAAAAATAAACAGACCACATTCATCAGATTATACATTGTTTTACAAACTCTGCCTGTAATTTTAATGTTACTAGGATTCTAATTCCAATTGTCATGTTGTGTCTGCTATAAACTACTTTGTCCGCTTTGATAAATTATTATCATTGTTCATTTTACCACAAGACATCTCATAATCTAGTAGGTAGATTGTCATGATCTTTGCTGAGCAGACATATGCTCCCACAAGGATTAAGCTTTTTATTAAACTTACCACATAACTGTTCCTCTAAAACACCCACAGAACAAACACATTTTTTTTGCACAAATGCTACCATATTATTAAATCTTAGGAACACTACATTGAATTGAATCAATACATCAACATCTTGGCACCGGCACATCCAATTCTAATCAAAGTGCTGACTGTGACTGATTAGAAAGTCATCACCTTCTTGTTCTCAACACAGCCATGGGCTCTATTGCACAGCATACAGGCCCTAGCTATTCCAGTCATTAAAAAATAAAGCAACAGTAAATTACATCCTGCATGGCTGCCATAACAGCAAAACATTTTCTTCTCTTTTCTGTTTTTCCGAAACAGAGATACTTCCATGAATACAGTACCACATACATTCAGCATCTGGTTTTCATTTCTGTGGTGTTTGGAGAGGATGGTGATTGTGGTTCTTGTCGGCCAATATTTTTATTTTTTTCTTCTCTTTTTATTTGTATCTTTGTTTTCTGTATTTCTATGGTTTTGCATTCAATATTGGGTAACACTTTACAATGAGGTACACAAAAAGAGTAGTTACTGTTCAAAAAAAGAGTAGAGTAGTTACTGTTCCAAAAAAAGAGTATAGTTAAAAGAGTAGTTGCTGTCTTCAGAAATTGTAAATTGGTGTTGACGTATCATGGTTGTGATGCAGGACTTTCAAGATTTGGAACGTAAAATATGTTTTTCTTATATTATATTTATTCTTTTTCGAACAGTAACTACTCTTATTTGTACCTTATTATAAATAGTACCCAATATTGTGCAGCAAGATATAGTACAGTAGGTGTATGTGTTTGTGTTAGTGTGTGTGTGTGAGAGAGAGAGAGAGAGAGAGAGAGAGAGAGAGAGAGAGAGAGAGAGAGAGAGAGAGAGAGAGAGAGAGAGAGAGAGAGAGAGAATAACTCAGAGAACAAACTATACTTTTATTATTAGATTTCTTTTCTGGCTCCAATATGCTGAAGCACTGGCCAAATAGACAGCCATTTGAACACACACTCTAAACTCAAACGTACTGTGTTTCAAGACCCTAACACAAGCAGGACATGAAGCAAACAAATATGAAAAGAATACATTAATCCAGAAGAGGGAAAAATGAATCAAAAGACTTGATTCACTCACATAGATTAATATGATTGTGTTGTATGTAACTTAGCCACCCTTAAATACCTATCCACGGGTTATTTCACCCTGAACTGTGTACCAGAGAGAGCTGGAGAGAAGATCAACAGATGATTCCCTTCTGGCAAGCTTTGGGATTATGAGGGGCAGTCTGGCTCATTTCAACATTCACTATTGTTCTGTTAGAGTTTAACAGATGTGAGGTCTGGTGAGTATATGCACACAGTAAAACACATATCCACACTAAAACCTCAACATTGTCTGCAGCCCACATGCATGTGTATTTCCTCACAGATGGACAATATTAAAATGTTAAGAGTTATTGTATGACTTTGTTTGTTTTGAACCGGAAAATAAAAATAGCCTTAAAATAAATTTCCATCATTATGAAGTGAAGATGTTTCGCTCACATTTGAACTGAGAACTGTAGAGAACATGCCTAAGGGGGCTTTCACACTCCTACCTTGTTTTCAGACTTTTTCCGTTTGATTCAAACCTAAAGGAATACTTCACCCATACAGAACCAGCGTTCTGTCATTATAAAATCGCTTTTACAATATAACGAATGAGGTTTTTCCTTCCCTAAGTCTTTACTCAGTCTTCCCTTGGCCCAGCTATTCTGTTAATCCTAACCCTTACTGTGATGTCACACATGGGAAAATGTAGGGTTAGATAGTGAGTCCATAAAACACTGTTTCTGCCTTTTCTCAGGCTAGGATGAACCGATTTCTAAAATTGTTGCACATTTATCCTACAAAGGATCTCAGAGTTCAATAAACCTTCATATTTCCACCGGTGAAGTAGATCTTTTAAGTACAGGTGTGAAACCTCCGGTGGACCTCGGTCCAGACTAAACCGGCAGACATTGGTCAAACCTAAAGAGGTGGTCTTGGTCCGGATTATACTGAACCATGGTTCAGTTTGTGTTCACTTTGAGGGCATACCGGAAGTCTTGGCCAGCTATTGCCAGTCACACAGAGGAGAAATGAGCCGCTGACAGCTGAGCTATAGGGGCGGGGGGTTGCTGACTGGAGACGGGCACATTTTTCTTCATTCATTCATTGAAACTGATGAAGGCTATACTGCCAAATAGAAACACCTACGTCAGATGCACACCCATCTTCAAACCAATCAATGTCCAATAAAGGGAGACGCAGCCCATGTAGGTGATAAACACAGACTTGGGTATGTCATGAAAAGGTCTTTAGTGCTCTGGCAAAACTGCAATGTGAAACCAAACTGCGGCTTCATGTGAAATACAAAATAGACTACAGGATCCTGCCTATTACATACAGTATATAGGCCCAGTGTGACCTTGCCCCCAGTAACTAAACATTTCTGATCTCCTTTCTCCGCTTCATGACCATTCTAATTGCTTTATCCATCCTCCTGCTTCAACTGCTTAATGCAAAGAGATATCAACAGCGCTCACTCTTTGGAACCATTTTAGTTGGTTCTGTCTGGTGTGTATCTGCTTGTGCCATAAAATGAATTGTTTACTCCAATTGTCTTTCAGTGTGCTACGCTTTTCTTACATCTCATTGTAGCATTTTGTGGGAACTATAAGCCCCCCTGTAATTTGAACACATAATAGGAGGATGACATTATGACAATGTAGAGAATATAGGAGAACCTTGGGGTGGTGTCCTTGTGGCCTACAGTTTTAAAACAATGAACATTATTGTTCCTCTTAAATTGCCCGAGTCATCAAGATTTGGTTGGAGAGGATAGGCATACCAATTTGAACTTTCCAACACTTTGATTCCAAACGTTAGCCTAATTTAAGCCAAAGAGTGTGTCTTTGTCCTACTAATGGAGTATCAGTTGCTAATTTATACTGGGGAAACCTGGCTCTGGCCTTTGTTGTTATCGCTCAACGATTAGATCTGCCTTCTTTATGTAGCTATATTCAATTTGTTGGAGTATGTGACGAGATGGTTTGTCTAGACATGGCTTACCCAGAATGCTCCCTGGCAATGATTGCTGAGAGATATTGAGAGATGTTTGGAAATGCAGTCCTTTGCTTACTACTTTCCTTCAGTTTGCTTTGCCGGGAGAGAATGAGTGTCTATGTCTCACTAGTCAGGGTTTCATCAATCATTCATCCGCTCTGTATTTTGTAACCCACGCCAACAATTCAACAGCAGGCCAAGAGAGAAAGACAGGAGACGAGAGGACAAGAGAATCCTTGTGTTTCAATTAACAGGCAACAAATCATTTCCGCTGGAATCTGAAATTAGACTTCTGAACATCTTAGACTCCTCTGGGTAAACAGAGCTTTTATTGTACCAGGAGAAGGAATAGCTGGAGGAGGTACAGCAATGTGAAGGAGGCTAAACAAACAAAATAAATGATACAGGGAGGGGGGGGGGACATCTTCAGATTAACTTCTCATACAGAGAAGCGTTCATGAAAATGCTGAGGAGACGGTTCTTTTAAATTCTTTGTTTCTCATTGTGGTTGGAAATGCTTTGAGCGTCGATGGTATCTGCAGAATGTCCCGCAGGCAGCAGGAATCCCATGTAGCTTAAGATATATAAATACAAGAGAGTGAAACTGAAGATAGAGTTCTACAGGTGTGCTCACAATTGCAACATTATTGTAGATTTCTTGCAGACTATATATTCGCTTCTACTCAGTTTAAACAATGCAATTACTTACACTATTTAGGCATCAATATGCTTCAAACAAAGCACTTGTTGGTTTGCTCGGTCTGTTCTATACAAACATCTACTGCACTGTCAGTCCTCCTAGCAATATGGAGACGAAGAAAGTAGGTCTTTGGATAGGAGTGAAGGATCAGGTGTGTGGATCCAAACAGTGGAGCCCGCACTAAGCACATCCAGAGAGCATGGTTAATGTTCAAGTCAACTATTTGGAGACTTAGAGGAAACTGAATGGAAAAAAAATCCGAAAGCAACACCTCTCACTCATTGACTGGACTCACTGATAGCCCACACACAATGCACTTTTAACTTATGTTACTGTGCCCAGCCAATTTATTTATTTATTTCAGGACAATCAAAGTATACTTTTGTGACTTGTGTTTTAAAGATCAATGTGTTGAGCAGAGAAGAGTTAACATGACTGACCTGGAGAATCAGATAGTATTTTTGGATAGACTAACTCATTGCTGTTGTGTTTTTTGTCTTCCATAGGATATGTCGACAATTACAAATAGATAGAATATTGCCAGCCTAATCTCTTAATAACTGCTTCAGGATCCCAGTTGATATCGTTCCTGAGATCACAGTGTTTCCGCAATTTGATATAGAACGTAATACATTGCTTTATTGTATCATTTGATATATTATCTCGCACAGTTAAAACGTTCTGGGATGCCTTGCTGCACTCAGGAACATCTCAAGCAGTGTTTCCTATCATACAGTTCTGATTGCCTCTCTGGGGCCTGTTGTTGGAGGCATCCTGCAGGGCATGTCTGAGGGTGTCTGGGACCAAGTGGTTGACCACAGCAGAGTCCTGCCAAGCCATTGTAATCTTAAAACAACCACTGCATTCCTTGCACTGCAGTACAAGCACCGATCCAGGCTTGGAAAGTTACCCACTTGGGGCCCATGATTTCCCAAAAGTATCTTGGAGCTCAGATAATAGTTGCACTGCTTCAAAACAAATACTGTATCTATAGATTATCTCAGAGTAAATAGGACTTTGTGAAGCCAGTTTTGAATTGCTGCTGAAATAGTACTGTGAACAGAATGCTCGCAACCATCACATTGATATGTAAAACAACTTTGACAGTTGAGTAGGATTTTGCACTGACTGATCTTTTCAGACCACGTCTGCCAAAATCTCTATGCATTTGAGGAATGATCACACACATCCAAATAGCTAGGGTTTGATTATCCACCGTGCTAGTTTCCAAGGAATGGGAAGCCACTAACCAACATCTGATTCTTGTCCAGGACTCTCGGCCACATTGAGAAAAGTTCATAAAATGTGTTTGGGATATATATTAGGAGGGGGGAGAAACGGGAAACTTTCAGCATGTTCATGTTTTTTTTTATTATTAAGAGGTGGCACTATTTCACATCGTCGCAATGTTACTTTGCAACTTTCTTTACCCCAACCCCTTATTGTGCTACATTGTGTTTACAGGTTAATTAAGCAGAAAACATCCCATTGTGGGATTGAACCACCAAACCTTACATTTAACAGCTTTCCCTTAACTATACAAAAAAGTAATTGCTCCACGGTTATGGCTCTGACTCTATGAAAGGTGGCTGAGGAAACGTCAAGAACCAGCCTCCTCTACCAAACATTCTATTACTGTCTACTTTTGAAATCAGCATGCTATTTAGGCGATTCTGACCCACAATCCAATGCGTGCCGAAAGTGACGTCACATCAAAGGAGCCTCCATCTGAAAACAACCAGGGATGAGACAGATTTAAAACCAAGAGCCAAGATCTAGGCGCAATGTTTTGATGAAATACATTAGTAAAAGTATGTCCGAATTGTATGCCTACTGCATGCTAACAAGATTCTTTTTATGGTCAGACATAGTATGCAGAATTAAAAAAAAAAGAGTATGCAATTTGGAACGCAGGGTACATTACAAAATATGGGTCAAACAGTCTGTCGCTCCTGCATGACGTCACATCCTGGTGCTAAGGTTTCAGGGAAGTGTATTCACTAACATTACACTCATAAACATAACTGCATGTCAATAATCAGCTCTGGTAAACAAAAGAAAACAACAAGGAAGGTACCCTTAACGTTCCCATAACATTGCATCCCCATCCACTGGAGGTATGGAGCCCATTGCATTATTTTCCTCAAATCAAGAAAGTGTCTCTCAAAATCAACACATGAAGCCTTCCAACTTCTGCAGCCTTTGAGTGACTTTTTTTTAGCCATGCGTGGATCCTGTTCACTGCTAAAAGATCAGAACTTCAATGCAAGAACCTGGAGAGCCAATTTCTGATGAAGTTAAACAGTCACTTCAACAAGTTATTCTTTAAGAAAGAACCATGCAAATACATTCATTTTCTTCAACCACACACACACACACACACACACACACACACACACACACACACACACACACACACACACACACACACACACACACACACACACACACACACACACACACACACACACACACACACACACACACACACACACACACACACACACACACACACACACACACACACACACACCAATTCTTACACACACCTTCTGCTAGCTGAAAAAACTGTGTGCGTGTGTTCTCCATCATACAAGTTCCTCAGATTTGAACCTGTGACCTCCCCAGTCACATTTCCAGCCAGCTCTGCCAGCCCTCTCAGCTCAGTGCCCAGCTGACCAACAAACTCAAGTCCATTTATGTTATTATTGCTGTTGGCATGGGCTCTGTTCCACACAGGACCCTGGAAACTAAATATCTCAACCTGAAGCTGTTTTACGTATATGGCAGCAGTTATAAGCCACTGGTGGACTAGTGGGTGATTTATTTTCCTGTCATAAAAAAGGTCCTTGTCAGGGCCAGTGTGAATGCGCTCTGGCGTGATATTTTTCTTTTACATTTATCTCCATACAGTCATATGCAAAACACTCATTAATCACATACATTCGATTTGCGTACACAGCATGATCTGTAAACACAGATTTGAATGATTCGCTTTGGATTTTAGGAGAGCGCCAAGGCTTTGGCCTGTAATTGGGCTTAATTTCCTGCATGCTGTCCAAATCAGATACTGCAACTTTGAAATTACACACACATACACACACACTGTCAGAAACCTGGCAGACACACACAGCAGTACTTTGTGGGAATGAGCCTGGTACAAATCCCTCTTCAGATATCAGTCTTGAGCTTGCTGCTGGGTCTTAAAAGAGCATATTTGGAGGTAGCATGGAGTTGAAAGATGATTGCATATTCTCAACAAATTAACTGACACAGTCATCCCCTTTTTATCACTCTCCCGATTTCCCTGTTTCTCTCTCACAGCTAGTATCTTCCCATCTGCCATGTTAGCGAAGCCCTTTGGAGCAAGCCACACACACTCGGCCCATTCACTGGATCAAATTGAATGATTTTTATCTAATTGCCGCAGCGCTGTGTACTGCCAAGTGTGTGTTTGAATTGGAAAGGGGCGTTCGGTGTGTTCACGGTAACAGATAGGCCATCTTGTGTTTCCTACTTCCAGCCTGACCCCTTTAAAAAAGTGGTTCACTTCCAAACCACTCTTAACTTAAACACAAGATAAAATAAAATAAATAACTTAAATTCTACAAAAGAAAGAGACTGTGTCCTTGATGTTATTATGGCTTTTTTTAATGTATTTACAGGCAATTTTCATGGGTGAGCCCTCTTCTTAAAGTATGATTAATATTCATAAACATATTAAAGGAATTAGTGGAGATTAAATACTGGAGCTCCTTGTTAATGGAGGCTTCAGGGTTTTAGCTAGCTCTGGGTAAAGTCAACGGTTGTTTTCCTTTTTAATGTGTGTTCTTTTGGGGGAAAAAAACAGTCTGATTAAATGGGGAAGGGAGCAGCCATACTGCAAGCCTTTCAAGCAGAGCTTTGAGAACTTTGCCTTGACCGTCAATTTGGGTCCATTAGCTGCTCCAATCAGTAGACAAGACTCTTACCATACTTAACTGGAAGTCCATTAAAAAGGGGTTTAGCAAGGGGTCCAAAAAAATGTTTGACAGAAAAATTGTTTTCATCTTATCGAGAGACACTAATGCCATGTTCACATCATACATGACAAACTGCTGCCTCTCGCACGCTCTTGTGTTTACACTGCACAAGTCATTTGTGACTTGGCGCTGGAACTGCCAGCCCTATCCACAGTGATTTTACATTAGCCTTGGATATATAAAACAACATGAAAACGAGAATTGTAGATGGCCAAGCTGTTTTATTTTATTTTTATTTTTTTAGAGCAACACAGTGTGTGTGTGTGTGTGCCGGTGATGGAGATATAGAAACAGAAAACCACAGCCCTGATTTAACTGCTGATTAGACACACCTGGTAGATATGCTAAGGGCGTATCACACTGAGACTACTCCAGAGGGTGCAACGCATTGACTGATTTTCGTTTGTTTGGAACAAGGAGACCATTGGAGAAATAGAAAAAATGATTTCCTCCTTTGCCTTTCTTGTAATCCAAGTAAGTGTACAAGAAAATAAATATATGAAAAAATAGATGTGTTTGGCTGCTTTAAAGAAGAAAACAAGCCATGGCTGCATTCCAAATCACGAATCCCATTTATCCTTTTTAGATGTCTCTATCCCTGCAATCTACATAATACATACAAAACAAACTGCTTCAACGTCAGTGTCTTCTTCAGTATCTTCCTGTGCATGTGCGCATACATGTGAATTGTGAATGAACATAAACACATGTCACATGAATACAGTTTATCGACCACAGAACGTTGTTGGAGAAACGCTCTGTTCAAATGATTTCAAAGTACAGCAGAGAAAAGTGCAGATCTGGTACACAGGAGCTAGAGTGGACGGTATCACGTTTTCAACACTCTCCACTCTGTGTCTGTTAGTTTCTATCATGTGGGTTTACTGTTTCTATTTTTCCTGGGATCAGCGCTTTCAATATTGAGGCTTTGGATATATACAGGTGGTTATAAAACAATACCTCTCCTGGGATAGTATCTGCTTTCTCTGTAACAGGAATGTACAGACATGGAGACTCTGTGGAGAAGACTTCAGAGCAGGGCAATGGTGGAAAGATTCAACACATCTACATTGGGGGAAAACGTTGAGAATTGTGCGGATTTGAAAGTGTGCCTGAGTTTTCCTCTTGAAGACAGGGCTTTAAACACTACCACATGCTAAGAATCCATCAGCGAGGGAGAAAGAGAGAGAGAGAGACACACACACACACACACACACATGGTTGTGTCTGTGCTTGCATGGCACAGTGTGTGTATTTGTGCTTACTTATCTGAGCGCGTATGAGTTAGAGAGAAACACTTCAGAGTTGACTGTAGTTCTATTATCCACTGTTGACGCCTCAGACCAATTATAGGACTGATTAGGCTGCACTTGGCAGAAAACCATGAGGCTCTATGCTTGCCTGCTTCAAGTTAATAAGGACCACAGCCAGGGGTTTAAGTGTTGTTTGACTCGGTCACTCACACACACACACACACACACACACACACACACACACACACAAACTGATGCTTATTACAATGCACAAATTATGTAAGAAGAGAATGCATGGCCAGTCAGAAAATGTGTTTTCCAGAAACTGTCATCATCGTCCAACATTTCCTGGTTAGTGTTACAGTTTTCTTCTGTGGTGGGACTTTTCTCTGCCCCTTATGTGTGTGCTTGTGTATGTGTGTGTGTGAGAGAGAGAGAGAGAGAGAGAGAGAGAGAGAGAGAGAGAGAGAGAGAGAGAGAGAGAGAGAGAGAGAGAGAGAGAGAGAGAGAGAGAGAGAGAGAGAGAGAGAGAGAGAGAGAGAGAGAGAGAGAGAGAGAGAGAGAGAGAGAGAGAGAGAGAGAGAGAGAGAGAGAGAGAGAGAGAGAGAGAGAGAGAGAGAGAGAGAGAGAGAGCACATGTGTGTGTGTGTGTTATCTGGTTAGTTTTCCCCAATTTTATATGAATGTCAGACCAGCCTTGGACATTTCCAAGAGAAACCATTCATTCAGTATAAGGATCCCACATCACGCTCCAGAACCACAAGGAGATGAGAAAATCACAACCAGCTCATCTCAAAGGCCAGTTCTGACCAAGAGATTCAGAAGAGAGTCCTTTGTGTCAATGGAATTGTAAATTAAGTGTATATGTTGTGGGACTTGTGGAACTGTTGTGTGTGTGTGTGTGTGTGTGGGGGGGAGGGGTCACTAAAAGAATCCCCCATAAAAACTGCTGAAGAAATCATTTAATATTGGGGGTAGTGACTTTCTAAGAGTTGTTCATACTAAAGAGCACGGCATGCCCCCTGCCCCCCATGACAACGTTGAGTGGCGACATGAGGCGCTGACTGAGCCCTCAGTAGGAAGCCAGAAATGTTGAATACTTTGAAAATCCTGCTTAAACCGTGCAACCCCCCTGACCCGCCAGGAGTGCACATGAAAGCCAGAGCAGAGAGAGCACACCTATCTGCCCTTCCGTGGACAAACAAGCCTTCTGGAGGGGACGCACATCCCCTCTGCTTACATGAGCCTCCCGGAGCTGGGGTCAGGCACAGCAGCCCCCTGCCCCCCATGACAACGTAGAGTGGCGACAGGAGGCACTGACTGAGCCCTCAGTAGGAAGCCAGATAGATAAAATACCTTAGTGAGGCTATTTAAATCTATACAAAATGATACAGTTATTGAATAACAGGGTGGAGACTAATATCGAGACACTGACTGAGCAATCGTAGGAAGCCAGATACGTTAAAATACATTTGAATCCTACTTAATCTATGCAAATGCTTGATTCATAATTATTAGCTAACATGTTGAATAATAATAAGCGAGTATCAAATGCCAAAATGTATTTATTATAGCCTATATCTAGGACTTTATATATATATATATATATATATATATATATATATATATATATATATATGTTGTATAGATGTCTTGAGCCTCGGGCCGGAGGTAGCGTTCGTAGGCAGACGATGACCATCGGCCCATTAACCTTGAGCGTGGACACGGGAGTTACGGATGCTGCAGTTGTCGCTGCTCCTATTCGCAGAGAATGGGGAGTGTAGCGCTCTGGCTGGAGCCCGCAGGATTGGCAGAGGAGGCGAAGGCGGGAGGCGAACCAGGCTCTCGTCATGGGTTCCCCCTCCTCCATTACAAAGAGTGGCTCCTGAGTGGCTTCCTTTCCCGTCCCTATCGGATATAGAATGTTTAAGCAGTAGAAAAAAGTGGTGAGGATTAATTGTTACATCGGAAACAGTGAGATCTTGCGAAGGATCAAAATAATTTGTGCGAGTTGTGAACTCGCCACCTCTAAGAAAACCATAAAAAGCTTTGTGCAATACAGTTTCTAAAAGTACACTCAACAAAAATATAAACGCAACACTTTTGTTTATGCTCCCATTTTTCATGAGATGTGCCACATCAAGATGCTGATCTGACATCATGATTAGTGCACAGGTGTGCCTTAGACTGTCCACAATAAAAGGCCACCCTGAAATGTGCAGTTTTGTCTCACAGCAAAATGCCACAGATGCCACAAGCATTGAGGGAGCGTGCAATTGGCATGCTGACAGCAGGAATGTCAACCAGATCTGTTGCTCGTGCATTGCATGTTAATTTCTCCACCATAAGCCGTCTCCAGCAACTTCGCACAGCCATTGAAGAGGAGTGGACCAACATTCCACAGGCCACAATTGACAATCTGATAAACTCTATGCGAAGAAGATGTGTTGCACTGCATGAGGCAAATGGTGGTCACACCAGATACTGACTGGTTCTGAGTCCCCAGACCCCCAATAAAGCAAAAAAATGCACATTTCAGAGTGGCCTTTTATTGTGGACAGTCTAAGGCACACCTGTGCACTAATCATGATGTCAGATCAGCATCTTGATGTGGCACACCTGTGAGGTGGAATGGATTATCTCAGCAAAGCAGAGGTGCTCACTATCACACATTTAGACAGATTTGTGAACAATGTTTGAGAGAAATGGTACAATTGTGTATCTGGAATGAATTTTAGAACTTTAAGTCCATCTCATGAAAAATGGGAGCAAAAACAAAAGTGTTGCGTTTATATTTTTGTTGAGTGTAGGTCTATGTAATAACCGAAACACCCGTCCCTTAGATGCGTGATCACGTTTTTTAACAGTGGAAGGGTGAAGGGAAGCCGAATATCACTGCCTGTAGGTTTTTCTTTTTTAAGGCCATTTAGTAGGAGATGAATTGATGGATTCCCAAGCAGGCTGGGGGTGGATGGATCCAAACAGCGCAGATGAAATCTAATACCTGCGATGAGTCCCTTAATGGAAGACGGCTGCATTTTTTGGGGATTCGAAGCAATGAACTATGAAGGCACATACCATTGAGACATCGACAGGTAAAACCGGTGCGAGGAAAGTAGCACAAAAAGAAGAAAAGTAGGACCATGCAGAATCATAGATTTTTAATGTAGTTTTTGCCAACCCAGATCGCATGTAATGTGCAGCAGAGAACATGTCGTTTTGAAGGATCTCTAATCTAGCACCGTGTGGCTGAACGGCGGGCAGCTGAGGCTGGATGGCTCGGCTTCCGGGCACAGTTGGCGGAATTTCTGAAATTCAAACCGGGACAGCGCATCAGCTACTTTATTATCCAAGCCTGGAATGTGAGCAGCTCTAATAATGTAATTGCCCATCACGGATAGCCATGTTAGCCGTCTAACAAATCTGTTTTGTCATCCTTTGTTGATAATATTGACCGTGGCTTCATTGTCGCAGAAAAACAGAATTCTCTTCCTTGACCACCGATTACCCCACACAATACAGACGATCGGATACATCTCCATCAGAGCGGTGGAAGTAGTGCTAGATGGCAAAGATGATAGTTCTGCTGGCCATGTGTCGGCAAACCACTGCCTGTTGTAGACTCCTTGTAAAAAAAAAGAGATACCGTTCCATTCACTGCACAGGAGAGACCAAAACCGGAGCTCGGACCTGCAGCCTGAGTCTAAGCTTACCATGTCTTGGAGTGTATTAGCGGATTTAGCGAGATCGAGGAGCCTGGACATGAAGGAGCGACCCTGGGGAATGACTCGTATGGCAAAGTTAAGGTGACCAAGTAGAGACAACAATTCCCTCTTAGAAATGGCTACTGCCTCCTGCGCTCCTTTCATGATTTCTCTGACGAGATTTAATTTATCGGGAGGCAGTGAGGCTTGCACAAGTTTGCTATCTAGAGTGATGCCTAGAAACTCTATGCGCTTAAATGTGCCGAGCGTTTTCTCTTCGGACAAAGGGATACCCAATTTCCCAAACATAAGTTTAAGGGCAGAAATGCATCGATCTGGTTCTGAATTTGGAAAATTGACCAGAAAAAAATCATCTAGGAGATGAAGGATGAAGGGGAGTTTGCAGTTGTTAAGTAGAATCCAGCAGAGTGCCTCTGATAAGGTGTCGAATATCTTAGGGCTGCTGCGACACCCGAACGTGAGCCTCACGGAAAAATATATTTTCTCTGCCCATTTAACTCCGAAGAGAGGCCATTGTGACGGGTGTAAAGGCATAACCTTGAAAGCATCAGAGATGTCAGCTTTGGCTAACCATGCACCTCTGTGTGCTTGTTTGATCAATTTGATTGCGTCATCTATGGATGAATAGCACAGGGAGAAAGGTGCAGAGGGAATTAAACTGTTAATGCTGTCGGCTTTGGCATTGTTATGAGGAGATGAATCAATAATTAAACGCTTTTTACCGGAATATTTGCGGGTAGCTATGCCTAGAGGGTTAATGCGGGTTGTTGGGAACGGAGATTTATGGAACGGACCGATCATGAAGCCTTTCTTCACCTCTTTGTCAAGTAGCGCCTCGACGATCTCGGGCTCCTTAAGGGCAGATTGCAGATTATTACATGTGAATGACACTTTTGGCAACCAAATCAACCCCGCTAGGAACCCCTGAACCAGTCCTGTAAGCAAATAGTTAACAAAACAACGATTTGACCGGAGACGACGGCTTTATTTTTTCTTTACTGATTTCTGGAGGCGGGCTCGTCTTGGACACACCGATTTCGGATGCCCGTCTCCGCAGTAGCTGCAAGCATGAATATATCTACAATTAATGAACTTACATACAGCGTCATTGAAATTATGACACATAGGCATAGCATGCGGCATCTTTGACATGGGGGCCTGGAAAGGATTTGCAATTGCCTTGCTGGACAGACTTTGGGCACAGATTTTTTGAATGCGTGAAGGAACCACAGATCGAACATGAGAGAGCTAGCCGCCCCGTGAAATGCCTGCTAATTAGCGCCAAGTCGACTACGGACCAGTCCAACCTCTGGTTGAACCTCTGGATGAACATTGCAGCTTTGGAGGAGAAGGATTTGTGGTAATCATAGAAAAGTGTTCCACCGTAGGCGAGTTCTGCGATCATGGCCATATATGTGTCTAGTTCAGCTCTACGGGATGGAAACCCTTCACAAGTGACATCCCGAAAGACCCCGAAAGCCACAACGAATCCAGCCAGGGTTATAGTTTTTGAAAGCCGAGGGTCACACTCTTTCAGAATCATCGACACATCCCCACACTCGACAATGCGCCTGTCGCTCGGCTCCGAGCACAGCAATATTTTAACGAGGTTGATGTCATTACCAGGATTTGTGCTCGGAGATTGTGAGATATGGCAGCGGCCGGAGGAAAGAAGGGGACCCCGACGGAGATTGGGACTGCACTTCCCAGCGTTCTCCGCGGGATAGTGATGCCATCTCTGCCAGCTGGAGTGACGTCATCCAACGGCGACCCGGATGCCGTAGCTGCTGTGGTCGCTTCAGCCGCAGCGCACGAGGAAAGCAAGCCGGGATCTGGAAATCGACTCGCTGAAGTTGACGGACCGGACTCCAATGCTATGATACGGGAATTCATTTTTTCGAGCAATGAATGCATGCTGGATAGGGCTGAAAGGACGAGGTCGTCTCCGCAAGGAGTGGAGCTGGCCGCTGGGGCTGGAACCGTGGTTGGAGTGGAGGCAGGGACTCGTGCTCTCTTCAGCGGCTGGGCGGCGGCCGGGGTTGGAAATACGCTGCTTGGGGAGCAATCCTCTTCTCTGCGGCTTTCCGGCGGACAGATGGTGTGGAAGGAACTGCTTGAGGAACTGCCGGGAGGAGTTTGGCGCTGAGGTGCTGTGCGAACAGCGAAAACAGCTGCTCGTGTGAAGCTCCCACTGGAGCCGTGATGTTACTCCGGAATAGGACTTCCAGGAGCTTGGGCACTGGCCATTCTCCGATGCCGGGAGAATGGGGATTTTTTTCCTGCCAGACGGGAGCTCTTACGAATGGAAAAGGTGCTCTCCGTGACGATGGCTTCCTCTGGTTCGGATATATGCTGCTGAGAATCCATGGAGTTGTCAACCACCCATGGATCTTCGTCGAAGATGGGATTTGACATGACGAGCAGCAGTGTAAGTAACCACAAATGCACTGACAGCCGAGTCGTTTGCATGAGTAAAGTATAGCAAGAGCTTGCAGAGGAAGCAGCACCAGTAGGCAGGCTAGAGCAGCTTAAATAAGGCGCCACTTTGAGTGTACGGCCAATGGTGTGCTAGGGGCGGATTATGGCTGTCAGCTGACGTGCAGAGATGACAGCCGGCTTGACGTCCGTACCCTGCCTGAACTAACGCTACGTTCCATGTGGTCAACAAGAATCAAATTGCACTTTGCAAAACATGCGGGTGGACCATTTCACATCCCACATTGTTCGATATTGAAGTAAAAAGCCCATTGTAACGTATTTTACAACTTAAATGTCTTGGGACTTAAGTGCAAAGACTTAAAGCAGCTCAGAGTAACATTTAAATATCTTTTAAACAGCCTCATGTTTCCTCTCATAATCATAAATTACCTTTAACAGCAAACGAGACCATCAGTGCAAAGAAAGACGTTTTTATAAAGTTTTTATTACTGCGTTTGGTCTGGTCGCACACCCAGTCCGATTTTCGGTTCGCACGTGCAGGCTCTTTGGTCACATATCCGTATTGGTCGCAGATTTCAGTGTGGTGCAGCAACGCGAATTGAGAAGCCTATCCCTCCAGGTGAGAGAAGGGGAGCGGGAGCCTTGTTTGAGACAGTTTTTTGTCGTCATAATGACTGATAACGGGGCTGAACCATCAAAGAAAAAAAAGAGAATGCAATGAAGAACAGCTAAAAGGGAGAGTGATATAGGCTACGGGCGGGACGAGGGCGTTGCCAAGCAACGTGTATACAATTTCACGAGAGCGAACTAGACTGCAGTGTTTACTCCTAAATGAATGAGCGGTTGGTAGTAACAAAAAGTTTGCTTCACCATCATCAGATAATCATTATCTGAAATAGTCATTAACAACACAAACACATTACCTCATCGTGATCCATACTAACTGCCGTCTCTCGTTCATTCGCTTTCTGTGAGGACACGTAATCTTTCAGCTCCGTGAGAGAGAGTAGTTAGGTGACACTGCTGCATCAACTCATTGCAATCAGGTGTGTGTAGCACTGACTGGCATTAGTTGATGCAGTGTCAAAACCACTCTCACGGAGCCGAAAAGAGTCCTCACACTTTCAACACACGGACATGCACTATATTGCGCCCTTCTCAGTTCACACTCGCACGCCTGGCACAAGCTAGAAAACAGCTTTGCGACAGCGGGCGACGTAAAAATACTACCGCTTTTGTCCAAAGGGGCCGCCAACGTGCAATGTTACTCGTAGTGGCTTTAAGTTGGTCTTCACTACTGGTGAATGCAGTATGACACTGATAAAACACATGAATATTCAGTCTATGTGATGTTTTGAATCTGCTAGAGATCTGGATTTACCATCTGTAAGTAACAGAGTGTGTAAGCAGCCATTGATTTCATTAACGTCACTGCCCCAAGGTCCTGCTGGCACGATGAATGCTACTTGGCGAGAAGAAATTTCACTCTCATTCACACAATAAATATTCCCCTCTCCCTCTCTCTCTCTCCCTCTCTCACTCTCTCTCTCTCGCTCTCGCTCTCTCTCTCTCTTCTCATGGGATGAACTTGCTTTGAGGTTTTTCCAAAGTGTGAGTCACCACAGACAGCAAACAAAAAGTGGTTCTTTTACGTCATTGTGTGTACTAACGCTTGAACTCAAACAAGCTCACTTCCAAACAAAAGCAGATATGTTCAGCAGGCCACACACACACACACACACACACACACACACACACACACACACACACACAAAGCCAATGCTATGCACCGTTGCACCTATCTGTCCCGGTGTTCTATGTGGTAGGTGAGAACCACAACGGCTTCATTGTTTTTGTTCTGTGACCAAGTTAAGTAATGGTCTTTCATTTTTCATTCGTTTTGGGGTGACAGTACAAGACAATGTAATACAACAATTCAGTTCAACAAGTGCGTCAAATAATTCCAGGGAACAAACAGAAACAAACATTCCAAAAAGTTGTAGGAAGGAAAACAATTCTAAGAGGTGCAGATAAATAAAGTATACGTCTTGAGTCTTGAGTAGATTTAAGGATTATGAAAAGTGAGAAATTAACCCGTACAAAACAATCCATAGAAAAGTAGAAAGCACATAAAAACACAGACACACTGACATTCCAACAATGTTAAAAAAAAATTGTTCTTTTAAATTCTAATTGATGAACAGCTGTGAAACGTGATTGTTTTGTTAGGGGCTCAGTGACAGCAGAGTCACAGCAGAGTGTTGGCTGTGGATGTTGCTCTGTTTTACAGCCTGCTCTCTGGCGTGCTTTTGCCTTTGCTCACAGCAGGTCGCCCCGGGTCTGTTGGAGGAATCAAAGCCTCGGCCTCCCTTCATTATATAAGAGCACTGACGCTCGTTACTACCATTTCGCAATTTTTTTTTTAACTTCCACACCACACGTTGTCAAGTATCATCTACAGCTGACACATTGCTAACCCTCTGCTTTTCTTCTGCATTAGTAATAGTAGTAGCAGTGTCGTAACCCTAACAGCAGTGTTCATTTCTTCTCAATCAAAATCATGATGGAAAAAGGTGCCTGTAGTGTAGTGGTTAGAGAGTCCAACCCAAAGTCCTCGTAGCAGCAGACCCCTGTTCCAATCTGTCCCAGGTCATTATCTGCATGTTGTTCCACTCTCTGGCCCATTTCAACTCTATCCCTCCGCACTGTGGGGCGACTGTGGCTCAGGTGGTAGAGCGGGTCGGCTGATGATCAAAGGGTTGGAGGTTCGATCCCCGCCCTGCCACTTGTGTCATGGTTGTTGTGTCCTTGGGCAAGACACTTCACCCACCTTGCCTCGTGTGAATGTCGATAGTTAGCCTGCTATCGGTGTATGAATGTGTGTGTGAATGGTAACGTGGGAAAGGAAAACAGGTCTCCCTTGAAAAAGAGTCTCCGGTCTCAATGGGATTTACCTGTATAAATAAAGGTTAAAAAAAAAAAAAAAAAGAACTGTCAATAAAATGTTCGAAAAATCGCCCAAAAATAATCTTAAAAGAGAAATGAAAGAACAGACAAAATAATGTATTTCTTCATTAAAGCTTAGCTCAACCGCCATAAGGAATTATGTGTACATGCCAAAACACTGTCGTTGCATCATGAGGTAGGCCTTTGGTGATCATGCATGTTTTCTATACCTTCTGCTGTACCTCCAGGTTTTTTCTTAGCGGTAGAATCAACAACTGACACAGTTCTCGGGCGCATCTCGCATCTTGGGATCTGAGCTCCTGCACCAGTGTTCGGGGGGGTAGAGGGGGGGGGCGACCCCATTTTGTAAGCGCTGCCATACTGAGAAATACAGAGAGAGAGAGTTGTGTGGAGCTGATAGACTTAATCAACTTTGTGTCAACTTGTTTGGCAATGGCTTGACTGTAACCAAAATTCATTACTATGAAAAAGTTACGCACTATGGCTTTAGCTGACTGGCAATTAAAGTGTCCTCCGCCACCTAACGAGGTTAATTTAGCTGCTTAACCTGTTGCATTACAAACCATTATTTAGTAACATAATGTATTGTGTTAATTGTGTTCGAAAGAAGGTTTCCAAAGTTAGACTGAAGAAGTTTAGTGAATAAGTAAGTGAATCCAGCTACTGAATGATAAGTGAAGAGTACAGGTTGCTGCAACAATGCCAAGTTTGCAAGCCAACAGCCTGACTTTAGTAATGGCCAGAGTACATAACAGAGGAGTCAATCTGTTGTTACTAAAGAGAGAAAGAGAGAGAGAGAGAGTATCTGTGTGTGTGTGTGTGTGTGTGTGTGTGTGTGTGTGTGTGTGTGTGTGTGTGTGTGTGTGTGTGTGTGTGTGTGTGTGTGTGTGTGTGTGTGTGTGTGTGTGTGTGTGTGTGTGTGTGTGTGTGTGTGTGTGTGTGTGTGTGTGTGTGTGTGTGTGAAACAATTACAGTCTGGTATAAACAAGGCCTTTTGCGCTAACCTTGATCTAAAAAAACAAAACAATGTATCCGCTCTTAACTGGTGAGCACCAGGCCCCCAGGAATAGCGCCTGCTTCCGCAATCCAGTAGTGCTCAGTGGCCAAGCCTGGCATTGCAGTTTTGGCAGTTCCTGGGCCCAGAAGCAGATATCACTGTTCACTCCAATACAATTGGGGAAGAGGAATCTGTTTCTGAATTTTTTTAAGACATCAGTCAAAGGCTGTCTTAAGTATCTTATACCATGTACTACAAATTGAAAATTATGTATTTTTATATTTTTCAAACGCCACCTCAAGCGTTTTATTAGCAGGAGAAGGAAGGTGGGCAGCTGAAAAGAGGCGCAGTGAAACAGATGGGAGGAGGGATCTTCATTTTGAACTTGTTAACCACTATAACATCACAACAACGAAGTGTTATTTAAAGATCACATATAGAGAATCATCAGGAGGTAAGTAAATAATACTTCCGTGGTCGCTAAACAATGCGATTGTGCTCAGACAGTGCTCAAGAACATAGACTGTTTGAGAAGGAGAGAAAAAAGCGGACTTTTAGGTGTGAACACGACCTAAGACCAAACACTAAATCAAAATCAGGTGCCAAAATATATTATTAGTAAGCAGTAGGCCTATTAATAGCTGTGGTAGTAGCATTGGTAATAGCAGCAGTAATAAAGGCACTACAGAGTGAAAGGACAGGAAGCTGAGGGTGACGAGTGAGCAACATGAGCTGCGGTCTCTGCACCTGTGTGCTCCAGGCAGTTACCAACTGCTTGAGCCAGACTGAGATTTACAGTGACAGGGTGTAGGAAAGAAGTCACACATTAACAGCATGGCATGAGAGACATACGCTGGTTTCAGACACAAGGCTGGTGTGGAACATGCTTTCCCTTCAAACACAATGATCAAAGTGCTTTCGCTCTTGTCGACGGCCATCAGAATGATTAATAAAATATATTATATTTGACTCAACAATAATAATAAAACCAGCTGACTTATCCACTAGTCTGTTCTAGTAAGTTAGTCAAGGTATTGAACATGTTAAAATAATACAAACACAACAATAAAAACAAAAAAATGTACATCTTCAGAAGAGAAGCACACTAGAAAAGAAATCAAAGCTTGTGGGAAGAAGGGAAGCATGGAGTCAGCCCGTAGACGTGTGTGTGTGTGTGTGTGTGTGTGTGTGTGTGTGCGTGTTTCTCTATGGGCAGAGGAATCCTGATAAACTACGCTACACTTCTTCCTTTTCCAACACGTCAGTTGACCCCTGTCACACCGGCCAGCTGATCCAGACACTCTGAGTCTCTGTCCACACATGCACCAAGCAGTACAAGGCTCTTTGACCCTGACACTTGAACTAGCCACTTCAAAATGCAGAGTCAAGTCACCTGAAACTACTTGCACTATACAGGAGGTCAATTTGTAATGGGGAGTTATTTAGAGCCAATAGCCCTCAAGAAAATATGTCATACCCATCAACATCACTTTTCATGTAATTTAAAATCAATTTGGGATTAAGAGAAGTGATAATGCAAATATACAGTATTTATATATAGTGTGTGTGTGTGTGTGTGTGTGTGTGTGTGTGTGTGTGTGTGTGTGTGTGTGTGTGTGTGTGTGTGTGTGTGTGTGTGTGTGTGTGTGTGTGTGTGTGTGTGTGTGTGTGTGTGTGTGTGTGTGTGTGTGTGTGTGTGTGTGTGTGTGTGTGTGTGTGTGTGTGTGTGTGTGTGTGTGTGTGTGTGTGTGTAAATTAGTCCAAATAATCAGGACTGGTCTTCCCACTGTTTTACCCAGGACGCAATTACCTGTATCCAGATTATTCAGCAGGGTTAGAATGAGCAGTGACTGCCACCATGTGTGATCAGAGGAAAGAGCACCAGGAAATGTACAAATCTGAAAAATAAATTATGTAACCTAGTTGAAAAATCTGCTGTTTTGTTTTATTATATGCCGGCTTTAGGTTTTACTGTGTAAAAGTGAATGCACTTGTGAATTTGTTTATGCTGGTTAAATCTTTATGAGATATTGTAACAAGTATCATCTTTTTCCTACATTGACAACGTTTTGAAAGTCAACACATTTTGAGTGTACTTTCGTGAAACCTCTGATAAGCACAGTATTTCTTGTTACATTTTAATGAGTAAAAATGTATTGACTTACCCATGTGTTTGTCTGCTTACTCATAGAGTTGTGTTTATGGTGTATGCTTAATAAGAGTTAATAGTGCTGACAGTCTTCTGAAGATTAAGCCATTATCTAAAGGTGCTGCGTCTCATTTTGACAACATCTTGCAGAATTTGAACAGCCCATCATCAAAACTGGCAGAGCGAATTGTGTATAGAAATCACTGACTAAATGTGGGCAACCTGTATTAAAAATATTCACAATAGTTCTATTAACACCAGGGATGCTTTGATTGAATTTAAAGTGGTCCAACTATTGCACTTCCCCCCACTAGATTACACAACATATTTGAAGGCTCTTCACCCCTCTGTGTAAAGTGCACAATATATCAAGGGACGCTGTCTCATCTATTCATACAATGTCAGAGATTGCAAACTTTTTGGGGTCATCTATTTAGAGCCAGAACTTCCAAAACACTGCATTTTGGGCTTGTATGAAAATGAGTATACTTGAGCAACAGTGTTGGCACACACTGGAGTTCCACTCATCCATCATACTGTAAACTTCAGTAGGATTATGCAATATGTGCCTTTAACCGCGTAGACAACCAACAGCAGTGGATCAACAGATGTCCCATCTCACCCACAGGCATGCACACAGACAGGCATACTGGATGTCTGCTATATCCTGCCAGGGATTGCCTCGTGACAGCTGTTTCTAGAGAGGGTTTGACAATGTATAAATGACACCTAAAGTCCTACCCCACTTAAAAATACAAAATGCTTTGAAAGCAGATATTTTCAATTACAAAAATAAGTTAAAGGTTCAGTAAGCGGAATGGTCAGTTTAGCTAACTTCCTGTCACTGACTGCAGTTAGCAGTCCCCTCCCTCGTCCCCACGTCACCACGTTAATGCACTGCGGTCTTCAAGCAGCGAGTTATCTAGCATCATCTCAGATAAGTAAGTGTAATTAAACATGATAAAAACCATCAAAACAGACATTGGAAAGGATTTTTACCTGCTCCGCCAATGTAGGCGCACACACATTCACCCGTCTGTCGCTCTGCACGTGCACCGGCAGTGAGACGGGTGCCGGTTTGTAGCGTTCTCTCTTCTGATTGGTTATCAGTTTCGGGATCCCCGAAAAGTTTATTTGCCGATTACATGCAAGCAGCCGACTGAGAAATCGGCTGTATGAAACGCGCACATTATGAAAGTGATCACTATGAATAAACAGCGATTTAACACTAATTAACATAAATAAACCGCTTACTTCACCAATTTTAATATAAGTGTTAAATCGCTCTTTATTTATACAGGGATCACTTTCATAATGTGTGCGTTTCATAAAGCCAATTTCTCAGTCAGCTGCTCTGCATGTAATCGGCTAATAAACTTTTCGGGGGATCCCGAAATTGATATCCAATCACAAGAGAGAACGCTACAAACCGACACCCGTTTTCACTCATGGTCTCACTGCCGGGCAGAGCCGGCCCGAGGCATAAGCGAACTAAGCGGTCGCTTAGGGCCCCCGACCGCCAGGGGGGCCCCCTCAAAAAAAAAAATATATATATATATATATATATATATATATATATATATATTTTAGTTTGTGTGTTTGATATTAACATCATATTATGCAAATGTGAGTTATCATACAAAAAAAATAATAAAATGTTTTGGTCTAGATAATTAAAAGCCTAAAAATGTAATCAGTTCATCTGGAAAGTAATCCGAAATTATCTGATCATGTCACGTTCACATCCATGCACAGTGTGTATTGAGTTTATTTAAAAACAATTGGAAATGGGGCTGCCCTCAGTTGCCCATGCACTGTGTATAGTCTATAGCCTATTTCAGCCTTGTCTGTGGAAAAAAAGATACAGTAGCTGGACAACAGAGTTCTGCAAATGAGCTCCAAGCCCAACCTAGAGGACCCTCCATAATATTTTATTTTATATTAATATGTTTATGGAAAATCCATGTGTCCTTCTTCAATAGCTTCTAATTCATCTGACCCAGTGTCTCCAAATTATTTGTTCACACAAAATTTCTCAGATTTAGCCTCTTAATTTTCCTCTCAAAGTGCACCAGATTCATGCATTTCACTTTAAAAAGGTAAAAAAAAGTCTCCCGGGGGGGCATAACCCCGGACCCCCCTAGGAGGGTCTGAATCTCGGGCTGTCTAAATTCACACTTGTGGATCTGAGATGATGCTATACTATCTGTAGATAACTCGCTGCTTGAAGACCGCAGTGCATTATGTGGTGACGTAGGGGCGAGCGAGGGGACTGCTAACTGCAGTAACTGACAGGAAGTTAGCTAAAATAACCATTCAGCTTACAGCACCTTTAAACAAACTGAAGTTTATATTGAGAACAATAATTGTATTACCTATGTAGGGTTGTATGTAACCCGCTTTCCCCCATTTTTTTACCTTCCAATCAACCAACTCCTCACTACCACAAGGTGGCGCCTGTCCACCTACCAATGGCCCTTCCTCTACCTCATTTGCTCTTTGTAGCCTTGTGCAAATTAACCTAAATCTTTGAGATACCCCTAACGAAAAATAGAACAAAAACAAAACATTGTTTTTCCTCATCCTTATGGTCTCCCATGCCTGAAATACATGATATTTGTAAAAAAATATTATATTTTACTACTAAAACTAAAAAAGGACCTAGAGGATTTAGTCAATTAACTAGCTCAGGGGTGACCACATATTTTCAGCTTGTGAGCTACTTTTTAAATTACCAAGTGTAAAAATGCTAAACATTAATTTATTTAAACATATATTGATCATTCTTTATATGTACAATATAACTTTTACATGCATAACTGCATGAACCCATGTTGACGAGATAGGCTACTGTCTCATTTAGACAAGGAGGAGCGATGCACAACACTGCTGCTTAGAGGGCTCTACATTCGCCAAATGCGGGTAAATATCATAAATATTATATAAAAGTAAAAACTCTTAGGCAGCAATTGAGTAGGAGGTCCCTAATGTGGACAAAAGTCACATTGCTGTTTCCACTACCATTTGAATGTTGTCACATCGGACACAAGCAACGTAAACCACCTCCGAATGTGGTTTTTGTGATCAGATCTCCATGCGTCTTGAGAGTGTTTTCACCTGTAGTTAGAGCTGTATTCATGTGATCAGTTCACAAAAACCACATGTTAAAGACAAGTGGAAACGGGGTCAAGGTGAGAATCACTTAGATCAGACTTGGCCAAGGGGATTATTTAAGGCCACTTGAATCCCAATTCACATGTGGGAAAAAAAGAGGCTACACTTATGTTGATGTTGAAATTAACTGCCCCCAGTAATCTGGATTAAATGTGAAGTTGGCATTTTAGTGTAGTGCTCGGGGATAGCTGGGTCCGGGCCCTATGAAAATAAGCCCCTCCCACAGCCCAGCCACAGCCCATTGATACCAGTATCCGTAGAGGCCCCTGGACTTGAGCTCAATGTCAGCTTTTTATACCCTTTTTAAGTTTAGTAGAAATAAGTTAGGCTAACTGGGCAACTCGCTAGCTTGCGGGAATTTTGCAGTTACTGCCGCTGTTTAATAACTTGCATGTGTGCTGACCCGTGTGTCCGAAAAGATCAGACGTTAGATTGGTTGTCCTGTATGTCAATCAAGTGACAAATGTCATAGTGATGGATGATAGGCTGATGTCTATTTTTGTTTAATGCCATGCAATTTATTTATTTATTTTTATTCCATGAGCTTTGTGTGTGCACATTTATTTATATGTTTTTGTAATTTACCCACTGTATGATATAGCCTACCAATCAAAAATACTTCTCATCAAAATACATTAAAGTACAACAATACATGGCAAATTTACATAAGTACTCTTCTTTTATTTCCCCCTATACAACGTCTCATAAAACAAACAAAAAAGGTATCATTGGGGGACCCTACAAACACAAGTTTTAAGTAAGAAGATTGCCTTATTTGATACACAAACACTAACATTGGGTAAAATCAAACCGAAAAATAATGTAAAATATTTTACTGCTTATGACTAGAGTTGGGTGAAAATCATGCATATATGTGGAAAAAAAACAGGGATGGAAGCAGGGAAACAAGCCTACTTTCGATGATGTCACTGGGCAGACTAAAACATACCCAAGGACCCACGCAACTCAGACAGCAGCAACACAATGAAAATCATGTGAACACAATTGCGCTGGTGAAAATCACACGTTAATGTTTTAGGGTTTTAAGCAGAATAGCTAGATGATTACACTTAATAACAAACGGCCAAGGCACTTGATAGCGATGTAATGCTTTTTATTTGATACTTGTTCATGCTGAATATATGATGATTCCAGTATGCAGGCCCATCTGAAGATATCCGTATGTAGGCGCCTGCAAAAGATAGATAAAAGATTGACTTAGTGGATTGGTGGTGTATCTGGGGTATGATTAAAAGCATATCACAGTCAATGTACAATCACTAAAAACTGAATACCTTTGGATTAAAAAAAGGTCAGCAATTCTGGAGAATGTCTTTCAAAATCACTATCACTATTTGTCAAAATCAGTGAACATCTCTTTATGATCTGCAGGTAGTGGATTGTAAGGACCACCTGTCCGTACTGTGTGTGTGTGTGTGTGTGTGTGTTGAAAATAAATCTGGTGTTAATAGACAGCCTAGGCTCTCTAAAATGGTATGCAGACAAAGAGTAAACAAAGGGGGCCAACCGTAGCTATCAACATGCGAGTGTACAGATCATTGGATGTGTACATCATAGTATGTATGGTTTTAACACTGGATATTTTCAGCACACAGATCTTCACTGATTTTGACAAAGTGATTTTTACAACAAGCGTTCTCCAGAATCGCTGACTCCACCTGTAATAAAGCCAAGTTGTATGTTTTTTTTTTGTATTACTGGAAGATCTATTTGTGCAGTAACATGGCTATACAGTATATCTGCATCCCCCCTAGCCCAACACAGTATACCACATCTTGTTTTCCTTTCCACATTTTGACCACAGACTTCCATCGGCTGGATGAAACTGTGCTCACTGGCCTTCAAGATACTTACAAATGTACATTTGTATGTCGCATCCAGGTACTTGTAAGTGCCTTTGCAGGGATCTCCTAACAAAGTTTTGCTGGCTTTGACTTCACAGGATGTTTTCCCATTGCAGTGCCTAGAGGTAGAAGGACATGAGTTAATACAGGCTTGAATGTGTTCAGGGGTACATCAAATCTGAGAGTTGATTACACAATGACTTTTATTCGCACAGCCTTAAAACTGAGCTGCGAGTTGACAAAACGTGGGCAACTGTACTTTAAAAATGCATGGGCAGGGTCTACGCAGTCATTTTTTCTGACGTTACGAGCAGCCACTCCAACGGCACATGTGGTCCTGTCCAAGCGTCCATAATTGGCTCGGATGATAGATATAACCTTGTCGTTCTCTGGCAACAAAAAAATAAGGTAATGAGAAGCTGGCTATATGCTAGGAGTGCTCATGCTGAAGTGCCATCAAAATATACATGCATGTTTATACACCCAGCATATAGAGATTTTATTAAAAAAAAAAAAATGATCTTACCACAATGCAGGTTTGCAAAAGAGTCCTCACACGCCACAACTCGAACTGTGAAAATAAAAACAGATCACATGAAACCTGCATTTCTTAACATCCGGTTCACGACAGTGCTAAGGCAAGGAATCTCTCATCAATGTGACAGGTCAAGTGTGTCTATATTTCCTGTCTATTTGACAACCAACGAGCAAAACATAATTGTGATTGACTGTCAACATATCCAGGTACACTCTCCACTACACCCCATAGTATCACTAGCTCCCACTGCAGAAATCCCACTGCGGAATACACTGACCACTCAAAAATTCCTGTCATAATCACTCACTGTGAGGAAACGGTAGATTTCAGCCCTGTGAGTCCACGGAATATTTCGCCTCCGTGAGAATGGTGACTGATTTCCTCACTGCAATCAGGTGTGTGTGCACTGATTGGCTGATTGAACCCAGGTGTGAAGAGATTATATATGCCCTGAGACCCCAGTGCTCTGTGCTGCTCATTGTCTCACCTTAAGAGGTAGTGAGAGGTTGTATCCTAGTGCCCTCTGAGTTTAAGAGAAAATAATTGTTTAAGTGTTTGTCTGTCCGTTCAGCTGCTTGGCAGTGATGGTTTTGTTCTCACTTTAGTTTGGTATTTTAAAGTAGCCTGTGTGGCCTTTTGCTTTCTCCCCCTCCCCTTCTTCGCTTTAGCGATTCAGTGGTTATCCCTCTGGGGATAACTTTTAGAAACCCCTTGGTCCGTACCTGTGTCCCAAACCCCTCCCCTCCCCTCCCCTCCCCCCAGTCCTCACAGAATGAGCAGCCCAATGCAGGGCACAGCGGACCCCACTAGTGCTGCTAGTGACAGCTTAGAGGTCCATAGGCAGGCAATCTGAGTTTAGTATCCCTTGTGAAAGACCTACCCTGCCTGAAGGGTCCCTTAACAATGATGATCAGGAACCCATGCAAATAGGACACACACGGCTTACTTCCGTGGAAAGACGGAGGCGTATGAGCAGTGGCGTGTGTCTATACTGTGGGAGTGTGGGTCACTTCATTCGCCAGTGCCCCTCAACGCAGAAACACAATAAGCAGGGAATCAGGGTAGGCGTGTCAGACCTTGGGGAAGTCTTGCAGAGTCTTAATAATTCCCCTCCCGTGGCCAGTAGTCACACCCCTTTGTCCTTTGAGTTATTTTGGGATGGACACTGGCGCACCTTCTCGGCATTTGTTGATTCAGGAGCAGCAGGTAGTTTTATGGACTCAACCCTGGCCCGAAAGCTCAATTTACCCATTTATGATCTTCCTTGTCCACTCGCAATTACTGCAGTGGATGGGCAACCATTGGGTAGGGGTAGGGTTGAGAAGGTCACCTGCCCGATTTTCATTCGCATCGGCAATCACACGGAAGAGATTAAGTTTTTTCTTATTGATACACCTCAGTTACCCCTCATTCTGGGACACCCATGGCTCAAGGAACACAACCCTCACATCAATTAGAGGACTGGGAGGGTGATGAGCTGGGGTCCAAACTGTGCATCTCACATGATGGAATCAGACTCTGTTCAACTCCAACCTTTTGAATGTGAGCCCCCTCCTGCCACAAGTGCCGCAGTCTCAAAATCTCACAGTTCAGTAGGTCAACTTAGTGAAGTCATTAGTAAACATAAGGGCTGTCCACGTTCGAAAAATCAGAGGCTAAATGCCTTATCTCTACGATTCCAGTGTTCAGATAGAGACAGTTCTCCAGAGCCCATTGTGCCCCTTACCCGCATACATGCCCCACTGACCGGGGAGATTGACACAGTGGTTCAGGGGGCTCAATAGCAGGAGCCTGACCCAGGAGGGGGGCCCCAAGGCTGTCGGTATGTTCCGGCACGAGTGCGATCACAAGTGCTTAGGTGGGGCCACTCCACACACCTCACAAATCACCCTGGTGTTCGTCGCACTATTGGTTTTCTCAAAAAGAGATTCTGGTGGCCCCGGATGGGGAGAGATGTGAGCGAGTTTGTGGCAGCTTGCAAAATTTGCGCCCGAAAACAAGACGTCGCAACAGCATTGCCGCCCAGCCCCAAACTATCGGGTGGGTCAGAGGGTGTGGCTCTCCACAAGGGATCTCCCACTGCGGGTAGAGTCTCGCCAATTGACGCCACGTTTCATTGGTCCCTTCAGGATCATTCGAAGGATAAACCCTGTCACTGTTAGCCTCTTGCTTCCCCGGTCCATGAGGATTCACCCCGTGTTTCATGTTTCCCGCCTCCAGCCAGTCTGTTCCGATCCACTAGCCCCTCCATGGAGGCCTCTGGAGAGACTACATTAAACGAACCAATGGAGTAAATTCCACAAATCTAAGATCCCTTTACATGCACAACACAATAGCTACTAAAAAACAACAACCCAAAAAGACCACACCAGTAGCTCTGAATATGGCCCTTTTTAAATGTGAGATAACTTTTCTTATTAATGACTTGATTTTAGACAATAGTATTGACTGTATGTTTTTAACTGAGACATGGCTTAGCACGGATGGACCTGCCACTCTCATTGAAACCACACCACCAAATTTCAATTTTGCATACTCCTCCAGGACAGATAAAAAAGGAGGGGGTACAGCAACCATACTCAGAACATCCATTGGTTTTAAACACATCACATTTGACACATACACATATTTTTGAGTACCATTCTATTGTTTTTAGCAGTCCTTCTATACTGTGTATGTGTGTTTACAGACCACCAAAACGATGCCCTTCTTTGTATTCAGATTTTTCTGAACTACTGTCAATCATCCACACTAACTATGACATAATTATTATGTTAGGTGATTTTAACTTGCATGTAGATAATCAATCAGACATTTTAGCTTTAGATTTTTTAAATTTACTGAACTGTATGAATTTTACTCAACATGTCACACAGCCTACACACAACAGAGGCCACACATTAGACATAGTAATAACACATGGTCTGACTGCACAGATATCCTCAGTTGTTGATGTAGGCATCTCAGATCATTTTTGTATCTTTTTTACTGTCAATGGTTTTAAAAAACTGGATATACCAGAACGAACTGTGAGGAAACGCTATCTTACTACTGAAGTGGCTGCACATTTTAATGAGCTTTTAAATGACACTCCTGTAGTTGTTTTACCCTCTTCTTGTGATTTTATTGTAGATAGTTTTAACAGTAAACTTAGAGCAACTCTTGATGCAGTAGCTCCACTAAAGCTGAAAAAGGTCACAGCTAACCTAACGGCACCCTGGAGAAACCAACACACCAAGCAACTCAAGAAAAACTGTCGGAAAGCAGAAAGAAAATGGAGAAAAAATAAACTAATAATCCATTACCAAATTTTCCGTGAACAACTCACTATTTACAATAAAGCCATGAAACAAGCCAGACAAACATACTTCTCAAAATTGATCACTGATAACCGGAACAACCCCAAAATCTTATTTACAACCATTGATCATTTAATTAACCCTGTTTTTTATTAAGACGGAAAGTATGTCAACCAAAAAAGAATGTGAAGAGTTTGCAGCTCACTTCAGTAGCAAAATAGAAACGATTAGATCCAATTTATGTCAGACTACCCATGTGAATTTTAATCACAAGGAATCTTTGTTTTTACATGAGGAAACACTAGAGACGTTTGTCCTGGTTGATGCTGAGATGCTGGGGAAAGTTGGTTCACAATTAAAAACAGCAACCTGCCTTTTAGACCCTATTCCCACATCCTTTTTTACATTTTTAGAAAAGGATGTTCTTAATATTATAAACTACTCTCTTCAGATGGGCATTTTCCCCACAGCTTTAAAGACTGCCATGGTCAAGCCTCTTCTGAAGAGAATACATTTAGACCCCTCACTTCCCAGTAACTACAGACCAGTATCCAATCTGACATTTTTAAGCAACATTTTAGAGAAGCTTGTTTTTAATCAGTTAAATTATTTAATGAACTCGCACAACAATTTTGAAAAGTACCAGTCTGGCTTTTGAGCCAGGCACAGCACAGAGACGGCTCTGATCAAGGTGCTCAACGACCTCAGGTGCAATTTAGATAATAAAAAACTTTCTGTGCTGGTATTGCTGGATCTTACTGCTGCATTTGACACAGTGGACCACTCAATTCTTTTAGACAGACTTTACAAGCAGATTGGTGTCTCTGGTACTGTTTTTAACTGGTTTAGATCCTATCTTAATGACAGAAAATGTTATGTTACCTTGGAGGAATGCTCATCAAATAAGTACACAATGGACTGTGGCGTTCCTCAAGGTTCGATTTTAGGCCCAACTCTTTTTAATATCTACATGTTGCCACTTGGAGATGTCATCAGGAGGCATGGCATACATTTCCTTAGTTATGCTGATGATACTCAACTGTACATTGCCGTGTCCCCTGATGACCCAGAGCCAATCGATGCTCTTTTTAATTGTATTTTAGATATCAAGTCATGGATGGCAGAGAACTTTCTACAGCTCAACCAGGACAAAACTGTGGTTTTAATTATTGGTCCTGTAGCACAGAGAGAAAAAATGAACGCCAAACTTCAAACCCTGGCACTTAAACCCAGCCAACAAGTTAAAAACCTGGGTGTTATTTTTGATTCGGATCTTAGCTTTGACCAACACATAAGAAACATCACAAAAACAGCTTTTTATCATCTTAAGAACATTGCCAGAGTGCGCCCATTTCTCTCTCAAGCCAACACAGAGACATTAATGCATTCTTTTATTACCTGCAGAATGGACTATTGTAATGCCCTACTTTCTGGTCTTCCCAAGAAAAGTATTGCTAAACTACAATTACTCCAAAACTCAGCTGCACGGTTGCTAACGAGGACCAGAAAGAGGGGCACACATTACTCCCATTTTAAAGTCTCTGCATTGGCTACCTGTGTCCTTCAGAATTGATTTTAAGATCCTTTTATTGGTTTATAAAGCTCTTAATGGTCTTAGTCCTAGTTATTCATCAGATGTGCTTTTATCATATGAACCCTCTCGAACCCTCAGGTCTTCTGGCAGTGGTCTTTTAATTATTCCAAAAGTTCACGCAACAACTCACGGAGAGGCATCCTTCTCTTACTACGCCCCACGTCTGTGGAACACCCTGCCTGATAACCTGAGGGCCGCAGAGAGTGTTGATATTTTTAAGGGCAAACTAAAAACTTACATTTTTAGTCAGGCTTTTTAATTAAGCAACTTTTTATTCAGCTATTTCATTATTTATTTCATTATTTTATATCTTTTATAGCCTATTTTATTTATATATATATATAGGGGAAGGTGGGGTGATTTGTGCATTTTGGAAGATGCAAAACCCCTTGTTTCTAGAAAACCGTGGAAGAAATTGGAAATGTGACCACATATTTAAGAAGAGCCATCCATTTGACTCATCCTGTAAAGAAGGGAGACACAAGGAATAAGATATAAGCACATTTAAGCTCAAAAAACTGTGTTTTGCCTTTCAAAGTAAAATTTCCATGATCAAGGTTTTTTGATTATTGTGTCTGAACAATTATAGACACGTTTGAAAACATTTGACACATGTTTAGTGCTTTGGTATGCTACACTTTGAGTCTATACAGTTAGCACGATGTCAGCCCTAAACTGCTGCATCATGCCTATTATCCAAAATTCTGGGGATGGGGTGATTTGTGCGCAAGGGCCTGGGTGAGTTATAAGTAAGTAAGTAAGTAAAATGTATTTATAAAAGCACATTTATGACAGTTTGCACTGTCCAAAGTGCTGTACATAGTGCATTCAGTAGGTAAACAATGAAGGTACAATAACAATAACCAAAATAAAAGACGTAAAGCCCATACATCCACATAAACACAGATAGTAGTGCAGAGGTAAGATAGTTAATGGGGAGGAAACACCAGGGTGTACATATGGGTTTTGAGCCTTGATTTAAAGGCAGAAATGTAGGGGGAATCACATTTGTCAGGTGGCAGTTGGTTCCACAAGCACGGAGCAACTAGTGCAAAGTACATTTCTGAGAGTTGTGCCAGTGGCATGGCTGTATACGCTGGTCACCAAAAGAAAGTGATTGTCTACAGTAGCTCAGAAGAGAGTGACATCTCAATTCCACTTAACGACACCACTGATGAGAGTTCAGATGGCCAGAAAGATGATGATGGTGACTTTGTCATTGTGACACAATGACGCACAAATCACCCCACTACGTGGGGTGATTTGTGCGTCAAGACAACTTTTTTTCCGAAAGCTATATTTCTTAAACAGTTTATTCCAGATCCAAAGTTTTTATTGCCAGGGATGCACAACATCCTGAAATATATGTACATATTTGAGTTGGAGACATAACTGTCAAGGCCTCACTTTAAAATCACTTTGAGTAAAAAGTTGCACAAATCACCCCACCTTCCCCTATGTAGCCTGCTTTTATTTACTTTTTATAACAATTTTTATTAGTTATTTTATTTATTGATTATTATTATCACTAATTTTAATTTAATTTCTATCCTATGTAATTTTATTTATTTTTTATCTATCATTTTTATTTTTAATGTTTTTATTAATCGCTATAAAGAGCTCTTATTTATTTTATCTCTTTATTTTGAATTGTTTTAGTTTTACAGTCTAGTGTTTTCTCTCTGATGATGGCGTTTCCTCAGCGCAGTTTCCTTCCTGTTTTTAATGAATTTCTTATTTTGGGGTATGGATGGGTGGGAGGGGGAATGTTTTTGCATGTATGCATATCTCTGGGTGGGGGGTGGGGGGAGGAGTTGTATTAAGCACTTTGTGTTACATTTGATTGTATGAAAAGTGCTATATAAATAAAGTTTGATTGATAAATAGAAGCCTGTGAATGAAGCCACATCAGTGTTTACAGCGATGCTTTAGTTCCATGCAGACATGTGACCAACCTGCTGGGTGACAGAAGTGAGTTGACTCCAGATATTTATAGGTGCCACGGCAGGGATCAGGGTGTTGGAATTCCCTTACATTCACCTCACACAAAGTTTTTCCGTCACAGCTGCAGGGAAAAGACATGGAGCACAAAAAAAAACTGTAACATACTGCAGTGTTGTACAATCTTCCTTCAATCTTTTGAAAAATTCAATTTATAAAATTCAATTTCAATTTATTATTTATCTAAATGGCAGTTAGATTCAGAGCCAATCAGACGGACCGGGCTTTTTGGAAGGCAGGGCTTAAAGAGACAGGCTCTAAAATGAAGAGTTTCAGACAGAGGCTGAGAAGAGGAGATTCAGCAATGGCACTGTGAGAAATATAAAGTTGATTATTTTTGGTGGAAACTATACCAATTAAAACCGTTTCTAGTAGAAATCCAAATGACAAATTTTGACGCTGAAAATTAGTATATGTGACGTTTTTAATCATCTGACATCAAATGTCTAGTTTCTTGGCTGGCCTGGCATGGCGCACATTGGCTGTGATCAAAAGTGTTTCCAATGCATCCTGGGTGCAGTTCCCAATCCGTCCCCTTTCTTACACAGACTATTGGGAAATAACTTAAGGTGAGCCATGCCACTGCACTTAATTGAACATACTGTACGTGATCAGGCAAGCTACCCAAGAAACAGATAAATAAACACAAGCGTGTATACCTGGCTTTGAGCTGAGTCAGGGTACCAGAAGCCGTGCATTGTGTGTGGGAAATCTTCTTTTTTGGTCTTCCCTCACTACAGGTTGTTTTGTCTTGGCGGCCGTACACTGCTGTCTGAACCCCGATAACTAATCCAGCATCTGTTACACAGGAACGAGGTAGAAATCACAAGGAAGAAAATACACAGAATTGAAAAAATAAATGACAGGGTAAATGGTGGGCTTTTAAAAATAAAAATAGTCAAATTAAGTGTACATAGTTGCTAGATATAGGCAAAGGACGTAGGACTCGGGTTCCAACTAGAAAAGGGGATCAAGTTGAGAAGTGAAGCGACACATATTTATTATGTTAAAACACTACTATCATTGTTCACCATGTAAACCTACAATCATGACAAACATTCAAAACTTAATTTAAAACGTTCTGATGGAGAGAAAAATAACATTATACAACTCAACATGCTTTCTCAGGTTGGGATAATTCTTGAAGCAGATATGTAGTTTGTTTGCGGTAAATATATCTCAGTATTCAAGCAAATTGACTTTGTTACTGTCCACCACTGGTCTTTAAAAAAAAAGAAAAATGGAAAAAAAACAGCTCTTGAGTGCTGCCAAAATACATTTTAGCACTTTTGTGTACAGGGAGTTAGAGATAATTTAGCCATACCACACAGCAAGCGATGGACATTTCCGCCTCCACAGGTGGTAACTGTAAAGGTAGTTTCTGAGGGAACAAGTAAAAACAGATGAGGAAGTATTAGTTTAACACAAAGGCACATGTCAAGCAAAATTTATTTGAAGCATCCTCAAACCACACACACACACACACACACACACACACACACACACACACACACACACACACACACACACACACACACACACACACACACACACACAAATATATATTTACCTGCACTTAAAGCAAGGCAGGCTGCTGCAAACACTGAAAAGTAAAGTGGACCGTTAGAAAGCTATCCAAGTAAAAAAAAAAAAAAAAACATTTAATTCACTATCTTAAAGTTTAACAAAGTCATCACTTTATTATGCTACCAATGGTCATCATTATACTCACAGAGTGTTGTGCTGAGGCGCAGCATGGTTTAACAGGATGCAGTGGTGGGTGACCAGCGATACTGCCTGGTGGGAACAGACACACTGAGTATTTATTCATTTGGCTGAAGAGCAGTCCACGTCTAACTGTGCAAAACAACCATGAACATGATGCCAAGCGCTCCAATTGAAGGGCGAACTGATCATTTGCAAAAAATGAAAAACAATGTGACAATGCCGTGAGGACACATAGACACACACACAGGGAAGCGCAAGGACACCGGGTGATGAGACAACAACATCCACTATCAATAGCAGCTGCAGTTACTATTATGTCTGGTCACTTTAACTGTAGTATGTGTGTCAGAGCACAAGGCTGTCGCAGTCAAGTTTTTTTTGTTGCACTAAATAGTTTTACCTGATAGGTTTCGGGAGAAATGTCATTGGCGCGTGGGTCATGTTGACAGGCAAACTTTAACAGGGGGAGCCTAGTTTGCATCCTGTGTGTCCCGGTAAATCTCTGGTGTTGGCAATGAAAGCACTTTATTAAGAAAAAGAGTGGGGCTTTGCTTACATTTAGGAAAAGTTCATGTATTTTTTTCAATATTAAACCAATGGCAGAGTTTTCAATTGTTTTTCTCTGTTTTATTACTGGCATTAGGTTTTTACTGTATTTGCCTATTAGTTGATCTTTCATGGGGACTGTGGAAAGGCCTCATAGTAGGGCCAGGGCACAACTGGCTAGAGATCTTCCTCATTCAAACATGTGCTGTATTGTATTGAAAGCAGTGCTTAAATCTAAAAGAGCTCCTATACATAGCCTGTTTACATTGCCCCTTTATAGAGTGACTTCATTGATATTGACGAAAGGAGTTGGTTTTAGAAGTAGGAAAAACAACTTCAGGAGGACCCAGATCACAGCTGATTTACAAAAATGTTTTATAAACAATATGAATTTGTAACAGACCACCATGAGGAGTAAGAGAAAGGAATACTAATGATGATAACATAAAAAAGAACCATGAATAGTTGTGTTAAAAAAAATTCTCATATGCTTAAAGCTTGTCAAAACAGTATGAAGTATATGATTAAGAATAACCTAGAAATGCCGTTGTGAATCTCTAAGGATAGGATGGGGTCCCTGATAGCCTTGTATAAGGTCACTCAAATACATGGAACCATTTCTAATTTTATGAAGACCCCCTTGTGGCAGTGGAGGGAACTACACGTATCATAGTAGTTGGTATATCTGTGACTCACAAACACCATCTACTGGCGTTTGGAGATTAGTGTGCAGTAAAGTATGCTCCTGTTTAAAAGGTGGTGTCAGCGATTCTGGAAAAATGCTTATTGTTAAACTCGTTTTTTTTTTGTCAAAATAAGTGGATAATCCCTGACAATCACAATACACAACCTATAGGCTCTAGCTGCTAGCTATGAAGAGCCTCTTTGTTAACATCAATATTTACATTTTTAAAGCATAGGCTGTGTATTAAAAAAATCCAGACTGTTTGCTGTCCTGGCTCCAAAATGGTGGAATGATTTCCCCATTGACATCAGAACAGCTGAAAGCCTACACATGTTCCACCTCACACTTAAAACACATCTTTTCAGACTGCACATTAGAAAATTAATAATTAGTATTTTTGCACTTAACTGTTATATCTACTGTACATGTAGCACTTTCATGCAGCACTCTGTAGGTTGGTTTACTTAAAGCTGATGTGCTTGCATGATTCTTGCTGTTTTGTACCTTCCTGGTTGAATGCACTTATTGGAAGTTGCTTTCTTTGGATCAAAGCGTCAGCTAAATGTAATGTAATGTATATTAACACAGATTCTTTCCGTTGCACACACAATACGCACAGGTATCACATGTTTTATTCACTGATTTGGAAATACATTTTGACAAGAAGCCCTCTCCATAATCGCTGACTCCCCCTTTAACTTGCCGTTATTATCAGTTTAATGCTCTTTAACTTATACAGGAAACATGCATCAACACAACCATGTGTATAATGCCAACAGATAACTACAACATGATGTGATACAGAAGTTATATGGACAATGTTCATGTCTTTTAGAGAGGTTTAAATGCAGCTTTATGTTTAGGAACTGCCTATGATCACAAGGCAAACTGACACATAGTATTGTTTCTGTGCTTGCAGTTAGTGCTCAATATTAGATTCGGACAGGCTATACCGTGGTGAAGATGTCAGTAGAATAACTCAATCACTGGCCAACTCTGTGTGTGTCAAATTAAAGTCATTTAATTTAAATTTACTGAAACATTTGGCTCATATCCAGTCAGTCTTCCTATGCCTCTAGCCCCATTTTCACAAAATAAGTGTACAAGAATCCCCTTTTTTAAAAAATTTAATACAATCAGTATATTTGAGATAGATGAAAATTAGAGTCAGGAAAGTCTCTTATGTTGATTGTCTATTTTGAAAATTGACAGCTGCTATGTGTCGATAACACACAGAAAATATCATACAAACAAATATCAAAAGTACATTATTTACTTTCCAAGTTGACACTTGTATCCAAAAAAGTTCATTAAAAAATAACGAAATCAAAAACAACAGAAACGTTCCATTATAGAATCACTGTGTCGGTAGAAAAACAACCACAATATCTCCAGGTATTCATAATCCCAATAAATTACAGTGTTAAGAAATGTATTTCTCCGCTATTGCGCTATTTTCTCCCGGGTTTGAAAATAGAGCAGTTTGCGGAGGAAGTTAAAGGAACCAGGCATTTGCTTGTAGAGCCCCTTTGCAGAGTTTTGGGACACTTCATTGTTAACCTGGAAAAAAAAGCACAGTCAATGATTAGAGCCGTCTATATTTAAATAAAAGAAAATACTTTAAATAGTAAAGAGACCCAGCTAATATTTCTGGCATAATAACCGAAGCTTACTATCATCAACATTGAGCCCAAGTCATCAGCTGCAGCGTTTTCCTGGAGAACGCGGTCCAGTATCTCCACGTACCAGGAGCCCGCCAGCGTGTCCCTCCAAGAAACGTAACCTGATTTTGTCAAACGTCCCAAAGCAGCATTAGGGAGACATACGCAGCAAGTCAGGTCCAAATGGAGCTCAGACTTGCAATTAATGAAGTCGAAATAACAACGCCTTGGTGTATGGGCAGTTTGAATTTAATTGTGTGTATTAATTTTTTTCGTCAACAAACAAACAAACAAACATACCTGGAGAAGTAGAGTAGGACACCAGAATGTCACTGGGGGTGGGCAGCGTAGCTCTGGCGTCAGTCTCGTCGGACATGTTGCTCAGAGAGTCACTGCTGGATGACATGGGGATGGCGTCCGTCTGGTCATCCTCCCCACCAGTAATGGATGGCTCATGCTCATCAGGGGACACCTCAAAGCCTGTGTCCTTTTCACCTAAAAAAAGACAAAACAAAAGCTTTCCCCATGAGAACACTCATATGTTGTAAGTGGGAACTCGTTATTATCGATATTGTATGGTCAATTGTGAATGGACTCCACTTATATGTACTGCGCTTTTCCCTGGTTTTTCACAGACTCAAGGCGCTTTACATTGTTTTGTACACATTCACCCACACAATCACACACACATTCACCGAAAGCAGCAGCTACCACGCAGGGTGCAGGCTCACTATCGGGGCAATTCGGGGTTCAATGTCTTGCCCAAGGACACTTCGACATGTGGCGGGGGATCGAACCACTGACCCTGCACTCCAGTGGATGACCGCCCTGCCCGCTTCGCCACAGCCGCACGCATTGAGCACATTCAACCGTTACGTTCACACATTGTAAGTTACCTCCTCCACAGGCCTGGATGAAGAAGAGTTTGGGCTTGCCCTGCAGAGAGGGACAGTGCTGGCCGTTCAGGTAGTTTGTGATGTGCTGCACAGGGACGTGATGTCCGTCCACGCCGTACACGGCACCGGGGAAGCGGTTGTGACTCACCTTTTAACATGAATGTGAGCAAACATTAGATGTTGGTCTGTGAATATACATTTGAGTGGATTAGAGGGGCATTTATTAGGTGTCAGTATCTATCTATCTATCTATCTATCTATCTATCTATCTATTCAATAATTTTATTTTCAATTCAAGGGGTCTTAATTGGCATGGAATAGAAAAATAAAATAAATTAACTCTAATAAACCAAAAATAGACACAGAAGAATTTGTAATATTTGCTATTACAAATATGTACAGATATTTAAAATGGCAATTATCCATCTATCTATATCTATCCATCAAATTCAGTAAGATGGAAATCTACTATAATCTGAAGGTGATGCAGCAACTTTTAGGAAAAAGAAAAACACAGGACACGTCTTACCTCCGCGCCATGGGACAGCATGACAACCACACAGCAGTCATACTGCGAATGGTCCACCTTAGATAAAACCGACAGCTCGCGTTTGATATGCTGAAATGTGGAGACACACCCGTTAGCTTGACAGCAAAGAGCTCAAGGGTTAAAGACTGTGTTGTTTCAGACATGGGAAGCAGAAGGACCATTGTACTCACTTTTTGTTTCAGGTTTGTCTTAACGGCCACAATAAAGTTGAGCATCTTGAATCTCCTCTCCAGTTTTTCGCAGTCTATGTTGGACCCTTTCCGATCGCTCAGGCCGCTCCCAGGCTCAAACTCTACATTGTTTATGATCAGGCAATGCCCACACGTGCTGGCATCCATTTTATAGCACTGTGTCACACACACACACACACACACACACACACACACACACACACACACACACACACACACACACACACACACACACACACACACACACACACACACACACACACACACACACACACACACACACACACACACACACACACACACACACACACACAAAGGAAACCCAGAAAGAAGCTGAAATATATACAGTATATACAAAAGCATTGAAAGTCTACGTCTAGACTAGAGGGAGCTTTGTCTTTCTGTTGGCTGTAAAGCTCATCATAAATAAATGGTGCTTACCTGAATACTATCCCGCCGGGTTCTTCCTTGCCGCCTTATGTGCTCCTGCTCAGGTGCTGTGGTTTAAGCATCAATAAGCATCAGGGAACTTACCAGACTGTTATTCATATGATAGTCTCACACAGCCAGACCAAAGTACAGAATCATAACATAGCTTACATGGACTGTGAGTAGGGCTGTGTCTCTGTATTGGACGGACAGGGACATCATCTTTTCGTTGCTTATCGACATCCATCGGAGAACCTATTCAGGAGACAAGAGGCAACTGTTGATAACACAAGACCAGACGGTTTGCTTATTATTGTGAAATAAAGTAATGACACACATATGACACACTCACTGATTGGGAGAGGCTGGACGATGGGGCGAACAACTGGAGGTTGACGCGGCGGCGCAGGCTGTAGCGGAGCAGTTGGAGCTCCATCCTGTAGGAGCTGTGCCAAGCCGTGCTGACCTGTCTCCTGAAGGCACTGCAGAAATAAAGGAAATGCCCGACTCCCACGGCTCTCCAAGTCCCGCAGTAGCTCTCTGGCCTGGTTACGCCTGGTGCCAGAGCTCTGGTGGGAATATAAGGATGAGACGTTGACTTGACAGGTGTGTAACAACACTGCTTTACAGACACTGAACCTGAATCTCACTGCCTTACCTGTATCTCGTCGATCATGTCTTGGGTGAAAACTCCCTTTTCAAGAAGGCCATCGTAAAGGTTAGACGGGTCCAAGCTCGTCACCAGTTCGCTCCTATGGCGCTGAAGGATCTTCCTGTGTCTTTCCTCCATGTAATACTGACTGGTTATTACCTCAGCCAGGGAGACGGGGGTGTTTTAACAGCTGAGTCAGTCCGTAGCTTACAAATATGGGTAATTATAGCTCGTTCCCGTACAAGTATGGGTCGTTTCCCTCTTCATTTCTCCTGTTAGTGCTCTGTTGCTTTGGCCATTTCCGTGTTTACATCAGCTCTGTCTGTGATTGGTCCGCTGAGAAAGTAGGGGAAAAAGCAGAGTGCGTTTGATTTGTGTTACTGCACACCGCTGCCTGGCGCCCGAATACTACAATGCATTCACACCAAAGTAACCGCGGCACAGCGAGCAGTACACCTTAACCTCACCACACAAACGAAGACCCAGCTGTCACCAAATACTCAATCTCCCGAAATGACTTTCGCGTTTCGACGTTGGCTGCCGCCTCCTACCTCTCCCGCCCCCCCTGGTTTCGCAGCAGCAGCTGGTTGTCAGCTCGCTACCGGAGGAACCGGGGATGCTGCGGAACACACCCTTTACACAATTTCGCTGTCTTTTTCAGCGTTAAACCATAAGCTGGACAATATTTAAACCTTCGTCGAATATGTAGCCCAGTACCCGGCTGACCGCATCCACTTCAGGTGACTGTGAATGCATAGCTGTTGCGTTAAAGCCCCGCTAGCCCCCTGTAGCAACCATAGACTGTGTAAAGGTAGCAACGCAACTAAACGTGATGGGGGAAAAAAACTCCATGGACGATTATATCCGTTATGAAACATGCTAATGTCACTTCCCCGTGTCATGTCAGCAGTGATATATTATTGTCATATGAATATTGTCCGCCGACGCAACACTGTTTCGACTGGCTTCTGTCGATAGTGGACCAGTTAGCCTGCTAAATGTGTTGTAATGCCATTTTCAGCATCTAGCTAACCGCCTGTCTTACTCACTGTGCATCACAGGGCTAACCCTAGTATTCTTTTTATTTCTGTGTCAGGATTTGAGATGTGAACATCCTCCTGCTGTGTTTCAGGTCTAACTGCGATGGCGGGGTCAAAGGGGCGTGTGCCGCTGGCTGTAGTGTGTGTGGTCATCTCCTTGCTGCTGACAGGTGTAACCCATGCCGGGCCTGAGATGGACCCATACAAAATCTTAGGGGTCACCAGGAGTGCGAGTCAGGCTGAGATCAAGAAGGTCTATAAGCGCCTTGCAAAAGAATGGTAAATATGATCACTTGACCCTGACTGTAATTTTTTTCTTCTTTAACCTCATATAGTTCATAAACTAACGAGCATCTTCTTCTCAAGGCACCCTGACAAAAACAAAAATCCAGGTGCTGAGGACATGTTCATCAAGATTACCAAATCTTATGAGGTAAGACACTTTCTCAACGTGAAATTCATCCATTGACAATTCAGCTGTTGTTTTTTCAAGCAGATTTCACGTGGTATTTATGTATAAGCTGTGTACACATAGCCTTTTGAGAACAGCCCGATCTTGGGGGCTCCGCAGATCAGTCTGCCCTTTCTCCAATCTAGCTTCGTGAGACCAGCCCTATTTCTCAAGCTTATTTGTCGTTCCATGTTCACGTCAATGACTACATGAACCAATCAGGGACTGTTTTCCACTAACAGGGAGAGTGGAAAGTGTGGAGGGATCAGTCTGACTTGAGGCTAGATTAACAACTACATGAACCAATCAGGGGCTGCCTTCCACTATAACAGACAGGGCCGGGCTCCTTCCCACGGAGATTGGAGAAAGTCCAGACTGATCTGCGGGAGAGAACCAAATCTGAAGCTCAGGCTAGTCTTGCCAAGCTAGTGTGCTCATACATGAGACCAAGATGTCTGCCATATTGACCTTTATTCTGAACCCTAGATCCTGTCCAGTGAAGACAAACGGGCCAACTACGACCGCTACGGGCAAACCGATGACACCCAGCCGTATGGCGGCAGTCGCTACGGCAATCGCCACGAGAACTTTTACTTCGACGAGTCCTTCTTCAACTTTCCCTTCAACAGCAAAAACCCCAGAGACTTTGCCGACGGCAAGTACACGCTGCACTTTAACCAGTACGTCAACGACCTGGTGCCTGACAGCTACAAGAGGCCCTACCTCATAAAGATCACGTCCGACTGGTGCTTCAGCTGCATCCACATCGAGCCTGTCTGGAAAGAAGTGGTGCTGGAGATGGAGGCTCTAGGTTTGGGACGGATTGTTGATTCACCCACCAAATGATCCGGCAGCCAGCAAGGGTTTAACAGTGTTTGTGTGTGTGTGTGTGTGTGTGTGTGTGTGTGTGTGTGTGTGTGCATATGTCTTGTCTTGGCAGGTGTCGGAATAGGTGTGGTGGACGTCGGCTATGAGAGACGGTTAGCCAATCACCTCGGCGCTCATCGCACACCGTCCATACTTGGAGTCATCAACGGCAAAGTGACGTTCTTCCACTACGCTGTAGCCAAGGAGCACCTCAGGCAGTTTGTGGAAGACCTGCTTCCTCAGAGGCTTGTGGAGAGGGTAAATATCTGGGATAAAGATTGCATGTGCTGGGCATTGCAGTAATGAAGTCTTAAACATTGATATGTAAGGGCACTTTCATACCTGCCTTGTTTTGGTAGGGTTGCCACTTAGCACCAAAAGTGCACAAAAAAAGTGTACCGAGACCTTGTTGAAGAGGTGGCCTGGTGCTGTTCTTTTTTGGTGAGAACTGCAAGAAGCACTTTTATTTTTGCACCATATGAGCTCCAGTAGCCAGCTAAGCTTTGCGTTATGGGATGAGGAAGGTGTTCTACTTCCTGTAGTTTCTTTCTGTAGTTTTCCCGCATGGAAATTCTGACCAATTGTGAGGCAGTTGCAGGAACTAAGTTATTGCTCCCGCCCCCAGACAATTCTGACCAAAAAGTGAAATCAACGCGTGGCTCATGCACTCTCACTACATGTTGACTCACTTCACCAACTGATTCGGACCATACCATTCTTACATCTGATGTGAACCAAGGAAGCGAACTATAAGCGGACTATAGGGTGTGAAAGCGCCCTAAGAGGTATCGTAAGTGAAGACGTATGCAAAGGATATGGAGAAGATTGATTGTTGGCATACATTCACAATGAGTCAAACAATGTTTTCTCCATTTCAGGTCACAGACAAGAATGACCTGCAGTTCTTGAACAGCTGGCATGAGCTCAACAAGCCACATGTACTTCTGTTCGACCAAGTGCCTGTAGTTCCTCTACTGTACAAAGTAGGCTCTCTCGCCTTGCAGTTTATTGTTTATTAAATGTGAAATGTGCCACTGAGACTAATTACATCACTCATTGCACCAAACATGTCAATAATAATTCATCTTTGCATCTCCGTAGCTGACGGCCTTCGCTTATAAGGACTACTTGCAGTTTGGCTATGTGGACCAGGGCCTCACAGAGACCGCCAACCTGCAGAAACAGTTCAACATCAACACGTACGCTCCAACCATGCTGGTCTTCAAAGAGAACACTGACAATCCTGCTGACATTATACAGGTACATCACAGCAGCACATATTAGTTCCACTGGGATCTATACTGGCTATACACTGCACACTGGTGTTGTGTTGTGTTCATTGGTATGACACCTGCCTCTTTATGATATGTGTTGTTGTTGTTGTTGTTGCAGGCAAAAGGAATGAAAAAGCAAATTGTCGACGAGTTCATGACCAACAACAAGTTCCTCCTGGTGCCGCGGCTGGTCAATCAGAAGCTCTTTGACGAGCTCTGTCCTGTCAAACAGTTCCACAGACGCAGGAAGTAAGAGAGAGGCTGACTGGCATCTGTTCACAACAGATAAGATTTAAGACTATCAAAATACGAAAGCATACTGAATTAAAGGTGGAGTCAGCTACCTGTTTGTACTTTTTGTGCACTGATTTTTTTTTTTATTAATACAGGCATTACTACACAGCCCAGGCTCTGTAAACGGGTATGTGAACAAAGGGGGGCCCACTATAGCTAACAACATGGCAGTTTACAGAGCCTAGGCAGTGTATTAATACTGTATTTGTTTTCCAACGCACACACAGTACGTACAGGTCGCGGGTCGTGAGGGCGATACTGATTTTTTTACAAAAAGGGATTTAGTCAACAAGCATTCTCCTGAATCACTGCCTCCACCTTTTTAATGTCTTTGTTTCCCATTTCCTAATCTGATTTGAGGTATTTTTAGATGAGTAGTTTGACTCGGGCGTTTCCTCCCTTTAGATTCTGTGTCCTGCTGATCACGGGCGACGACGAGACCTTTTCGTTTGGGAACACGGCGTTTTTCTCGTTCGCCGCCACCAGCAACAAGGACGTTGTGAGGTTTGCCTACGTGTACCATCGGCTGCAGCAGCCTCTCTGTGGCATCCTCATGCAGAGCAAGGACAGTGCACAGACACCACCACAGGTACCCCCACACATGTCCAACAAGGTAGCTGACTGCTGCACCGTGAATCTGAGGCAAATGTAGGAAGAATGAAGAGATGAAACGTATGAATTCGTTCACCATATTTGTGTAGTGTATTATATGAAGTGAGGATTTGAAAGGTGGAGCCAAAATCTTGTCGAAATCAGAGAATCAGAATCAGAATGTATTTGTATGTCACAAGTACAGAGCAACGAGTTACGTTTACAGTTACATCCCGTCCAAGAAACATAAAAAGTCAGTGACCAATAACATGTTGCTAGCTACGGTGGCCCCCTTTTTTCACATACCCGCTTACACAGCCTAGGCATGTGAATTAACACTGGATACGGACAGGTAGCGATCGTGAGGACATGTTCTCTGATTTTGACATAAAGGGTAATTGACAACAAGCATTCTCCAGTATCACTGACTCCACCCTTTACTGTAAGGATTATTCTTCACTGTCAATATACTTAGCTGTTGAAATGTGTTAGAAAGAGACCCCCTCCCTCCCAAAAAAAAGAAATAAATCTGACAAATTTACACTTAGCAAAAGTAAGACGACAAACACAAACACGTCTTTTCAAATGGTTAAAGGAATACTTCACCCATATGGAAGCAGCGTTCTATCATTATAAAATCGCTATTATAATATAACAAATTAGGTTTTTCTTCCCTCAGTCTTCCCTTGGCCCAGCTGTCCTGTTAATCCTAACTCTACATTTCACCATGTGTGATGTCATGCATGGGAACATGTAGGGCTAGACAGTGAGACCATAAAACACTCTTTCTGCCTTTTCTCAGGCTAGGATGAATCGATTTCTAAACTGTTTGCTTATTTCTACTACATGGGATCTCAGAGTTCAATACACCTTCACATTTCCACAAGTGAAGTAGGTATTCAAAGCCAGAGTGCTGTGTTTGTCAGGTGGTGATCCTGGAGAGGCGTAATGCTGCGGGGAAGGCCCTGTACAAGCCGGTGGGCGCCTGGAGCGGCAGCGAGGAAGACAAGCAGCGTCTGGTGGAGGAGCTGGAGAGGCTTCACAAAGACCCGTCCATCCTCATCCACGACGCCATGCTGCCCGAGCTCAACAACGAGTTTGCCTCTGTGCGTTCTCTGCTATGCTAGTCCCATCGAGCAACAATACACTGTCTCTTCAATATCCACCACCAGTTCAGTCATGTCACTAAAATGCAATAACCTCCCTCCATAGATGTTTGTCATCCGATGGATCTATGCGTCTTACGATTACCTCTCCGAAGTGCTCGATGATATTCTGCACAACAACTGGTGAGTAGACGTCTTTACATCTTCTACCAAAGTGTAGTTTAAGATTCATTTAAACAATTCAATGTGCAGTATCTCTCCAAAATAATGACAATCCATTGAGATGTAGATAGAGTGTGTGCTGTTGCACTAAGACATCTGTGACGATTTGCAGGCGCGAGATGATGCCTCTCCTGTCCCTCATCTTCTCCGCCTTGTTCATCTTGTTTGGAACCGTGGTCATCCAGGCCTTCAGGTTTGGTGGCTTTACCGTACACACGTTTTAATAGGCTAACAAAACTGAAACAATTGTAAACATCACCTTTTTCCTGTGATGAGCGTAAGACAATATATAGTACAAAAGGAATAATGCTATTAATTTTGTTATTCTACTTCTTCTTTGTGTCTGTTTGCAGTGACTCAAGTGACGATAAACCGAGTAAAACAAAGGCAAAAGATGGGACAAAAGCAGAAAATGGGTCACCAGGGGCCGGGAGTACTTCAAGGCAAGAATACATTAAATATTTGATTTTATATATTTTAATCTTGTAGGCTTGGGTCAGTTTCCGGCGCTGCACATGGTCAGGGCCACTTTAGTTCACTAGGAAAGTCATTATTTTGGCTTGTGAAGAGGAGACGTGATGGCAGAGTCCTTAGTTTTAAAGAAGACGAAAACGGCGCCAATACGGCAGCATTTGGGGGTTTGAAGATGACAACAGAGGAGAGCCGAAAAACCTGGATGAAGCTAAATTTAAAGAGTGCTGTCGGCAGAGTGACATGCAACACCTAATGGTAAAAGTATACTGGTCCGGTCTGGTATTTTTTGCAAAATATCAAAACCAGTTTGGAAATATTTACACTTGCCCACCCTTATTATCTAGTGCAGTCTGTATCCGCATGTTTTAAAAGCCTGTTTATTTTTGCTGTTTTGTTTGCTTTGTTTAGTCGACCTCCCAAGAAGAGTTTCGTGGAGGTGACGGAGCTGACGGACATCACGTACATGAGCAACCTGGTGAAGCTGAGGCCAGGACACATGAACATAGTGCTGGTGCTCACTGACGCCTCCAAGAACATCCTGCTCAGCAAGTTTGCCAAAGAGGTCTACTCCTTCACCGGGCAAGTCAAGCATTCACTTTATAAAGTCCATTATAGGAGGGCTTTTTTTTGTTGTGTATTGATTCACATTAACAGATAGTAGATACATTAACCTCTTTTTTTCCCCCCCAAAGGAGCCTGACGCTGCATTTCTCCTTCCTGAATATGGACAAGCACGGCCAGTGGACCAACACTCTGCTGGAATACGCCCAGGACGCCACGCAGATAGACGCGGACGACGACGACGAGGACCACAAGACGGACTACACGGGCTTCGTGCTGGCACTCAACGGCTACAAGAAGTACCTGTGTCTGTTCAAGCCCGTCTACACCGGGGAGGAGCTGGACAGCAAGTCATCAGAGGATGAAGGGGGGGCCACCTCGGGGGGCAGAGGCAGGGCCAACGACCGCCACCCGCCGCCGCCGCAGCCACGCAAATCCAAGCGATCGCGCAGCCTGTCCACCCTGCAGATCCACCACAAACTGGACCGCCTGGGCCTGTGGATGGAAAGGCTCATGGAGGGCACTTTGCCTCGCTACTACATCCCCTCTTGGCCGGCGCTAGACAAGATCGCCACCGGTAATAAATAGACGGAGGCTATAGCTATAAAATAACTTTTTAGGTACTTGCCTCCCCTCGTGTTTGACTGACGTTTTTTTTTTTTTTTGCACTTGAGATATTTATTAGTAACAGATGTCTTTTTTTTTAAAGTTGGGACCATATAACAAACTTAGCTTCAGTGTAACTTCTGTGGGACATGTCCTTTAGTCTACCGCTGTGACACTCATCGCATGCTGATTTCAACTGTTGGCTGTCATATTGGATTTTGAGGTCAATGCCGCTGCTACAGCCTTGTGAACAGAACACAAAAATCCCAAAGGCCACATGTACTCCATCATTCCTATTTTAAAACACACTGAAGAAGGTCAGGAATACTGTGAATAGAGATGCATGTCTCCCAACACTGTATATGTCTATGTATGCACCACAGACAATGTATTTATTTTCCCCCTGAATGCTGACTTGCTCGTGCACTATAGCGTACTGCTGTAATGACAAAGCGTTGACCGTGGATATCAATGGTTTATCTATGTTTTTCCTGATCATGTGATTGCTTAACAATGATAGTTTAAGTTACATGTTAACTGTTGGGGTTGTGGTTTAAAATGTACTTCACTACAAGCAAGAATAACTTAGCAGCCATGGTCTATTTACAAACCTCCGTTAGCCAGTAGCTTCATGTAGCAAAACACAAAGAACAGGCTGTCTGTTTTATTTTCTGAGTGTTTACCAAATGGCCTCGATTAGCTGGTACATTATCATTATGTTATGCAGACAGGAAGGATAAGTCAAACCTAGCGTGTGCTTGCTTGGTTCATTCATTTGTTTTGTTGACTCTTAAAAGTGTAAGAATGGCATCAATATCATGTTGTTGGTACTCTGTGATGTAAATATTGTACATAATCATATCTATAGGACTTGTATTTTAAAGGGTATGTAACTTGAATGATACGGTGAATGTTTTACATGGATTTATTACAATTTGTCTTTTTTTTTCTGTCTGCTACTGTCGGATGTTTCATTTGGTCTTTAGTAGTTCATTGATCTTCTTGTTGGTTGTGATATAATGCTTTATGTTTGTTTATTAAAAAAGAAAATAAAAAAATTGTGAAGAGTGTGCCTTCCTTATCAGCTTATTAAGCAGGACATGGCTTTGCACTGTAGTTTCCAACCTAACTTTCCAGTACAGCACTTCCACGGTAAAGCATTGTTGAGAATGTGCTACTAAAAACAACACAAATCATTAAAAGAGTTGTTTTATTGCAGATTAATACAAGTTTATCTTTCAGCTGTATTTACAGGACCATACAGGTTATGACATATTCTACGTATATTGCTTGTCAAACGTGCACAAATATTTATGTTGTTCATTTTGGCACAAATGATCAAACCAGTTACAATAGAAAAACCTACAATAAACACAGCAACCCCAATTGCAATTCCAGCTTTGGCATTTCCTCCAGATGTTTTGTTTCCTCCGTCTGTGCTGTTTATTCCACCTGAGGAACAGAAAACATAGCTGTTAGTTTACAACTGATTGACTGACTGCAGGAAAAGCTACATTTCCTCATTATTAAAACTCCATCACTGAAGAGCACTGTAGACATGTGTAAGTAAGTGAATGAAGTTGAAATCTGCACCAGCCAGACCCTGTGCATTCACTGATAAAGTATTGAGAGGGTGAGACATCCTTGTTTTACAACCCCCTGATGCAGAGCAGATAATCTGATGGTTTGGAAGAGTGGATGGTGGTCAAATTCAAAGAACAGGTTATATGACAGGGTCATATAACCTGTTCAAGTGGTTGTGCCTGCTGAATCTCTTGGTTGTGTATGACAAAATATCTTGGTTTTGGCAAGATGGCATATGTTAATGAGTGACTGAATGTTACTGACATGGCCTTGCACTGGCATTTTTGGGGGGAAGGGCCTCAAGCAAGAACAAAAGGGCACAAACCCCACCGACACACTATTCCCACCCTGATGTTGTCACACCGCTGCCATCCATAATCACACACTTTGCTCAAAACACATCTGTTTATTTATATTCTACATTATTTAACAAGTAGCCTACACCACAGATTTGAACATTTCACATGAAAGCACTGCAGTCAGTGTTCAGTTGTTAAGACTATTCAGTCACATTACATCAGTGCTTTGTTTGAGAAAAAAAGGAAGGTTGTAATACAGTATAATGGAATTCAAACATATCCTACCTTTCTAGTGTGTTCACTTCCTAAATGTGGCACGGTTCATGCTCTACAAATTAGTTTGATATTTAAAACAGTGCCAACCTGAGTGATATCATCTCCAATGAACGTAACTTGAAAACAAATGTGTTGCAATACAAAAAAAAATAACTACAGTGGGACTGAAGGGATGCCTGACAAGTCAGGACACGCTTCAAAGTTAATTTGAGAGTTGGGCATGCAATATACTTTAAATTGATAAGGCATATTTTTCCTGTACACTAGCCTCCTGTACATTTCTGTCTCTATTCGTATTTGTATTATTTTTTTATTAAGGGCATTTTGGACTCTGGGGTCAAAAGGGCAGGGGATTAAGCCCCCCTTGGGTCCTATCTGTGCAGGTTATCTCAGTGACACTGTCTGACAGCCTACTCCCATAAAACATAAGTGCTGACACAGAAGATGATGGTAAAACTAAAACTCACCTTGGCTACCAACAGCAAAGTTGATGAACACGCTTTTCTTTTCACCACCTTTTAGGAAAAGTTGGCACTTGTATGTTCCGTTGTCGCTGCTGCTCACATTTGTCATATTTAAGGCCCATCCTTCTCCCCGGCTCACTCGACCCTCAAACGCTGGATCTTGTTTGGTCCGATCTGGGCGGTTGTCCCGCCAAAATAACACATAGAACCCCTCTGGTAGATCAGATCTGGTCCACATTACCCCAATGATGCCGGGTGTGTCTGTGAGATCCCCACATGACAGGCTGACATTCTCTCCCAGGTGAGCTAAGACTGAAGGACAGAGGAGAAAACCCACAGCAATGAATACAATAAATAAATCAATTTTATTCAAAATTAATCAATCAAAATGTATAATAGCCCATTTCCACACATAAAATGCCTAAAAGGGCTGTAGGCCTACAACTCAAGCAAACAAAAACAACACAACAAGCGAAATTACTTCATCTAAAACATTATTAGACAGAAATACTACAAGACAACTATGATATAGTCGGTGTGGATCTATGTAATATATGTAATAAGTTAAAAGCAGAATCTTGAAATCCTGTCTAGCTTACTATAGCCTACATCAAAACACTTCAGTAGAGCATAGGCTTAGGTTATGAGGTCCACAGGAGAGAGAAAAAAAGAGAGGAAGCTTCTTTTCTTCAAAATGCACTTCAGTTGAAATGTTAAGGATAAAGTAAAAATAGGCTACAATGTCGAGAATAATAGGAAAGTCAATGTCGAGAATAGGCTGAACTAGACATTTCCACAAGTTGTAAAGTTGTTTTGGCAGACAGCCTAACTTGGAAAAGGTGTCCTGTATCAATGAATCACACGATTGCATCACAACATAACACCATAACTCATCCATTCTTCTCTCTCAAAACAACTCACCGGAGCCAAGTTCCGCAGGCGCCGCCTCACAAGCCATAACCGTTATTATAAAGAGAAAGAAGCATCCGAAACGCCTATTATTTCTGCAAACCACCGAAGCCAACATGTCTTCATGTAATGAGCTAACGTGTGCTTATGATCAAAGCTATACTCTCTCCAACAATCTAGAAACTTCTATCCATGTGCTGCCAAGTGAGCCAGGTGTGTCATCACAGGTGTACAATTGTCATGCAAATACTGCCGCCCGTGGGAGGAAGTGCACTCTGCTGTATTGCCAATATAGCCGTCTACAGCTCTAGTATTCAAATCACACAGTCATTCTAAAACACCTTTTGTCCGCTGTAATAACGTAATGTTTTTTAAATCTTCAACCTTTTTTGTCACTGATTAGGAAATACTATTGCGACCAAACAATTGTTTGCAGTTAAAGGCATGATCAGTCATGACAATTGTGTGTCACTATTCTGTTGTCTTTAAATAGGCCTATCTAGGAAAACTAGCCAGTATGCACTCGGCATAGGCTACTGTGAATTAGAAGGGCAGGAATGGATCCATAATGGAAAGGAACAGCTATTTTACGAAAAAAAAGGCTTCAAACATAGGTCTTCATTTGTGTGATTTAAAGGGATAGTTCAGTATTATTGAAGTGGGTTTGTATGAGGTACTTGTGCATAGTTAGTCTGTCACCTTATGGAGATGGCAGTCAGCGTGGTCATTTTAAAGAGTTTGGACAAGAAGTCGCTGTAGCTGAAGTCAGCATTGTACTGTTGCAGAGGGGGCCAGCTGACAAAAGCTTTTTCCCATGTATATAAATGCTCACCTAAAAAAATAAAACATATGTTCAATTGTTCGCTAAATTTAGGATTTTTTCACTGCTGATTTGCGGACTGATGTGCTACACAGCACTCACAGACAGCCGTTTATTTTTCCAGTTTTCTCAAGAGAATTTGGGCCATCTATTACCAACTCACATCAATGAAGTGCAGTGTATCAGTCCGCATCTGATCTATTTTCCACTGTTTCGATGGCCCTGAGAGCCCAACACACTGCAACTTAAGAAAATACATGCCAATAGACAAAACAGAAGAAGAAAGACGAAATATACATTACAAGTTATTACACATTAAGAAAAGGCCCTGCAAATAGACCACAAAACCATGGTGGTGACATCATGCTATGGTTCTCAGCTGCAGGGTCATGGAGACTGTTCAGGAATTAGGGAATAATGAATGTAGCCAGATCAAGCCAGATACAGAACAGTCCTATAAGAAAACCTGCTTTACTGTAACACCACACTGCTTTGCAGACTGTTGGCGTGCAGCTATGAGTTGTATTCTATTGTCTTTCTGACCAATTCCAACCACATTTCAGTGGTTGAAACAGATAGAAGCTGTCAGACACGAACGTCCAAACCCCCCACCCTTTCACTTCCTCTCAAATACACCACTGAAACCTACAGGAAGAGACAGATTATTGTTCTGTAATCTCATTTATAAAAAGTCACTTTACAAAGGTAGACCTTTTCCTTGTTTGCATAGTGTTCCTTGTTTGCATACTGTTGTGTGGTGCCACAATCAAGTGTTAGGATGGAGGAAACAATTGTACTGTGGCTGCTCTGTAAGTAGGCTACACTCTTTTCTTTTGTGTGGGTGGAGATGTGTATGGAAATTAATTTACATTGTATATGAGTGTGTGTTGAAAACTTGAAACACCTCCAAGATTGTGCATGATTTATTTCATAGACCTATTGTCTTGTACCTGTACAGTATAACATAGGAATCAACATACTCAGTGACATGATATTTTAGAGTACTGGTAGACTATTGTATTTAACTGTTTCCATTTTGTGCCAAATTCTATTCAACTACATTTCAGGGGGAAATATTGTACTTTTTACTGCAAAGTCATAATAATGTATAATAGCCTACATGTATTGGGAATGAGAGATACATTCTGGATGGACATGTTAAGTAAGATAAACTTAACAGATCTTTAACGGGAAAATGGAGAGAATATGCCTGATGAACTGGACATTTTTAAATATTTCCTGCTGATTTATTGACTTAACAATGAATCGATTGATGGAATCAAATTGATTATTGATACTGAAATTATTCATTGGACGCATTTAGCCCTAAGCCCCATCGCACTGGATTTCTGTCTGTAGGGGAGATGTGTTGATTCATGGGGATCATATTGAATTGTGTCCATAGAAACATCCTTACCTGTCCACATATTTTAAAGTGTTTCTTTAATTTTTTTTTTTTACATCCCCCTCACCCTTACAGCGCCCCATTGGTAGGCTTTTTGTTTCTGTCCTGCTCAAAGTCTATTACCATATTCTGTAATTTCACCAAGAACAAGGACTTCAATTACTGACGAGCACAGTGAAGGTTTGATTCCCCAATTCCCCATCTGGTGTAAATACTGTGTGATTCAGGGTATCACAAATAATCTCTGTATACTATAGGGTTCAACAGTCAGGTATGAGTCAGCTGTCTTGTTGCATGTAAAATCTCAAACCAACCATTGTCATTTCTCTATTAGTTCTGACCTCACCGCTGTGCTGCACAGCCAACCAAGGTGAGTAAACATCTCCCTTTTTAACTTAACCCTGAAAGAAAACTTGAAGACATTGCTGCTTTATGTGTTAAAGGTGAATATGAGCGGTTTATTTATTTAGTACCCAGAACTCTCTGCCAGTAAGAAATATATTTACATTTGAAAGGTTAACCCACTATGTCCTCTTCCTTCAGCCACAAGAACATCAGAGACCGCTGTTGACTTCCTGTATACCTAACCATATGTGTGTTAATGCTAGATATACAGGACCATATGGCTTGATTTTTACTTTTCAGTGAGAATGTTTTCTTTGCATCTTCCCCACCACATCCCCTCCTCCATGCTTTTCTACAGCCTCTCTGACTGTGAGTCCCAATCGCTCTCAGTTTTTTGAATGGCAGTCTGTCTCTCTGAGCTGTGAAAAGAACACAAGCACTGCTGGATGGATGGTAAAGAGGAACACCAGTGATGACACCAGGACTCAGTGTGGAAGTGACTGGGGAACGTCAGCTGGTGCTTCCTGTACCATCAGTCTGACAGTGACATGGGACAGTGGAGTTTACTGGTGTGAGTCCAGTGTGGGAGCAACCAGTGACACCGTCAACATCACAGTTACTGGTAAGAGATCACACAGTTAATCAATCAGTCTGTGTAGATATTGTACATCTTACAACACTAATGGTCTTCTCTGCATGTTTCATGAATCCACCTAGTAAGTTTTTCTGCAGTATAATGGAAATAACAGCCGATGGAGATGCGCAAAAACAAGTGCGGCAACATGAATGCCTTCTCCTTGTTGTCATAGATCAGAAGTTCCACTATACTGTGTAATCAACAAACATATGAATGCAGAGGTACACTTTGTATGCTAACTGCTAAGCAACTTTATCATTAACACAAAATAAGTTTTGGCAAGTCGGCCATCCTTTGATTTTCTTTTCATTCATCCACTCATGGGCTTCTTATGTGGTTGGGGGTGCATGCTCTAGGCGAGTCGAAAATGAAAAAGTTTGAGGAAGAGAAGAAAGAACGTACTGGGCTTGGAGACATGTCTACAATGCCTGGAAGAGGAGAAGAAGAGACTTTAGGAGAAAGATCTAAGCTACGAGAATATAGCAAAACAGGTGGAGCAAAAGATAACAGATATTGAGGAGAAAAATCCTCAAAAAGTTGGAGACCAAGGTTATACAAGCGGAGCAAGAGAATACAGAACTCCAAGAGAAAGTACATAGCTTGGAGATTAGTGTAAAACAGGTGGAGGAGGAGAAGAAAGTCCTGGAGGAGACACATCTGAGCTTGGAGACCAAAGTAAAACAGTTCCAGGAAGAAAAGAACAAACTGCTAGGAAAGGTACAGAGCTTGTTGACGAAGGTTTTACAGGTGGAGGAAGAGAAGAAAGACCCGAAGGAGCTCCATTTACGGGAGAAGGACAGAAGCTTCTGGTCTCGCGTTCGGAGGACAAAGACTGAACAGAAGGTGGTGGAAGAAAATAATTGTAAAAAAGAAAAGATGAAAAGAAAAGAAAAGGAGAAGAAGGATGAAATTATGATAAAAGAAAAAGAGGAGGATAACGTCAAGAAAGAAAAAGTTGTGGAGAAGAGTTTGAAGAAGGAGGGATTTTGGAGCAGGTTACGCAAGAAGGAGTAGTGTGAAGGCGACACGAAGGTGGAGGAGGCTGCTGGTTGTTCGGCTCAGGTTGGACAACAGTTGTTCCCTCCTCTTCCAGACCTCACACTCCAACCCTTAACCCATCCCTCTTTCCACACCCATCTCCATCTCCCTCGCCTTTCCACTCTCTTACCTACACTTCCTTCTATATCGCCCTATTATTTCCTCTCCAATCCTGTTTCTGTCCCTTTCACTATCTCTCACCCCTCTCCTGCCTGAAATAAAAAAATAAAAATTATATCATATTTCTGCATGTCTGCTTCTCTACAGAATAATTCATGAACAACATTAGGGTTTCTATTAAGATGACGTTATGTTTCTGTGGTTCAAATTGTTAAAACATCACCAAAGTCTACGGTGACCAGATGTCCCGCTTTGTGGGACCAGTCACACATTTCCATGACTTTTTACACGTCCCGAGACGTTTCCTCGCATTGTTATTGACAGTCAGCCTCCTTTTTTTTTAAATGCGTGTATAATCTGCCATTTAACCAATAGCTGCGTGGAGATGGCAGTCTTGCTAGTTGCTAGTGACTGGAGCGCTGCTGGGCTAAGTGGGTTCTGTGAAGATGCTGCCTGCCTGTGTCAGTGGCTACCTTCCTGTTACTTCAAAAATAAAAGCCAACTCACGTTTGTCCAGTGAAATGCTAATGTGAAGCCAGTGAAATGCTTTTAATGTTGGGCCGAACAACGCCCCTTAACTGTGGTATAATGAGCACATTTCACAGATTGAAGTGATCCATTGCTTTTATAAATGGCTACAAGTATGGCGAAATGAAAGTCATAGACACACTACATTTAAAAAAAAAGACATAGTCAAAAAAGCATTTTTTTTAAAGAATACAAAAATGTCCCTCCTGGCTGCCAATGGCCGGTTTCTATGCAACACACTTTAGAGTCCCTCAGAGAGAAGGCTAGGCTAGAGACGGTAGCGTGGTTCGCCGGCAAATTAGCCTACTATCGAGCAGTTTACTCACTGTGTCCTGGGCCTCTCTCGAATGCTTTGCTCACTCCCGGAGTAACAACATTTCAAACCTCTCCATCAATCAACATACGTTTAGGCTTCAGTGAACTTTGCTATTGCTTTTATAAAACTGTTAAAATTATGGCAAAATGACTCCACACACACACTAGTAAAAATATGGTTCTATTCTTTGACATTTTATTTACAATAATTAACATTTTAACTTAGACACTAAACAAGGTTGTATTATTTGGCTTTTCATTTTTATTAATTTGTAAATTGCCGTTGATAGTGCAACCATTGACCAGTGTGTGGTGCGGCGGCAATGATGTTGCTCCACTTTCTCCAGTCCCCAAGTTTCGGTTTCCAGTAGCTCTGGAGAGAGGTTTCAGACCTGTGTCCACTCACGGCCATGATCTCCCTCGTTGCTAGACCTGCGCCTGAAAGCATCTGGATAGTGGTGCTTTGGAAGCTGTGGTTAGTGTATCTCTGTGTTCCGGCCTGCTTGCATATTCTCGGCAACAGTGTAGCGAGGTGATTTACACCCATTGGCCCTCGAGTGTACCTGTACCACAGTAAATGTGTTTTTAGTAGCTATCATAATGTAGTTATAGCCTTGAAAAAATATGGTCATCATTTATTTTACTTACCAAACTTCATCAGCACCGTATGAAATCTTTTTTCTCGGTGGAGATAAAAGACTTCTGCGTTTGGAGGTAGATGAGAGATGTATTTTAGAAGAGACAAGACGGGGCAAAGAGGGTCGCCTGGCAGTTGCTACATGAACCCTCTTGTACTCTCCTTGTTTTTACCTTGGGGATCATTGTGGTTCTTCATATGCTCATTAGATGTGAGGGTGGCATATTTTAGACCATTTTCATCAGATTTCACAGCGAAAGAGGACGGTTTCAGCTGTTGATTGCCCTTGTTTCCCCTCCGCCCGCAGTGTAGTTGAACTTTGAACCAAACTTTGTTTACAAGCCCCTCGGAGTGCCAGGATCAAGTGCTTGTTTCATTTCGTTAAAGTCCGCTTCACATATCACCGAGTGGTGGACTGTGGTGTCTAGTCCCTTCTTCCTCAGCGTTTTCCCCACGCCAGTGAAAACATTGTTGCTTGTAGTGAAGTCTGGGTTTCTGATGAGACACAAGGAAAAACTGAGCTGTGAATCGTTAATGTAGCGGTTGATCCCTGCCCGGAAACCTATGTAAATGCTTAATCCATACTGTTCGCCTTTCCCGTTTCTGACCGTGGCATAGAAATCTCTCAAAATGACATTTAAACGCTCCTTTGAGATTGTGGCATAGTTTAAACCCACATCTTTGGCAGCACACCACTCTTCAAAGCATTTTACTGCCCACCTAGTTTGCTTGACGGTGTTCAGCTCGTTTCGCTCTTTCTCCAGTTGGTCGACTTACTCTTTTCTTAGCTCTGTGTGCCGTGATTTGTTTAGGTTTTCTTACAGAGAAAGCTGCCGAAGCCACTCATCGGTTGTAAGACCCCCCCCGGAGGTCGAAGGTTATATTTCCCAGTTGGTAAATCCACTCCTCCATGGTCAAGTTAGATTTCCATGTGAGAAAGTTTACCTTCCTGTCTCCGTTTCCAAGGCTACTACAACTGCTACTTTTAAGGGGTCATTTCTACTTCCAGGCGCGGCGTGATATGGAACTCTGCAAACTGATTGGACGTCATAGCAGTTATGTATATGCTCATTATACAACAGTTAGGAACCACCATCAGATCGCTGGATTTAAGCCACCCGTTTTATAAAGAAGAATCTGGACTGGATTTAATTTGCTTTGTTGTTTTGGAGTCAGCAATTCTGGATACATTTTGTCAAGACACATTAGTGAATATCTCCTCATGATCTGCTACCTGTACATACTGTGTTTGCAGTGTTGGTTGCAACCCAACCATACACAGCCATAGGCTCTGTTATAGGGCATGTTGCTAGCTACAGTGGGCCGGGCCCCTTTTGATTACACATCTGTTTACAGAGCCTAGGCTGTGTATCAACACCAGATTTCCTTTCAGTATGAACAGGTAGTGGATTCTGAGGAAATGCTTACTGATTTTGACAAAAAGTTATTTCGACTTAGCCTGGGAATCCAGACCTGCCGCAGGCAAATTTTAATTTGCTCAGCCAAATGGTCTGGGGACGAACCACAGGAGTCCATTGACTAACGGATACTTTGGAATTACCAAAGTACTATCTGATATGGGCGGCCGTAAGCGGATAACGACAGAGCTGCGCATGCGCTGTTAAAGTTGTGATAGTAAACAACAAAGATGGCTGCGGATACGTTGTTTAAAATGGCTTTGGACTCGACACTTATGGGCTCTTGGCGCATGCTCTGCTGCGACATCACTCACCGCACCTCGCCCGGCTGCACGCCACGTCTGTCTACGTCTGTCTACGTCTCGTCTCACTGTCTGTATATCCTGTATGTATGTTTACTTTGTTTCTGTCTATTGTCTGTCGGCGTGCAGCCCATAAATGTACATGTGATGTGAAAAAGAATTTCCCCTTGGGGACAATAAAGTCTAAAGTCTAAAGTCTTAACTTTTTGGCAGACGGCACTCATATCTTTCATTAGCAAGACATATGAATTTGCTGTTTTGCCAACAGACCACAGCAAAAGTTACATTTACCAGTTAGCCCTAGCTGTTCGCTAAACAAACGAGGCTTAATAAGTCACCTTGTTTATTGCTCTGATTGGTTGCAGTGCTATCCAATTGCGTGCAGTGGTATTTGAAATGCACGCGTTGGTCCCACCCCTTGAGTTGGGAAGGTCTATTACTCATCGCCAGCCTCTACATCATTCTATATGTGTGTCTGGATTTCCAGGCAAATTTTGACTGACAACAAGGGTTTTTCAGAACTGCTCACCTTTAAAGTTGTGTTTTTAACTGAATCAAAGGGTCTCTCCTCCTTACGCTTGATTGCTTTCTCTGTGTTAAGGTGGATCAGTGATCCTGCTGAGTCCCGCTCACCCTGTGATGGAGGGAGATGATGTCAGTCTGCACTGTCAAATGGAGAACAATCCCTCCAATCTCACAGCTCTTTTCTACAGAGATGGCTCTCTCATCAGGAATGAGTCTAAAGGTCACATGACCATTCACAATGTTTCCAAGTCTGATGAAGGCCTGTACAAGTGTAACATCACAGGTCGTGGTGAGTCTCCACCCAGTTGGATCGTTGTTACAGGTGAGGATGTTGCCTTTGATTTCATCACTCTCTCCATATTGACCTGACCAGGTGATTGTCTCTGCAGTGAGAGAATGCAGTGTGTGAAAAAAATATTTTAAAATTCTGTTGGACGTGTCGGACCAAAATATATTGCTGACCTCCTTCAGTGGTATATGAACCTACCATACCCCTCAATTCCTGAGACGCTGGTCTGCTTGCTGTTCCCTTTGCAAGAACTAAGAAGCAGTGTTTTGTTCTCACGCCCCTCATGCCTGGAACAAGCTACCAGAATATCTGAGGTTGTCTAGCACCTTACAATCTTCTAAATCAGGTCTAAAAACATTCCTGTCCAACACTGCTTCTTAAAGAACCTCCACAGCTTTATGTCTGTTTTCCAAAAAAAGAGGGTTTTGCCCCCTGGGTAATAAGATAGATTCAAAACATATGTCCAGTGTTTTTTTTTTTTTTACCACATCATGCGAGTCTGTATCTATGCATGTGATGAGTACTCTAAATTCCTACATTCGCTGCAGTCGTAGAATGTGGCATTAGAGCCGCCCCGCTCCACCAGATTTCAGCTGGTAGGCAGTCGGTCTTTGCCAGTGAGTGACAGTCATTCATGAAACCCTCGGGACCCCCTGGATTGTCCACCTGTCTCTCATCTGTATATTTTTTTCTTTACACGGTGTGATGAAGCGGAAAACAAACGTCAATTAGGAGAAGTCTAGGTGACTGCCGTGCAACAGGCAACTGAGCTGCAAACTCACTGAAAGCTCATCGGCTTTGGAGGAACTGTTGCAGAAAACCCCGCTGAGATGTCCCTGCTGTGTGTCAGAGGTAATGTCTCACTTCATAGCTGCTGCTGGTTGAATTTTAAAGGAAGAATCAGAAGAATGGTTACAAAAAGTACGAGTTGTCCTGTTGGGATTTAATGATTAGCTGAAAAAAATTAAATAAATAGGCTTACAGCGGGATTAACCCTTATGCCCCGCTGGTGGAGATTTGTGTATCTGGGGTTGCATTTTTGAGATAATTTTGGCTGTGATTGTCCCCTAGCCATAAAATTTGGTAAGGAGGTGTGTTTTACAATGAAGTTTTGATATTCTGAGTTTCATCCATTTCCACTTCATTTTGACTGTGTGAGATGTTTTTGTTACACTGGGACCGCTTCGTACATTTTGTGTACCATTGACTTCCATTATAACGACATTTTTTGACACCCCCCTTAAAATTAAAGTGAAAAATATTTTTGACTGTAATTTCCCATTTCTCTGTAGTAAACTTGATAAGGTTATGTAAAAATAAGGTCAATAAAAAAAATGCCCCGTTTTAGCCCCCCCCCCACTGACCTCTATGGTGACCCTTTACAACAAATTGGCATCCTTGTGTAATTCATGGCTGCAAACCAGTTAAAAAAATTAAAAAATACAATAAAATAGTTTTGATGTGTAGTTAGTGAACACATCTTTTAGTCAGAATGGTTGAAGTTAAAAAAAAAAATCCAGGAGTGTGTCTGTGTGTACTCAAATCACATACACTGAAATCCTTGTCTAAAAAGATGCCATTTCGTAAACTCATAGAAAGCCATAAAACCAGTATTTTTGATTCCTTGGCCATGCCAAGATAAAATCAGAATTTATATAATGTTTTGCATTCATTTTGAAGGTAAGGCATCACATTTTAGGTTTTAACTATTATCTAGTTGCTTTATGAATTTCGTATGGTGTATTACTGGGGGAGAACTTGCCTCATGACACAAACCTGAAAAAAAATAGGATTTTTCATAATTTTAAAAAATTTCAGGAATACTGGCCACTGCGACAACAAATCTAAAGAAAAATGTCAAATGTGTTTGGATATGGATGGGGGGGACTGTTGTCTGCATGTCCATGACAAAATAAGATTGTGTGTGTATGTGTGTGTGTGTGGGGGGGTGTGTGTGTTTGCATGTGTCATACGATATTAGGGCAGCAAATCTGTACCCCTTGTAATTTCTCTCCTCTCATACACACACACAAGCACACTTTCACACACACACATGCACTTACACATGCACACACACACACACACAGACACATACACACACACTCACACACAAAAAAAAAAAAAAAAAGCTGTTATTTTGTAGTTTTAGTGAGTGGTTTTCATCATAAAAATTCATATTTTGATGATAAAAGAGGTGATAAAATGGGTAAATTTTACTATTCTCTTTCATTTTACCCAATTGCATTGTGTTTTCTGCAGTAATATGGGAAATCAGAGGCAAAAAAAATGTTTCACTTTAATTTAAAGGCGGGTTGCCAAAAAGTTTTCTTATAATGCAAGTCAATGGTAGAAATCTAACTTTTTTTATTCAATTTGACATTATTCAAAAAGTAATAATGCCCCAAATTCAATTTTCTCACCTATTGTTCAGATGGGTGAGCCGGTGATACTAATAATAATCAAAGTTAAAAAAAATATTTGAATATTGAATTTTAGTGCATTTTTCAAAAAAGCGGTTGGTGGTATATGATCGAAACTGGCATCTAAAGGGTTAATTTTTAATTGTGATTAATTAAATCATGACATAGATTGAACAACAACCCCTTCATGAAAAATATGGAAAAAAAAATGGTGAAAAAATATTGATCTTTCATCATTTTAATGCAGTTTAAAGGTCAAAATACACAAAATGTACGAAGCGGTCCCAGTGTAACTTTTTTATTCAATCTGACATTAAACAAAAAGTAATAATGCACCAAATATAATTTTCTCACCTATCATTCAGATGGGTGAGCCGGTGATACTAATAATAATCAAAGTTAAAAAAAATATTTGAATATTGAATTTTAGTGTATTTTTCAAAAAAGCGGTTGGTGGTATATGATCGAAACTGGCATCTAAAGGGTTAATTTTTAATTGTGATTAATTAAATCACAACATGAATTGAATAACAACCCCTTCATGAAAAAAATGGAAAAAAAAATTGTGAAAAAATATTGATCTTTCATCATTTTAATGCAGTTTAAAGGTCAAAATACACAAAATGTACGAAGCGGTCCCAGTGTAACTTTTTTATTCAATCTGACATTAAACAAAAAGTAATAATGCACCAAATATAATTTTCTCACCTATCATTCAGATGGGTGAGCCGGTGATACTAATAATAATCAAAGTTAAAAAAAATATTTGAATATTGAATTTATGTGTATTTTTCAAAAAAGCGGTTAGTGGTATATGATCAAAAATGGCATCTAAAGGGTTAATTTTTATTTGTGATTTATTAAATCACAACATGAATTGAATAACAACCCCTTCATGAAAAAAATGGAAAAAAAAATTGTGAAAAAATATTGATCTTTCATCATTTTAATGCAGTTTAAAGGTCAAAATACACAAAATGTACGAAGCGGTCCCAGTGTAACTTTTTTTTAACGGGGCATAAGGGTTAATCTTGTACAAGATTTTATTATTATTATTGTTGTTGTTGTTGTTGTTATTATTGTTGTATTTTTTACAATATCATAGCTAAACAGGCCTTGTGGTTACAACTTTTATCAGGCTAGTACACATTTATTATAAAGGAAGGAGAAATAATGTTGGCTATATAGACAACCTTATGTTGATAGCTTAATCTTCCTCATTCCACAACTACCACATATTTAGTGAGTATAGGCTACTTGAAATGAACCAACGTTAGAAGTTTTGGTTAGAAACTTAATGCTTAACCAATTTGGTTGATAGTTAATGCTTAGTTGTCAATGGTTAGTCAGTCCGACTCAAGTTATACTTGCACTTTAATGTCACAACATCAAATGTATGTCACTTCCATCGTACATACAGACACTAGCTCAAAGAGGGAAGCTTGAGGGGCTGTGTAGTGATTTAAAGCTCAGCTGTGATTTGTTAGAGAAATGGATTTGTGATGCATGTATATAATTATTATATGATTCCACCCTGAACTCAGTTGTATTTCTGTGCACATTTGAGTAGTTCAGTTGTTTTGTATTCTATTTTATTCTATTTTAATTGAGCACAGTAGTACAGTACATGCCACACAAACATTCCACCGTGCATCCTGATGTGTATGTGACGGATAAAAACCTTTGAATCTTTCGTGTTAGTCAAATGCAATGGTAATGATGAAGATATAAAAAAAACATCAATATTAGCCATAGACAACTGGTCAAATTGAACAAGATATTGCTTCTTCCTGACAAAAGTACTGAAGTGCCCTCAGGCAAGTCACTTGACCTGCAGGTTTTCAAGTTAAAGGTGAAGTAAGCGGTTTATTTATGTGACACTTGTTTCACTGTTTACACAGTTGATCATTTGATCACAGCCCTTAGAGTAACTCAAAACCATAGTTTGATACCTTTTTGGTCATTTGGGAATAAAACACCAATTATGTGGCAGTCATCAAACTGCCAACTGAAGCAGCTGCATATTATTCATCAATTGTCTGTTTTGTGTTGTGTTGTGTATTTTTGATAACTTTCAAAAAGAGATTGTTAAGGAATCCAAAGAGGTCAGAAAAGTGTTTCATCTGCCACTAGAGGGAACCACCTGACATCAAAATCAAGGCAGAGAACAGGATACAATTTAATGTTGTAAAGTTGAATGATTTTTTCAACAATCCTTATAGATACAAATATGTTTTCATAATTGTTTTATTTTATCTGACAAGGCATGGGGAGTTTGTGGTTCTAAAAATATGGTTGGTGTTCATTTGATTAAATTGAAAATGTATAATTAATGATAATTCTCTACTTACTTGAAATGAACAGTCTGAAGATCTAAATGGAACATGCATTTTCACAACATTTTATATAGCAGTAATGATTGCAAGTTTGTCTGTTTAGAATGAAAAGAATGACTATACTATTAATGCTGTCTTGCACTTTAGCTGAACAGAGAATAAAAGCTGACACACCCTGCGTTCCAAAATTGCATACTCTTTCTTTTATATTCATCACATCCTGGTTGTTTTAATACGGAGGCTCCATCGATGTGACGATACTTCCGGTGCGCACTAGATTGTGTGTCAGAATCGCCCAAATAGCATGCTGTTTTCAACATTTAAATTCTCGGCCTGATGTAGTAGACATCTGGGTTTTTTAAGCATACTATATCTGACCACAAGAATTGGGACATCCTAAATCTTTTTAATACCATACTAAATAGCAGAAAGTATGGATATTGGAACGCGGGAAAAAATGTAATTGATGCAATACCCTTCATGATTAACCCAGCCCTGTAACTTCCGCCTGTTTCCAATCAACCTATTAGGAAGCGAGAGCCGTGATTGGCTGTCATTTAAAGTTAAATAATTGCACTGCCAGCTCCCAATCACTGCACCACTGTGGAAGGAGGACACAGTTGTGGTTTGTTTGGTCAGTTGAAGTCTGACTGCAGCATTGCAGTCTGCTTTTGATCATATATGGCTGAAGCCATGAGACTTGCTCTACGGTAACTTTCAATTGCTCTGTCTTGGCTCAACTTGACCTATTAACAATGCCTACATTTCTTGGATTCTTGTTTTAACATGGTATTCTGTTTTTTTTAGTGTGGTGTTGCTATGGCTGCTTCTTGGAGAGCTGCAGGTAGCAGTTGAAGGTAGGTCTGTTGGTTACTTGTCTAAACTTTTGAATTCTGGCTTACAATATGTTTAAGTCCTTGATCTTTTATTTTTCAAATAATAAAGTTAACTAAACAATTTTGATTTATTTATCAGCTCATAGCATATCCTATCCTGGATATCTACTTGATGTTTGGGATCTTGGCGTTTACCACAACCCTCATGTCCAGTATCCCATCCAGCATCCTGATCCTTATCTCCATTATCCCATTCAGTACCCTGTACCTCATCCCCAGGTGCCTGTCGAGCACCCTGTACTTCATCCCCAGTATTCCTTCCAGGAGCCTTTACCTGATCTCCATGTGCCCGTCCAGCGCCCTGTGCCTTATCCGCAGTATCCCGTCCAGCGCCCTGTGCCTTATCCGCAGTATCCCGTCCAGAAGCCGGTGCCTCATCCCCTCTTGGAGCATAAACCATATTCTCCGATTCCCCTCTGGGGCACAGAGCCTCATCCCCAGGTGCCCGTCAAGGACTCTGTGCATAAGCCCGCTGTGTCCGACGATTCCCCTGTGCCCGTGGAGCCCGCTGTGTCCGACGATTCCCCTGTGCCCGTGGAGCCCGCTGTGTCCGACGATTCCCCTGTGCCCATGGAGCCCGCTGTGTCCGACGATTCCCCTGTGCCCGTGCAGCCCGCTATGTCCGACGATTCCCCTGTGCCCGTGGAGCCCCTTGTGTATTCCCATTTACCCCTCTTTGACCCTGAGCCTCATCCCCAAGTGGTCAAGGACCAAGAGCCTCATCTCCAGTTTCCTGTCTGGGATTCCAAGCCCTCGTTTCCAGTGACGGACCCTGAGCCTCAGCCCCACGTTCCCCTCTATGAGCCAGAGCCTCATCCCGAGGTATTGAAGGATCCCGAGCCTCATCCGGATGTGGTCAAGGACTCTGAACCTCTTCCCCAGGTGGTCAAGGAGACCAGGCCTGCTCCCCAGGTGGTCAAGGAGACGGAGCCTCATCCCCAGGTGGTCAAGGACTCCGAGCCTCATCTCCAGGTGACTTTCTGGGACCGCGAGCCTCTTCCTGAGCGCCACTCGAGGGAGCCTTATTATGATCCCCGGTATCCTGACTTGAACCCTGAGCCTCGTCCCCAAGTGGTCAAGGATCCCGAACCTCATCCCCAAGTGGTCAAGGACCAAGAGCCTCATCTCCAGTTTCCTGTCTGGGATTCCGAGCCCTTGTTTCCAGTGACGGACCCTGAGCCTCAGCCCCACGGTCCCCTCTATGAGCCAGAGCCTCATCCCCAGGTGTTGAAGGATCCCGAGCCTCATCCGGATGTGGTCAAGGACTCTGAACCTCTTCCCCAGGTGGTCAAGGAGACGGAGCCTCATCCCCAGGTGGTCAAGGACTCCGAGCCTCATCTCCAGGTGACTTTCTGGGACCGCGAGCCTCTTCCTGAGCGCCACTCGAGGGATTCTTATTATGATCCCCGGTATCCTGACTTGAACCCTGAGCCTCGTCCCCAGGTGGTCAAGGATCCCGAACCTCATCCCCAAGTGGTTAAGGACCCTGAGCCTTTTTATTCAAGGTCCCCCTCTGCTCGCTACCAGCGCATGAGCAATTTTGGCCAAGGTTTTGCTTCCCAGACTACAGCTGCAACCACTTCAGGGGATTCAACGGGGTGAGTATACTTGACACAATCTATTCAAAAATATGATTGGTTCTCATGGTGTTTGTCTTTTTTTAGCGTGACTAGGACCCATCTCAACTATAGAAGCAGAGGAATATTTGGCCACAAACTCAACTAGAGCATACAGCCTGGATTGAACCGGTAAGGGACAGTTCTGCATATAAGTGATTAAGGCCTAAATGTTCTGAGTTCACTTCTGATAAATGGCACTTAACGGTTAAACTCACTCATTTCAAATGTATAATCTCATTTCAGATATCTCCGGTGTCTCCACTAATGGGCCTCGTTGACCAGCCTACCATGACAGCCTGTAGAGAAATAAAATGCATTTTATATCACACTGGTCTGGAAATGTATTTACTGCTGAGTTGAAAGGGGTTCTCTGTACTCCATTTTGGAAAGGCCGGGAAACTTGATTTCACGCAACTTGGATTGTGTGCGTCTCCACTCTTCCTTCAGACTCTGGGTCCTTCATTTTCAAATGAAATGCAATTTAGATCAATGATGAGTTGGGGTACCATGTTAAGTTACGTCGCTTTATTTCTCTTCACACAAAGCTGCCTTGAAATTGATCTTATCGGATATCCCCTCTCACACCAGAGGGGGTCCTAACTCAAGGACAGAATGGTAGAGTAGTAGTACCCTCCTGCCGGGACTCGAACCAGCAACCTTCTGCTTACGTCGGCTCATTTTCCCTCAAGGCCATCCTACCAATTTTCTGTTGGTCAGATGGTATACAAAATGGATGTAGCATCCGGGCTGATAAGTTATTCCAACTGCATCCAATCGTTCTGGCCTATGCGTGTCACCATCTTGTCAGATTTGGAGATATTTATTTATTCTTTCGGATACACAATTTTCTCTTTGACATATTCATACATATATGTTATTTTTTTACAATATCATAGCTAAACAGGCCTTATGGTTACAACTTTTATCAGGCTAGTACAAATTTATTATAAAGGAAGGAGAAATAATGTTGGCTATATAGACAACCTTATGTTGATAGCTTAATCTTCCTCATTCCACAACTACCACATATTTAGTGAGTATAGGCTACTTGAAATGAACCAACGTTAGAAGTTTTGGTTAGAAACTTAATGCTTAACCAATTTGGTTGATAGTTAATGCTTAGTTGTCAATGGTTAGTCAGTCCGACTCAAGTTATACTTGCACTTTAATGTCACAATATCAAATGTATGTCACTTCCATCGTACAGACACTAGCTCAAAGAGGGAAGCTTGAGGGGCTGTGTAGTGATTTAAAGCTCAGCTGTGATTTGTTGGAGAAATGGATTTGTGATGCATGTATATAATTATTATATGATTCCACCCTGAACTCAGTTGTATTTCTGTGCACATTTGAGTAGTTCAGTTGTTTTGTTTTCTATTTTATTCTATTTTAATTGAGCACAGTAGTACAGTACATGCCACACAAACATTCCACCGTGCATCCTGATGTGTATGTGACGGATAAAAACCTTTGAATCTTTCGTGTTAGTCAAATGCAATGGTAATGATGAAGATATAAAAAAAACATCAATATTAGCCATAGACAACTGGTCAAATTGAACAAGATATTGCTTCTTCCTGACAAAAGTGCTGAAGTGCCCTCAGGCAAGTCACTTGACCTGCAGGTTTTCAAGTTAAAGGTGAAGTAAGCGGTTTATTTATGTGACACTTGTTTCACTGTTTACACAGTTGATCACAGCCCTTAGAGTAACTCAAAACCATAGTTTGATACCTTTTTGGTCATTTGGGAATAAAACACCAATTATGTGGCAGTCATCAAACTGCCAACTGAAGCAGCTGCATAGTATTCATCAATTGTCTGTTTTGTGTTGTGTTGTGTATTTTTGATAACTTTCAAAAAGAGATTGTTAAGGAATCCAAAGAGGTCAGAAAAGTGTTTCATCTGCCACTAGAGGGAACCACCTGACATCAAAATCAAGGCAGAGAACAGGATACAATTTAATGTTGTAAAGTTGAATGATTTTTTCAACAATCCTTATAGATACAAATATGTTTTCATAATTGTTTTATTTTATCTGACAAGGCATGGGGAGTTTGTGGTTCTAAAAATATGGTTGGTGTTCATTTGATTAAATTGAAAATGTATAATTAATGATAATTCTCTACTTACTTGAAATGAACAGTCTGAAGATCTAAATGGAACATGCATTTTCATAACATTTTATATAGCAGTAATGATTGCAAGTTTGTCTGTTTAGAATGAAAAGAATGACTATACTATTAATGCTGTCTTGCACTTTAGCTGAACAGAGAATAAAAGCTGACACACCCTGCGTTCCAAAATTGCATACTCTTTCTTTTATATTCATCACATCCTGGTTGTTTTAATACGGAGGCTCCATCGATGTGACGATACTTCCGGTGCGCACTAGATTGTGTGTCAGAATCGCCCAAATAGCAAGCTGTTTTCAACATTTAAATTCTCGGCCTGATGTAGTAGACATATGGGTTTTTTAAGCATACTATATCTGACCACAATAATTGGGACATCCTAAATCTTTTTAATACCATACTTAATAGCAGAAAGTATGGATATTGGAACGCGGGAAAACATTTAATTGATGCAATACCCTTCATGATTAACCCAGCCCTGTAACTTCCGCCTGTTTCCAATCAACCTATTAGGAAGCGAGAGCTGTGATTGGCTGTCATTGAAAGTTAAATAATTGCACTGCCAGCTCCCAATCACTGCACCACTGTGGAAGGAGGACACAGGTGTGGTTTGTTTGGTCAGTTGAAGTCTGACTGCAGCATTGCAGTCTGCTTTTGATCATATATGGCTGAAGCCATGAGACTTGCTCTACGGTAACTTTCAATTGCTCTGTCTTGGCTCAACTTGACCTATTAACAATGCCTACATTTCTTGGATTCTTGTTTTAACATGGTATTCTGTTTTTTTAGTGTGGTGTTGCTATGGCTGCTTCTTGGAGAGCTGCAGGTAGCAGTTGAAGGTAGGTCTGTTGGTTACTTGTCTAAACTTTTGAATTCTGGCTTACAATATGTTTAAGTCCTTGATCTTTTATTTTTCAAATAATAAAGTTAACTAAACAATTTTGATTTATTTATCAGCTCATAGCATATCCTATCCTGGATATGTACTTGATGTTTGGGATCTTGGCGTTTACCACAACCCTCATGTCCAGTATCCCATCCAGCATCCTGATCCTTATCTCCATTATCCCATTCAGTACCCTGTACCTCATCCCCAGGTGCCTGTCGAGCACCCTGTACTTCATCCCCAGTATTCCTTCCAGGAGCCTTTACCTGATCTCCATGTGCCCGTCCAGCGCCCTGTGCCTTATCCGCAGTATCCCGTCCAGCGCCCTGTGCCTTATCCGCAGTATCCCGTCCAGCGCCCTGTGCCTTATCCGCAGTATCCCGTCCAGCGCCCTGTGCCTTATCCGCAGTATCCCGTCCAGAAGCCGGTGCCTCATCCCCTCTTGGAGCATAAACCATATTCTCAGATTCCCCTCTGGGGCACAGAGCCTCATCCCCAGGTGCCCGTCAAGGACTCTGTGCATAAGCCCGCTGTGTCCGACGATTCCCCTGTGCCCGTGGAGCCCGCTGTGTCCGACGATTCCCCTGTGCCCGTGGAGCCCGCTGTGTCTGACGATTCCCCTGTGCCCGTGGAGCCCCCTGTGTATTCCCAGTTTCCCCTCTTTGACCCTGAGCCTCATCCCCAGGTGGTCAAGGACCAAGAGCCTCATCTCCAGTTTCCTGTCTGGGATTCCAAGCCCTCGTTTCCAGTGACGGACCCTGAGCCTCAGCCCCACGTTCCCTTCTATGAGCCAGAGCCTCATCCCCAGGTGTTGAAGGATCCCGAGCCTCATCCGGATGTGGTCAAGGACTCTGAACCTCTTCCCCAGGTGGTCAAGGAGACGGGGCCTCATCCCCAGGTGGTCAAGGAGACGGAGCCTCATCCCCAGGTGGTCAAGGACTTGGAGCCTCATCTCCAGGTGACTTTCTGGGACCGCGAGCCTCTTCCTGAGCGCCACTCGAGGGAGCCTTATTATGATCCCCGGTATCCTGACTTGAACCCTGAGCCTCGTCCCCAAGTGGTCAAGGATCCCGAACCTCATCCCCAAGTGGTCAAGGACCAAGAGCCTCATCTCCAGTTTCCTGTCTGGGATTCCGAGCCCTCGTTTCCAGTGACGGACCCTGAGCCTCAGCCCCACGTTCCCCTCTATGAGCCAGAGCCTCATTCCCAGGTGTTGAAGGATCCCGAGCCTCATCCGGATGTGGTCAAGGACTCTGAACCTCTTCCCCAGGTGGTCAAGGAGACCGGGCCTGCTCCCCAGGTGGTCAAGGAGACGGAGCCTCATCCCCAGGTGGTCAAGGACTCGGAGCCTCATCTCCAGGTGACTTTCTGGGACCGCGAGCCTCTTCCTGAGCGCCACTCGAGGGAGCCTTATTATGATCCCCGGTATCCTGACTTGAACCCTGAGCCTCGTCCCCAGGTGCTCAAGGATCCCGAACCTCATCCCCAAGTGGTTAAGGACCCTGAGCCTTTTTATTCAAGGTCCCCCTCTGCTCGCTACCAGCGCATGAGCAATTTTGGCCAAGGTTTTGCTTCCCAGACTACAGCTGCAACCACTTCAGGGGATTCAACGGGGTGAGTTTACTTGACACAATCTATTCAAAAATATGATTGGTTCTCATGGTGTTTGTCTTTTTTAGAGTGACTAGGACCCATCTCAACTATAGAAGCAGAGGAATATTTGGCCACAAACTCAACTAGAGCATACAGCCTGGATTGAACCGGTAAGGGACAGTTCTGCATATAAGTGATTAAGGCCTAAATGTTCTGAGTTCACTTCTGATAAATGGCACTTAACGGTTAAACTCACTCATTTCAAATGTATAATCTCATTTCAGATATCTCCGGTGTCTCCACTAATGGGCCTCATTGACCAGCCTACCATGACAGCCCGTAGAGAAATAAAATGCATTTTATATCACACTGGTCTGGAAATGTATTTACTGCTGAGTTGAAAGGGGTTCTCTGTACTCCATTTTGGAAAGGCCGGGAAACTTGATTTCACGCAACTTGGATTGTGTGCGTCTCCACTCTTCCTTCAGACTCTGGGTCCTTAATTTTCAAATGAAATGCAATTTAGATCAATGATGAGTTGGGGTACCATGGTAGAGTAGTAGTACCCTCCTGCCGGGACTCGAACCAGCAACCTTCTGCTTACGTCGGCTCCTTTTCCCTCAAGGCCATCCTACCAATTTTCTGTTGGTCAGATGGTATACAAAATGGATGTAGCATCCGGGCTGATAAGTTATTCCAACTGCATCCAATCGTTCTGGCCTATGCGTGTCACCATCTTGTCAGATTTGGAGTTATTTATTCTTTCGGACACACGATACACAATTTTCTCGTCGACGTATTCATACATATTTCTTTGTGTTATGGTCCGAAGGGTAGCAGGAGAAGCCAAAGGCTTATCAGGTCCCGCCCCCATTGTCATCAGATACAGGTACACAGCTACTGATACAGATAAAACACAATTTTGTTTTTTTAAGAAGCTGCAGTCCAATACACAGACAATTTTAGTTCTCCTTATTCACTGACAGTGTACAACAGACCTGCTTTCCATTTTCCCAATAAATTGATTACTCATCGTTAACCTCTCTTTCCTCTGAAGCCTTCTTTGCGATGTCTCCTTTGATAGCTGCTATATCGGATCCCATTTTTGCTATCTCCTCCCGAACAGCGGTAATTGCCGCTTGTGTTCCATCCATAACTTTCGACGTATGTCTGCCATCTCTCCATTCAGCTTGTGCATCAGTGATTTTCTTCAGTCTGCGATTCAGAACATACAAACAAAATCCCAAAGCAAGTATCCCCACCGTCATGACAGCGACGATGTATACCTCTTCGACATCCTCAATGTCCAATGCAGCCGGGCAAACCACTTTCCACTCATTCCAGCTGTCTTGTACGTAACCGGCCAGGAAGGTGCCACCTGGACACCGTGACTCTCCAGCTCCTGCTCGTCTGGTTGAAAACATGCGGTCAATCGCATTCAAAGACCAACTTAGATATGACCTAAACATACAGACTAATGTTTTTTTTGTTGTGCCAGGCCTTAAATGGGTTCAATAATGCTGTGAAAATGGCCAATTTAAAATGAGTTGATAAGAAATTACATGTTTTGAAACCTGCCCCTAGTGGCCACTCGGTGAACTGCAATATTTGTCACTATCCCGAAGGTTTGGTTTGTTAAAGGAGAAGTAAACAAAAGGGTTATTTTAGCTAACTTCCTGTCAGTGACTGCAGTTAGAAGTCCCCTCCCTCATTGAAGTACAGCTGTCTTCAAGAAGCTAGTTATCTAGCATCGTCTCAGATCCGTAAGTATGATAAAACATGATAAACACCATTAAACACACATTGGGTATGATTTGTACCTGCTCATCTATTGTAGCCAGGTACACATTCACCTCTGTCGCTCTCTGCGCGTTCACAGGGATTTGATTGATTGTTAAACTGATGAATATATTTTGTCAAATTAACACTTTTCATTGCCATTTTAACAATATGAACCTTGCTCTTGACTCCTTAGCGCCACCCTATGCCCTGCATTTATTAGCGCACAAGCTACAGATGCCTTGAAATGCAAAAGATGCCTCTTCCCCAATCTAGAATTGTTTTAAAAGTGCCAGGCATTTACAATGGTCAACCAAGAAGTAAAAAAAAAAAAAACTACATTGAGAATTATTGATATAATGGAACTAATCTGCATAAAATGTTGTCTCGCAACATATCAATCGGATTGCAGCCAAAACATTTGCTGCAGGTGCAAGTGTTTTCAATAACAAAGTCCTCGGCCAGTATGAATTGTAGCTGTGTTATAGCTAGTGATGCATGACGTCCACTGTAGTGGACAGATGTTATATTGAAAAATGTACACCCAACATAAAATCGACACTTGGGAATTTTAACAATTATATAACTCCTTAGCATTTTTTTATGCTTTATTGATAGTGCAGAGAGACAGAGGTGAAATGGGGCAGAGAGGGGAGTGACATGCAGAGAACGACCGCGGGCGGGAATCGAACCCGGGTCTGCTGCTGGGCCCGGCCCGGGGGTGACGCTCTACCAACTTAGCTAAGGGCGCCCCCACTTAGTTGTTACTTGATGCAACCAAATTGTATTTACCTGCAAGGGCCTACTATTGAAGGATTGGCAAAATATTCCAGATTGATTTATCAATGCTGGCCGTCTGTCGGCCATCTTGGTTTTGTGTAATTTGTGTTGCACTTACAACGGATGGCCAGTGAGTGGCAGTGTATGAGGTGACTCTCTGGAGTCTACTGCTGAAGCGAATGTGTAGCTATGCCATCAAGACCCAGGCATATACAAGTACACCGCTTTTGGGTAGCTGCCTACTGTAATGAACACTATGTGCGTGAAAGAGCTAGATGCTCTAGACCAGTCCCGAGCACAGCGTCTGCCTTTTTTATCACTTCAGTTTCTCTGATTCTGCATCCTGTTGAACACGTTGAAGGACTTCAGCTCCCTCGTGAAGTAGAGAATGCTCCGTCCCATCCAAGCCCCAACCTCAGCGATTTTTACCAGCATCCAATAAGGAAGTGACACACACTGTAGTACCTTCCGGTGGCCACTGGGGGTGGTACCAGGACTGAGCAATTTTTCTTTGACTCACTTAAGCCGTTTTCACGGTCTTATTAAACCTATTTACAGCCTGGTCCAAAAAAAGTCTGTATGTTTAGGTCCTATCTCAATGACAACACTGAGGGGGGTGAATTTTTTTCTAGCAGGCTAGTTTTTATTCTTTTGGAGGTTAAAATGTATTGGCGCGATCTCTTGAGTGACAGCTCTCCGCCCGTTGTCCCCTCACTTTGCCGAGGTATACGTCAGCTAGATGGGCGTATCTCCCTCCCCCTGACGTGAGGCGGAGTCAAAATCTCACAAGATGGCGACGCGCATGAACCAGGATTATTGGATGCCATGTGAATAACCAGAATTATCACACCATTTCTCACAGAGGAAGATTTTTATGTAGAAACTTAACACACTTATATAAAGTCAAAATGCAATAAAGATTTCAACTCTTGCTTTAGCCAATATCTAGATTTTAGTTTTTTAAAGATATGCAAATTTGTGCATAATTTGTGAAATATGCCAAATTTGCATATATATTCAAAAAAAAATTAAAAAAACTTCAGTACAAAAAATCATTGTTTTAATGCCAGTAATCAACTGGCAAAGTTTCAAGATGATATCTATCAATTAAAAAAACAAAGTTTTACCCTCGCATTAAACCATTGTTCCGATTTTCTATTTCGGCCCCCTGTAGCTTTCCAGCAGGTAGTTGACCAGGTTGTCCACCCAGGTTGTGATCCTTGAAGGTCCTAGATATCAACAGATATAGATGTGAACAACCTTTTACAACAGCTCATTGTACGGCCTTATTTAACTCATTTTTATCATTATACTCTTTATTTATGTATTATTATATTCTTCTGCAAAGCACTTTGATTTGCATGGTTGTATGAATTGTGCTATACAAATAAATGACCTTGCTTTACAGGTAAACCTCCATGCACAGCCTATCCACCCTCTCCACCAGCCTCCACCTGCCTACATCTCGTCTTGAGACTGGTCTGCCATCTAGTGGTGTTCTGTCCGTACTGCATCTGTACTGTCCTCATGGTGTCTCTATATCGACAGAAGCACACAGGTATTTCTCTGAATCAAACTCATCAATCAATCAATCAATCAATCAACAAACATTTAAAATGTGTATTTATAGCATGTATCTAAATGTTACGATGAATTCCTCAGACAGGAAATGATCGACCCGTCTCCAGGGCAACTCAACTAAGTTGATTGGCTGAGGATTACATTGTCAGCACCAATGAGAAACAGCAGGACATATGAAATATGAATCATTGCTTTAAATCTGAATTGCTCCTTTACTGCCAGGCCAGCCACATCCATATTATTTTATTTTATATTTTGTATAAGCAATATATAGTTTTAATGGATTATAATGTGCAATTATAACCATATGATTTATAACATGTATAACATTTACATTTGTGGAAAAAAGACAGAAACATGTTTCTCTTAATGTCAATGTATTATATGTATACTTTCAAGAATAAATTCATATCAAAACAATCAAAATAGCACTATCTTTTTCTCGGTTATTTGGTAAACTTTCCAATTCATTTAAACGTGACAACCTCAGATCTGACAGCTCAAGATGGTGACTGCAAACAAATGACGGAGGGAGTAACTAGTCTAGGGCACAGTTTGAAACCTTCCGGTGTGGAACCGAAAAATCCCCTTGAAGAAAAAGAAACTTGAGAAAGGACCTGATTTGAAGGGGGCGTGGCAAGTTGGCTCGGTTGCCAATAGTTCCATGACCACTAGATGGAGCCAGTCACCATGTCATTCTACAGTGCCCTGATCTTCATCTCTCAAGAAGGTTCTAAGTATTCAGTGTGTTCACACTGGAAAAGGGACTAGTACACAAACTTGAATATGTTAGTTTACACAGAATATTCAGTGTTCTGTTGATTGATTGTACTGTCAATGTAACTAGCGGCTCCCACGAAATGTGTGAATGCTGGGGGATTTTCTGACAGTGAATTTGGCAAGTGCACTCCTCTTTGGTTGACTTTTTGAACCTCTCTCGTGCACACTCCTTAATAACTATGACACAATGCACAGCTTTGTAAACACAGAGATCACACTATAGTTCTGGAGGTGTACAATAGAAAGAATCCTCTATTCTAGTCTAGTATATTTTTTTCATTCAATTATTACAATAGTAGGCAGTTTGACAACTTTAAGCCATACTAATATGATGGGTATTTCCAAATACATTGATTAGTTCCAATAGTGGAGCAAAACAACCCAGTTTATAGAACACTGTATGGATTATGAGGCTCAATTTGCTGGCCTAAGAAATGCCTCTGTCCTGGGAACATTATTTCACACAGTGCTGTCCCATAGAGCTTTGACATAGTGGACATGTTGACATTCCATTGAAGGAAAAGCACAGATTTAATTAACATAAAAATGACAGCATTGTGTGTGGTGGTAAAGTGGTACACCTTACTATAGCACTTATCTTTGTTAGTAGCAGCATCTTCTTTTCCTGCTTTAATAACTAAAAACTGCCCGCTGCCGGCAGAGTCTATTAACTCCGCTTTGAACCCGAAATTGCGTGATTATTATCTCACCATCGGTATCATCCATTGTTTCAAGGGCCATGAATGTTCTTTTTCTCCACAGCAGTGTTTATGTATGCGCGTGTGTGTGTGTGTGTGTGTGTGTGTGTGTGTGTGTGTGTGCGTGTGTGTATGTGTGTGTGTGTGTGTTGTGAATAGTGCGGCAGAAGGGAAATCTCGTGGCCGCTCGGTTGCTCACTTATCAGCTTGGCCCATATGCTGCTTTATGTAAAAAAACAGTTTTGTCAAGAGGCCTTATGTCTAATCGAATACAACCAATTACCTGATAAAACTATACAGTGAAGACTTTTTTTCCTTCCAGTGCACAAACAGTACAGACAGGTAGTGGATCATGAGGAGACATTCACTGATTTTGACAAAAAGGGATTTTGACAACAATTCTCACCTGTTCTCTCCAGGCTGTATGGTTTCTAAGTGTTCTCCATTTTCCATCACTTAATCTTCACAACATTATTCTCTTCCATCGTTTTGCTCTGCTGCTTCTGCTTTTTTTTCTCTCTCTTCCTGTCCTATCTTTCACTGGCAAGCTTCATTCTTTAATTGTCAGCCATCTGTTCTGCTGAGTATATCTCTCTCAGTTAGGTTGTCTCATAATGGGGAGAGACTGTACCATGGGCTGACCCAGCGTGAAATGAAACAGCTTGGCAGGCTCTCCTCTGTCTTTACACATAACTGCAGCCCGCAGATCTCCCATCAGCCATGAAGCACACAACACAGCTGCACAGAGGACAGTTTCTGCATGTTAGAAACTTTATGAGGTTATACTATGGCAGGGCTATGTGTCTGTCAACTGCTATTCTTGTTTTATTTCACATTGGAAGGACACTTCATAGGACACTTCATACCTGTCAACACTTTAACGGCACATATTTGTATTTTTTTTTGCAGATTATTATACTATATAATAGTTTTACATTTATATTTCTCATTATTAAACTTTCCTTATCTTATGTTTATTGTTTTGTACCATCAGACCATGGTAAATTCCTTGTTTGTGTGAAGGTACCTGGCAATAAACCTTTTTCTGATTCTGATTCTTCCTTTGGGAAGCTGTGGTGACGTTAGGGTTTTTTGAAGAGCAGACATCCTTAAAGAGGATTGATCTGGCACAGTTTGTCTATATTTAACTTTGAAACTCTTCAGACGGCTGGACAATTTCCTTGAGAGCTGTCCAAGGTAATATGGGCGTACCGGGGACAAATGTCTTCATTTCTGTCAACTTTGGAAGATGAATATAAGAAAACTCAGTGGAGGATTGAGGGCACCAGGGCGTAGATAGACATGATGCATTCTTGATGAGACAGTTCCAATCTGTTTTGGGACTACCAAAGGGCCATCCAGGTGGGGTACTTTTGCATCATTTTTGCAAACATGTGGGCACGATTTACCTGCATTTATAACTATCCCCTACTTTCATTTTCACTTAGTTCCCAAAATGTATTTCATTCAGGAAAACAAATACTACATTGCAAGGAAAAAAATAAACACAATGAAATGTAACAGTTCAGCATTCCTGGACAACCACTCTTTTCAACCCGCCCCCCCAAGTACTTTTCCATTCGCCCTGGTTTTCCCTCTCTTCAGACTCAACCACGCCCCCTATCCCCACTCTGCTGCAATCAAGACAATCACAAACACCCGTTCACTTACCTGCACACACCTGATCCTCTGATTACCCAGCCACTATTTAGGTTGCGTTCCGAATCGCATACTCTTTCTTTTTTCTATTCTACATCCGACGATAAAAAGAATCTAGTTAGGATGCAGTAGGTGTACTATTGGGACATACTTTTCTCTCTTATTTCATCATAACATTGCGCCAAGCTTGATCTTGCCTCTTGCTTTTATATCCTTCGTATCCCTGTTTGTTTTCATATGGAGGCTTCGTCGATGTTACGTCACTTCACGTGCGCACTGGATTGTGGGTCAGAATCGCCCAAATAGGATGCACTTTTCAACACTAACAATCTTGGCCGCATGAAGTAGGACATCCGGGTACTTCTAACCATCCTAAATCTGGCCACAAGAATCGGGACATCCTAAATCTTTTTTCTACATACTATATAGTAGAAAGTATGCAATTCGGAACGCAACCTTAGTCTCCAGCTTTCCACACACGGATGTGCCTTCATGCCAGACTTTTCAGCATTAACTGTATATGAATGATTTCCCTTTGCCGACTATGCCCGTTCTTGACTTCTTGTTTCCCCCTGGTAAATGCTCTAGCTTTTTGTACCCAACCTCAAGTTCTGCCTGTGCCAATCTTTGCCCCTTGTGTCCTGCCTGCCTGTGTTTTTTGCCTGTTGTCCAAATTAAAAAGGCGCAAAGTGAAAAATAAAAATTATGTAGAAAAAGCAATCCGGATCCAGAATACGTGCAAAAAGGTGATTTATCAAATTACAGATTTAGTTACAGAAGCTACAATGGCCTAGCCTGGAAATCCAGACCCTGATATCTTGAACGATAGAGGGTCTGGCCACGATGAATAGTAATTTCCAACTCGAGGGGCAGCTCCTACTCGTGCATTTCAAATGCCACTGCACGCAGTTGGATAGCACTACAACCAATCGGAGCGATGCACAAGGTGACGTAAGCCCCTTTCGTTTAGCGAACAGCTGTTAAACTGTTAAATTAAACTTTTGCCGTGGTCGGTCGGCAAAACAGAACATTCCACTTATTTCCTAATGAAAGATTTGAGTGCCGTCTTCCAAATCGTAAAGGGTCAAGGCCAAAGCAGTCTCAAACTCAAACTACATATCCGCAGCCATCTTTGATGTTTACTATCACGGCTTCAAATTTAATTTGCCAGCGCCTAGTGGCAGGTCTGGGAATGCCAGGCTAACAGTGGCCTTCAAGGAAACAAAGCTAGTTACTTCAGATGGCTTCATCCACCACTGCCTCACGTCTTTCCACAATATCAAATTAGATTTATTCTATAGTAGGCTACTTCTTCGTCTTCCAACAGGTGCATTTCCCCCAGGACACCCACTATAAAAAAAACGTATATGGCCGTAAGTTTGTCGGTTCTGTTCTACTGTAGAAACATGGCAATGCAATATGGTGGCCTAAATGAACGCTGACCATCTACGTAGATATAAAAAGGCTCTTTCAAAGCAAATATAATGAATTAATTTATCATTCACTAATTAATTAAAAAAAAATCAATTATTCACTAACTTATGCGTACTTATGAATATCAATTCCATGTCTACTGAATCTGTTCTGATGCCAATAAATGCTATAAACAGCACCTTTTTAAAAGGACTTCACTTATCCAAACCTTTTGAATTGTGTACTGCTTTTGGGTCCGAACTACACTCGTGACAAAGAAGCAGTGACTTGGAGGCAAATGGTAAACCAGTTTATAACTTTCAATTTCTCTCTGCCTTCTACTTTGAGAACGTGTTACAGTGCAGTTTCGAACTGAAAGTCATTCATCAGGTTTCATTAAAATCAACCCTAATAATTCCAACCTTTTTTTTCCCCCTTCATTGACATTTTCATAGACTTCCAGTCTGCTCCATTGCAGCATATACCCTGGGCCTCTGCCCGAACAGAATGCTGACCAGGGCCCACTCTTTCCCGTCACACACATTACAGTAATTAACTCTACTGTACATTCAGAGGATGAAAAAGAGGTGGTGCAAGTCCTTTTGTGGGGGATAAAACAGTTGTTAGTGGTAAAAATGAAGGCAAGAGTCAACGACTGGTCTCTCTCTGTTGCACTCAGCCTTTTGGGTTATCAAGCAGCACATTCTATACATTCAGGTGAGTTGAAAAGGCTGTTTGATCCTTTCTGGTATGACTTTCTCAGGGCCAAAAGTGACTAAGAAAAGAGTACAGTCCCTCCATATGCTCCCTCTAGGTTAGTATTGCAGTACATAACCACCCCTTTGAAATGACTTGGTTTTGTGAATGACAGCTTTTATAGGTTTCTCTATGGATGTGGGAAGAGGAGGAAAAACAACCAGAAGCCTTTTCAGTGCTTCCCTTTAACTCCGAGAAGAGACTTGCCCCAATAAGGCACTCTGAAGTCTGCATTCTCAATTACACTGAAGATGGAAAGGATGGAGGAAAGTGAAGGTAACGGGAAACATTAAGAAGACTATGACATGTTGTCCTCTTTGCCAGTCTTGGGATTTACCATTGTAATCCAAGAAGCCTAAACAAAAACCTCTCTAACTGACAGCGTCATTTGAATTAATTTCAAAAACGAAAATTAAAAAGACTATTTCTGTCACAGCGTTGTATTGACTTAATTGCCTACATTGGAGGAAGGGGAAATGACTTCCTCTTCTGACTCCATTGTGATGGAAGGAGAGAAATCGATTAAAAAAAGAGGAATGAGACGGAGTAGATGTAACGCGTGAACTTGATTTAACCCTCCCCTTTCCTTAACCTCACCCTCAAACTAATTTCAGACTTGTGCCTTCCGAGAAAATGGTTGGTTCCCGCTCCTCATGTCTTCAATTGGAAACTTGATTTCACACAATGTATCACCAAGAGCATCATTCACACATTTAATTGTGCAAACATGCTTCAGACACATCTGTGGGGGTGGGTCAGAGTAGTGTATTAAAAACACTGCTTTGTTTAATTATCACTTAATAATGGCGTTACTATTTTGAAAATAACTCAAATGTACGGATAGCCAATTCATTACATCATTATATCTTACACAGTGATAATTCTCCAAAGTATACGCTTACCACACCGTTTAATTATTTTGCCTTTTCATCTCTGTAAAGTTTGATTTTGATAATGTAAAAGGAATGAATTGGCTGCTTGGGGGGCTAGAGAGCAGAGCACGATCAAATGTCAACAACTCAACGTTTGGGAAAATGGTCAGACATATTACCTTGCTATTCATTTAATGTAATGGACAGATCAAGCACACACAGCCTCATGTGAATGATTTTTACTTTTTTTATTTTTATTTTTATTTTTATTTTTTGCAGATGAATGAGTAAAATCAGCTCGCTCTGTCCACTACATGACATACATATGCCGAAAGAGTGTAATGGTCCTTTAAATAGTCCATGGGAGAAGCAACAGATGCTATTAGATGTCTTTCCTGGCCTTTTGTTTGGGGGGGGGGAGTCAAAGGTGGGACAGACCCTACGGAAAGAGATAAAGTGCCCTCCGTTGCAACCTTTACACTTGGCCAGTGAAAAGTGCTGATGTGAGGGTCTCGCTGGCCTATCAATCGTTCAATCAATCCACCATTCACGGCTGACCAATGGGGTTTCCCTGCCCCGGCCCTTTTGCTTGGAATGAAGTGGAGTGCTGGCACATTGCTCATTTTAATCTCCTTAAGTATTCAGCCTCCCCCTCCCCCCCCTCCCCACCCCACAGCAGCGTCAATGAGTCAGTCTGTCAAAGTGATTGATTCCAGTGTTGATGGTTTCCTGAGCAGCCCAGTAGGAGCAGGAAACTGTACAGACGCTGGATGAGAATCTGGATGTTGCATTCCACAATTCATCAGCCACAGATTGAACAGAGAGCAGCCTGGACTCCCGCCATTACAGTCTGGTCCCGTAGAAATGAATTTTGGTGGTTATTTTATAGCCACCAGAAGCCAATCTCTCACTTTCCTTAGACTACAGCTTGTGAAGTCCTCCTGCAACCACACTGTTCACTATTAACATGTAAACATTCCTGTCAATGATTGTATTCATTTGTGATTGTATATTCTTTTTCTGTACATGTGACATCTAGTGCATGATGTCCGTCCTGGGAGAGGGATCCCTTCCTCTGTCACTGAGTTTGCAATTTTTTTTCTTCAAATTAACAGGTTTTTTTTACTGGTAGTTTTTTTCTTAGTCAAGCTAAGGGTCTAAGCTAAGGGCAGAGGGTGTTATACTGTACAGAGTGTGAAGCCCACTGAGTCAAATGTCTATTTGTGATATTGGGCTATATCAATAAAACTTTTTATTGATTAGTTTTTATTTGAAAAGGTAAGAATGTCAGTGCTAGTATGACTACAACTTTTATCTTCAGCCCTCGCGTGACCAAAAACAATCAATTAATGTAGGTTTTAAAACTCAAGCTATGAAGCTAAGGTGACCTTTTTGCTTAGATCCTATTTACAGTATTCTATTTCCAAAGGACAAGAGTGTATATCAACAGATCCCTCTATGAATCTGAGTAAACAAAAAAAGCACTTGACATCCGACTTAGGCCAGCCCCCTGCCATTAGTATCAGTGCTGGTTTGTGACAGAAATGTTTATAAAGCGCATCTCGAACATTTTTCAAATCATACACACATAGCATAGACGCAAATCACTCAAAGTCACATTCGTGCCTTTTCACCTTATTGTTGTTGTGAAAGTACTGTATTGCTATTTGACCAATGGGAACACAAAAACACATTTCCTTATTAAGGGTTTTATGTTAAGGCAGCACTGCCATAGTCAAACAACAGCTGGGCATGAGCCAACAAATCTTAATAGCTCTTAGTAATGCAGAGTGTGGAGAGAGTGCAGTTATATTGTATATCAACGCTGGTACGAAGCCAAAATCTGACTGAGTTTGCCACTTAGCTGCTGGGTTGTCCCCGGCCTGCGGACTGCTGGCTGACCATTTGGATTGCTTTGAATGAATTCAGCATTGTAACATTAAAGCGCCTCAGTTATCTCTTTAACTGTGTCATTTTGTCAGAGGACCTTTGTTCTCTCTCTTGAGGGTAATTGGTGTGAATGCTGAAAGTATTCACAGCATTGATATTCTGCGTATTTATTGGTGTGAATGCTGAAATCAAATTATTATTATTCCGCCGTTTCCTACGCGTTCCATAATCTTCAACATACTTCAACCTTCAAACCTGATTCAAATATCTACATGTTCAGCTCTTCAAGGACCTTCTTGCTTCCATTCAACATTGACGCAAAACTCTGTCTGGAAATGTGTTGTGATGCTTTTAATAAATAGTTGTATGAGAAAACACACACACACACACACACACGTGATCTTTAGAAATGCCCTCAATCATATGTAAATCCATTATAAATAAAAAATATTTAATTAATATTTTTATTTCTATTGTTTTATTTAAAGCATGTCATCAAACTGGTCTTTAAGAATCTTTGTCATTATGTTATAAATGTAAAGTTTGGAGTGGAGCTTATCTATCTATCTATCTATCTATCTATCTATCTGTCTGTCTGTCTGTCTGTCTGTCTGTCTGTCTGTCTGTCTGTCTGTCTGTCTGTCTGTCTGTCTGTCTGTCTGTCTGTCTGTCTGTATGTCTGTCTGTCTGTCTGTCTGTCTATCTATCTGTCTGGCTGTCTGTCTGTCTGTCTGTCTGTGAATTAAAGGTGAGATATTGTATTCTAAATAATTGCTTAAAGGTGCTCCGAGGAACTTTCAGTGTGTGTTAATTAGTGCGCCCCCCTTTGGACAAAAGTGGTAGTGTTTTTACCACGCCAGCTGTTGTTTCTGGGTGAGCGTACCCATGACAAAGGCATCAAGAAAAATGATATAGAAATAGCATTCTTTGCACTGATGGTCTCGTTTGAAGTTCCTCGTAGAGACTTTAAATGATTCAATTAATTGCGAGTGTTGCATGTTGGGTAATAAAGGGAGACAGTCAGATCTGCTTGCAAATATCTCTTTATGTTTTCATATAATTTACATATTTTATTTATTTACATGATTCAAAAAATATCATAAAATATTTTTTTTTTCTTTTCCATCTCTTTCAGTCATCCAGGATCGAGTCTCAGGCCATATCCACATTAACAGTACATGGGTGTCTGTCTGTCTGTGTTGTTAGAACACAGTATGCTAAAAATTGGGACATACTTTAACTTATTCATTGCAACCTAACATGGCTCCTTGAACTTGCCTCTTGCTTTTATATCCGTCTCATCGCTGGTTGTTTTCACTGGGAGGCTCCGTCCATGTGATGTAACTTCTGCTGCAGTAGATTGTGGGTCAGAACCTCCATAAAGCTGATTTTTTTCTATATATACAGAACTGGCGTTCTATTATTATAAAATGTGATGTCACACATGGTAAAATGTAGGGTTAGACAGTGAGACCATAAAACACTCTTTCTGCCTTTTCTCAGGCTAGGATGAACCGATTTCTAAAATGTTTGCACATTTATACGACATAGGATCTCAGATTTCAATACACCTTCATATTTCCAACGGTGAAGTAGGTCTGTATTTAGCATAGTAAAAAGAAAAAGTATCTGATTTGGAACGCAGGGTGAATTTGTGTGTGAATGGTAACGTGGGAAAGGTAACAGGTCTCCCTTGAAAAAGAGTCTCCCTGACTCAATGGGAATTACCTGTATAAATGAAAGGTTAAAAAAATAAACCTACTGGCCTTACTTTGTCTTGAGTAAAAAAAGATATTCAAAAACACTTTAATGTGTACGGGAATTAACTTAACATGGGCGGAATTTAGTTATATACTAACTTTTTTTTTACTTATCCATATACCTGCAGACATGGCCTAAGACATTTTTTTCAGAGCTTTTAATTGGTCGATTCTACTCATTAAACCCGTCTTGGTTGATGACAGATTTGAACAGTGAAATCAGCGGTTTTTGGCTACGTCCGTCCCAGCTCTTCATAAAGCCTCCGTAGCGTTTACTAGCCGGCGAACTCCAGCGAAAATGCTTCATCTTATACGTGTTATCTTTCTGTTTCTTGACTGCCGGTAGTATGCTATTTTTGGTCAAATCACGTCTTAGGATATCCCCTTGATTGATCTCAGAATTTAACGCAGATTCTATTTCGTCTACGTTATTAGCTGTGAAGGTTTTGATTGGACGGTGTTTTTGGCCAACCGGTTTACCCCAACGGAAATGTTCCATGGAATAGGAGCGCTTGATTTGAGGGGATTCGGAGTTGACAGTGGTTTCATTGGGGTCTTGCTCCGATTGGTTGAATTCGTCTGAAAGCTGCTCTGATTCGTCGAAAGGTTGGAGGTGGGCGTGTCCCGGGAATGCTGGCGTTTCATTGGTCAGATCCGATCGACAGAGCTGGATGCATTCCTGGAAGAGAAAGAGGTAAAGTTAGGTTAGGCAGGATAGATAGATAGATAGATAGATAGATAGATAGATAGATAGATAGATAGATAGATAGATAGATAGATAGATAGATAGATAGATGGATACAGTAGATAGATAGATAGATAGATAGGTAGATAGATAGATAGATAGATAGATAGATAGTATTTTACCAGTATGCTGTTTTCAGATCTCAGATCCTGACAGATGGGATTCTCCCAGCACTGACCAACTGTTCCTTTGGCCACGCCCACTATCACCGCAGCAACCAATAGCCACGCAGCACACATCCTCCTATCAGCCAATCACAGACAAGCACACAGACGTCAGTTTGTTTCCATGTTAAAAAATACATACAAATAAATTAAAGGATAGATAGATAGATAGATAGATAGATAGATAGATAGATAGATAGATAGATAGATAGATAGATAGATAGATAGATAGATAGATAGACAGACCGACAGAAGGACAGACAGACAGACAGACGGACATCTATAAGTTATAATGTCACCCTATTCACGTACAGTGTCAAGACTTAATATCAGATAGCTCTGATTAATAAACATGTGTACAACTGGTAATAGTATTATTGATGTGATGCATTTTTAAACATGTATTGTATGAATCATCAGAGGAAAAATTAGACTTTTTCAGAAATATGTAAAAGTTCCTTGTAGCCCCTCTATGCACCAAACATTTGTCAATCTACAATTCATTTAAATTTGACTCCTATTTTCCCATTATTTTTTTTTTAATCTTAACATCTTAACTTTTTTATGTGAAATACATTCTTTCTTTTACATAATCACAACGTTAACTTTGTAGATTCAATTATTATTTCTAAGGGATTTTAAAAGCCAAAGATCTTAGTGGTTTCGTCAAGATGTCAAAAAAGACATACATACATCAGAGTCTAAATGGCATTTATCACTGGCCCACGGTGCAATAGGAACCATGAAAAAATATAGAGTAGAATTATTTTTTTTTTATCCTTTATTTATACAGGTATATCCCATTGAGTCCGAAGACTCTTTTACAAGGGAGACCTGTTCCCATTTACACGTTACCATTCACACACACATTCATACACCGATAGCAGGCTAACTATCGACATTCACACGAGGCAAGGTGGGTGAAGTGTCTTGCCCAAGGACACAACAACTATGACACAGGTGGCAGGGCGGGGATCGAACCTCCAACCCTTTGATCATCGGCCGACCCGCTCTACCAACTGAGCCACAGTCGCCCCGTAGAATAAGATAAACATAAACAATATTTACATTAGATACATTCTAAATACAACGTAGTGCAAAGGAATTTTTTGTAAAATATAAAACAGTATGTATGAAATAGAATAGAAAGTGAAAAGCAGATCAGTTAAATTGAAATGTGCAATGTTTCAATTGAACTTATCTACGTTTTATGTATTTATTTTTTAGTAATATTAATGAATGTAAAAATGAATAGTGAATTTCTTACCAATCTTCTTCTTCTCTCCTTTTATTGTGTCAGTTCACCTGTCGCTGGTCCCGATGGAGATTTCTGATGCTTTGACGATTTCAGGTCGACTTATATACTCAGCCCAAGGACACACGGACACACACACACACACAGACACACACACACACACACACACACACACACACACACACACACACACACACACACACACACACACACACACACACACACACACACACACACACACACACACACACACACACACACACATTCCATTCATGCTTATAATGCACACTGCTGCATCATCTGCCCTTTTAGAATATCCTGAAATCCCAAAAGCTTTGACGTGGATAGTTTTTTTTCCAGTTTTGACTTTTATGAATGGTGTGTGTGTGTGTGTGTGTGTGTGTGTGTGTGTGCGTGTGTGTGTGCGTGTGCGTGTGTGTGTGCGTGTGTGTGTTAAATGTCAGCAGCAGATTTCTGAGATTAACACCACACCGTCATGTCGTCGGAGGGATTTTAACCTGTAGGTCAAAGTGTAAGGTTTCAAGACACACTTTTGTCTGCGAACACTCTCTCTCACACACACACACACACACATACACACACCTGATGCTTAATCATTTCAAGGCTCCATGTCCGTTTTGAAAATGTAATTAACTGTTTTATGTCAACTAGGAACCCTAAGCACATGGTCACTTTATAGATTTGTGTCTATTTATCTTCCATAACATGTCTTCTTTCATGCTAGTATACATCAAAGGTCCAACATGTACATTTAGGTGTTTATTTGACTAAACCTTGTCTGTTTGCGTCTGTATATTTCTCCTATACAACCAACTTTAACGGACATTATCTCAACATTAGTTTGTTTCAATACTCTGAACCAAAAATCTCAACTTCTTACATCAACTAAACTTTCCATAATCATTCCTAGCACTATTCTGAAGGTTATTACAGAAGGATTTGTTTGTATGTTGTTCACTGTCTGATTTAAAATTGTGCAGAAAATAATTTTTTAAGAAATGTACATAGAATGTTATGTAAGCATGTTGGATATGTTGTAAAATATTAAATAGAATTTAGTTTGTCGATCATTTGAATGTGTGTGTGGCAAGTACTTTAATACACACACACACACACACACACACACACACACACACACACACACACACACACACACACACACACACACACACACACACTCACACACGTCACTAGGTCTTAGTGAGTCATGTTTTGTTGTTTTCAAACGGAACAACTTGAGAATCCGGCAGCAGGTAAATATAAACCCATTAGGACGTCATGGCCTTGGAATGTCCACTTAGGCCAGGGGTGCCCACTGTTTTTCAGCTTATGAGCTACTTTGAAAATGACCAAGTCAAAGTGAGCTACCACCTACGATTAGGGGTCAAAAGTCACAGTTCGGTACGTACCTCGGTTTTTAAGTCACAGTTCTGCTCTGTACGGTACGGTTCTCAGTTAAGAGGAAAAATGTGTGCAGAATTGCAGCCTAAAGGTATTTTCCAGTATAGAAAAGAAAAAACTGCTGCATACAACCAAAGTCTCCAATAAATAAAATACTTCTTAAATAAATTGTCACAGTGCAGAAGGCTCTCCACTTCCTTGACTTGGATTAGCTTTGGTTAGCTCACTGGCTAACAAACTGATATGTACTGTATGTCAAAATAGAAAGTGGTGTCCTCTCTCCCTCCACCGAACGTTGGCGCATGCTCGCACGGCTCGTTCGCTCTTTCATAGTAAAAAATAAAAAAATTAAATTATTTTTTATTTTTCTTCTTTTTTTTATTTATTTTTTGAATGCCACGCGATCGACCCACACTACCCTCGACCTAGTGGGCACCCCTGATTTAGGCCATTAAACACACACATATATATATATACAGCCCTGGAAAAAATTGAGCCCAGTCTGGATTTTTCTTAAATCTTTATCTCTACTTAACTTATTGAACAATTAAATCATTTTAATGACAATATTTGTATTGTGAATTTGGTATAAATGTTGTCAGTAGTTTGTATTATAAAACCAAAATGTTCATTCTACTCAAACATATGCCTATAAATAGTAAAACAAGAGACACTGAACATTAGGAGTGGTCTCCTAAAATTTTCCGGAGCTGTATAGTTCACACACACTTTCACTGAGAGGATGTTTCCATACTTTCACACTTGGGACTGAAGATCTGTGTGATAGTGGACTAGAGCCATTAAAAATAAGGTTAGGGGTGCGTTCCAATACCCATACGTTCCTGCTATTTAGTTTGGTAGAAAAATATTTAAGATTTCCCAATACACCATGTCAAATACAGTTTGCCAAAAATACCTGGATGTCCTACTTAATTTGGTTTCAATTTGTCACGTTGCAATCTTCTTTGGACATTCTGACCCACAATCCACTGCAAGTACAAGGTTGTCCCATTTGCAAGCAAACTATGTACTTTTTATGGACATCTGTAGGATTCAGTATAGTAAAGAATAAAGACAATGTTAAATGTTATGGCTATTTTAAGTCGTTTTGGATAAGAGTCTGTTAAATGGTATGATGTGTATGAGTGTTTATGGTGTGTAAGTACATGTACAATGTAATCATATGGGTTGTGTATTTGAAATTATCTGAATTAACCCCCAACACCATGCTTTTGCTCCATGGCACAGTCTGGGCAGGAAGGGGGGGGGGGGGGTTGGTGGTACTATTGTGTTATGTTTTTCTTGAATGTATTATCAATGTTTTACTATTGAAATAAATATAAATCAAGGATGTAAAAAAAAACGACTGGTCATCTTTATGGTGTTTATGTTTTAAAGGGAAAACTCTCTTGATTTACCTTATATAGATGTAGATGTTGTCTTCCTGCTGCCTCAATATTAGTGTGATTGCTGGAATCTCAACAGTGGGAATCATAAGGAGCTTTGTCGGTGAGATCTCTGTGTTGGTTATATGTCTTTGATACAATGGCGCATCAGGGCAACTGTATGAAAAATATTAAAAAGGACATTGAGACAGAAACGGTATTTTCTCAGGTAAAAACAATCTAAAAGCTTTTATTTTTATGAAGCTCTGTTCTGTCATGACGCAATAAACTACAGAAGATAAATAAGGCCCTATTGAAAATAATCAGAATTATTATCATAGTAACACACTCTACTGATCTGCATATTTGAATTACTGAGCAAAAATAAGATGTTATTAAAAAAATATCTAATAAAATGGAACATTCTAAAAGCCATTTATACTATCATACAACCTTTTATTTTATATCATCACATCAGGCAACTGTTACCTGTGGGTTTGTTTTGAGGTGTTTTCTATGTTTGTTCTGATTGGGTGAATAGGTGTGCTGCCTCACTCAATCATGCTCACCTGTTCTAATCAGTGAGCAGCATAAAAGCAGGAGCAGAAACCTCCCGCTCGCCAGTTTCCGCAAGCAGCAGCGGATAATAATTCTTGAAGCCCAAACAGTTGAGTCAATGCTCTTCTTTTATGCTGGTGGTGTTATTTGTCTTTGCAGAAAAGGATTTGGTAAGACCCGGAAGCCTGTCACAACCCAGGCGGCCTGCTGTCGCGACAACCAGAGCTCCTGTGTGTAAGTTACTCACTCAAACCTGAATGACATATTCCTTGTTTATCAAAAGGCCGAAACTGAACCAAACTTTTCGTGTAAGCATTTGTGCACAGTAGAATTTTGCTTTGTAAAACACTTTTTTTTTTAAATATGCATGTTCTCTCTAGCTGCTTATTTGTGTCATTTACCACAATTTAACAGACTAAAACAGGACTGTGTGTGTGAAATAATTTAGCTGTGGTTTAAGGGAGTTATAATTGCTAAATTTAAGAAAAAGGAGTTAAGTATTTGGGGTTTTCTGTCCTGTTATTTTGGTAGGTAATATGGAAAAACCTATCTCTCTGTCTCCCTTTCCCCCTCACACAGCTAAGTCATTCAGAACTGCGGGCGCTGCCACCATGGCTGGTGCTCCTTCCAGAGGTAAGACTTCTGGGTGATGGGAGGAAATAAGATGGGACAAGTTTTTTTTTTTTTTTAATTGCAGGCCTGTTCACGAACACTTAACCTGGAGCAGTGATTTATCCTCATTATCATAAGCACTAGGTATAATTACCAAGGTAACGCATGCGGCTGTTCTTGTTCCATCAGGTGTCATGAAACAACCTTTGGCTTCAACTGCAGCTGTTGCAACCACTGACACCAAACCAGGTGAGATACCAATCCCACTGGGTTCTGTCGCATCAAATTAGATATTGTTTGGAGATTTTATTTGCTGTATTTCTGGCAGTAGAGACCTTAAACTACAATCCATTATGACAAATCAGGATTAAGTTAGGTAAGTCATTAATATTAAAAGCATTTGAATTGGCCAGTGATTGACATTTAAGTTGAATGAACCTTTTCGGCAGCAATATGTTACTTTACAGCATGATTTGTTGTCCAAGTGTATAAACATATTTAGAATAGAGCTTTTTCAAAGCAATATGTGTTCTCTGGAAATGCATATGTAGATTATTACATATTTTTTTGCAACAGCCTGAAGGGAAAACTGGGGAAAGACTGATGTTGGAATGTAAATCTCACACTTGTTGTTGTGTACAGTTGTGGGTGGAACCAAGCGGCAGGGTTTGGATCTGAAGGGAACGGTCAGCGACATGGAGGGAATGGTCAGGTTGGTAAAGCAGGTGAACGAGGTGCTGAAAAGAGCCGTGGTCCAGAAGCAAAGCAAAGTGGCTGAGATGGAGAGAACCCTTCAGACGCAGAGGAGCCAGATCCGGTACAAGGACCATTTCTAAATACTTATTCAATTACATTTTTTACTGTCTGATTGAACACTATTAACTGTCCTCGTTTTCTATTTATTTTTTATTTAAGTGAATATGAGGAGCAGCTGCAGGAGTCCGGGAGGAGTTGGAGGGTGTGTTCGTGAAAGGAACACTCTCAACAAGGAACTCTCCAACTTGGAGGGAAAGTACAAAGTAATGGAGACTGTGCGAGACAGCCAAGAGACGGAGCTGCAAACCCTCAAGGTACAAAGTCTGCTGCTTTATAGCTAATGCTGCTTGTTTTGGCTTTGCATCAGTATTACATAAATATGCCATTTTTCAGACCTGAGGGGTATACTACGAATTACTACATTTAAAAGACAAGGATTCTAGTTGTGAGTGTGTTTTGTCATTCCCCTTTTCAGATGAAGCTTTCAGTGCAGGAGGCCACCCTGTCCCGCGTGCAGACGAGCCTCAAAGACACAAGAGGAGGTGCGCCCTCTCCGAGACAGTGTCCCAGCAAGAGGACAGCCTCCATGCCGGAGAGATGGAGCGCAGGCAGCTTCATAATACGATCCAGGAGCTCAAGGCAAGTTACAATGAGGGCTCAACTCAGCCCGGGACGGCACCCTCAAAGGTCTTTCAGCTGCTCCATCGGCTGGGCCACCTGCTTTGACCTGCCTCCAGTTCTTCTCCAGTTGAAACTCTTCTGAGGAAAAACACTGTTGTAAAATTAATTTAAATTTCTATGGTTGGTTTTGTCCAATTTGTCTTGAAAACCAAATCGTTCTGTTTTTACAACAACCAAACGAAGATTGTTTATATTCTCTCCGACTGATTATCACTTTGTCTGTCACTCTTTTCGTGCAGGGTAATATACGGGTCGTCTGCAGAGTGCGCCCTCTTGTTGATGGAGGCCAAGCCAAACATATCCGGTGAAAACGACAAATCTATAACTCTGGTCAAAACTGAGGGGGTGAGAATCGGCGAAGCCATTTCATCAGAGGCACTTTGTTGTTGTAAAGAGAAAACAAGTTCTTTATGCCAGCCATATGGTAGAAACAATTGGATGTCCAAGTCACCATAACTAACACGTCAAAAGCACCTTAAAGAAGAAGTGACTAACATAAATACTGTTTAGCTTTGTGTAGTGTATCTATATCAAACTAAAAAAGTTAATTCTGTCTTCTCTACTTTTCAGTCTCACACTGGCAAAACTGCGGCTACACTGGAAAAATTACAACTTCAATGATTTAGTTTAGATACTGAACTTTTAAAACGTTTGTCGCAAAACTGTAAATGTGTGTTGCTGCTTATAAATAGTTTTAGGAGAAAACACACGCGTGCACACACAATCTTTAGAAATGCCCTCAATCATATGTAAATCCATTATAAATAAAGAAAATATTCAATTCAAAACTGTATTTAGTTTTATTTAAATGTCATCAAACTGGTCTTTAAGAATCTTTGTCATTATGTTATAAATGTAAAGTTTGCAGTGGAGCTTATCTATCTACTGTATGTCAGCCATTCAACTAAAACTTCCTCCTCTTTGAAATGTATCTCCTCCGGCATTTTTTCAGCTACAGACTCCATTCAAACTTCAAACAATTCACATGAATTACAGCTATTCAATTATTTGACAACTTTTTAAAATCTTAAACAGTCTTTGAACAAACTTAGTTTTAGTTTTTTTTTCAGCCTCTTTCTAAATTTATAATGGGATCCGGATGGGACGGAATGTTCAGTGGCAGAGTGGGGAACTGTTTCAGTGTAGAACTGTTGTAAAAATACACCAAAACCTATGATATAACTGCCTCTCACTCCCACAAATTAAACCCTACATGGATAATTATGACATCAAAATGTAGGACATATTCTGCCTGTCGCATAGATGTGACTACTGAAGCAATCGGACCTACACAATGGGAGGTCTGGGCTTCCAAGCTAAATGGTGTCCAACTGCCGCCTAGACTCCCTTGTTAACTGAAACATGACATTTCTGGAGAGAAGCAGACGGTACCACACTTTTTAAATGCTCCGGTTCTCACATTCTTCACATTACAGACACAATGTTCACTGTCTTCATCAGATTCTTCTGGTTCTAACAATAAAATAATTGACATTTAGACTCACGGTCTGTTAGTTAGAGGCAGCGGTTTGAGGTGATGAAATGACCTCTCTGAGGCCTCTAAAAAGTGGGATTTCTGCCTGATCACAGACCCTCAATAAGACACACTCACATTGGTGACCCACTCTGCCCATTAAAGGGCAATTTCACTTTTTCTTTTTTCCGCTTTATTAGACGGTTGAGAGACAAAGTTGAAATGGGGTAAACACTCTGCTCTTTGAAGGCCTATTTCACACAATTTTTTTCATGTCTTTCAATTAGAATTTTATCTAGAATTTTTTTTTAAATATTCAATATCATTCCTATTAGAGTTCAACAATTCACAACTGTTCATACTTAAGACTATTTCTTACATTTCCACATCTTTATACACTTTTAACAGATTCATATACATTCAAGCCATCAATGTAGTTTAGCTTCAAGTCTATTCAATTACTATTTCACAGTTTTAAATGTTTTATCGATGTCTTTTAACTTATTGATAATTTCTGCAAGACATATTTTTCAAACCTCTATATATTCAACTTTTCAACCCATTTTACACTTATGACCTTTATAAACTTTAACAACTTTATAAACTTTTATAGACCTTTTTAAACTTTTTCAAATCTTCATACTCAGCTATCCAGTTTAGCGTAAGCTGTTTCAGCATTCACACGCATTTTCAGCAGGAAATGCATTTTCTAGTTACTAAAATGTTTGTCCTTTTTTTCGGCTCTCTTCAAGCCTGACTGTGTGGACAAGGGTGTATTACCGTCTATGTTACAGGCAGGTGTCAGTATTGCCACTGCTTCCGCTCTGTCGCATGGTGTTGGATTGTGTGCCATAATGTGACCATTGTGTGCACCCACAAAGGTATTCATCCATTGGAGATGGAGGGATTCATGGAGCTCACAAATTGTGACATATGCTGTCGGTATAAAAAATGTTGAGCCAATGGAAGTAAAAAAGAGGTATTTTTAAATGGTGTATTGTATCTGTATTGTTTCATGTTGTTCCTGGTACAGCCCTGTTAGAAGTTCTAAAATCACTTGATCATTTTTTGAAATGTGAACATAAGCCATGCTGCTTTAAGCCTGGAACTCACACAATGTGTGAACAAAAATAAATTAAGTCTTAAATGGACAGAAATAGAATCACTGTTTGGGACGTTTGAAAACAACCCCAGTCTCTATCCACTCATTCTCTTTCCTTTACGCTGAGAGAGAGAGAGTGCATGGTATTCCCCTCAGCGCTGAAGTTAGCTGGCAGGGTTTATTCATCTCTATAAAGTCTGCTCTCACAGGGAGACACTTGGCATTGGAACACAGAGTGGACCTTTTCCCAGCGGCTGAGGGCGGGTTTTTCTTCAAAAACTCTCTTTTTCCCTTAGATCTGTGTATTTGCTACTTTTGGGAGTAATGTGGTTTGGCCCTCGCTGCTCTAAACTGATATTGATGCTGAGAAATGTCAAAAAATCAAATGTAATATGAGCAAAGGTTAGAGCTTTTTTGAAGCCAACAGGCATGGAGACATGAACAGAAAACATGTCAACTGATCTTGGTCACTCAACACAAATAAATGATCCTTAATTTTTATTTATTTTTTTTTATTTTAATTCAGTATTTTTTGTAGATTTGGTTGATTTTTATCCTAAAGAATACATTCAAATTAAAAAAATCTCGTCTAATTCACATCTTGTTTCTCTGACAATGCATACAGAGCCTGTACAGTAGCCTAGCTTGTGCAGATGAAGTCGTTATGTCCAATCTGTCAATTTTAACAAACTGACAAATTGTTTTCTGGTGAACCAATGAATGCAAACAGGAGGGAATCTCTCTGAATACACAGTGTGTAGCCGGCAGGTGTGTAAGACCATGGAGGGCTTTTGGACACGTGATGTGATGCGCCGTTGCAGAGGATCCTGACACCCTGCGCGTCCACGTCCCTCATCTTGCCCTTCTTTAGGTGAGAAAATATCGTGTGAACGTGCACGTATGCTGTAGCCATACAGTCTATGGACGTAGCTCCCTCCCTCTCCTCCTTCACTCTCCTCTTCCCATTAGCAGTGAAGCAGTGAGCAGTGTGCCCGCGTATGTGTTCGCGCGCTTCTGCCCTTTAAAAAAACATATTTTTAAAATGTAGTTTTTAATACAAACTTTGCCCTCGATAGATATGCTAATTTGGACGTCTGGCATATCAACACAGACACACATGCACATTTACTACATTAAGCTCATCCTTTGTAATTATTTTGCTCATTAAGTACACGTAATGTATTGTTAGGCCTATTTTGTTCATAACGTTAATTTTTCGTCTTGCTTATTGGTGGCTTACTCGAGCTTTATTGCTTCATTCAGAGATGAGAATCCTAAAATCAATTTACCCTTTTTACGATGGCACTAAACTGAATGTGGTGAATTCATATAGCCTAAGACATTACAGTAAATAAAAACGAACTTTTACGAGATATGAACGGAGGGGAAGAGGCAATAATCAGGGATTAAACAGCCCTAAATGAAAAGCTTCCTGGGGAATCTAATTGAATTCTCTTTCTGTGTCTGTTTTCCTTAGATGATGATCGCCCACTGGAGGTCACAGTGTGCGGCGCCTCTTCTCATCGCTCGTTGTGGGTCCAAATCTTGATGCTGCTCCCACCTAATTTGCCCCACGGGGACTCATTTAACTTTGATCTAATCTAATGTAATCTCGCTTTCTCTCGCCTCTCCTGCTATTATATTTATTTATTTCATTTCCCCATTTGCCGTGGTCGCGCGGCGCGCTCCCGTACATCGCGTCAGGAGGAGGAGGCAGCAGGCTGAGGCTGGTGCTGAGGCTGACGACGAAGATCCCGATGATGGCGGTGATGGAGGAGCAACGCTGAGGTCGATCTCCCAGTGTTCTCTCTCCCCCCTCTTTTCCATTCATTCTTTTTTTGATTATAGAAAGAAGAAAAAAGAACAACATATAGAGATTAAAAACAGACAACACCGCCGATTTGTCCTGACACCCTTTTTCTCCACCTCCCGTCTCCTGAGCCGAGAGCGAGATGGGGAACGAAGCGAGCATGGAGGGTGGCGGGCTGCCCGGCGAGCCTGGAGCCGCCGCCACCGCCGGCATGATGGGCTCGGCGATGCCCGGAGGACCGGGGACAGGACCGCAAGTCAAGCCGGTCAACGGAGTGGGAGTCGGAGGGCCCGGGATGGGAATGACGAGGTAAGAGCGGCAGCAGTATTGGTGGTGGAGTTATTTGGGATACACGGGGATGGGTGAAGCGCTCTGGGCATCCCAACGTGTGTTTGGTTTCAACACGGAAACGGTCGATGGAGATAACAAGAGAGCAGTTGTAATTTGGTTAAGATTGTACACGTATGGGTGTCACAGAGATATTCCCTGCGCTCGTGCATGCATTTGAAGGAGACATCTAGGCTATCCGATGGTGTGTTATTATAAAACAGCAGAGGAGTGACTGTCTGCTGAAATGAAAAAAAAATAAAAGCGCTGTCCGTGGTGCTGAAACGCTGCATGGGATGGACTGCTGAGCATGAATGGCTCGTTTTCACACGCTATGCCCCCCCCAAGAAAAAATTAAAAAATAGATCTGACATTACATGTTAAGGTGGCTCACAACAACCATGACACAAATATGTAGCCTACTCTGTGGCACTAAGGTACGGGCCGGGTTTTGTGATTTTATTCCGCGGTGCACAGTCCATGTGCAGTCATAGTATTTCCTTCTTCATTCAGCTTCGGGTTGTGCTTTGGCGTAGTGTGCAGCAGCGCGGGACTATGTCTTTGACAAACGCTGAAAAAAACCCACAGTCGTGCTCCGCGTTTTACGCCACTGTCATTCGAAAGGTGAAATAATTCTGGCCTGAACTGTCATTCATAAAACGCGTTCCTGGGACGTTTTGTGATGGAGATGTGTTGTGTGTGTGTGTGATGCGTCTTCATACTCTCGCTTGTTTCTGCATGGGTGAGGGGATGGTCGTGTGTGTGTGTGTGTGTGTGTGTGTGTGTGTGTGTGTGTGTGTGTGTGTGTGTGTGTGTGTGTGTGTGTGTGTGTGTGTGTGTGTGTGTGTGTGTGTGTGTGTGTGTGTGTGTGTGTGTGTGTGTGTGTGTGTGTGTGTGTGTGTGTGTGTGTGTGTGTGTGTGTGTGTGTGTGTGTGTGTGTGTGTGTGGGCGTGTGTTTGATGATGTGTGTGTAAAGAAGCCCATTGATACTACAGCAACGCCCACGCTTCCTGACAGACTTACCGACACATACCGTGTCAAACCGAACCCAGTCAAATGAGATGCTGTGCCTATGCAATGGCAGATATAGCCTATATTAAGGGGAGAGTAATAACATAATTAACAATCTTGTAATTTTTTTTTTACCTCCACATTGATCGTTGAATATATCTCAGTTTGGATGGATCGATCACATAGAACATTTACTGCATAGTTATGTGATGCAGTCTTTTAGATAAGGAACGTAATATACAGTACATCAACATGTAGTGAATGCAATAAACAGGCTATAAAATAACCATACCCACACAGCACTACGTATAACATACACCATGTGTCATATGCCAGTAAATCATGTTATTCCTTATAGCAGATCTCATCAGAAATCCATTCTCGTTTGTGAGACAGTCAGTCTTTTTCAAGGACATTTTATCATTTTTTATTCAATTATATATAGGCCTATATATCTTTTTTCTCTTTCAATTCAAAATTCAAAATCAGTTTAATTTATATAGCCCATACTGTAGCCTTTTGCCTCAGTGGGCTTCACAGTCCGTACACAATATGACACAATCAAAGGGACAACTGGAGCAGAATGACAGCGGTGGGAATCCCTTCGGACAGACATGCAATAGAATGTCACATGTACATAACAGACCAGTGGAGAGTTCACAAAGGAATACAATCAATCTCCAAATGTATACATGCAGATAATAACACATAATGAATTCTATGAATGTGGGCGTTCTTAAGATGGCGCCAGGGGGTAGGACCTTTTGAATTATACTACCCTGGTTAGAAGTGATTATGCCACACCATACACACCAGCCTACTCACTACACCATATCACGTGATGATATAACTCAAACCATACCACAGCACCATAACCAGGCCAAGTCTCCTGACGTAACATGAATTGACTTAACATCTGCCTATTAGCTTTACAGAACCACATAGCCTAGTTACAGCAGATGCCTACAAATAAAATAAAAATCTGCCCTTTCTAAAAAAATAATACTAGCCCCGCACCTGCAACCCCGACATCCTCTTTGATTTTGCTTGGCTCAGCTAGTGCAGATGCTACACTCTCTTGTTAGTCCCCATCCAGGAATCCCAATGTATTGTACCACCTCATCCTATTAAAAAAAAAATCTCCCAGTGCTGTGCTGGGCACGGACCTAATCAGGTTGACGTTTCGTGGAAATAATGCTGGAGTATAGAGCTATACAGCTGTCCTTTACATACACCATGGCTGTGTGTGTGTGCGTGCATCCGTGTTATATTTAGGACACATCCCTGGGTTTTGATTCATGCCTCTATAGGAGCGAGGAGCTAGAGCGGCACACAGGCCTTATCCATCATTATATAACACAGAGACTGTGAAAGCAGCTGACGGCTTCAGCTCACTTCAGACCAACTACAACAGAGCTGTACACACGCTCTGATGCATTATCTCTGCATTACTCTCTCTGTAGGGGCCTCATGGCGATATACTGTTATTTTGTTGCCTTTAAAAAAAAAAAAAAAAGTAAATGGGATGTTTGTTCACATGTGTCAGATGTTCTAAAGACGCTCCAATTTCAAAGGGGAGAGGCAAGGGTCTTTTGCTCCTGCCCACCACCTCACATTAAGTATTTATAACGGCGTAATACAAGGCCATGTGAACAGATTGAATCACGTGCAGAGCGCGTTTGATTCCTCCCCACCTCTTTCCCTCTGACACACTCTCACACACTCCCTCCCTCCCTCCATCCCTCTTCTGCACTGCTCTGCCTGACTGCCTGCTCCCATCACTCTCTCCTTCCCCCTCTCCCAGTTTCTGTCTCTCTCTCTATGTATATATGCTTTGCACACTTGCATTCTTTACATAGGAAAAAAAGGATGTTGTTCTCTCTCATCTTCTTTCCTCCTCCCATATTATTCTATTGCTTTTTCCCCTCTTCCTTTTTTGCTCAAGCCCTGCACATTGCCTTACAAACTGTACTTTTTACCATGTAAAGCAGTAAAGCAAAGGTATGTTGGTTCTTTTAAAGAAAAAGGCTGCTGCCATTATTCAAAATGTTCTTATTGTCAAACAACTCAACAATGTATCAGTCCGTCTCTTAGTACGTTCTAACTGTATAATAAATGGTAAGTGCTCTACGCTTAGACAGTGTTTTCTCTTGTTTTTCACATACTTAAAGCGCTTTACATTGTTTTATACACATTCACCCAATCACACGCACATTCATACACAGATAGCAGTAGCAGCTACCTGGCAGGGTGCAAGCTAACTATCGGGCACAAATTTAGGGGCACTTGAACATGTGGCTGGGAGACGGGGGATCGAACCACCGACCCTGCAACCCAGCAACTACAGTACCATATTTGTGGTAATACATAATCATTGTGGTCAGTGTTTTGGCTGGTCTGTTTTTGTTCACGCTTTTGTTATTTGATGTTGATGTCAGGATAATAAGATAGACCTCATCAGGCTTGGGACTACACAGCAATACCTGTTTGTAGATTCAACTCTTGGCAGGATTTGGTCCTGGATTTTTTTTGGTGTGACCCTTCTAACGTAGCTCGTCGTTGCTCTTTGACAACAGCTGACTTCCTCCTTCGCTGCCGTCATAATTAGCACTGTCACTACGCGGTGGGCTCTGTCACTCACATTTTTAAACACATGTCCTTTTGGGGCATTTGTTTACAGGACTGATGCTGTGGCGTTTATGCAAATATACTGTACATTTTCAGCTGAGACCCCCTCCCCCCCTCTCTCTCTCTCTCTCTCTCTCTTTCTTTCCTTTCACACCCCCTTTTCAACCAATAACCAGAGGCCTGTAAATGGCTATGCTGCTCTTACATTGAGATACAACCCCTTGTGCTATATAGGGTATGGGAGGACAGATAAGGAGAGAGTGAGATAAGTGGAGAGAGAAAGAGAGAGAGATATAAAAAGAGAGAGAGAGCTTAAGGAGGTGAAAGGGGAGAGAAGAGTGAGAGTAAAGAAGGAATGAATAGGGACTGGTATATATAGATCAAGTGTAGCTGGCTTTTCAAAGGGGAAAACCCTAAAGGGATACAGTAAGGAAGACATGAGCGATGCTGCAGTGATAAACCCAACTATGTGTAATGGTTAGCTCCAGGAACAAGCAACAATATGAACCAAAATACAATACAGTGTATACTCCCAGGGAAACAGGTGAATTTAGATTATGCACCAGTTTAAATGTGGTATGGGTGTGTATGTGTTGTATATGTTTACTTATTCTGTTTTTTGTCTTTGTTTGTTTTATATTTGTATGTAAAAAAAATTGCAAAAAATCAAAAAAAAAAGTCCCCTAGCCAAAAAACAAAACAAAAAAGGTAATGTGTCATAATCTATCAAAATAACCACACTACTATTAGTTAAAAGAGCTTAAATAGGTATTTTATTTACTTATTCAAACCTGGCGCCTACATTACCCACAACCAATCTCAGCTGTTGACAGTTTTGTCAGAGATTCGGGTGTGTTATATGTTAGCAGCTAATGTAGCCTCAGCCACTTGAGATGATTTCTCAATAACAATAACAATGTCACACTATTACTAGCCTACTACAATAAGTCCTTATCAAGAAAGGGAAAGCACATGTTGTTTGTAACATTTTTCTGGGGTGAAGACAGCCTTAAAAAAACTGGCTTGCATCTCAAGTCTGTCTTGTAATCTTTTACAAGACAGACTTGTAAAATCTTGTAATCTTTTATTTTAAATGTTTTATTTCAATGCGTTCACAAACCATAGTTTTTTCATTCTTTTGCGCTGATATTGTCAACCTTTGTACAACATGGTGCCTATCACACACACACCGCATTAAATTCAAGCCACACAAAATAACTTGCCTTCCAATTTGAGAAGAATTGAAAACAGAAAGGTAAATGGTGAAGTGGGACGAGATTAACTAGAGGAAATACACGGCGAGCTCATTTGATGTACAGTACAGATGGATCCTCAGTTACAGCCAGAAAGAGAGAGGGAGAGGGAGAGGGAGAGGGAGAGGGAGAGGGAGAGGGAGAGGGAGAGGGAGAGGGAGAGGGAGAGGGAGAGGGAGAGAGTGAGAGTGATAATGAGGCACAGATGTATGAGGGAAGAAAGAACAGAACAGAAAGAAGAGAATCAAGGAATGTGATAAGAACATGAGGGGGGAATGGGGACAGAGAGAGAGAGAGAGAGAGAGAGATACTGTATATAGTGTGGAAATCCAGATGGCAACAGAACAAGTAGGTAAGGAGTGAGAGAGCATAGCAAAGACAGAGAGAGAGAGAGAGAGCCTGAGATATACAGCACATATGGGGCAGACCATTCCCTCGCCGAGGCATCACATGTTCACTGTAGATCTCACTTAATTCACACACGCTTGTTAACCGGGCTATTTGTCACATATAGGCTGTGTGTACATCTGTGTGTGTCTGCATTTGTGTCAATGTGTGTGTACGAATGCATGAGTGGGTTGTGCATGACTACTTCACTGTTTTGTGTATGTGATCGGTAACTGTTAAGAGCTGCTGGAGCATTCATAGCAATGTATTCCATATATACTCACTAAGCAAGCTGTGAGTGTGTGTGTGTGTGTGTGTGTGTGTGTGACCACTTGTGTAGGAGGTAGTGATTGTGTGAGTTTGTCGGAGAGGAAAAAAAACAGTGTGCGAAAACATTGAGTTTGTTGTTTGATTTTTTTTTTCTTTCTCCGACATGCACTTGAGACCAATTTTCACTTTCAAGAGAGGCATGCAAGTAGGACGTGTTTGTATATGTGTGTGTGTGTGGGAGGGGGGGGGGGGGGTGTGTGTTTAAGTGTTACTTTTCCAAGTCTTGCATAGAAGCAGCAGCAGCAGCAGCGCGTCACCACCGTGTTGAGTGTGAATGCACAGAGAATAACCCAGTTTGTTATTTAGGCTTTTTGCTGACAGACTTGCTCGGAGCGACGGGATTTTTATTTCCGTCACATCAGCAGGAACAAACGCTGATACAATTGGACTGAATCTGAAAGTGCTGAGTGAGTTGATTACGGGGCCGTCCTTCATCCCTTTTGTCGGTGGAATTGACGGCGAGGTTGAAACACGATCACGAGTGATGTTGAGTAGATGTAGGCCAACATTTCAATTGGAAGTGTCCCATGATGCGTTGCTAGTGAAATGCAGTTAATGCTGTAGGCTACCAGTGGTTGTTTGGTTAAGTCGGTACATCTATTTTATCCACCATTTTTTTTTAAAGATATTTTTTGGGCATTTTTATGCTTTTTATTGATAGTGTAGAGACAGAGTTGAAATAGGGCAGAGAGGGGAGTGACATGCAGAGTACGACCGCGGGCTGGAATCGAACCCAGGTCCGCTGCTGGCCGAGGCCCATGGGGGGGACGCCCTACCAACTGAGCTAAGGGCGCCCCCAGGTTTGGCTTCTTTATCCACAATCCACAATCAGAATTCATTTTAGTGTTAGAAAGTCACAATGACATTACATTACATTACAAACTGGACATTCATACACTGATAGCAGCAGCTACCACGCAGGGTGCAAGCTAACTATCTGGAGCGATTTTAGGATTCAGTATCTTGCCCAGGGACACTTGGACATGACATCTACTGAACTACAGCCCCCCACAATAGCACTTCAATGTAAATTCTAATTGATCAACCGTTCTTCAAATACAAGAGAGAAACATCAGGGGATTGTGGGGGAAGGGGGATTTCAAACCATACAGTCGGGGAAAAAACACTGTTCTCGGCTGTCATTGCAGCTCAACTTTCTGCCTGCTGCCCGGTACAGGCAATGAGCCGTTTTTATAATCAACATCTTTAATCACCTGAAGGCTAACTGACCTCATCCTCATAATGACCTCCAAAGGTTACTGTGGATATGTTAGAGAGCGGGCATGTGTCTCTGTCTGTGTGTGCAAGCTTGAGAAGTGTGTTTTTTTTTCTTCTTTTTATCAAATGTGTGTGTTTGTGAATGTGTGAAGGAGTGGGCGAGAGACAGACGGACAGAGGCTCTCTCTCTCTCTATATATATTTACACGGCCTCTTATCAGGAGGCCATGTACCGCAGGAACCTCCAAATACTAAATGTGTTTGGGTGGCTGCATCGGGAGATAAGGGGCCCCAATAAGCACACAGTATCACAGCCCGAGACACAGTATTAATTTTGCGGCACATAGATGCTGTCGCTGGAGCTTATGAGCGAAAGCCCTGGGAATAGATTGGACAGAAAATATACGGCTATCTGAGCAGGACGAGGGCTGACATCTGTGGAATCACAGGGAAAGACACTTCTGGTGGATAATGAATTCTCCTATGGATTGTTCCGCCAGAAGATTGGAAGCAAATACTGCAGGCTCAAAGTTAATGTGTACTGTATGGTGCCCTGCTATCAGAACACAGGTAAAAGACAGTGGGTTAAATAATTGACTGAAAATAGCATGTTAAATCTTCCTGACAGCTTTTCTAAGGGATTCATACATGTCTGGGGTTGTGTCCTTTGACATTGCTCTCTGCCGGTTGGAGAAAGGCATCGACCAATTAGAACTTTTAAGGCGGGGTTAAGAAGAATGTTGGTGTCATCCTCTTCATGCTTAGCCCTTATGCACTCTTTGCTAACAAGCTTCATTATGGAAGTAATAGCCAGGTACAGTGTGCAGGTCTAATTGGCATTCTGCAAAACAGACTTGGTAGAAATGGAATATAGTATTCAATTGTTTTATATAGTGCATAATTCCTTAGAATGAGCCTTTTATATCTACATAGGAGCGGGTAGCGCTGCCATGTTGCACCGCCATGTTTCTACACATAACGGACAAACCGGCCTTACATGTTTTTGTATAGTACGTTTATGTGGGAAATGCACCTGTTGGAAAATTAAGAGGTGCTATAGAATAATTAACTTAATCAATCTTCATGTCTTCACTTGATATTCTGGAATGACTTGAGGCTGGGTGCTGGATGATGCCATCTTTAGTTACTAGCTTCTTGTCCTTGAAGGCCACTGTACCTTCTGTACATTCTCTGAACGGGAGGGGTTGGCAAGGGAGCATTGCAATCTAGAATCTCACCACAAAACACTGCTAAATACTCCGATATTACACACTGTACCTTGAATCTCTACCTCTAAACTTCTTTTCAATGTTGTGAGAACACCTTTACTGTTTCTTAAAACTGCTGCAATGGACTTGTTTGGAAATGTCCACAACATTTCAGTGCATGCAAAGTTAATGTAGATTTGCTGTTTTAACCCTTCTAAATCTTCCGCCAATGATACATTAAAAAAGGTCCAGATTACGAAGGCTTCCTGGTTTTGTCTGTCAATCCTAGAGTGCTGCATGCGTCACCTTGCAGGGCTCAGCAGGGATTTGTAACAGACACCAGTCTAGTCTGCCCTGACCTCCTGTAGTCAAACAAAGTGCAGCGCTGCCTCAACCACCTCAGTCATCGCTGCAACTTTACACAAGGATACCAAGGGTTGGCTATTCAGATTCAGACCTTATTAAAACAGTAGAAGTCCTGTGTTTGCCATATAGTCAAACTGGGTTTCCAAGGAGCCTGTACACTGTTATTCTGTGCACTGCTTAACCCATTGATGACTATGGCAATCTAGGATGCATGTCCTTAATGCCTGAGGGTTTTCTGAAAAAATAGTACGAATTGTCAAGTCTACCAAAACCTTAATATCTAAGCCTGTGTAGCACATAGAAACATGCAATAAAATACATTTAAAAGTTAAGGTTCACAGGTGTTATTTAAACATGCTCCCTTAGCGCTTACAAACCAACAAATATTTCTAAAAATCGTAAAAATTAGATGAATTAGAAAATTATTAAATATTGTTAATAAATAGATGCAATGTGTTGTGTGATTTTCGTCAGTAGTCTATAGTAGACCTTGATTCTGCGCACCAAACGCCACTAACTGTTCTGTCGCCGACATAGCTGGCGTATTTTTTTTATTATTTTGTTTTATTTTTTTATTTTTTATTTTTTTGATTGACATGATTTTCGGCAAACCACACAACTTTTGGGTGGTCACGTGGTCTTCAAAAAATCAACAAAACCCACCTCATGTGTATTTGAACCAATGACAGTGCATTCTATGCTGGGAATGCCATGAAAATTAGATAAAGTAATAATGCTGCACGATGCAGCATCAGGCAGGAGAGCCAATGTGGCATCGCGCAGCAGCCGTCATCAATGGGTTAAAGGCCAAATAAAGATCTTTTCACTGTTTTTTCACTTCAAGACTAAATACCGCTCATCTGCTTTTTTTCTTACATAGCAGAGAACTCTATTATCTAGAGCACACTGAGCTATTCAAGGCCAGGGACATTGAAAAAGTAATCATAATTTACATTCCTTAATAACCCTTCAGAACACATCATTCACATTCCACCATCTCACCATCAGAGACCCTGTGTTTGCTGAGCTGTATTGACTCAAATAGACACATGTACAGTATATTACTTTTGATGTGTCTGGAATAATCTCAAATCTGTCGGAGATCATGAGCTCTGATCAGCTGCACCTTTTTCCAGATCATATAAACAAGTATTTACTGTTACTTATTTCACATTTTTTAAACTGAGAAACTCAAACAGGAGAACAATGCGTATTTTCACATTTTAGCTTAACATGTAAAGTTAAAGCCAGGGAAATGCTATCGACTACATTCACACAGCTCGTTTACGCTCTACGTCTGAAGTCTTTTGACCTGCACATCACCAAATCGTTCCCTATACTGGACCCAATCGCAGTTTGTCCAATCTAAGAAGGCGGCAGCGGTGTCAACACTCCAGCTGCTCGGAGAAAAAGTCTGGATTTCTGAACTGCTGGCTGTGATTTGTGATCTATTCAGACGGGAAATAATAAAGAAAAAAACACATGTTAGATTGTACAAGGTTTGAGTTGTATCAGAGGTGTTTTTCACTGTTATGTTGTCAAGGTTGTAGTGGGACTACAATGAAGAGTTATCCTATCAAACTACAGAGCTAGTGCACAATGGGACTCCATTTTTTTTGAGTTGACAAAAACGATGGAATTTATTTTCCTCCTACAGACACTGTAGATGTTCGCAATATATCGTACCTTATTCTCATACTTTCTTTTGGAAAGAGGTTCCTAATGACATTGCCAGTGTTGTTTTACATGCCTTTCCACTCTCCTTGGAGGAAATCTCACAACTATTGGTTTCACTCTGTGTGCCCCAGTGTGATGTGATCTAAATAGGGGTTTGAGAGAGCCTACCTCCCTCTGCCAGGACATCCTTTTTCTAGGCCAGAATGTTAACAAATTGATCGTCTCCGGGGCGATCCGTGACCCGACGCACTGCGAACATCTGCGTGGGTCAATAAACCAAACTACACAGCTCCTCCATCTTTGCCAGGAGTCAACACGACAGGGGAACCATTAATAAGCCAGCTCTGGTCTGAACTAACCCCAGACTACACACACACACACTGACCCAGACACTGACATACAGGAATCTGCCTTGACATTTGCAGGTACATGTTGCCCAGTCTCCCTTACTTTGGCTTGTATTTTTAATCGGGACAATCCAACACTGCATTGGATAGAAGAGGTTTAGTGTAAGCCTTTCATATAAAACAATGAATGGTTAAGCCACTTCTGTGTAATAATAACTGAACCTGAAATGATGCAATGAGACCATTGGGCTCTGCAGTGCGGGGATGATTGCTCTCTTCACTGAGCAGGATAAATATTGGCACTTCTAAAAAAAAAAAAAAAAATCCAGAACACAGTGACACAGCAAGTCAGAGCCTGTCCTCAGTAGATTGGTGTTTTTCTGTAGGTCAGGTAATATGTCTGTGTGTGACACTGTCTGTGTCTGAAGCAGGGTTTTAAAGATCACACTTATACATACACTCATCTTAAAACATGCAACCTAAGCATCAGAAACACAGTATAGTACATGTTAAGTCACACACACACACACACACACACACACACACACACACACACACACACACACACACACACACACACACACACACACACACACACACACATTAGAATATGTGATTAAGATCTGAAAAATATAACCTAATAATATATCTGATTTGACTGAAAGCTGTTGACATTACAGGACTTTTTGAGAATAATGCTCTTTAAATTTATCATAATACTGTGCATTAGGAATACATAACATGTGCATACATAAACAAAAAAGTCACAAGTAATATTCCTAGTATTTGTTGTTCAGCTAATTACTTCAGTTTTGTCCACCAGAAATGATAGAAGTTCCTTCCTGCCAATGTCGAGCATTTATGCCATTGACATTAAAATTATGTTTTGCTCACTTTTCATCACTGACCACCAGGTCATTTAAATGCAAATCCTCTCCCATTGTATACTGTGGTTGCAGTGGTCACCCTGTCTATAAACCTATACATGCTTGACTAGTTTAAGGACCCATAGTGACATTCACGTCACACACACTTTGAATGTCCTACAATTTTCCTCATACAGGTTTAAACTAGATTTTTACTCATTAAGTCCCTTAGTGACATATACTCAACATCCTGGTGTGGTTGTCATGTGACAGCCATGTGACTGTGTCAGGAAGTGACTTCCCAAAGATTGCAGTGTGACAGGTGCACACAATTGGAGAAACTAGCGAAAAGCTTGTTTTTTGTTACTAAAGGTGCAACCCATTTAACAATTCTAATGCTTTAATAGGGTGTCCTGTATTACCTTTATCCTAGTGCGACCATATTTCATAAACAAATTTATATAGAACAACCCTGCGTTCTGAATCGCATACTTTCTACTATATAGTCTGTAGAAAAAAGATTTAGGATGTCCCGATTGTTGTGACCACATGTAGGATGGTTAGAAGTACCCGGATGTCCTACTTCATCCGGCCAAGATTGTTAGTGTTGAAAACTGCATCCTATTTGGGCGATTCTGACCCACAATCCGGTGCGCACGTGAAAGTGACGTCTCATCGACGAAGCCTCCATACGAAAACAAACGGGGATACGCCGGATATAACAGCAAGAAGCAAGATCAAGGCGCAATGTTATGATGAAATAAAAGAGTAAAAGTATGTCCCAATAGTATGCCTACTGCTTCCTAACTAGATTCTTTCTATCGTCGGATGTAGTATGTGGAATAGAAAAAATAAAGAGTATGCGATTCGGAACGCAGGGCAAGTTAGGTAAATATCGCTGTAACGTATAATTCACATCGGGCTGTTAGCCTAAAAATAGTCATGGAAATCCGGAGTGACGTATTTGTCACAATAACAAAAATGGTGATAAGCTAATCAATTAATTTTAGTGTTTCACTTATTTCAAATTAATATATGTTATTTTGCTAAATTGAAAGTACATTTGAACAAAAAAAAATGACAACACATTCTAATATTAGGGTAAAAAAAATAGTTTGGATAATATTTTGAATTAAAAAAAAAGGAAATTGAGAAAACATCAGAAATGTGTTCTATGTGGTCCACTTAGTCTGTGTTCCATCCCTCATAATTTTCCTATAAGTAGAAATGGGTCTGGGTTGTTATGGGTTAATGAGTTTAGTGACACTAAATGGGTTTGGTCCAAATATTGATTCTAACACCTTCGGACATTCACAGAAACATAAATTCCAGAGCAAGCACTTAATACTTTTATATTTTTGCCCATCATTTCTTTTAATGACAATAACACAAGTGCTAAAATATCACATCTGACTTTAAAACAAACGCATATCAACGTCCACCTAGTGGCCATTAAGGTGCAAGGCGCAGTGTGTTAAACCACATCATTTTTTTTCTCATTTCTATCCCATATCCTATCAATTACAATCACACGATGTACACAATGCTCTTATCATTTTCATCACTCCTCAATGCTGAGGAAGTGTATGTTTCTGTTTCTCTGTCCACACTGTGATACCTGTGGGTAAACGGCACCCTGCGCTCGCTGTTGGTTTGTCCCTTCCGTTGTTAGGGATTCACATTTCCTCTGACTCTGCTTTTGTTTGTGGAGAGAATATTATGCTGTGCTCTGCCACTTTCCCCAAGCAGCACTCGCGAAGGTCACGCTGTGTTTTCTCATTATGTTGTCGCCACCTGACAGTAAATGTTACCTGTATTGATGCTGTGGCTGTGTGTGTGTGTGTGTGTGTGTGTGTGTGTGTGTGTGTGTGTGTGTGTGTGTGTGTGTGTGTGTGTGTGTGTGTGTGTGTGTGTGTGTGTATACTGTGTGTGTGTGTTTGTGTATACTGTGTGTGTGTGTGTTCAGGACGAGGAATACAGACTGAGCACTACACCTCGAACTAACTATATAGAAGTGTGCTGAAACTGTGTGTGTGTGTGTGTGTATCGACTCACTTTAGCCCTTTTTCCCTCCTAGAAGCCTATTGATGAATGGCTGTTTTTTCTCAGTCAATATGTTTCAACCTTTTTCTATTTGTTTGTTATGGCGCATTAAGCTGATTTACTGCTCTCTCTGGTATCCTCATGCTGTGGTTTATTCAATGGTGATGGATGAAAAGCTGAAAAGCTAAAAAAACAAACAGAAACTCAGCCACAGCACTCTACAGACTCCTAAAAACAGTCTGGTTCATTCACACAAACCCATCACATTTAAATCAATGATTTTTATGTGTGCAGAATTGAGTAAAACCGGTCATTTCTCCATGTTAGAATGATATTTAGCTTTTTTTTTTGTTCGCCGACAAAGCCTAGTGTCGGGATAATAACACGGTTTAATTTTACGCACAGCTCTGCAGCTCCTGCAGTCATTTGGGCTCAGTGGGTGGCAAATGGCACAGCGCAAAAAGACACTCAAATGGGATGTTTGTGTTATCAGCATGAAATGAGGGTGGGGGGCGGGGGGGGGGCAAAATTGGGGATTTTTTAATGTAGGTCACTGCGGGTTGCTGTGTTCAAAGGTTTTTGCAAGTTTTCTTTTTTTTCCAGACAGCTTCAAAAGGAATCTGCTGCTTGTGTTTGCCCTCAGTCGACTTGTCTGTTTTTGTCCCCCTTTAAACCAATAACAAGCAATTCCCTTTTCCAAACATAGGGGTACAAAAAAGAACCCCCTTTAAAAGTCTCCACATTTGGACTCATTTTAAATATGCCACCCTCGAAGACTGAGATATAGTCCGCAGTTGACTTTGACATCATTTATCCACTTGCCAATATGGATTTTTCCAACCAAAATACTCAAAATGGAGCTGAATATATATATAGAAAAAGTAGAATTTTTGCTGGAAAAGTTGAATATCAGAGAGACATATTGTGTCTGTTGCGCTACCTTCCTGTCCAATGCAGAGTTTATTGTCTGTCACAAAAAGGTAAAAAGAGCTTTTTCGGTCTCTGAGCTGAAACAATAAAGCAGATCCTAATCACTCCTCCTTAATGCAGCTTGTACCTGTCACAAACGCTTCCAGAAGGGTTTGAAATGACTCATTTAATGGTGGTCCCTCTCAAGCACATAAGGTGTTCACTAAAACACAACTTACATTCATTACAGTCCTCAAGCCAAGCACTTAAAACACTAGTTAGCTTAAATGAACTAGCCATGTCTGATCCAATAGCAGTATTATAATAATCTAGAGATCAACTGTCTCTGATGCCATTATTAACGGTAAGCAGTGAACCACGTCGTGCAGGCTACAAGAAGTTAAAGTCACACTGTTCAATGTTCTGTGACGAGGCTTGAATGGACATGAGACTCCCTTGGGTTGAATCATGGATAGAAAAGATGAGCAGCGGTGTAAAGATGGTCATAACATAAACTGATAATGTTTTCGTATTATTTATTTATTAATAACAATTGATCACATGACTACTTGTATGTAAAATATATTTTAGCAATTTCCTATACCTGCACAGTAACCAACAGCCATTTGGTAGTTGTTGCAGACAGACACAGAACTGTAGACAGAGTGAATATTGGACTCTTTATTATTATTATATATTATACATTATTTGGCCCAGAAACATGACTCCGAATGAACGATAATGTTGTTTTGCTTCTGTGGGATTTGTAGATAAGCCACACGTTCACATATTCACACACATTGTTGTGTTTACAGTTCTTCATGCAGTTTAAAAATGAATTAAAAAAGTCAGTTTACAATGGGAGTAGCACTTTCTCCAACTTTGAATCTGTGTAACAGTAATGAAAGTAACTCAGTGACATTCATAACTTAAGCCTGTGCCCACCCCTCCCCCCACGAATATAATCAAACCTATACACTCCTTCAATCATCAATGATATTAAGTGACAAAATATATAGAGAGAAAAAAACCCACTTAAGCGAAGGCCATAAATCAAACAGAATAACTATTACAAGTGACAAATGTAAGGCTAGGTTCTTCTGTCAAGTGAGGAAGCTGGCTGCCTGCCCTGCAGCTCTGCTCCCCTTTTACTACTACATCCATGTGCGTAGGTTTCATTTAAACAATGGGGGGCACTTTAGTGTGGGAACATTTTTAGCATCAAATACTATATTCCCTGCATACTGGTGACATTGTCTGCCCCCATGTGTGCCTTTTCTGTATCCGTTGATGGTGGAAATGTCTTTTCTCAGGAAAATATGAAATTCAGATACCCGATGACACAAATATAATGGAATCTGATGCTGTAATACTCTCATTCTTTCTTTATTACTTGCAAATATATATTCTACTGTAGAGTTCAAAACCTACTGCACATTTAAAACATTATTGACCTGTTTTGTTAAAAAACATTTTTAGGAATCATGTAGCCTACATCTCAAAAACAAATGAACTATTAGAGTATGAGACCTTGCTGGTAGCTCTGAACTGATAATACGGAACGGTCCACTTTAGGGGTGTCGTACAATCGTAAATACATTTGGAGTTACAGTTCCACCCCCTGAACTGTTATTTTTTACCTCTTTGAGGGAGAAGAATCTACGCATATGACTACAGCAGCTCCATTTTTCTAAAGGGCCTTCCTGATCCTGTGTGCTGTATGACAGTTAAAGGTGGAGTCAGCGATTCTGGGTCACTTTTTGTCAAAATCAGTGTGGCCCACCATATCTATAGTATCATACCAGTTTACAGAGCCTAGGCTGTGTATAAACACTGGATATCAGGCCCCATTCAGTACGGACAGGTATAGCGGATCGTGCAGAGATAATAACAGATTTTGGCCAAAAATCCAGCTTTTAATGAGCACTTGAGCAGGATGAAAAAGGGTGGAGAGAGAGAGAGAGAGAGAGAGAGAGAGAGAGAGAGAGAGAGAGAGAGAGAGAGAGAGAGAGAGAGAGAGAGAGAGAGAGAGAGAGAGAGAGAGAGAGAGAGAGAGAGAGAGAGAGAGAGAGAGAGAGAGAGAGAGAGAGAGAGAGAGAGAGAGAGATGTAGGTAAATCTAGCGGGACATATTGCGGCTCAGCAGTTCTGTTGTGTTGCGGCTCTGCCAAGGACGGGCTGCTGTATCGCTGGCTGTCACGCGGCAACCTCGTAACTCCACTCTCACCCTCATTGATTTCACTCTCCCAGTATTGAGGAGCGAAGGAGGCCCCTCTGTGTGTGTGTGCTCACGTTATTTTTTTTCGTGACCTTCAGGCCCTCCGCAGGCCAATTTAAAAGCCAGGATCTACTTTCAGGATCTACTTTCAGACACATAGCCGATGCACTGAACCCAACACCTGATCAGTGCTTTCACCACAGCCTTTAACCATCAACTTTGATTACAAGTGGAATTAGCCCCGGTGCTAATTTGTGCTTGCCAGCTGTGAGCCCTTTTGTGGCTTCTGATGTGATAAAAATCCAAATCAGCGGTAAATACTTTTCACGAGTGTACAACCTAAAGCATAATGGCACCATTTTCCACCTGGCGCCAATCCTTCTTACCATCTGCTTCTGTAGAGCAGTGTATTTATTTGTATGTTATTGTAATACACCGGCCCATCAGGAGGACCACACTGCAGAAACGCAGGCAGCTACCTCTTCCCCGACTTTCATTTGCGACTGTGCCTAGGCTGAAAATGAGTTGCTTTATTGATGTCACTGCTGACACGCAATCAGCAAGGCATTTGGTGTAACACTGATTAAATAAAGGGATAAGCCCATTCACAATAGGTCTTGCACTGAAGTCTTAACTGAGAAAAATAAACATCGTTTTGCATCGGAAACAATCAGCTTGATAGGTCAAAATATCCTCATGTTCAGAATCTTATTTGCAGAGGCAAGATTACATTTGCTGCCATTGCTTTGTTGCAGGTCATCCTGTACAATGGAAACACATTTGATAGTTACAAGTAGACTTCATGTTCTGTCTCGTGCTACATTTGTTACCCTCAAACCGGAGTTATAGGATTCCAAAATGTAATGTTAGACTGAAGCACTCTTTAGTGCACTAGTGAATCCTCAAACTGTCTATGGCGCCTTACTATAACTAATATGTGAATAATATTAAAAAATACATATAAAGTAGAAGAAGAAAAAGTTCATTTTAAATATAAAAACAACACAGTCAATGTTCTAAGAGCATAGGAAATGACATGCAGTACCAATGAGTATACAAAAGGTGCATTGAAGTGAATGTGAACATCTGTAAACACAAGTATTAAACATGTATGTACATGTAGTGCACATAAGTGAAAGCTAGTCAATTAAACTATGGTTACATTCAAAATTGTATAAACAGCTAAACACTATATAACCTCAAACACAGAGATCATTTAACAGTGTCCGATAGTTTGCGAGCGCACCGCTATCAACTCCACCCCGCGAGACCAATTAAAACATAGCTCATTGAATGTGTGCAGCCTGTTACATATCGCACTGTATCTACACTCTCTGCTCTCAGCCTGTTGTCAAGACAGCAACAGCAAGCAAGTCATAGGCGCAGTAAACCCCGAAGGCCGGATCATAGCAAAGATGCATGATTAGAAACACCGCATAACGGGGATGAGGATGATTATGTCCAAATGATTTTGCTAACACCTTTTTTTTGTATCCCTTTTTTCCCTCTTTTGCTGCAATTTGTATCAGGAAATAGAAAGTGTTGAGTGAGGTAGTCTCTATTTATAACCCCGCTGTCCCATTTAGTGCCCATTCTGAGTCTGAGCAGCACAAATTAATCCTTTTATGACACACGCAGCATGAAATAGCCTGCACAAGTCTCTGCCGCTGCTGCTGCTGCTGCTGCTGCTGGTTGAGCAAAACCATGTCTGGTTAGGAAAAATATATTTAAAAAGTGAAGAGGGAAGAGAGCATTTAAACAGATATGTGCTTTTGTGAAGCGATGTCAAGTAATTGCACATTAGAAAAAGTGAGACATTCTGCCGCCAAAGTTACATGTGTTAAAAGAGTTATTACCAGAAGCGCTGATTACAATTTCAAGCTGAGAGCAGTGGATGTGTGATGGAGAGTTGCCATAGAAACAACCGACTCGCTTGGCATCCAAAAAACTACATTTAAAATTCTACTCCAGGGTTACTGTAGTCTAGACTGTATGGAATAAGTAATAATTAGTTTTCAAAAACTTTCTCATTCTCACCATCACTTGCTGTTTGATTTTTTTTTGAGATGGTACACATTATATTGTATAGTTCCCCCCCCTCAAATATAGCCACATATTTGAATTATTTTTTTACAATTCTGTAAAATTGACCTTATAATTTCTACTTCAGTATTCACACAGAACTACAGTATATACAGGAGGTACTTTGCCGATATAATCTGACCTATTGATTATTGCAATCAGAGGATCAGACTTTATTGAGTAAAGTGCTTCCTGTTTCTAACTATATCTTCCTCATGTATTATAAATAACATACCCAGATCATTTCATGCTTATTGGAGATGAACCTGTTTAATCATTGTCAAGCGCTCCACTGCCAGTCACATTAATAACTAGAATAAGAGAGACTGGGCAGTGGTTATATTTAGTTATACTGCAAATACACAGACAAATGCAGTCAGTGATCAGTCCTCGCCTGGGGGAAAGATTGTCCTTTTTAAAGTGTGTGTGTGTGTGTGTGTGTGTGTGTGTGTGTGTGTGTGTGTGTGTACAAATGTACATTTTAAACAAGTGGGCCCGTGTCATCTCACGTAATCTTCTCTTTTAAAATGTGTCTTATGAACGACATATTGCAGTGTGCAGAATAAATATGGGTTTCTAAAAATAGTCTTTATTATCACAGAGTTGCATCTCAGCATGATGATACAATGTGATGTTAGTCTTCTGAATGATATTGAGGGAGACATCTTTTACATTTTTAGCATCCGTAGCCAATGCTTCCTGCAACTAGGAGTAATTATTTCTCATTACCTTCTTGGACTTGGCCTTCACTTTGAGGTTCTTGGAAAGTCGCACATCGAGAAGGTAATTGCTAGAACTTTTGGTAAAAGCCACTTACACTGCCTTGTGCTGCAGAGATCACCATTGACGTCAGACTGCCATCTACCTCTCCAGCTCATTTTACTCCCTCACTATCACTCTCTCAGAAAAAAAGCTATTTTAGTCAGGTCATTTCAGCTACATTCATCCTTAATTGTTTTGCCATTTAGTTTTTCTCTTCTGGTTTTCAGCTTTTACAACCTTTCTTCAGTTTTTCTTGAAGATATGCAGCTGTTAGCTTTCAGCGTCATCTGCGAATGAATTGCATAAAAGTTCCAGTATATGTCCCAATGGTTTGTGTTTGTGAGGCTAATATTATGGTTATTTATGATTCAATACATTGTTAATAAGACTTGTGTTTTGATTGATGTGGTGCTTCTGCCCTTGCATGCTTATGGCTACAATAAAAAAAATGTAACTCTAAAAGTCAGTGTGAGTAAATTATGACTTCAATCCTTCCATTCCTGTGCTGGCAATAGGTTTATTTGGCTTTGTGCTCACTTACCCCAGCACAAATAATAATGCTGCCTTTTGTTTGTGTTGATCCCCTCGTGGGCCTGTTGGTTGACTTAATGAGAGTCATTATAAAATGACTGGTATTATGGCTAAACAGGCCGCTCTGTAAACAAAGATCATAGTGGGGGCGAGAGAGGGAGGAGGAAGCCGAGGAGAGCGAGGCCACAGACTGCAAAGCGGAAAAAAATGTGAAATGTGCGGTGCATTCGTACACGCTTCATAGATAAGATGAATTTAATCTGCAAATAGTGATCTCTTGGGTCTTCATGCTATAAGTGGATTTGTCCAACCTGTTTCCTATACTGATAAAAGTAAAGTGAGGCCAGTTGAAAAGCAAATACTTTGTTTGAGATGGATAGAGATAGAGATTGCCCCATATTAAGGCAAGGCAAGGCAAGGCAATTTTATTTATAAAGCACATTTCAGGCACAGGGCCACTCAAGGTGCTTCACAGGGTTAAAATCAAATAAAGAATACAAATACAAAAAAAAGCAACAAATTTAAAACATGGATAAAAATACAACATTTAAATAAAAGAATTAAAACATTTTACCAAAAAAAAAAATTACAGGTTAAAAGGGAAACAAGAACGTTTTGAGACCCGATTTTAAAAGAGCTGAGTCCACTAAATTAAGTCCCCTAAAGACGCATTGAGACATACAAACTGACTGATAGCTTGTGACACAGTGAGTGAAACAAAAAAATATAATAATTAATGAATAATAATAATAATACGAACAATAATACATTTTATTTATATAGCGTTTTTTTTTAACGGCCCTCATATACGGCCAAAATATACTTTGGGGTATAGAGTTCCAGAGGGAGGGGTCAGCTAGATGTGGTCTATGTTTGAAATACGCCTTCTTGTGTGACTGTGATTTACCTTGCACCTGGCACTGCTGTGATGCTTGTTCATGCTTCTTGGTGTGAGGTCGTGTAGGTTGAATCATCTTATTACACTAGCAGTATGTGCTGGGTTAGTTTTTGCAGTTTTTGCATTCATACTTGAGGGGATTCTAGGCACTTAAAGGTGCTACGAGGTACTTTTAAATATTTCTGAAACAGACTCATTTTTCCTCTGATGATCATACATTACATGTGACAGCAAACGAGACCATCAGTGTAAAGAAGGCTATTTTTTTAAAATGGGGTATTTGTACAGATTGATCCAATCAAATCTGATTTGGTGTGACCAGCTAACCAACCCATCAAATGAAACCACACCTATAGGAGCTATAGCAGAGGGAAATATATAATGAAACATACAGTATGTGTTTGTAAACAACCTTTACTCACAAAGGAACGATCAAATGTTCCTATCGACTTCGGAATAGGATTCATTATTGAAGGTCAAGATGCTCTTAGACAGACAGACAGACAGACAGACAGACATACAGAGAGACACACACACACACACACACACACACACACACACACACAAACACGCCTCAGTGCAGGCAGTTTATTTGCATTTATATTTTGCTCTCAGCGTTTCTCTTGAGGTCTTTTTAATGCATTTGTAAAGTCTCCTCCTGAGGAGACACAACACTGATAGGAATTTCAATTAAGGCTCAGAGGAGATGTCGAGGGGGGGATTTGTGAAAGTTCACTAGTCTGCAGTGAAAAGGACTTTGATGAGAGGTGTGTGTGGGGGGGGGGGGGGTGCGTTTAGCGTGTTAAAAAGTATGATCTACGTTATTTTGTCCTTTAGTTTGATGTTTGAAGTACCTTTTCCATATCTACTTTGGCTGTTTATTTGTGTTTATCTCTGCACGACGTGATGTCTTATGGACTGATTCAACCAATAAACACTAGCAAAGTCTTATACTGATGAGGCTTCAGATTCATAGATATTGATTGATTACGACTTGGAGTCAAATGAATTCAGACTGCAGTCACAGCAGAAGGGGAAAAACCTTGAAATGGATTTCTATTTGAGTGTGTGTGTCTGCATACATTTATATGTGTGAGGATGTGTGTGTGGAGAGAGAGAGACAGAGAGAGACGGAGAGACACAGAGAGAGAGAGGAGAGAGAGAGAGAGAGAGAGAGAGAGAGAGAAAAGGAAAGGTTTCCAAGTGTGGAGCAGCGTGCTAAGCATGGTAATTCTTCTCTGAGAACTTCCATCTTTCCTCTCACTCTCTCCTTCATTACATTGCTTTTTTCCCTTTGATCATTTTCACACCAGAATCCATTCGTCAGAATTTGGCTGCTTTCATTCCTGAGGCGACTGAAGGCACCGCCTGTAGTCAGTCAGCCAGCTAGGTATTCAAAGTGCCGGTCAGGTAGCCATTCATGCAATCACCCAGACAGGCAGCTATAGTCATCAATGTGGCAAAGTCATTATTAATTCTTTGCTGCTAAATCATCAGTCAGCAATTTGGCAATCCAGTCCGCCAGACAGTTAATAGTGCAGAACTTTTTTTTAATATTAATGCTGTTTACCTTTATTCCTTTGGCAAACAAGTTCAAAGTAGTTTAAGCCTAGCAGGTCCACAACACTATCTGTATTTCTCAGTATGGCAGCGTTTATGAAATGCCGTCGCCTCTCGACACTGGCACAAGAGCTCATGAAAAATCACAAGAAGCAGACAATTGTTTGTTGCAATTCCTCAAATATTCCTCAAGGAGGCGACGGAAGTTACGCACTATAGCTTTAACCAGTCTCAGATAGAGAGAGAGAGAGAGAGAGAGAGAGGTCTGGAAAGAGTTTAGCCTAGTGTTGCACAAAAAAACTGGATGTACCCGTAAATATATTTTTAGAATATCTTGTGTGACAACCTTCCAAAACTGTCACCTATTGCTTTCTATGGAAGACCGCACACTGGCACACCACCTTGTCAACCCACAAATGACGCGTGTCGACGCCACTGTTCTATTTCAGCACTGTCTCTTTAAAATTACGTTTAATTAACATTCTTTTTTTTTTGCCAATTATGATTGTCAAGGAAATGTAATTGCTGCCTGGATTATGTTTCCAGCCAACCAATTTCTAGCGCTGGAAGCATTACATTCAAGTAATTCTTGAACATAGTAGACTGTTAGTTGATGTTTCAAAACCTAGATTATATTGTACAATAGTTGTATATCAATCATGTGCTTAATATGGAGTTACCTTCTCTATCCAATGCCCCTTGCTGAGTACTTCTTTAGTCTGTACAGTGCATTCGGTGTATGAGGCTTTTAAGGTGCTAGCCACTCACTCAGCCCAGATTCTAGGAAGTCAATTTTGCCAGTCATTTAACCAGTTAATTCCAATTGAACTAGCGGGGCCGCTGTCAGTTATGTCAATGGGATGGCTAGACAGTCTCTCAGTCATTGGTCATTCTGCTAGCCAATCAATCAATCAATCAGTCAATAAGCTCACCAATCAGAGAGAGGATAGCAAGTCAAGATCAGTCAAGTACTCTTTACCAAGCCAGCAGGTTAGTGGGTCATGTATAGGCGGCTAGAGACAGTGAGCTAACAAATATTAGTATATCATAACTTAAAGCTGTCTGATATATGATACAATTATAATATATTATATAATAAAAATCATCATACATCTGAACGATACTGGTTGACTACTGTACGTTATTGCAAGCTGTACGCATAGGTGCAGGCAGCTGTGTTTGTGTGTGTGTGTGTGTGTGTGGTTTATTAAAATGAGTCTGTTATGCACTGGGGCGTTGATGGCATCTCCAACTGCTGAACACACAGCGAGCCTCCTCTCACACAGAGCGGTAAACGTAGACAGGTGTGTGCGAGGCCTTACTGTCATTTTATCACACTGTTCAAATGGCAAAGCACATTTGTTAGAGATTCAGGGCAGAGAGCAACATACATGCTACAGATGACAATGGCCCCCGGACACATAAACCATATGTGCACAATCTGCATGCACTTAAATTAATATATCAATTCATGCAATGCACAAACACTCTCTGTTTTACGCACATCAAAGTCATAAATTCACATCCCACACCCCACCACACACACAGACACACACACACACACACACACAGACACAGACACACACACACACACACACACACACACACCTACACACACACACACACACAGACACAAGCATCATTTAAACGACAGAACAGTAGTTGTCATTTATAGCAGCCATCTGCTGAGAGTGCATCAAAATAAATGAGCTATAGACATAAATACATAGAAGAGAAGGACATTAGATAAAAAACTGAAGCATATATATGTGTATGAACACGTCTTTGTGCATAGACAGCAACCTGTTCATTGTACAATACAGTTAGTTTGCTAAGTGTTGGTCTCCAGCCACCAAGCACCTTGTGTAAAGAGACCTTTTATTGTTGACATTGTCTTGATTTGCATAACGATTATTCTATTCTGTTCTTGCTTGCTTTATAAAACACACAACAGCAGTAACTCCAACTCACTATCTTTCTTTTTTGTGCTTCAAACCATTGAGAGAGAGAGAGAGAGAGAGAGAGAGAGAGAGAGAGAGAGAGAGAGAGAGAGAGAGAGAGAGAGAGAGAGAGAGAGAGAGAGAGAGAGAGAGAGAGAGAGAGAGAGAGAGAGAGAGAGAGAGAGAGAGAGAGAGAGAGAGAGAGAGAGAGAGAGAGAGAGAAGATGTCCATACCTTTCCGATATGGGAACAAAAGTCACCATCCTCACCTTGTAGGAAGTGTCTCTTCTTATATCCAGGTCAGTGTTTGTGGGCTTTGCTCAGCAACCAACATGTAGCACCATTACACAGTCGTCTGCAGCAAAGCCTCTTACACCGCACCGCCATCAGAACAGGTGCTATTAGATCAGTACACGTGCACTTTTGTGTGAATACATTTTTATGTTCTACATAGGCGGGTATCGACATGTCTATGATTGTGTGTTGGTGAGAATGTGCACAAGTTATAACAATGTTGAAGTGTCAGTCCCTGATTACATAAATGAGCCTCATCCTTCCCAAGTGCTGACATACATATTGTAATACAGGTTTATTTTATCATATTCCCAACTCCCAACAATAACTTTGCCTGTCTCATGTTGCATTACTGATAATGTGAACGGTACTATACCATCATCCAAAGCTTTATGATTAACACTTTTTAGGCGTAATTTGAAATGCATGGTCAAGTTTCAAGCTGTTTTGTATACCATAATTAGAACAGTTCAAAGCAACATGTTGGGTTTCATCTGCATAAATAGTCTTAAATCAGTAACGACGAGTTAGATCTTCTTAATTTCTCTCTTTCATCTTCCTCCTTTTGACTAACACATCCCGTCCATACGACATGGTGCGTTATCAGCACCAACTGTAAAAGAAGAGATTATGTACTTTTGAGAGTGTGGGCCAGACACAACTGTTATATAACATAAGCTTAAGCAAGATTAATCAAACACAAAAAGGGACATGCTCACAGTATGACATCATTTAGACTGAAGGAAGATTTTTTATTTTATTGTGCTATTGCCTTTAAAGTGGACTTTCCTATAAAGAGTGAGGCACTTTTTTAAAGATATGTTTTTTGGGTAGTTTTTGCCATTAACTTATAGGTCAAACTTGGAGAGGGGGAGAGAGAGAGAGAGAGAGAGAGAGAGAGAGAGAGAGAGGGGTAGAGAGAGAGGTAGAGAGAGAGGAAGGGCATGAAACACAGGTCGCTGGCTGAAATCGAAATCAGCGACATTGCTATTTAATAGCATGCACGGTAATCACTCGGGTACAAAGGTGCTCCAAGAATGACATACTTGAAGTTGCTTGTAAGTCATTAGTCTGCCATTGTTTCCTGTAGTGTCTCAGTATCAAATGGAAACAGACATTTCTGCTATAGGAGAGAAAATGGAAGTGGGCATGATGTGACAACACAGGTTTTCACCCCAACATTTTCACCTGACAATGAAAGTGAAATCACCTGCGGTAGTCTCTGGTTTGATTAAAAGAAGAGATTTGCTTTTCCTTCCCTCTCTTTCGAATGCATATAAAAAATACATCAAAATACCCTGTGATGGTGGTGTAACGCAGACATTATATACTTACGCTGTCTTGTCACCCAGAAAATAGCCCGCTGAGCTGTCCACCCACTCCTTAAAACAGTGAAAGGCAGCGGTGAGAGTATGTATGCGTGGGAACCTGTGCATGTTTTCTTTTGTAAAGTTCTACTCCTCCTATTTCCCTACTTCCATAACTCTAGTTGTCTTGTTCTAATTAGCTGCTGCCAGGTCCCCGTTTCTTTATGCTAATCAGTACAGCTTCATTATTCTTTCAAAAATATACGGACAATATGTGCATGCATGTGGTTAGATTTATGTGCATACATTGCTACCACTTGTGAATGCATTCAGCATATGTGTGCTTGCCCCCAATAGACCTGGTGCCCATAGTAACAGCCATTAGCAGGGTGTGCTTGTGTTGTGTTGATTCATCTGTGTGAGGAGCGAGCCCGAGAAGAGAGCAATCGGCTGCCAAGTATTATATCAGCTCTGTGGCCCAGGTCAACCCAGTAAACAGTGTTGATACAGTGCTGGGTTGGTATAGACTTGTACCTATACTACAAAGTTACTTACACTAGCTGCAGTATTATGAAATCAATCTAAATCAACATGGCAAACATTACAAGCAGTCATCAAAAGGAAAGACAAGGGTCTGGAAATATTGCCACAGGGTGAAGAACTCAGGAAAGAGGTAAGACATGTTTGAGTGAGCTGTGTGTGTGTGTGTGTGTGTGTGTGTGTGTGTGTGTGTGTGTGTGTGTGTGTGTGTGCGTGTGCGTGTGCGTGTGCGTGTGCGTGTGCGTGTGCGTGTGCGTGCGTGCGTGCGTGCGTGCGTGTGTGCGTGTGTGTGTGTGTGATTAGCTTCAAGGTCACTGAAGGTCCACAAAGAAGGAAGAGACTCGGTCCTGCTGCAAACCATAGTATGACATCACTCTATTACTTTTTTTTTTTTTTTGCTTTTTGGGAAGAGCATCTTGCTGAACCATGTCCTTTGACATATAAAGCATGATTTGATATACTACTGACATCTTCCCATCTCTTCTCCTAACGTTGTGAGGCGCAGCGGCAGTAAGCGATGCCTGGAGGGACACCTGTGGAGCTCTGAGGAGAGCCCTGCTGGGTGCTGCTGTTACCACTATGCTTGTTTTGCGTCTCCATATACACGCGTCCTGTTTTTAAATAATGGAACAGGCTGCTTGTGTTTTATACCTGCTGCTCTTAGGACAGTGACACTGCATAGTAGCAAAAAAGAATGTTTGCTGCTATCCTGATTCCTGTCATACCGTAGCATTTGTCTGAATCACAGGGGAGTTGCTAGTAAGTGCAGCCATCTTTTCTTTTCTTGGTCTTAAGCATACACTGTAGCCTATATCCTATATAAGGTTTTAAGAAGCTGCAGCTGTTATTATAGTAACTGGCGCATTTGTAAATGATACTGTGCAATTACTACCAGATTATTACTGACAATTTACTGCTAAGCGCTAACCTTTCCCTCTGCTCTACTGCATTCACCATCACTTTCTGAAATTCGCTCTATTGCTCTTCCAAACACACACTACGTAACTGCACAGACAGTCCTCCTTAAAGGAGCTAGGCTACACATTTTAAATCAAATTTGTCTAGCTTGTCTCTTGGGAAAAATATTACAAAACTAAGTACCCCCCTCAAATAACATCATGCCAAACTGTATCCATCCCATGCTTATAGTCAAGTTCACTCTGCTGTTGTGCTTTTTAGCTCTAGCCTGTGGGCCCGCCAAGAACATGCATGTCCTATGCTATGCACGAGTGATGACCTTTTCACATCTGTTTTACACGTTTTGCTTTAACCCGACTAGTAGCTAGTTAGCTTGTGCTAGAATAATTTGCAGCATAACAAGATTTGAATGAAAGGGATGAGGTAAAGAAAGGGGGTAAAAAAAAGAGACAGAGAGGAGAGATGAATGTCATTTGCGTTAAAAATAAAAAAACAATTTCTATTCAGATTAATGAGCCAATCTGTGCTCCCCCTAAAAACCAAATTTGCACAAATCCTTCATGGAACCGAGACACAGGGAATGATGACTGGAGGAGATGAAGAAAGGAGAGGAAATAATGGGAGGTGAGGTGCAGAGAGAGAGAGAGAGAGAGAGAGAGAGAGAGGAGGGGGCGATAAGGAGGCAGATGGAAATAAATGGGCCGCACAAAAGCAATCCTGTCAACAGCCCTGAGTGGGACCAAGTGGTAGGCAGAGGAGAGGAAATAGATGTTTAGTTTGGGTCCACCAACAACCTGAAAATAGACTTGTTTTCTAGCAGGTCTACAGGCAGGATAAGGAATGTAGTAACTTGCTAGGGTGAATAAGATCAGTGTACATCCAAACCTAAACTCATTGTGGCTCTGACTATCACCTGGAGGAGAAAGATACTATGGTTATATAAAGGGAAACTCCTCTGGGGATTTTCTGTGGATTCAAAATGACAAACTAAAGTCAGGTTACAGACCAGAGTCCCACACACACACACACACATACTCTTTCTTTCTCAGACACAGTATATATAGCGCTCCATAATATACAATCTACAAGGAGTAATTCAGATTGTAGTGAATTAAACCATAAACCCACAAAAAAAAGGAAAGGTGTACGATGATTGGAGGTCAATTTGTAAAGCAGGTCTGTGCCATATGAACATGTGGTTTCTCACTTGGAATATAGAATGCAAAAAGGAACCTTCATAGCTTACAGAAAAAATTGGTTTGAAAAATGCCTGGGGAACTGACAAGCTTTAGTTTAGACTGATCACAATGCTGACTGATCACAAAGCAGAGAATTGCGAAATAGGTGCCTTACCATCAAGGTGGTAAAAAGTGGAATATTTTATAAAAAACCATACACAAAACAAACAGGGAGATAGGTCTGTTGGAATTGGTCTCAATCTGGCGAGTAGTTATTGTCCTTTCAGGGAAGTTAGTATGTGCCATGTTTGCTGTTATCCAGAGATGAAGACATTATGCAGACATTACGATGCATGCTGTCATGGTCTGTCTGTGTCTTGTCTTGTTTTGGTGGTTTCCCTGTGTTTCCTGCTTTATTTTGGTATGTCTGTCTTGTTTCTCCCCATGTCCTGTCAAGTTTCCCTCCTGTAGGGGGCGTCTTTAGCTCAGTTGGTAAGGCGTCCCCCTCCCGGGCCGGGCCCAGCAGCAAACCCGGGTTCGATTCCCACCCGTGGTCGTTCTCTGCATGTCACTCCCCTCTCTGCCCCATTTCACCTCTGTCTCTCTGCACTGTCAATAAAGCATAAAAATGCCCAAAAAAATATCTTGAAAAAAAAATAAAAAGTTTCCCTCCTGTGTGATGACTGGTCCCTTCCTAATGTGTTTCAGCTGTTCCTCGTTTCCTACCCGGTCTTGTATTTAAGTCCTTGTGTTTCTTTGTTCCCTGCCTTTGCATTATGGTTGTTGGTGAGTCCCGTCCTCCATGTTACCTGTGTTCCCTGTGGTTTTTGCCTTTTTGGAGTTTTTTTTTTGTCATTTTGGAGAGAATAAATTATCCTTTGTCTGAAGCTGTCTGTGTTTGGGTCCTGCCTGCCTGCCACCCGCTAACCTTAACACTGTAGCAAAGGCAATACGACGACCAAACAGCCTATTAGTCACGTGTTTTCAATTTTCCGCTACTTCAGAACTGATACGATAAATGTGTTTCCATCTCCCATTTAGAGCATTAACTAATAACCGCAAAAGTCAAAACCACTCTAAGTGAGCATAAAAAGTTTTTGTGCAAATTAGAATTTTATTTCTGGAATTTTAGCGGTTTCATCACTATTGTCTGGTGCGATACTTCAAAATCTTCATGAAAGCAAGGTGATAGAAACCTCAGCTATATTGTGACATCCTCACCCACTTTCTCCCTGTCTGTCCCCTCCCCCTTTGTACGTCTGTGTGTCACTTGCGTATGATTGACAGACGAGCTTCATCCCTCTGTTCCACAATCAGACGGCAAATTGAGGGTTACAATGGGAGTGGGTGAAATCACTTTGAGTGAACAAGCAGCGTGTGTATTGGCTCATTAAATAGTGGCTGCGACAGTGATAAATGTCACCAGTGCAACGCCGAGGCAAAGTGTGTAAACACATGGCGAGAGGCACCGCTCCTATTATTTGGCCTGTCACTTACGTCAGCATCGCTTTCGCACAGCAATTGGTGCCGCTGCTTCCCTCTCATCGATTCATTTTTCGTATTCCTTTCTCATATTACCGCCACCCGTCTTATGAGTGCCGACCTTGACTATTGGAGGGAGGGTTTTTTTTTCAAGTTTTGACTCGATGATTGGACCATTAGGAGCCTCTCAAGGACAAAGCCTACACTCTTGCAATAAAGCTGCCAATCTTTGTGCCAATTTTTTTAGTTTTTTATCACAATAAAAGCGCATTCACTTTAAAAAATATTTTCTATGTGTCCTCCAAAGACTAAACATTCTGCATTATGTAATAGAGTAGAGGGCTGGATCTGATGATATCGCCTTTGGAAACATGGTTATGTACTTCAATTCTTGGATGAAGCATTAATTATCTATGTATAGCGTCTGCTTTTCTAATTAGCCTTTCTTTAAACAGGGTTATCTCATGGAGACATACAGTGCATTTCATTCCCATGAGAGACATTATTTATGGATACGGAGACAATTACAAACTATGTACCACCAGATTGAATCTTTTGCCCTCGCTATGACAGAGCATAGCTGTCATTTTAGTTACATTGTCCCTCATGCCAGAAAGATATCAAGTATCACAATCAACAGTAATTCCCCATAGGATTCGTAACACATCAATTAATTTGGTAAAAACATTTGCCTGCTTACAAATCTGACAACATTTTCCTGAGCTAGAGCTGAGAAATTCATCGCAGCCCCAGAGTGACTACTGAAGGGAAAATGAAATTTGAGCGGAAGTAGGTAGGCGGGCGGAGCCAGGCTAACATCACTTAGCCTGAAGGGCAAAACAACACCCATACTAATGGCAGAATACAGTCAGAATGATTTTTTTGACATAAAATGGGACCAAGTTGCCTCAGAGTACACCGCAACTCCTGTTATATTGCCTCAGTTTTCCCTCTCTTCCTCCTTTTCCCCTTTATTAGTTTCCCTGTCAGCTTTAAGTCACTCATCCCTTCCTCTTTAAAGTCTGTGCCGGGCCAATCAGGGAGGCTTTCAGGGTTTTCGTTGAGTCACCCATTTCCCCTTCACATATGAAAACACACACACACACACACACACACACACGTGCACATGAACATGCACATACTTGAACATACACACGCACACACACAGATGCACACACACACACACA